>NC_134538.1:46032436-46780561 GCF_050624435.1 Tenrec ecaudatus
TTAGGGTTAGGGTTAGGGTTAGGGTTAGGGTTAGGGTTAGGGTTAGGGTTAGGGTTAGGGTTAGGGTTAGGGTTAGGGTTAGGGTTAGGGTTAGGGTTAGGGTTAGGGTTAGGGGTTAGGGTTAGGGTTAGGGTTAGGGTTAGGGTTAGGGTTAGGGTTAGGGTTAGGGTTAGGGTTAGGGTTAGGGTTAGGGTTAGGGTTAGGGTTAGGGTTAGGGTTAGGGTTAGGGTTAGGGTTAGGGTTAGGGTTAGGGTTAGGGTTAGGGTTAGGGTTAGGGTTAGGGTTAGGGTTAGGGTTAGGGTTAGGGTTAGGGTTAGGGTTAGGGTTAGGGTTAGGGTTAGGGTTAGGGTTAGGGTTAGGGTTAGGGTTAGGGTTAGGGTTAGGGTTAGGGTTAGGGTTAGGGTTAGGGTTAGGGTTAGGGTTAGGGTTAGGGTTAGGGTTAGGGTTAGGGTTAGGGTTAGGGTTAGGGTTAGGGTTAGGGTTAGGGTTAGGGTTAGGGTTAGGGTTAGGGTTAGGGTTAGGGTTAGGGTTAGGGTTAGGGTTAGGGTTAGGGTTAGGGTTAGGGTTAGGGTTAGGGTTAGGGTTAGGGTTAGGGTTAGGGTTAGGGTAGGGTTAGGGTTAGGGTTAGGGTTAGGGTTAGGGTTAGGGTTAGGGTTAGGGTTAGGGTTAGGGTTAGGGTTAGGGTTAGGGTTAGGGTTAGGGTTAGGGTTAGGGTTAGGGTTAGGGTTAGGGTTAGGGTTAGGGTTAGGGTTAGGGTTAGGGTTAGGGTTAGGGTTAGGTTAGGGTTAGGGTTAGGGTTAGGGTTAGGGTTAGGGTTAGGGTTAGGGTTAGGGTTAGGGTTAGGGTTAGGGTTAGGGTTAGGGTTAGGGTTAGGGTTAGGGTTAGGGTTAGGTTAGGGTTAGGGTTAGGGTTAGGGTTAGGGTTAGGGTTAGGGTTAGGGTTAGGGTTAGGGTTAGGGTTAGGGTTAGGGTTAGGGTTAGGGTTAGGGTTAGGGTTAGGGTTAGGGTTAGGGTTAGGGTTAGGGTTAGGGTTAGGGTTAGGGTTAGGGTTAGGGTTAGGGTTAGGGTTAGGGTTAGGGTTAGGGTTAGGGTTAGGGTTAGGGTTAGGGTTAGGGTTAGGGTTAGGGTTAGGGTTAGGGTTAGGGTTAGGGTTAGGGTTAGGGTTAGGGTTAGGGTTTAGGGTTAGGGTTAGGGTTAGGGTTAGGGTTAGGGTTAGGGTTAGGGTTAGGGTTAGGGTTAGGGTTAGGGTTAGGGTTAGGGTTAGGGTTAGGGTTAGGGTTAGGGTTAGGGTTAGGGTTAGGGTTAGGGTTAGGGTTAGGGTTAGGGTTAGGGTTAGGGTTAGGGTTAGGGTTAGGGTTAGGGTTAGGGTTAGGGTTAGGGTTAGGGTTAGGGTTAGGGTTAGGGTTAGGGTTAGGGTTAGGGTTAGGGTTAGGGTTAGGGTTAGGGTTAGGGTTAGGGTTAGGGTTAGGGTTAGGGTTAGGGTTAGGGTTAGGGTTAGGGTTAGGGTTAGGGTTAGGGTTAGGGTTAGGGTTAGGGTTAGGGTTAGGGTTAGGGTTAGGGTTAGGGTTAGGGTTAGGGTTAGGGTTAGGGTTAGGGTTAGGGTTAGGGTTAGGGTTAGGGTTAGGGTTAGGGTTAGGGTTAGGGTTAGGGTTAGGGTTAGGGTTAGGGTTAGGGTTAGGGTTAGGGTTAGGGTTAGGGTTAGGGTTAGGGTTAGGGTTAGGGTTAGGGTTAGGGTTAGGGTTAGGGTTAGGGTTAGGGTTAGGGTTAGGGTTAGGGTTAGGGTTAGGGTTAGGGTGGTTAGGGTTAGGGTTAGGGTTAGGGTTAGGGTTAGGGTTAGGGTTAGGGTTAGGGTTAGGGTTAGGGTTAGGGTTAGGGTTAATTGATGTGTGACTTCACAGGCCACTTAAGCCAGCATATATAAAGACTTACTCCCTCCCCCAACAGAATGGGTTCTTTTCCCCAAGATTTCAGGAAACATGGCATGACCAGGAAAGACAACCAGTCCAGTTCCTAAATCCGCCAAAGTGGAGGCCCTCCCTCCCCTCCCCTCCCCATCCCCGTCGTCTTTATCCCACTTTGCAGGACGACTCAGGAGCGGGAGAGCTGGCTGAAGACCCTTTGTGACAGCTGCCTATCAGTTCATGGGGGGCCAGAGAGAGATATACCACCCCTTTTAAAGTCACCCCCCAATACGTGCACTAGGGCTGGCATGTCCTCTCCACCCCCCAAGAAGGATCACTGGGCAGCAGCATTCTCTGCTTAAGGCAAGCAGCCCCAACACCTGGGGAAACCCCCCAAGTCCCTCTTTGGGTCTATTTCCCCCTTTTTCCCAGGGATTGCACAATTGGAATAAACAAAACCCCCTGTCTGAGAAACCACAAGGTCTGATTTCTTTGCTAGACTAGCTTTTCCACATGCATCAGCCCACCTCAGACAAGTGCCAGCCACTTCTCCAGGTGCTGTTCACAACAGAGGAACGGGAGTCCTTCCAGAGAGAGGCCCAGAAAGTAGTCAATAGACCTGATGGTCAGCCAGCGGGCACTCCCCAGTGGAGGGAAACTCTTTTTACCACTCCACGAATAATGTGGGACCCAAACTTCCAGTAAGGCCCCAAGGGCTTAGCCAGGTATCACCAGTTTCTTTTGCAGGGCCTCCGCGGGACAGCTAGGAAACCTATGCATTTATCTAAGGTCAGTGAGAATTTTCAGGCGCCTACAAGAGAATGTCTGTCTGCCTGCTTGCCAGCCTGCCTGCCTTTTTAGAGTGGCTGATGGAAGCCTGCGTTCTTTGTACCCCCAAGGACCCAGAGGCCCCCGAGAACAAGGGGGAAATAAGTATTGCCTTTATTACTCAGCCCGCCTCAGACATGATAAAGAAATGGGAAGCATTTGAAGGGAACAAACTTCATGATTTGGTAGAAGTGTCTTAGTGGGTGTATCACAACACAAATGACCCTACCACGACAGAGACAAAGAAATAGCTAAAATACTAGGAATTGCCATGAGACACACCAGAGACTCAGGAAAAGAGATCATGGCCCACTCACGGAGAGACTGACCTGTGGCACCACCAAGCCCTGAGGAAGGAAGGTTCCAGGTGCCTACTACAGAAGAGACAGACATTGGAAAAACCATTGCATTGAAAACCCCAGGAGAGACGGACAAACCTCCACTAGAGAGGACGGGCCTCGTCCTCGCCTAGAAAAACCCAAGCGAGAGACAATAACGCTTGAGGAAACTGAAGGAATGTCTCAGGGCTCTTTTTTACTGGCCCCCAGGATCCCGTGCTAACTGTCCAAGTCGGGGGCTAGCCAGGAAATGTCTTGGAGGACACAGGGGCCATCTTCTCAGGTTCAAAAAAGAGAATGGACACATTGTCAAAGGAAAGATTGGAATTACTGTCAGCCTATGATTGCTTCCAAAGTACTCACACCAGAAGGTTTGCATGGAGATTTGGGGGCTTCCCAAACCATCAAGGTAAAAAATGTCTCTCTGTCCTATGTCCCAGTTAGCCACATGGTTTTCATGGCACTGGCTGCCGGCTCGGCTGTTGAGCCAGTGAAACTCTTTTAGTAGGAGTTGAAGTGGCCATCAGCGGAAGGACAAAACCTCCACAGTGGGCTTCCCGTTTCAATACGAAGCCACCTATATCACCTCTTGGACATTATCATTGTCCTGGGCTCTGAATCACCACCCCAGATCTAGAATGCGCCTGACATGTGCACATGGTTTGAATCAGGTTCGGGTTAACCCCTCTCGATCACTTAGTGACAAAGGACACTAGATCATGGAATACCTTTACTTTCCAGATGAGAAAACTCACTCAAAAAGACACAGGTACTGACCCACAGGAACACAACTGGTTAACAACAAAGCCACATTCCCAAGCAGTGTCTGGAACCAGAGCTCAGAGCCCCATATGCCTGTGCCCAGCTGAGCAGTCACCCTCTCCTGGACCCTCGAAAGATCTGAGCAGATCCCCCCCGTTCCCCCCTCCCACGCCTGAATATGTTTTTTCATAGGATGGCACTGAATCTGCAGCTCTGGGAGAGGGACATATCTGATGGAGAACACGGAGCAGACGAAGGGGGAGGGGGGAGAGTGGAGCACATCCTGGCCCACCAGGCCTTGAGGATGATGTTCCCACTCAGAGAAGCCAGTCCACACAGAAGACCACATGGCCAGCCCAAGATGAGACACGACGTCCCTCAAAGACCCATAGCCCTAGAAGGGACAACACTGGAGACACAGTGCGGGAACGGATCCCGCCACACCGAGGCACAGCACTAAGGGGGTGCAGCAGAAGAGCAAGGAAGTAGAGTTACAAGGTCCCCAGGGAATGCCAAAGGAGGACTTTGGGGGCAGGACTTGGTGCCAGCACAGACTGGACTGGAAAACACTGCTAAGGGCCAACAAACAGTCCGTGAACTAACTACGAGCTTTCCTTTCTTGATGAGTTGTGTTTTCTTTTATGGTCATTGGATTTTGGCTGTTTTCTTTCTTTTGGTGCTTGCTTTTGCTCTGTCTTGTGTTTGTGCATGTTATTACCTCTACTGTATGTCTAAAAAGAGATGCTGGATGCACAATCTACAGGAGAGAAAAAGGGGACCAACGCTTCGGGTGAGGGCCACGGGAAAGAGGGAGTTGGGGGGAAAGGGAGTGATGTTAAGAAACCCAGAGACTAGGGAACAACAAATGGATGCAAATCCATGGTGAGGGCGATGTAGGAATCCTGGTAGGGCGTGATCAAGGGTGAAGGAACCAAGAGGATTTACTGAAACCCAAATGAAGACTGAGCATGGCAGGGGGCACAAGAAGGAAATGAAAGGGAATAGCAGAGCGACCTAGGAAGCACGGGCCAGTTATAAAGGTCTAAAGAAAGGCACGCACAGATGTAAATATATTTATCTGTGAGCATGGGGAAATACACCTATGTCCATATCTTTATAGGTTTCCTATTAAGGTAGCAGATGGCCTTTGGGCCTCCACTCAAGGAATCTCTCATTGCAAGAATACCTTGTTCTATTACATTGGCATTCTATGATGCTTACCTTCCCGACACGTTCCCTGAAGTCTAAGCGGTTGCATAAGCAAATGTGGTCAAGAAAGCTGATGGTGCCCTGCTATCAAAAGATATGGCGTCTGAGGTCTTAAAGGCCTGAAGGGTAAGCAAGCGGCCATGTAGCTCAGAAACAACAGAGCCCACATGGAATAAGGATACCAGCCTGTGCGATCACGAGATATCAAAGAGATCAGGCATCATCAACACAAAAAAATCTCATTGCCAATGAGCAGGGAATGCTGGGTAGAGAGCCAAAGCATATTTGCAGTACACTGGACATTCCCTTAAGTAAGGTCTTGGGGAAGAGACAAGCCTACACAGGGTACTAGACAGCAACGGTGAAACACAACTTTCCTCTAGCTCCTCAATGTTTCCTCTCCCCTCACTATCAAGATCCCAATTATAACTTACAAATCTGACTAGACCAGAGAATGTACACTGGGACAGATAGGAACTAGAAACACAGGGAATTCAAGGTGGATGAGCCCTTTAGGACCAGTGTTATGAATGGGAATGCTGGGAGGGTGGAGGGAGGGTAGGCTGGCACCAAGGAACATATGACAAGGATCTACATAAAACCTCAAAAGAAAAGGGGGTGAAGGAGGACATCAGACAGTGCAAGATATGACAAAATAATAATTAGTAAATGATGAAGGATTTTTGAGGAGGGGTAGTGAGAATGGGGGCGGGGGAATGAGGAGCTGAGGCCAGGGGCTTGGGTGGAGAGAAGATATTTTGAGAATAATGAGGGCAATGAATGTACAAATGTGCCTTATATCAGTGATGTTTGCACGTATTGTGGTTATTGTTGTATGAGCCCCTATAAAGGGAGAGGAAAAAAAGACCCTGGCAGAGGGCTGATGATAGGATGATCTCAGGCTGGATTAGACCAGCAAAAGCAGGTGCTGCAGTCGCCTCACCCTGTGTCTATTCCTGTGTGAGGCATGAAGCTTAGGGTCCACAGCCCCGGCAGCTGGACAGTGAGAGAGGCGGGGCTCTGAGGTCATTCCACAGGGGGAATGGCCCTCGGGTTCCTGCAGGGCCCACCCTCCTGGGTAGTCCTGCTGTCTGGGGTACCTCTTTCACGGAGCCCACACCAGGGGAGCTCTTCAACTCATGGGGGATTGGCAGGAAGCCTCTGCTCATGCACACACACCACCACCTAGCTGGAGGACCTCGGTGAACAAAGCCTGAGGCAGACAACAAGCCTACTAACTGATCCTGTGAGAGTTATTATCAGGATCCAGAAACCGGCAACTGGGAGTAAGGGGCAGCATACCTGGGTCCCAGCCCCTCCCACTGCCCTCTGCAAGGAGTGACATTCCGAAGCACAGTGTTTTCCAAAGGCACTGTCAGGACTTTGGAATGGGCAGCTCATTTGTGGACATGGATACTATGTGATCCAGACATACTACCTCCTCAGATCCTGTCAGCTGAGACTAAAAACCCTTCCAAGCAGAAAGCCATGCATCTGAACAGTATCCACCAGCCACTCACGTCCACTCCTGCTGCCTCCAAAGAGCTTTCCTTGGTTGGTCAGATCTCTCTGGGGACAGATATCCCTCGGTCCTTGGTTCTGCGTGAGTAAGAATTCACGCCAAAGCCTGGTTTGTGATCCAAGTGAGGTTTAGGAGAGTTAGGGAGGTGTGGTGGGCAACCCAGGTCGATCCTAGTGGCTGAATTGAATATACTTGGCCTAGGTGGGTCAATGCAGGTGCAGCGCCCACCCAGGTAGACCTGCCCTTCCTGGCTGGAAACCTGGACCTCTGAGCACGCACAGTGTGCCACTCCTTCCTGGGCTGCTAACTGGGCCCTCTGAGCAGGTGTAATGGACACCCCAGTCCCTATGCTAGCTACCTAACATTTCCACCCTGAAGAGATATGGACCCAAATCTCTGGGGTACTGGGCGACAACATCTCTAGCTACTTCCTGCTGGCAAAATGGGCGATGTGGGGCTTTGGGTCCACACCCTTCCTGCTCTGCTGGGAGGGGTTGTCCATTCAGCGCTAGGATGGATAAGGTTGAAGTGGTCCAGGAGATGGTGGTCCTGGAGCTGGCACACTTGGATTAGGGGCTTTGGTAACTTGAGAACGTCTGGGAAAACCAACAAACGCACAAAAGGGTGAACAGTTTAACTGAGACAAGGCTAGGATTGTGAGGTGGGAGTGCCCTTGAAAGTAGGTGAGTATCACAGGAAGTAAGTAAAAATCTTAGGATTATCAGGTGTGTGTGTTTGTTCATTCTAAGTACCGGTACGGGGTAAAAGCATTCACAATTTCCCCTAGGGGGGTCCAGGGTTTGGGCACTACTGGGTGCAGTGGGATCACCGCTTCACTTATGATCCTAAGGCATTGGCCCCTCTGATAAGAACCATCCTTCTTTTTAACCCTATAATGCCTCACTTTTAAATTTTTGGGCAAAAAAATATTTCGTTTTGATTCATTACTTTCATAGTTATCAATGTATATACATTTATATTCATTTCATTAAATGTTAGGGAAAGGTCATGCTTGGCGTTATAGGGTTAAATTGTAAAATTGGGATGCTACAGGCGGAGTCAACAGGGATCAAAAGTAGAGTAACTGCCTGTGTCATTTTTAATGTTCTCGGGTACCATTTGAGTAAAAGGCTTGTAAGTTACCCGGGGACCAAATTCCCCTGGTGCCTCTACTAGGGGTAGAATGTTCAGGGAGGGTTCAGGGCTGGGAGGATAGTGACCTGAAGTCCAGGATCCCTTAGGGCAGGGGTCCTCAAATTGTTTACACAGGGGGCCAGTTCATTGTCTCTCCGACCGTTGGAAGGCCAGAGTATGGTTTTCAAAAAACCTATGAACAAATTCCTATGCACACTGCACGAGTCGGCTGCTAAGCAGGACAGGCAGTGGCAGCAAAAACACCCCGAGGGTGGGATAAATGGCCTCGCGCCACATGTGCCCCATGGACCACAGTTTGAGGACGCCTGCCTTAGGGGTTCCTGGGTGCACTGGGGATGAAGGTTTCCTACTGCTCCTCGAGAGGAGAAATGCTCTAAGTTCTGGCATCTCCGTCCACTTTCCCATCACTCTACCGAACTGTTCCCGGTGAATCACGGTTGGAAGGGAAAGCGTACCATTCTCTGCCCAACATTCTCCTTTCTCAAAACGATACTGTGGCCAAATAGAGTTGCAAAGTGAATCTATCAGCTTTTGTTCGCCCAGCCTCTGTGTATCAACTCTATCCCAATTGGACAGGATTCATGCAAGGGGGCAATTCCTGAGCATCAAGCTGCTAAGTCCCATCTAGAAAGCACAAAACAAGGAGGCGATTGACAGCTTGCTGCCTCCCGGTCAATAACCCCCACTTGAGAGCGCACCCCTGGGTTGCCCTGAATCTCATGCCTCATCCCGAGGGAAGGGGTCAAGGACCAGTCGCCGAGGGCGACCTTTAGGTCCAACCATTTTTCTGGACAACAGGCTAGGAAGACCACTGCTTGGGATGGCCCCAAGGCCCTCCAAGACGCCTGCTGGCGGGGCTGAGGCTCAAATCTCTGAAGGGAAGGGACACGTGGCAGCTCAGGGAACCTTAAGGGAAATTGGAATTTCTGCCTGGAATATCATGGCAGAGGAGCTGTGTATTAAGTAAGAGCTGTCCCCAAAAGTGCCTAAAGCAGCATCGCTGAAAGCCTAAAGGTAACAGTGACTCCGCCTAGGCTTCCGAACGCCATTGGCCTAAGCGTGGGCTACGGAAAACCAGTCTGTAACAAGGAACAAACCAAATCTGGAAGAACACTAGCCCTATAACGCCTCAAGTTTTAAATTTAGGAAATATTTTTTTTGTTTTTATTCGTTACTTTCATAGTTATCAATATATATGGTATTCAAAATATATTTTAAAAGCATAAAATTTTCAGTGTTTTTGAAATGTGACCAAATTGTCACTTTTATAATTTGGGTACCAGATACGTTTTCATTAAGAATTATGACAATTTTGTGCTTGGCGTTACAGGGCTAGAGCAGCTTGTTTGAAAAACCAGGAGAAAGGCAAAGGGAATGGAGGGGAAAAGGGAAACTTTTGGCTCCCGGGACCAGGCAGGGCTAACTCCCAGGCCTCTTCACCCAGCTCCCTAGGCAGCGCCCTTCCACATGTTTGGACTGGTGGGTGCCATCTTGGCCATGGTCACAGACCCTGTTACCTCTCGGCTACAATGGCGACTGTGTAGGATCTCTGGGAAAAGCTGAAACAGCTTTGACAAGAGTGAAGCCATTTGGGGCTGACAGAAGCCACCATGAAATGAAAATAAAGTAGCTAGGAAGTGCAAATCAACTAGCTGATATTGGGGAGGTAGGCTGTGCAGACATTGCCCAAGGGAATGTCACAAAGGAAATGGATGTTCAGAAGGCTTGCGAGAACGACCAGAGCAGTTTTGGTTCAACTAAGAATGGCTAACCCTAATACCCCGCTTCACACTCGCCTAGTCCTGAGGAAGTATCCATGTACCTACTATACAAAACAGTGACATTGGAAAAATCAGTGCCTTGAAAACCCCAGGAGAGGTGGACGAGCCACCACTAGAGAGAACGGGCCTAGTCCTCGCCTAGAAAAATCGAAGCTACAGACAATAATGCTTGAAGCTGAATAAAGGTGTCCAGGCTCTGTTTCACTTGACCCCAAAGAGCCCATGCTCACTCTCCATGAAGGGAGCCAGCCAGTAAATTTCTAGGTGGACAAAGGGGTCACCTTCTTGGTTTCAGAAAAGACTACAGGTGCCTTGTCAAAAGGAAAGGCTTTCATTACAGGGGCCCCAGGGCAGACCCAAGCACACCCATGGACAACGGCCAGAATAACAGATTTAGCACAAGAGACACTTACACGCTGCTTCCTGGTAATGCCTCAATGCCCCTTTCCCCAAATTGATCGTGACTTATTATGAAAAATGGCAGCCATAATTACTTTCTCATCTGCTACAACCACCATAACCCTTGAACTTGAAAAGCCAAAAGTTTTGCTCACCGCTCCAATGTCAGAGTGATATGTGTTTTATCAAGGAGCAGACGAGACCTCCTCAAAGGAACTTCTTGATAAATCGCTAAAAGATATTCCTTTTGTTTGGGCAGAGAACAACCTGCCAGAGCTTTCTACACTTCAGGTGCCTGGGGTCGTACAACTTCTGAGCTCAGCTACACTGGTGTGTCAAGCTAACCCTACTCCCTGGATAGCAAAGGTGGGTATTTCTGTTCCCATTTGCAGACTAAAGTGGACAGGCATTTTGGTCCTCTGCAAGTCCACATGGAATGCTCCCCTGCTGCCCATGCAGAAGCCGGGAACTGAGGACTTCCAACCGGTGCAGGATCTCAGAGAGGTAAATGAGAGAATAGAAACTGGCCACCCCACGTACCAAACCCCGAGACCCTCCTGAGTACTATCCTGTCAAACTGAATTTGTTATACTGTTTTGGACTTAAAGGATGCTTTGTTCTCCATACCCTTGTCCCCTGCACATCAACCCAGTGAAGACTTATAGGAACACAAGGAGGAACACCCCCAAACCACCTTGCTCCGGTATGCAGATGACCTCCTCCTGGCCTCCGAAACCCTGGAGGAATGCCAACGGGCTACCAAGGACCTACTAATAGTCCTTGGCCCATTGGGGTACAGGGTATCTGCAAGAAAGGCTCCACTGTGTGTCCATAAAGCTGTACACCTAGGCTACCAACTGGAGGAGGGAAAACGGATCTTGTCCCCCAGCCGCACTGAGGCGATTCCCAAAATCCCAGTCCCTGAGACTAAGAGGCAGGTGCAAGAGTTTCTAGGAGCTGTGGGGTACTGTCCATTGTGGAATTTGGGATTTGCAAAAATAACAAAACCCCTATATGCAAGTACTGGGGAAAGGAAAAAGAACTTAAATGGACTGAAGTAGAACAACAAGCGTTTGAATCCTTTAAAAAGTCGCTCATATGGGCAACCTCTCTGGCCTACTACACATAGTAAAGCCCTTCCAATTGTCTATGTGAAGCCAGAGGCACAGCAAAAGAAGTGCTAACTGGGAACTTGCGGCCATGGAAGAGACCTGTGGCCGATCTTGCAAAGAAACTGGACTCTGTAGCTGCAGGATGGCCGAGCTGCATGCGAGCTGAGGGTGCCACGGCCATCCTAGTCATAGAAGCTAGGAAGCTTACACTGGGACAGGATATTGCTGTGGTAGGGGGACCTATGGTTGAACCACTCCTAACCAGTCCCCTGGACCGGTGGATCTCGAATGCCAGGACTATACCACAATTCCCCAAGGTAGTGGCTGTGACCATGCCATCCCCAGTGTTACAGCCACAACCTACATACTCAGAAAATGATCTAAACATAAGCTGAGTTGGCCAGCCAAAAAGACTGGGTGGGAGCATCCAGGGTGGCTGCTCCATAATGATGGAAGAAGATTCATGCCAGAAGCTCTGGAGACAGACCTGGTTCAAGGACTACATGAAAGTATGCACTCGGGATACTCTAAATGGTCTCAGTTGCTCCTCAGGCACTTTTACATACCCAGGCTTGGACACTGGGTGGCAGACGTCTCCCACCATTGATTGCACTGTGCTCGGGGAAACAACCCTAGAAAGAAAAGGAACAACCCCAAACACGAGCTCCAGGTAGTAGTCCTGGAGAATTTTGGAGGTGGACTTTATGGATATCAAACTCAGAAAGTATGGTTACCGATATTTGCTGGTGTTCGTGGACACCTATTCTGGATGGGTGGAAGCCTTCCCAACAAAGAAGGAAACCGCTGCTACTGTGTGGAAATTATTAGTAACTAAAATTGTCCATAGATTTGACCTTCCCACCACCTTGGGGGTCTAACAGTGGCCCGGCATTCATTGCTCAAATTACTAAAGTTTTAGCACTGCTTCTAAATATTAACTGGAAGCTCTACTGGGCTTATAGGTCCCAAAGTTCAGGACAAGAAGAAAGAATAAACAGAACCCTAAAGGAATTGTTCGTTAAGTTGCATTTAGAACCTGGCGAGAACTGGGTTGATCCTTTCTTTACCTTTTGCCCTACTTTGAGTCCAATGCATTCCCTTTGTGAAAAGTTAGACCCCATTTGAATTTACATTTGGCAGACCTTGCCCAATTCCTCCCAAGATTGAAGGAAGTAGAAATAATGGAAGTGACTAATCGTTCCCTCATCAAGGGCCTGCAGGCTGTGCAGAAGGTGAGATACAAATCATCTGCTCTGACACTTTCATTTTGGGACCAACCAAGGGAAAGGTGAAGAGGAAACCCACTATTGCAACCTGGAGCCTGGACGTGGGTAAAGAAGCCCCAACATGACACCTTAGAACATAGGTGGACTGGCCCATACCAGGTGATACTTAAAGCACCACCTGCTGTGAAAGTAGTGGGGAAGGGGCCGGGGATACATCCCACCACAGCGAGGCATAACATTAAGGGGGTGCAGCAGAAGAGCAAGGAAATGGAGCAGCAAGGTACCCAGGGAATGCCAAAGGAGGACTTTGGGGGCAGGACTTGGTGCCCGCACACACTGGACTGGAAAACACTCCTAAAGGCCAACAAACAGTCCGTGAACTGATACGAGCTTTCCTTTCTTGATGAGTTGTGTTTTCTTTTATGGTCATTGAATTTTGGCTGTTTTCTTTCTTTTTGTGCATGCTTTTCCTCTGCACTCGTCAGCTGCAGTCTCTGCTTAAGGCAAGCAGCCCCAAAACCTGGGGAAGATCCCCGAGTCTCTCTTTGGGTACATGTGCACTTTTCTTCCAGGGATTACATCATTGGAATCAACAAATACCCTTTTCTGACAAACCACAAGGTCTGATTTCTTTGCTAGACAAGCTTTTACACATGCATCAGCCCACCTCAGACAACTGCCAGCCACTTCTCTAGGTGCTGTTAACAACAGAGGAACGGGAGCCCTTCCAGAGAGAGGCCCAGAAAGCAGTCAATAGACCTGATGGTCAGCCAGCTGGCACTCCCCGCCTGAGAGAAACTCTTTTTGCCACTGCACGAACAATGGGGGACCCAAACGCCTAGTAACACCCCGAGGGCCTCACCAGGTAGCACCAGGTTCTCTAGCAGGGCCTCCGCGGGACAGCTAGGAAACCTATGCATTTACCTAAGGTCAGTGAGAATTTTCAGGCTCCTTCCTTTCTAGAGTGCTGAGGGAAGCCTGCGAGCTATACCCCTATCGATCCAGAGGCCCTCGAGAACAAGAGGGCAAAAGTATTGCCATTATTACTCAGCCCACGTCAGACATGATAAAGAAATGGGAAGCATTTCAAGGGAACAATCTTAGTGTTTGGTAGAAGTGCCTAAGAGGTTGTATCAGAACACAGATGACCCTACCACGACAGAGACAAAGAAATAGCTAAAATACTAGGAATTGCTATGAGACACACTAGAGAATCAGGAAGAGATAATGGCCCACTCACAGAGAGACTGACCTGTGGCAACGCCAAGCCCCAGGGAAGAAAGGATCCATGTGCCTGCTACAGAAAAGGCAGACATTGGAAAAACCACTGCATTGAAAACCCCAGGAGAGACGGACAATCCTCCACTAGAGAGGACGGGCCTCGTCCTCGCCAAGAGAAACCCAAGCGAGAGACAATAATGCTTGAGGAAGCTGAAGGCGGTGTCAGGACACTGTTTTACTGACCCGAGGATCCCAGTAAATGTCTTGGAGAACACAGGGGCCATCTTCTCGGGTTCAAAAAAGAGAACGGGCACATTGTCAAAGGAAAGATTTAAATTACTGTCAGCATATGATTGCTTCCAAAGATAACGCACACCAGAAGGTTTGCATGGAGACTGGAGGGTTTGCCAAGTCATCAAGGTGAAAAATGTCTCTCTGTCCTTTTTTCCCAGTTGGCCACATGGTTTTCATGGCACTGGCTCCCGGCTCGGCTGTTGAGCCAGTGAAACTCTTTTGAGCAGGAGTTGAGGTGACCGGTGAACATCAGCGGCAGGACAAAATCGTCCTGTTTCAATACAAAGCCACCTATATCACCTCTTGGACATTATCATTGTCCTGGGCTCTGAATCGCCAGCCCAGATGTAGAATGCGCCTGACAGGTACACATTGTTTGAATGAGACTCTGGTTAACCCCTCTTGGTCACTTAGTGGCATGGGAGTCTGAACAAGGGACTACATTTACTTTCCAGATGAGAAAACTCACTCAAAAAGACAAAGATATTGACCCACAGGAACACAACTGGTTAACAACAAAGCCATATTCCCAACCAGTGTCTGGAGCCACAGCTCGGAGCCCCACATGCCTGTGCCCAGCTGAGCAGTCACTCTCTCCTGAACCCTCAAAAGATCTGAGCAGATCCTCCCCCTCCCCAGGCAGAATATGTTTTTTCATAGCATGGCACGACTCTGCAGCTCTGGGAGAGGGACATATCTCATGGGAACACACGGAGCAGATGAAGGGGGAGGAGGGGAGAGTGGAGCCCATCGTGGCCCACCAGGCCTGGAGGATGATGTTCCCACTCAGAGAAGCCATTCCACATAGAAGACCACATGGCCAGCCCCATGATGAGACACGACGTCCCTCAAAGACCCATAGCCCTAGAAGGGACAACACTGGAGACACAGTGTGGGAATTGCAACGAACTGATCCTGCCACAGCGAGGCATAACACTAAGGGGGTGCAGCAGAAGAGCAAGGAAACGGAGCAGCAAGGTGCCCAGGGAATGCCAAATGAGGACTTTGGGGCAGGACTTGGTGCCCGCACACACTGGACTGGAAAACACTCCTAAAGGCCAACAAACAGTCCGTAAACTGACTATGAGCTTTCCTTTCTTGATGAGTTTATTCTTTTATGGTCATTGGATTTTGGCTGTTTTCTTTCTTTTGGTGCATGCTTTTGCTCTGTCTTGTGTTTGTGCATGTTATTACCTCTACTGTATGTCTCAAAAGAGATGCTGGATGAACAATCTCAGGAGAGAAAAAGGGGGCCCAACACTTCTGGGGGTCCACGAGAGAAAGGGAGTTGGGAGGAAAGGGAGTGGTGTTATTAAAGCCAGAGACAGGGGAACAACAAGTAGATACAAATCCGTGGTGAGGGCGATGTAGGAAGCCTGGTAAGGCGTGACCAAGGGTAAAGGAACCAAGAGGAATGACTGAAACCCAAATGAAGACTGAGCATGGCAGTGGGCACAAGAGGGAGATGAAGGGGAATAGCAGAGGAGCAAAGAAGCATTGGCGATTTAGAGAGGACTAAATAAAGGCACGAACTTATATAAATATATGTATATATGAGCATAGGGAAATAGCCCTATGTCCATATTTTTATAGGTTTCGTATTAAGGTAGCAGATGGCCTTTGGGCCTGCACTCAAGTACGATCTCTATGCAAGAATACTTAGTTCTATTACATTTGCATTCTATGATGCTCACCTTGCCAACACGATCACTGAAGACTAAGTGGTTGCATTAGCAAATGTGGTCAAGAAAGATGATGGTGCCAAGCTATCAAAAATTTTGGCAGCTGAGGTCTTAAAGGCTTGAAGGGTAAGAGAGCGGCCATATAGCTCAGAAGCAACAAAGCCCACAGGAAGTAAGCATACCAGCCTGTGGGACCAGGAGGATTCAAAGGGACCAGGCAACATCAGTACAAAAAAATTTTATCATTGGGAATGTGCAGGAAGTGCTGGGTAGAGACCCAAAGCCCATTTGCAGTCCACTGGACATTCCCTTAAGAAAGGTCTCGGGGACAAGACGAGCCAAGACAGGGTGCGAGACAGCAACAATGAAACACAACTTTCCTCTAGTTCCTCAATGCTTCCTCTCCCCTCACTATCAAGATCCCAATTATAACTTACAAATCTGGCTAGACCAGACAATGTGCACTGGGAAAGATAGGAAGCGGAAAGACAGGTAATCAAGGCAGATGAGCCCTTGAGGACCAGTGTTATGAATGGAGATACTGGGAGGGTGGAGGGACGGTAGGTTGGATGGGGGGGGGGGGAACAAATTACAAGGATCTACATTTAACCTCAAAAGAAAAAGGGGTGAAGGGGGGATATCAGACAGTGCAAGATATGACCAAATAATAATTAGTAAATTATGAAGGATTTGTGAGAGAGGGGTAGTGAGAAGGGGTGGGGAATGAGGAGCTGAGGCCAGGGGCTTGGGTGGAGAGAAGATATTTTGAGAATAATGAGGGCAATGAATGTCCAAATGTGCTTTATAAGATTGATGTATGCACGGATTGGGGTTATTTTTGTATGAACCCTAATAAACGGAGGGGGAAAAATACTCTGGCAGAGGTCTGATGCTAGGATGATCTCAAGCTGGATTAGACCAGCAAAAGCAGGTACTGGAGTCACCTCACCCTCTGTCTATTCCTGTGTGAGCCACGAAGCTCAGGTCCACAGACCTGGCAGCTGGACAGTGAGAGAGGCGGGGCTCTGATTTCATTCCACAAGGGGAATGGCCCTACTGTCCTGCAGGGCCCAACCTCCTGTGTAGTGCTGCTCTGTGGGGCAGCTCGTTCATGGAGCCCACACCATGGGAGCTCTACAATTCATGGGGGATTGGCAAAAGCCTCTGCTCATGCACACACACCACCCCTTAGGTGGAGGACCTCGGGGAACAAAGCCTGAGGCAGACACCAAGCCCACTAACTGATCCTGTAAGAGATAGAATCAGGATCCCGAAACTGGCAACTGGGAGTAAGAGGCAGCATCACTGGGTCCCAGCCCCTGCCACTGCCATCTCCAAGGAGTGACATTCCCAAACAGAGGGTTTTCCAAAGGCACTGTCAGGACTGTGGAATGGCAGCTCATTTGTGGACATGGATACTATGTGATCCAGATGTACTACCTCCTCCGTTCCAGTCAGCGGAGACTGAAAACCCTGCCAAGCAGAGAGCCATGCATCTGAACAGTATCCACCAGCCACTCATGTCCAGTCCTGCTGCCTCTAAAGAGCTTTCCTGGGTTGGTCAGATCTCTCTGGGGACAGATATCCCTCTGTCCTTGGTTCTGCGTGAGGAAGAATACACGCCAAAGCCTGGTTTGTGATCCAAGTGAGGTTTAGGAGAGAGCTAGGGAGGGGTGGTGGGCAACCCTGGTCGATCCCAGTGGCTGAATTGAATATACTTGGCCTACGTGGGTCGAGGCAGGTGCAGCGCCCACCTAGGTGTACCTGCCCTTCCTGGCCGGAAACCTGGACCTCTGAGCACGCACAGTGGGCCACTCCTTCTTGGGCCGCTAACTGGGCCCTCTGAGCATGTGTAATGGACACCCCAGTCCCTATGCTAGCTACCTAACATTTACACCCTGAAGAGATATGGACCCAAATCTCTGGGGTACTGGGCGACGACATCTCTAGCTACTTCCTGCTGGCAGAAGGGGCGATGTGGGGCTTTGGGTCCACACCCTTCCTGCTCTGCTGGGAGGGGTTGTGCAATCAGGGCTAGGATGGATAAGGTTGAAGTGGTCCAGGAGATGGTGGTCCTGGAGCTGGCACACTTGGATTACGGGCCTTGGTAACTTGAGAATTTCTGGAAAAACCAACAAAAGGACAAAGGGGTGAACACTTTAACTGAGACAAGGCTAGAATTGTGAGGTGGGAGTGCCCTTGAACGTAGGTGAGTATCACAGGAAGTAAGTAAAAACCTTAGTGTTATCAGGCATGTGTGTTTGTTCATTCTAAGGACAGGCACGGGGGTAAAAGCGTTCACAAATTCCCCTAGGAGGGTCCAAAGTTTGGGCACTACTGGGTGCAGTGGGATCACTGCTTCATTTATGATCCTAAGGTGTTGGACCTACTTATAAGAACCATCCTTCTTTTTAACCCTATAATGCCTCAATTTTAAATTTTGGGGCAAAAATTTTTTGTTTGGATTCATTACTTTCATAGTTATCAATATAGATCCATATATATTCATTTCTTAAATGTTACGGAAAGGTCTTGCTCGGCGTTATAGGGTTAAATTGTAATATTGGGATACTACAGGCGGGGTCAACAGGGATCAAAAGTAGAGTAACTGCCTGTGTCATTTTTAATTTTCTTGGGTTCCATATGAGCATAAGGCTTGTAAATTACCCGGGGACCAAATTCCCCTGGTGCCTCTACTACGGGTAGAATGTTTAGGGAGGTTTCAGGGCTGGGAAAATAGTAACCTAAAGTCCAGGATCCCTTAGGGCAGGGGTCCTCAAATTGTTTACACAGAGGGCCAGTTCACTGTCCCTCCCACCGTTGGAGAGCCAGACTATCGTTTTTTTAAAAAAAAAAAAACTATGAACAAATTCCTATGCACACTGCAAGAGTCGGCTGCTGAGCAGGACAGGCAGTGGCAGCAAAAATCCTTGAGGGTGGGATAAATGGCAGCGGGCCACATGTGCCCCAAGGGCCACAGTTTGAGGACGCCTGCCTTAGGGGTTCCTGGGTGCACGGGCGATGAAGGTCTCCTATTGCTCCTCAAGAGGAGAAATGCTCTAAGTTCTGGCATCTCCGCCCACTTTCCCATCACTCTATAGAACTGTTCCAGGTGAATCACGGTTGGAAGGGGAAGTGTACCATTCTCTGGCCACCATTCTCCTTTCTCAAAACGATATTGTGGCCAAATAGAGTTCCAAAGTGAATCTATCAGCTTTTGTTCGCCCAGCCTCTGTGTATCAACTCTATCCCAATTGGACAGGATTCATGCAAGGGGGCAATTCCTGAGCATCAATCTGCTAAGTCCCATCTAGAAAGCACAAAACAAGGAGGCGATTGACAGCTTGCTGCCTCCCGGTCAATAACCCCGCTTGAGAGTGCACCCCTGGGTTGCCCTGAATCTGATGCCTCAGGCAGATGCCACAGCCCGAGGGAAGGGGTCAAAGACCAGTCGCTGAGGGCGACATTAGGTCTAACCATTTTTCTGGACTACAGGCTAGGAGGACTACTGCTTGGGATGGCCCCACGGCCCTGCAAGACGCCTGCTGGCGGGGCAGACGCTCAAATCTCAGAAGGGAAGGGAACCTTAAGGGAAATTGGAATTTCTGGCTGGAACATCATGGCAGGGGAGCTGGGTATTAAGGAAGAGCTGTCCCCCAAAGTGCCTAAAGCAGCATCACTGAAAGCGTAAAGGGAACACTTAGTCCGGCTAGGCTTCCGAACGCCATTGGCCTAAGCCTGGAAACGGAAAACCAGCCTGTAACAAGGAACCAACCTAAACTGGTAGAACACTAGCCCTATAACGCCTCCAGTTTTAAATTCAGGAAATAATTTTTTTGTTTTTATTCTTTACTTTTATAGCTATCAATATAGATGGCATTCAAAATATATTTAAAAGATATAAAATGTTCAATGGTTTTTAAATGTAACCAAATGGTCACATTTATAATTTATAATTTGGGTACCAGATACGTTTTAATTCAATATGACGACAATTTCGTGCTCGGCGTTATAGGGCTAGAGCAGCTTGTTTGAAAAGCCAGGAGAAAGGTAAGGGAATGGAGGGGAAAAGGGAAACATTTGGCTCCCGGGACAAGGCAGGGCTAACTCCCAGGCCTCCTCACCCAGCTCCCTAGGCAGCACCCTTCCACATGTTTGGACTGGTGGGTGCCTTCTTGGCCAGGGTCAAAGACCCTGTTTCCCCTCGGCCACAATAGCGGCTATGTGGGATCTCTGGGAAAAGCTTGAACAGCCTTGACAAAAGTGAAGCCATTTGGGGCTGACAGAAGCCACCATGAAAAGAAAATAAAGTAGCTATGAACTGTCAATAAACTAGCTGATATTGGGGAGGTAGGCTGTGCAGACTTAGTCCAAGGGAATGTCACCAAAGAAATGGATGATCGGAAGGCTTGCAAGAATGACCAGTGCCTTTTTGTTCAACTAGGAATGGCTAGCCCAAATACCCTACTTCTCCCTCTTCGTGCTTGCACTCCTGCACCTTGCAAAAGTATATAAACCTTCGGAAAATTAGACTTGGGGCTGCTCAGACTCCTGTCAAGAGGGGTGACACACCCTCCTGACGAAATAAAACTTTTTCTGTTGAACTTGCCGACGGTGTGAATTGTTTTTTTCTGGGAATGGACAGCCGCTACAACATTTCCAGGAGCACTGAGCTCCGACTGCCACTGTCTGTGCCTGTATAGAAAGGAAACCACCGGTACAGGAGTGCTCTCCCCAGAACTAGAGAATTTCTGATTTCTCTAGGGCAGGGGTCCTTCAACTCTTTAAAGAGGGACCAGTTCACTGTCCCTCCTACCCATTGGAGTGCCGGACTATAGTTTAAAAAACAACTATGAACAAATTCCAAGGCACACTACACACATCTTATTTTGAAGTTAAAAACAAACCAACAAGGTGAACAAGCGGCCATCTAGCTCAGAAGCAAATAAGCACACATGGAAGAAGCACACCGGCCAGTGCGATCACGAGGTGCCCAAGGGACCAGGTATAAGGCATCATGCAAAAAAAAAAGATATAAATGTGTGTGTGTATGTGTATATATGTGTGTATGTATATATGTATGTATATATATGTATATATATCATATCAAATGAAGGGGGAAGTGCAGAGTGGAGACCCAAGGCCCAAGTGTCGGCCAATGGAGATCCCCTCATAGAGGGGTTTAGGAGAGGAGATGGGTTAATTAGGGTGTGAGGTAGTATCGATGAAGAACACAGCTTTCCCCCAGATCCTGGATGCTTCCTCCCCCCAACTACCATGATCCGAATTCTACCTTGCAGGGCTGGATAGGACAGAGGCTGTACACTGGTACATATGAGGGTTGGAGGTACAGGGAATCCAGGGTGGATGATACCTTCAGGACCAAGGGTGTGAGGGACGATGCTGGGAGAGTGGAGGTTGAGTGGGTTGGAAAGGGGGAACTGATTACAAGGATCCACATGTGACCTCTTCCCTGGGAGAGGGACAGCAGAGAAGGGGGGAAGGGAGACTCCGGATAGGGCAAGATATGACAAAATAACGATGTATAAATTACCAAGGGCATATGAGGGAGGGGGGAAAAAAAGAGGACCTGATGGAAGGGGCTTAAGTGGAGAGCGAGTGCCTTGAGAATGATTGGGGCAGGGAATGTATGGATGTGCTTTATATAATTGATATATGTATATGTATGGATTGTGGTAAGAGTTGTATGAGTCCCTAATAAAATGTAAAAGAAGAAAAGAGAAAAAATGATTAGGGCAAAGACTGTACAGATGTGCTTTATACAATTGATGTATGTATATGTATGAACTGTGAAAAGAATTGTATCAGCCCAATAAATTGATAAAATAAATAAATTAATTAATTAAATTTAAAAAAACCAACAAACGGGGCACAAACACATGGCTGACAGGATCAATGTCCTCGGCTGTGCCCATGTGGCCCACAGGCTGTCGTTTGAGGACCCCTGCTCTAGGCACTCACAAAGAGCACGCGGTTTCAACCCTAAGCCTGGAGACTGCAATTTGTTTAAAGTTGATTGGGTAGAAGGAGTCCCCGATGGGCCCACGCAAGACTCGTTTTCCCTCACCCTACTCCTCAGAGGTCATAATTCTGCTATGGGCAACCAGGATATCCCGATCTGATCTCTGACATGGATGTGTGGATTGACATGGCCACTAATAAGCCAGCATCTATAAAAGACTTGCTCCCTCCCCCAACAGAAAGGGTTCTTGTTTCCATGAGTTCAGGAAACATGGCATGACCAGAAAAACAACTGGTCCAAGTTACTAAAACCACCAAGGTGGAGGCCGTCCCTCCCCTCCCCATCCCCCTCCCTGTCGTCTTTATACCACTTTGCAGGAGGACCGGGGGAGCAGGAGAGCTGGCTTAGGACCCATTGGGACCGCTGCCTGCCTATCAGTTCCCGGGGGCCAGAGAGAGATATACAACCCTCTTTAAATTCACCCCACAACACGTGCACTAGGGCTGGCATGTCTGCTCAACCCCCGAGAAGGATCACTCGGCAGCTGCAGTCTCTGCTTAAGGCAAGCAGCCCCAACACCTGGGGAAGACCCCTGAGTCTCTCTTTGGGTGCGTGTCCCCTTTTCTTCCAGGGATTACATCATTGGAATCAACAAAATCCCCTTTTCTGACAAACCACAAGGTCTGATTTCTTTGCTAGACAAGCTTTTACACATGCATCAGCCCACCTCAGACAACTGCCAGCCACTTCTCCAGGTGCTGGTCACACAGAGGAACAGGAGCCCTTCCAGACAGAGGCCCAGAAAGCAGTCAATAGACCTGATGGTCAGCCAGCTGGCACTCCCCGCTTGAGAGAAACTCTTTTTGCCACTGCATGAACAATGGGGGACCCAAACTCCTAGTAAGGCCCCGAGGGCCTCGCCAGGTAGCACCAGGTTCTATAGCAGGGCCTCCGCGGGACAGCTAGGAAACCTATGCATTTACCTAAGGTCAGTGAGAATTTTCAGGGTCCTACCTTTCTAGAGTGGATGATGGAAGCCTGCGGGCTGTATACCCCTTTTGATCCAGAGGCCCTCGAGAACAAGAGGGCAAAAGTATTGCCTGTATTACTCAGCCCGCCTCAGACATGATAAAGAAATGGGAAGCATATCAAGGGAACAATCTTAGTGATTTGGTAGAAGTGCCTTAGAGGTTGTATCACAATACAGAGGACCCTACCACGACAGAGACAAAGAAATAGCTAAAATACTAGGAATTGCTATGAGACACACTAGAGAATCAGGAAAAGAGATCATGGCCCCCTCACGGAGAGACTGACCTGTGGCACCGCCAAGTCCCAAGGAAAAAGGAACCATGTGCCTGCTACAGAAAAGGTAGACATTGGAAAAACCACTGCATTGAAAACCCCAGGAGAGACGGACAATCCTCCACTAGAGAGGACGGGCCTCGTCCTCGCCTAGAGAAACCCAAGCGAGAGACAATAATGCTTGAGGAAGCTGAAGGAAGGTGTCAGGGCTCTGTTTTACTGACCCCAGGATCCCAGTAAATGTCTTGGAGAACACAGGGGCCATCTTCTCGGGTTCAAAAAAGAGAACGGGCACATTGTCAAAGGAAAGATTTAAATTACTGTCAGCATATGATTGCTTCCAAAGATAACGCACACCAGAAGGTTTGCATGGAGACTGGGGGGCTTGCCAAGCCATCAAGGTGAAAAATGTCTCTCTGTCCTTTTTTCGCAGTTGGCCACATGGTTTTCATGGCACTGGCTCCCGGCTTGGCTGTTGAGCCAGTGAAACTCTTTTGAGCAGGAGTTGAGGTGGCCGGTGAACATCAGCGGCAGGACAAAATCGTCCTGTTTCAATACGAAGCCACCTATATCACCTCTTGGACATTATCATTGTCCTGGGCTCTGAATCACCAGCCCAGATGTAGAATGCGCCTGACAGGTACCTATTCTTTGAATGAGGCTCTGGTTAACCCCTCTCGGTAACTTAGTGGCATGGGAGTCTGGACAAGGGACTACCTTTACTTTCCAGATGAGAAAACTCACTCAAAAAGACAAAGGTATTGACCCACAGGAACACAACTGGTTAACAACAAAGCCATATTCCCAACCAGTGTCTGGAGCCAGAGCTCGGAGCCCCACATGCCTGTGCCCAGCTGAGCAGTCACTCTCTCCTGAACCGTCCAAAGATCTGAGCAGATCCTTCCCCCTCCCCATCCAGAATATGTTTTTTCATAGGATGGCGTGGATCTGCAGCTCTGGGAGAGGGACATATCTCATGGGAACACACGGAGCAGATGAAGGGGGAGGAGGGGAGAGTGGAGCCCATCTTGGCCCACCAGGCCTGGAGGATGATGTTCCCACTCAGAGAAGCCATTCCACATAGAAGACCACATGGCCAGCCCCACGATGAGACACGACGTACCTCAAAGACCCATAGCCCTAGAAGGGACAACACTGGAGACACAGTGTGGGAATTGCAGCGACCTGATCCCACCACAGCGAAGCATAACACTAAGGGGGTGCAGCAGAAGAGCAAGGAAATGGAGCAGCAAGGTGCCCAAGGAATGCCAAAGGAGGCCTTTGGGGGCAGGACTTGGTGCCCGCACACACTGGACTGGAAAACACTCCTAATGCCAACAAACAGTCCGTAAACTGACTATGAGCTTTCCTGTCTTGATGAGTTGTGTTTTCTTTTATGGTCATTGGATTTTGGCTGTTTTCTTTCTTTTGGTGCATGCTTTTGCTCTGTCTTGTGTTTGTGCATGTTATTACCTCTACTGTATGTCTCAAAAGAGATGCTGGATGAACAATCACAGGAGAGAAAAAGGGGGCCCAACACTTCTGGGGGTCCACGAGAGAAAGGGAGTTGGGGGGAAAGGGAGTGGTGTTAAGAAAGCCAGAGACAGGGGAACAACAAGTAGATACAAATCCGTGGTGAGGGCGATGTAGGAAGCCTGGTAGGGCGTGACCAAGGGTAAAGGAACCAAGAGGAATGACTGAAACCCAAATGAAGACTGAGCATGGCAGTGGGCACAAGAGGGAGATGAAGGGGAATAGCAGAGCGACCTAAGAAGCATTGGCGATTTAGAGAGGTCTAAATAAAGGCACGAACTTATGTAAATATATGTATCTGTGAGCATAGGGAAATAGCCCTATGTCCATATTTTTATAGGTTTCGTATTAAGGTAGCAGATGGCCTTTGGGCCTGCACTCAAGTACGATCTCAATGCAAGAATACTTGGTACTATTACATTGGCATTCCATAATGCTCACCTTCCCGACACGATCAATGAAGACAAAGTGGTTGCATAAGCAATTGTGATCAAGAAAGATGATGGTGCCAAGCTATCAAAAATTTTGGCAGCTGAGGTCTTAAAGGCTTGAAGGGTAAGCGAGCGGCCATCTAGCTCAGAAGCAACAAAGCCCACAGGGAGTAAGCCTACCAGCCTGTGGGATCAGGAGGATTCAAAGGGACCAGGCACCATCAGTACAAAAAAATCTTATCATTGCGAATGAGCGGGGAGTGCTGGGTAGAGACCCAAAGCCCATTTGCAGTCCACTGGACATTCCCTTAAGAAAGGTCTCGGGGACAAGACGAGCCAAGACAGGGTGCGAGACAGCAACAATGAAACACAACTTTCCTCTAGCTCCTCAATGTTTCCTCTCCCCTCACTATCAAGATCCCAATTATAACTTACAAATCTGGCTAGACCAGACAATGTGCACTGGGAAAGATAGGAAGTGGAAAGACAGGGAATTCTTGGCAGATGAGCCCTTGAGGACCAGTGTTATGAATGGAGATACTGGGAGGGTGGAGGGACGGTAGGTTGGATGGGGAGGCGGGGGGAACAAATTACAAGGATCTACATTTAACCTCAAAAGATAAAGGGGTGAAGGGGGGATATCAGACAGTGCAAGATATGACCAAATAATAATTAGTAAATTATCAAGGATTTGTGAGAGAGGGGTAGTGAGAAGGGGTGGGGAATGAGGAGCTGAGGCCAGGGGCTTGGGTGGAGAGAAGATATTTTGAGAATAATGAGGGCAATGAATGTCCAAATGTGCTTTATAAGATTGATGTATGCACGGATTGGGGTTATTGTTGTATGAACCCCTAATAAAAGGAGGAAAAAAAAGACTCTGGCAGAGGGCTGATGCTAGGATGATCTCAGGCTGGATTAGACCAGCAAAAGCAGGTACTGAAGTCACCTCACCCTCTGTCTATTCCTGTGTGAGCCACGAAGCTCAGGTCCACAGCCCTGGCAGCTGGACAGTGAGAGAGGCGGGGCTCTGATTTCATTCCACAAGGGGAATGGCCCTACTGTCCTGCAGGGCCCAACCTCCTGTGTAGTGCTGCTCTCTGGGGCAGCTCTTTCATGGAGCCCACACCATGGGAGCTCTACAATTCATGGGGGATTGGCAAAAGCCTCTGCTCATGCACACACACCACCCCCTAGCTGGAGGACCTCGGGGAACAAAGCCTGAGGCAGACACCAAGCCCACTAACTGATCCTGTAAGAGATAGAATCAGGATCCCGAAACTGGCAACTGGGAGTAAGAGGCAGCATCACTGGGTCCCAGCCCCTGCCACTGCCATCTCCAAGGAGTGACATTCCCAAACAGAGGGTTTTCCAAAGGCACTGTCAGGACTGTGGAATGAGCAGCTCATTTGTGGACATGGATACTATGTGATCCAGATGTACTACCTCCTCCGTTCCAGTCAGCGGAGACTGAAAACCCTGCCAAGCAGAGAGCCATGCATCTGAACAGTATCCACCAGTCACTCATGTCCAGTCCTGCTGCCTCTAAAGAGCTTTCCTGGGTTGGTCAGATCTCTCTGGGGACAGATATCCCTCTGTCCTTGGTTCTGCGTGAGAAAGAATTCACGCCAGAGCCTGGTTTGTGATCCAAGTGAGGTTTAGGAGAGAGCTAGGGAGGGGTGGTGGGCAACCCTGGTCGATCCCAGTGGCTGAATTGAATATACTTGGCCTACGTGGGTCGAGGCAGGTGCAGCGCCCACCTAGGTGTACCTGCCCTTCCTGGCCGGAAACCTGGACCTCTGAGGACGCACAGTGTGCCACTCCTTCCTGGGCCGCTAACTGGGCCCTCTGAGCATGTGTAATGGACACCCCAGTCCCTATGCTAGCTACCTAACATTTACACCCTGAAGAGATATGGACCCAAATCTCTGGGGTACTGGGCGACGACATCTCTAGCTACTTCCTGCTGGCAGAAGGGGCGATGTGGGGCTTTGGGTCCACACCCTTCCTGCTCTGCTGGGAGGGGTTGTGCAATCAGGGCTAGGATGGATAAGGTTGAAGTGGTCCAGGAGATGGTGGTCCTGGAGCTGGCACACTTGGATTACGGGCCTTGGTAACTTGAGAATTTCTGGAAAAACCAACAAAAGGACAAAGGGGTGAACACTTTAACTGAGACAAGGCTAGAATTGTGAGGTGGGAGTGCCCTTGAAAGTAGTTGAGTATCACAGGAAGTAAGTAAAAACCTTAGTGTTATCAGGCATGTGTGTTTGTTCATTCTAAGGACAGGCACGGGGGTAAAAGCGTTCACAAATTCCCCTAGGAGGGTCCAAAGTTTGGGCACTACTGGGTGCAGTGGGATCACTGCTTCATTTATGATCCTAAGGTGTTGGACCTACTTATAAGAACCATCCTTCTTTTTAACCCTATAACGCCTCAATTTTAAATTTGGGGGCAAAAAATTTTTTGTTTGGATTCATTACTTTCATAGTTATCAATATAGATCCATATATATTCATTTCTTAAATGTTACGGAAGGTCTTGCTCGGCGTTATAGGGTTAAATTGTAATATTGGGATACTACAGGCGGAGTCAACAGGGATCAAAAGTAGAGTAACTGCCTGTGTCATTTTTAATTTTCTTGGGTTCCATATGAGCATAAGGCTTGTAAATTACCCGGGGACCAAATTCCCCTGGTGCCTCTACTACGGGTAGAATGTTTAGGGAGGTTTCAGGGCTGGGAAAATAGTAACCTGAAGTCCAGGATCCCTTAGGGCAGGGGTCCTCAAATTGTTTACACAGGGGGCCAGTTCACTGTCCCTCCCACCGTTGGAGGGCCAGACTATCGTTTAAAAAAAAAAAAAACTATGAACAAATTCCTATGCACACTGCAAGAGTCGGCTGCTGAGCAGGACAGGCAGTGGCAGCAAAACACCCTGAGGGTGGGATAAATGGCAGCGGGCCACATGTGCCCCACGGGCCACAGTTTGAGGACGCCTGCCTTAGGGGTTCCTAGGTGCACGGGGGATGAAGGTCTCCTATTGCTCCTCAAGAGGAGAAATGCTCTAAGTTCTGGCATCTCCGCCCACTTTCCCATCACTCTATAGAACTGTTCCAGGTGAATCACGGTTGGAAGGGAAAGTGTACCATTCTCTGGCCACCATTCTCCTTTCTCAAAAAGATATTGTGGCCAAATAGAGTTCCAAAGTGAATCTATCAGCTTTTGTTCACCCAGCCTCTGTGTATCAACTCTATCCCAATTGGACAGGATTCATGCAAGGGGGCAATTCCTGAGCATCAATCTGCTAAGTCCCATCTAGAAAGCACAAAACAAGGAGGCGATTGACAGCTTGCTGCCTCCCGGTCAATAACCCCGCTAGAGAGTGCACCCCTGGGTTGCCCTGAATCTGATGCCTCAGGCAGATGCCACAGCCCGAGGGAAGGGGTCAAAGACGAGTCGCTGAGGGCGACTTTAGGTCTAACCATTTTTCTGGACTACAGGCTAGGAGGACTACTGCTTGGGATGGCCCCACGGCCCTGCAAGACGCCTGCTGGCGGGGCAGACGCTCAAATCTCAGAAGGGAAGGGAACCTTAAGGGAAATTGGAATTTCTGGCTGGAACATCATGGCAGGGGAGCTGGGTATTAAGGAAGAGCTGTCCCCCAAAGTGCCTAAAGCAGCATCACTGAAAGCGTAAAGGGAACACTTAGTCCGGCTAGGCTTCTGAACGCCATTGGCCTAAGCCTGGGCAACGGAAAACCAGCCTGTAACAAGGAACCAACCTAAACTGGTAGAACACTAGCCCTATAACGCCTCCAGTTTTAAATTCAGGAAATAATTTTTTTTGTTTTTATTCTTTACTTTCATAGCTATCAATATAGATGGCATTCAAAATATATTTAAAAGATATAAAATGTTCAATGGTTTTTAAATGTAACCAAATGGTCACATTTATAATTTATAATTTGGGTACCAGATACGTTTTAATTCAATATGATGACAATTTCGTGCTCGGCGTTATAGGGCTAGAGCAGCTTGTTTGAAAAGCCAGGAGAAAGGTAAGGGAATGGAGGGGAAAAGGGAAACATTTGGCTCCCGGGACAAGGCAGGGCTAACTCCCAGGCCTCCTCACCCAGCTCCCTAGGCAGCACCCTTCCACATGTTTGGACTGGTGGGTGCCTTCTTGGCCAGGGTCAAAGACCCTGTTTCCCTTCGGCCACAATGACGGCTATGTGGGATCTCTGGGAAAAGCTTAAACAGCCTTGACAAGAGTGAAGCCATTTGGGGCTGACAGAAGCCACCATGAAAAGAAAATAAAGTAGCTACGAACTGTCAATAAACCAGCTGATATTGGGGAGGTAGGCTGTGCAGACTTAGTCCAATGGAATGTCACCAAAGAAATGGATGATCGGAAGGCTTGCAAGAATGACCAGAGCCTTTGTGTTCAACTAGGAATGGCTAACCCAAATACCCTACTTCTCCCTCTTCGTGCTTACACACCTGCACCTTGCAAAGGTATAAAAACCTTCGGAAAATTAGACTCGGGGCTGCTCAGACTCCTGTCAAGAGGGGTGACACACCCTGCTGAGGAAATAAAACTTTTTCTGTTGAACTTGCCGACGGTGTGAGTTGTTTTTTTCTGGGAATGGACAGCCGCTACAACATTTCCAGGAGCACTGAGCTCCGACTGCCACTGTCTGTGCCTGTATAGAAAGGAGACCACCGGTACAGGAGTGCTCTCCCCAGAACTAGAGAATTTCTGATTTCTCTAGGGCAGGGGTCCTTCAACTCTTTAAAGAGGGACCAGTTCACTGTCCCTCCGACCCATTGGAGTGCCGGACTATAGTTTAAAAAACAACTATGAACAAATTCCAAGGCACACTGCACACATCTTATTTTGAAGTTAAAAACAAACCAACAAACGGGGCACAAACACATGGCTGACAGGATCAATGTCCTCGGCTGTGCCCATGTGGCCCACAGGCTGTCGTTTGAGGACCCCTGCTCTAGGCACTCACAAAGAGCACGCGGTTTCAACCCTAAAACCTGGAGACTCTGCAATTTGTTTAAAGTTGATTGGGTAGAAGGAGTCCCCGATGGGCCCACGCAAGACTCGTTTTCCCTCACCCTACTCCTCAGAGGTCATAATTCTGCTATGGGCAACCAGGACATCCCGATCTGATCTCTGACATGGATGTGTGGATTGACATGGCCACTAATAAGCCAGCATCTATAAAAGACTTGCTCCCTCCCCCAACAGAAAGGGTTCTTGTTTCCATGAGTTCAGGAAACATGGCATGACCAGAAAAACAACTGGTCCAAGTTACTAAAACCACCAAGGTGGAGGCCGTCCCTCCCCTCCCCATCCCCCTCCCTGTCATCTTTATACCACTTTGCAGGAGGACCGGGGGAGCAGGAGAGCTGGCTTAGGACCCATTGGGACCGGCGCCTGCCTATCAGTTCCCGGGGGCCAGAGAGAGATATACAACCCTCTTTAAATTCACCCCACAACACGTGCACTAGGGCTGGCATGTCTGCTCAACCCCCGAGAAGGATCACTCGGCAGCTGCAGTCTCTGCTTAAGGCAAGCAGCCCCAACACCTGGGGAAGACCCCCGAGTCTCTCTTTGGGTACATGTCCCCTTTTCTTCCAGGGATTACATCATTGGAATCAACAAAATCCCCTTTTCTGACAAACCACAAGGTCTGATTTCTTTGCTAGACAAGCTTTTACACATGCATCAGCCCACCTCAGACAACTGCCAGCCACTTCTCCAGGTGCTGGTCACAACAGAGGAACAGGAGCCCTTCCAGACAGAGGCCCAGAAAGCAGTCAATAGACCTGATGGTCAGCCAGCTGGCACTCCCCGCTTGAGAGAAACTCTTTTTGCCACTGCACGAACAATGGGGGACCCAAACTCCTAGTAAAGCCCGAGGGCCTCGCCAGGTAGCACCAGGTTTTCTAGCAGGGCCTCCGCGGGACAGCTAGGAAACCTATGCATTTACCTAAGGTCAGTGAGAATTTTCAGGGTCCTCCCTTTCTAGAGTGGCTGATGGAAGCCTGCGGGCTGTATACCCCTTTTGATCCAGAGGCCCTCGAGAACAAGAGGGCAAAAGTATTGCCTGTATTACTCAGCCCGCCTCAGACATGATAAAGAAATGGGAAGCATATCAAGGGAACAATCTTAGTGATTTGGTAGAAGTGCCTTAGAGGTTGTATCACAATACAGAGGACCCTACCACGACAGAGACAAAGAAATAGCTAAAATACTAGGAATTGCTATGAGACACACTAGAGAATCCGGAAGAGAGATCATGGCCCCCTCACGGAGAGACTGACCTGTGGCACCGCCAAGTCCCGAGGAAAAAGAATCCATGTGCCTGCTACAGAAAAGGCAGACATAGGAAAAACCACTGCATTGAAACCCCCAGGAGAGACGGACAATCCTCCAATAGAGAGGACGGGCCTCGTCCTCGCCTAGAGAAACCCAAGCGAGAGACAATAATGCTTGAGGAAGCTGAAGGAAGGTGTCAGGGCTCTGTTTTACTGACCCCAGGATCCCAGTAAATGTCTTGGAGAACACAGGGGCCATCTACTCGGGTTCAAAAAAGAGAACGGGCACATTGTCAAAGGAAAGATTTAAATTACTGTCAGCATATGATTGCTTCCAAAGATAATGCACACCAGAAGGTTTGCATGGAGACTGGGGGGCTTGCCAAGCCATCAAGGTGAAAAATGTCTCTCTGTCCTTTTTTCGCAGTTGGCCACATGGTTTTCATGGCACTGGTTCCCGGCTCGGCTGTTGAGCCAGTGAAACTCTTTTGAGCAGGAGTTGAGGTGGCCGGTGAACATCAGCGGCAGGACAAAATCGTCCTGTTTCAATACGAAGCCACCTATATCACCTCTTGGACATTACCATTGTCCTGGGCTCTGAATCACCAGCCCAGATGTAGAATGCGCCTGACAGGTACCTATTCTTTGAATGAGGCTCTGGTTAACCCCTCTCGGTAACTTAGTGGCATGGGAGTCTGGACAAGGGACTACCTTTACTTTCCCGATGAGAAAACTCACTCAAAAAGACAAAGGTATTGACCCACAGGAACACAACTGGTTAACAACAAAGCCATATTCCCAACCAGTGTCTGGAGCCAGAGCTCGGAGCCCCACATGCCTGTGCCCAGCTGAGCAGTCACTCTCTCCTGAACCTTCCAAAGATCTGAGCAGATCCTTCCCCCTCCCCATCCAGAATATGTTTTTTCATAGGATGGCGTGGATCTGCAGCTCTGGGAGAGGGACATATCTCATGGGAACACACGGAGCAGATGAAGGGGGAGGAGGGGAGAGTGGAGCCCATCTTGGCCCACCAGGCCTGGAGGATGATGTTCCCACTCAGAGAAGCCATTCCACATAGAAGACCACATGGCCAGCCCCACGATGAGACACGACGTCCCTCAAAGACCCATAGCCCTAGAAGGGACAACACTGGAGACACAGTGTGGGAATTGCAGCGACCTGATCCCACCACAGTGAAGCATAACACTAAGGGGGTGCATCAGAAGAGCAAGGAAATGGAGCAGCAAGGTGCCCAAGGAATGCCAAAAGAGGCCTTTGGGGGCAGGACTTGGTGCCCGCACACACTGGACTGGAAAACACTCCTAAGGCCAACAAACAGTCCGTAAACTGACTATGAGCTTTCCTGTCTTGATGAGTTGTGTTTTCTATTATGGTCATTGGATTTTGGCTGTTTTCTTTCTTTTGGTGCATGCTTTTGCTCTGTCTTGTGTTTGTGCATGTTATTACCTCTACTGTATGTCTCAAAAGAGATGCTGGATGAACAATCTCAGGAGAGAAAAAGGGGGCCCAACACTTCTGGGGGTCCACGAGAGAAAGGGAGTTCGGGGGAAAGGGAGTGGTGTTAAGAAAGCCAGAGACAGGGGAACAACAAGTAGATACAAATCCGTGGTGAGGGCGATGTAGGAAGCCTGGTAGGGCGTGACCAAGGGTAAAGGAACCAAGAGGAATGACTGAAACCCAAATGAAGACTGAGCATGGCAGTGGGCACAAGAGGGAGATGAAGGGGAATAGCAGAGCGACCTAAGAAGCATTGGCGATTTAGAGAGGTCTAAATAAAGGCACGAACTTATGTAAATATATGTATCTGTGAGCATAGGGAAATAGCCCTATGTCCATATTTTTATAGGTTTCGTATTAAGGTAGCAGATGGCCTTTGGGCCTGCACTCAAGTACGATCTCAATGCAAGAATACTTGGTACTATTACACTGACATTCCATAATGCTCACCTTCCCGACACGATCACTGAAGACTAAGTGGTTGCATAAGCAATTGTGATCAAGAAAGATGATGGTGCCAAGCTATCAAAAATTTTGGCAGCTGAGGTCTTAAAGGCTTGAAGGGTAAGCGAGCGGCCATCTAGCTCAGAAGCAACAAAGCCCACAGGGAGTAAGCCTACCAGCCTGTGGGATCAGGAGGATTCAAAGGGACCTGGCACCATCAGTACAAAAAAATCGTATCATTGCGAATGAGCGGGGAGTGCTGGGTAGAGACCCAAAGCCCATTTGCAGTCCACTGGACATTCCCTTAAGAAAGGTCTCGGGGACAAGACGAGCCAAGACAGGGTGCGAGACAGCAACAATGAAACACAACTTTCCTCTAGCTCCTCAATGCTTCCTCTCCGCTCACTATCAAGATCCCAATTATAACTTACAAATCTGGCTAGACCAGACAATGTGCACTGGGAAAGATAGGAAGTGGAAAGACAGGGAATTCTTGGCAGATGAGCCCTTGAGGACCAGTGTTATGAATGGAGATACTGGGAGGGTGGAGGGACGGTAGGTTGGATGGGGGGGCGGGGGGGAACAAATTACAAGGATCTACATTTAACCTCAAAAGATAAAGGGGTGAAGGGGGGTTATCAGACAGTGCAAGATATGACCAAATAATAATTAGTAAATTATCAAGGATTTGTGAGAGAGGGGTAGTGAGAAGGGGTGGGGAATGAGGAGCTGAGGCCAGGGGCTTGGGTGGAGAGAAGATATTTTGAGAATAATGAGGGCAATGAATGTCCAAATGTGCTTTATAAGATTGATGTATGCACGGATTGGGGTTATTGTTGTATGAACCCCTAATAAAAGGAGGAAAAAAAAGACTCTGGCAGAGGGCTGATGCTAGGATGATCTCAGGCTGGATTAGACCAGCAAAAGCAGGTACTGGAGTCACCTCACCCTCTGTCTATTCCTGTGTGAGCCGCGAAGCTCAGGTCCACAGCCCTGGCAGCTGGACAGTGAGAGAGGCGGGGCTCTGATTTCATTCCACAAGGGGAATGGCCCTACTGTCCTGCAGGGCCCAACCTCCTGTGTAGTCCTGCTCTCTGGGGCAGCTCTTTCATGGAGCCCACACCATGGGAGCTCTACAATTCATGGGGGATTGGCAAAAGCCTCTGCTCATGCACACACACCACCCCCTAGCTGGAGGACCTGGGGGAACAAAGCCTGAGGCAGACACCAAGCCCACTAACTGATCCTGTAAGAGATAGAATCAGGATCCCGAAACTGGCAACTGGGAGTAAGAGGCAGCATCACTGGGTCCCAGCCCCTGCCACTGCCATCTCCAAGGAGTGACATTCCCAAACAGAGGGTTTTCCAAAGGCACTGTCAGGACTGTGGAATGAGCAGCTCATTTGTGGACATGGATACTATGTGATCCAGATGTACTACCTCCTCCGTTCCAGTCAGCGGAGACTGAAAACCCTGCCAAGCAGAGAGCCATGCATCTGAACAGTATCCACCAGCCACTCATGTCCAGTCCTGCTGCCTCTAAAGAGCTTTCCTGGGTTGGTCAGATCTCTCTGGGGACAGATATCCCTCTGTCCTTGGTTCTGCGTGAGAAAGAATTCACGCCAGAGCCTGGTTTGTGATCCAAGTGAGGTTTAGGAGAGAGCTAGAGAGGGGTGGTGGGCAACCCTGGTCGATCCCAGTGGCTGAACTGAATATACTTGGCCTAGGTGGGTCGAGGCAGGTGCAGCGCCCACCTAGGTGTACCTGCCCTTCCTGGCCGGAAACCTGGAACTCTGAGCACGCACAGTGGGCCACTCCTTCCTGGGCCGCTAACTGGGCCCTCTGAGCATGTGTAATGGACACCCCAGTCCCTATGCTAGCTACCTAACATTTACACCCTGAAGAGATATGGACCCAAATCTCTGGGGTACTGGGCGACGACATCTCTAGCTACTTCCTGCTGGCAGAAGGGGCGATGTGGGGCTTTGGGTCCACACCCTTCCTGCTCTGCTGGGAGGGGTTGTGCAATCAGGGCTAGGATGGATAAGGTTGAAGTGGTCCAGGAGATGGTGGTCCTGGAGCTGGCACACTTGGATTACGGGCCTTGGTAACTTGAGAATTTCTGGAAAAACCAACAAAAGGACAAAGGGGTGAACACTTTAACTGAGACAAGGCTAGAATTGTGAGGTGGGAGTGCCCTTGAACGTAGGTGAGTATCACAGGAAGTAAGTAAAAACCTTAGTGTTATCAGGCATGTGTGTTTGTTCATTCTAAGGACAGGCACGGGGGTAAAAGCGTTCACAAATTCCCCTAGGAGGGTCCAAAGTTTGGGCACTACTGGGTGCAGTGGGATCACTGCTTCATTTATGATCCTAAGGTGTTGGACCTACTTATAAGAACCATCCTTCTTTTTAACCCTATAACGCCTCAATTTTAAATTTGGGGGCAAAAAATTTTTTGTTTGGATTCATTACTTTCATAGTTATCAATATAGATCCATATATATTCATTTCTTAAATGTTATGGAAAGGTCTTGCTCGGCATTATAGGGTTAAATTGTAATATTGGGATACTACAGACGGAGTCAACAGGGATCAAAAGTAGAGTAACTGCCTGTGTCATTTTTAATTTTCTTGGGTTCCATATGAGCATAAGGCTTGTAAATTACCCGGGGACCAAATTCCCCTGGTGCCTCTACTACGGGTAGAATGTTTAGGGAGGTTTCAGGGCTGGGAAAATAGTAACCTGAAGTCCAGGATCCCTTAGGGCACGGGTCCTCAAATTGTTTACACAGGGTGCCAGTTCACTGTCCCTCCCACCGTTGGAGGGCCAGACTATCGTTTTAAAAAAAAAAACTATGAACAAATTCCTATGCACACTGCAAGAGTCGGCTGCTGAGCAGGACAGGCAGTGGCAGCAAAACACCCTGAGGGTGGGATAAATGGCAGCGGGCCACATGTGCCCCACGGGCCACAGTTTGAGGACGCCTGCCTTAGGGGTTCCTGGGTGCACGGGGGATGAAGGTCTATTGCTCCTCAAGAGGAGAAATGCTCTAAGTTCTGGCATCTCCGCCCACTTTCCCATCACTCTATAGAACTGTTCCAGGTGAATCACGGTTGGAAGGGAAAGTGTACCATTCTCTGGCCACCATTCTCCTTTCTCAAAAAGATATTGTGGCCAAATAGAGTTCCAAAGTGAATCTATCAGCTTTTGTTCACCCAGCCTCTGTGTATCAACTCTATCCCAATTGGACAGGATTCATGCAAGGGGGCAATTCCTGAGCATCAATCTGCTAAGTCCCATCTAGAAAGCACAAAACAAGGAGGCGATTGACAGCTTGCTGCCTCCCGGTCAATAACCCCGCTTGAGAGTGCACCCCTGGGTTGCCCTGAATCTGATGCCTCAGGCAGATGCCACAGCCCGAGGGAAGGGGTCAAAGACCAGTCGCTGAGGGCGACTTTAGGTCTAACCATTTTTCTGGACTACAGGCTAGGAGGACTACTGCTTGGGATGGCCCCACGGCCCTGCAAGACGCCTGCTGGCGGGGCAGACGCTCAAATCTCAGAAGGGAAGGGAACCTTAAGGGAAATTGGAATTTCTGGCTGGAACATCATGGCAGGGGAGCTGGGTATTAAGGAAGAGCTGTCCCCCAAAGTGCCTAAAGCAGCATCACTGAAAGCGTAAAGGGAACACTTAGTCCGGCTAGGCTTCTGAAAGCCATTGGCCTAAGCCTGGGCAACGGAAAACCAGCCTGTAACAAGGAACCAACCTAAACTGGTAGAACACTAGCCCTATAACGCCTCCAGTTTTAAATTCAGGAAATAATTTTTTTTTGTTTTTATTCTTTACTTTCATAGCTATCAATATAGATGGCATTCAAAATATATTTAAAAGATATAAAATGTTCAATGGTTTTTAAATGTAACCAAATGGTCACATTTATAATTTATAATTTGGGTACCAGATACGTTTTAATTCAATATGATGACAATTTCGTGCTCGGCGTTATAGGGCTAGAGCAGCTTGTTTGAAAAGCCAGGAGAAAGGTAAGGGAATGGAGGGGAAAAGGGAAACATTTGGCTCCCGGGACAAGGCAGGGCTAACTCCCAGGCCTCCTCACCCAGCTCCCTAGGCAGCACCCTTCCACATGTTTGGACTGGTGGGTGCCTTCTTGGCCAGGGTCAAAGACCCTGTTTCCCTTCGGCCACAATGGCGGCTATGTGGGATCTCTGGGAAAAGCTTAAACAGCCTTGACAAGAGTGAAGCCATTTGGGGCTGACAGAAGCCACCATGAAAAGAAAATAAAGTAGCTATGAACTGTCAATAAACTAGCTGATATTGGGGAGGTAGGCTGTGCAGACTTAGTCCAAGGGAATGTCACCAAAGAAATGGATGATCGGAAGGTTTGCAAGAATGACCAGAGCCTTTTTGTTCAACTAGGAATGGCTAGCCCAAATACCCTACTTCTCCCTCTTCGTGCTTGCACACCTGCACCTTGCAAAGGTATAAAAACCTTCGGAAAATTAGATTCGGGGCTGCTCAGACTCCTGTCAAGAGGGGTGACACACCCTGCTGAGGAAATAAAACTTTTTCTGTTGAACTTGCCGACGGTGTGAGTTGTTTTTTTCTGGGAATGGACAGCCGCTACAACATTTCCAGGAGCACTGAGCTCCGACTGCCACTGTCTGTGCCTGTATAGAAAGGAGACCACCGGTACAGGAGTGCTCTCCCCAGAACTAGAGAATTTCTGATTTCTCTAGGGCAGGGGTCCTTCAACTCTTTAAAGAGGGACCAGTTCACTGTCCCTCCTACCCATTGGAGTGCCGGACTATAGTTTAAAAAACAACTATGAACAAATTCCAAGGCACACTGCACACATCTTATTTTGAAGTTAAAAACAAACCAACAAGGTGAACAAGCGGCCATCTAGCTCAGAAGCAAATAAGCACACATGGAAGAAGCACACCGGCCAGTGCGATCACGAGGTGCCCAAAGGACCAGGTATAAGGCATCATGCAAAAAAAAAAAAGATATAAATGTGTGTATGTATGTGTATATATGTGTGTATGTATATATGTATGTATATATATGTATATATATCATATCAAATGAAGGGGGAAGTGCAGAGTGGAGACCCAAGGCCCAAGTGTCGGCCAATGGAGATCCCCTCATAGAGGGGTTTAGGAGAGGAGATGGGTTAATTAGGGTGTGAGGTAGTATCGATGAAGAACACAGCTTTCCCCCAGATCCTGGATGCTTCCTCCCCCCAACTACCATGATCCGAATTCTACCTTGCAGGGCTGGATAGGACAGAGGCTGTACACTGGTACATATGAGGGTTGGAGGTACAGAGAATCCAGGGTGGATGATACCTTCAGGACCAAGGGTGTGAGGGATGATGCTGGGAGAGTGGAGGTTGAGTGGGTTGGAAAGGGGGAACTGATTACAAGGATCCACATGTGACCTCTTCCCTGGGAGAGGGACAGCAGAGAAGGGGGGAAGGGAGACTCCGGATAGGGCAAGATATGACAAAATAACGATGTATAAATTACCAAGGGCATATGAGGGAGGGGGGAAAAAAAGAGGACCTGATGCAAGGGGCTTAAGTGGAGAGAAAGTGCCTTGAGAATGATTGGGGCAGGTAATGTATGGATGTGCTTTATACAATTGATATATGTATATGTATGGATTGTGGTAAGAGTTGTATGAGTCCCTAATAAAATGTAAAAGAAGAAAAGAGAAAAAAAATGAGTAGGGCAAAGACTGTACAGATGTGCTTTATACAATTGATGTATGTATATGTATGAACTGTGAAAAGAATTGTATCAGCCCCAATAAATTGTTAAAAAAAATAAATTAATTAATTAAATTAAAAAAAAAACCAACAAACGGGGCACAAACACATGGCTGACAGGATCAATGTCCTCGGCTGTGCCCATGTGGCCCACAGGCTGTCGTTTGAGGACCCCTGCTCTAGGCACTCACAAAGAGCACTCGGTTTCAACCCTAAAGCCTGGAGACTCTGCAATTTGTTTAAAGTTGATTGGGTAGAAGGAGTCCCCGATGGGCCCACGCAAGGCTCGTTTTCCCTCACCCTACTCCTCAGAGGTCATAATTCTGCTATGGGCAACCAGGACATCCCGATCTGATCTCTGACATTGATGTGTAGATTGACATGGCCACTAATAAGCCAGCATCTATAAAAGACTTGCTCCCTCCCCCAACAGAAAGGGTTCTTGTTTCCATGAGTTCAGGAAACATGGCATGACCAGAAAAACAACTGGTCCAAGTTCCTAAAACCACCAAGGTGGAGGCTGTCCCTCCCCTCCCCATCCCCCTCCCTGTCGTCTTTATACCACTTTGCAGGAGGACCGGGGGAGCAGGAGCTGGCTTAGGACCCATTGGGACCGCTGCCTGCCTATCAGTACCTGGGGGCCAGAGAGAGATATACAACCCTCTTTAAATTCACCCCACAACACGTGCACTAGGGCTGGCATGTCTTCTCAACCCCCGAGAAGGATCACTCGGCAGCTGCAGTCTCTGCTTAAGGCAAGCCCCCCAACACCTGGGGAAGACCCATCGAGTCTCTCTTTGGGTACATGTCCCCTTTTCTTCCAGGGATTACATCATTGGAATCAACAAAATCCCCTTTTCTGACAAACCACAAGGTCTGATTTCTTTGCTAGACAAGCTTTTACACATGCATCAGCCCACCTCAGACAACTGCCAGCCACTTCTCCAGGTGCTGGTCACAACAGAGGAACAGGAGCCCTTCCAGACAGAGGCCCAGAAAGCAGTCAATAGACCTGATGGTCAGCCAGCTGGCACTCCCCGCTTGAGAGAAACTCTTTTTGCCACTGCACGAACAATGGGGGACCCAAACTCCTAGTAAGGCCCCGAGGGCCTCGCCAGGTAGCACCAGGTTCTCTAGCAGGGCCTCCGCGGGACAGCTAGGAAACCTATGCATTTACCTAAGGTCAGTGAGAATTTTCAGGGTCCTACCTTTCTAGAGTGGCTGATGGAAGCCTGCGGGCTGTATACCCCTTTTGATCCAGAGGCCCTCGAGAACAAGAGGGCAAAAGTATTGCCTGTATTACTCAGCCCGCCTCAGACATGATAAAGAAATGGGAAGTATATCAAGGGAACAATCTTAGTGATTTGGTAGAAGTGCCTTAGAGGTTGTATCACAATACAGAGGACCCTACCACGACAGACAAAGAAATAGCTAAAATACTAGGAATTGCTATGAGACACACTAGAGAATCAGGAAAAGAGATCATGACCCCCTCACGGAGAGACTGACCTGTGGCACCGCCAAGTCCCGAGGAAAAAGGATCCATGTGCCTGCTACAGAAAAGACAGACATTGGAAAAAGCACTGCATTGAAAACCCCAGGAGAGACAAACAATCCTCCACTAGAGAGGACGGCCTCGTCCTCGCCTATAGAAACCCAAGCGAGAGACAATAATGCTTGAGGAAGCTGAAGGAAGGTGTCAGGGCTCTGTTTTACTGACACCAGGATCCCAGTAAATGTCTTGGAGAACACAGGGGCCATCTTCTCGGGTTCAAAAAAGAGAACGGGCACATTGTCAAAGGAAAGATTTAAATTACTGTCAGCATATGATTGCTTCCAGAGATAACGCACACCAGAAGGTTTGCATGGACACTGGTGCGCTTGCCAAGTCAATAAGGTGAAAAATGTCTCTCTGTCCTTTTTTCCCAGTTGGCCACATGGTTTTCATGGCACTGGCTCCCGGCTCGGCTGTTGAGCCAGTGAAACTCTTTTGAGCAGGAGTTGAGGTGGCCGGTGAACATCAGCGGCAGGACAAAATCGTCCTGTTTCAATACGAAGCCACCTATATCACCTCTTGGACATTACCATTGTCCTGGGCTCTGAATCACCAGCCCAGATGTAGAATGCGCCTGACAGGTACCTATTCTTTGAATGAGGCTCTGGTTAACCCCTCTCGGTAACTTAGTGGCATGGGAGTCTGGACAAGGGACTACCTTTACTTTCCCGATGAGAAAACTCACTCAAAAAGACAAAGGTATTGACCCACAGGAACACAACTGGTTAACAACAAAGCCATATTCCCAACCAGTGTCTGGAGCCAGAGCTCGGAGCCCCACATGCCTGTGCCCAGCTGAGCAGTCACTCTCTCCTGAACCTTCCAAAGATCTGAGCAGATTCTTCCCCCTCCACATCCAGAATATGTTTTTTCATAGGATGGCGTGGATCTGCAGCTCTGGGAGAGGGACATATCTCATGGGAACACACGGAGCAGATGAAGGGGGAGGAGGGGAGAGTGGAGCCCATCGTGGCCCACCAGGCCTGGAGGATGATTTTCCCACTCAGAGAAGCCAGTCCACATAGAAGACCACATGGCCAGCCCCACGATGAGACACGACGTCCCTCAAAGACCCATAGCCCTAGAAGGGACAACACTGGAGACACAGTGTGGGAATTGCAGCGACCTGATCCCACCACAGCGAAGCATAACACTAAGGGAGTGCAGCAGAAGAGCAAGGAAATGGAGCAGCAAGGTGCCCAAGGAATGCCAAAGGAGGCCTTTGGGGGCAGGACTTGGTGCCCGCACACACTGGACTGGAAAACACTCCTAAGGCCAACAAACAGTCCGTAAACTGACTATGAGCTTTCCTGTCTTGATGAGTTGTGTTTTCTTTTATGGTCATTGGATTTTGGCTGTTTTCTTTCTTTTGGTGCATGCTTTTGCTCTGTCGTGTGTTTGTGCATGTTGTTACCTCTACTGTATGTCTCAAAAGAGATGCTGGATGAACAATCTCAGGAGAGAAAATGGGGGCCCAACACTTCTGGGGGTCCACGAGAGAAAAGGAGTTGGGGGGAAAGGGAGTGGTGTTAAGAAAGCCAGAGACAGGGGAACAACAAGTAGATACAAATCCGTGGTGAGGGCGATGTAGGAAGCCTGGTAGGGCGTGACCAAGGGTAAAGGAACCAAGAGGAATGACTGAAACCCAAATGAAGACTGAGCATGGCAGTGGTCACAAGAGGGAGGTGAAAGGGAATAGCAGAGCGACCTAAGAAGCATTGGCGAGTTAGAGAGGTCTAAATAAAGGCACGAACTTATGTAAATATATGTATCTGTGAGCATAGGGAAATAGCCCTATGTCCATATTTTTATAGGTTTCGTATTAAGGTAGCAGATGGCCTTTGGGCCTGCACTCAAGAACGATCTCAATGCAAGAATACTTGGTTCTATTACATTTGTATTCTATGATGCTCACCTTGCCAACACGATCACTGAAGACTAAGTGGTTGCATTAGCAAATGTGGTCAAGAAAGATGATGATGCCAAGCTATCAAAAATTTTGGCATCTGAGGTCTTAAAAGCTTGAAGGGTAAGCGAGCGGCCATCTAGCTCAGAAGCAACAAAGCCCACAGGGAGTAAGCCTACCAGCCTGTGGGATCAGGAGGATTCAAAGGGACCAGGCACCATCAGTACAAAAAAACTTATCATTGCGAATGAGCGGGGAGTGCTGGGTAGAGACCCAAAGCCCATTTGCAGTCCACTGGACATTCCCTTAAGAAAGGTCTCGGGGACAAGACGAGCCAAGACAGGGAGCGAGACAGCAACAATGAAACACAACTTTCCTCTAGCTCCTCAATGCTTCCTCTCCCCTCACTATCAAGATCCCAATTATAACTTACAAATCTGGCTAGACCAGACAATGTACACTGGGAAAGATAGGAAGTGGAAAGACAGGGAATTCTTGGCAGATGAGCCCTTAAGGACCCGTGTTATGAATGGAGATACTGGGAGGGTGGAGGGACGGTAGGTTGGATGGGGGGGGGAAACAAATTACAAGGATCTACATTTAACCTCAAAAGAAAAAGGGGTGAAGGGGGATATCAGACAGTGCAAGATATGACCAAATAATAATTAGTAAATTATCAAGGATTTGTGAGAGAGGCGTAGTGAGAAGGGGTGGGGAATGAGGAGCTGAGGCCAGGGGCTTGGGTGGAGACAAGATATTTTGAGAATAATGAGGGCAATGAATGTACAAATGTGCTTTATAAGATTGATGGATGCACGGCTATTGGCTATTGTTGTATGAGCCCCTAATAAAATGGGGGGGGGGAGACTCTGGCAGAGGGCTGATGCTAGGATGATCTCAGACCGGATTAGACCAGCAAAAGAAGCTACTGGAGTCACCTCATCCTCTGTCTATTCCTGTGTGAGCCACGAAGCTCAGGACCACAGCCCTGGCAGCTGGACAGTGAGAGAGGCGGGGCTCTGATTTCATTCCACAAGGGGAATGGCCCTCCTGTCCTACAGGGCCCACCCTCCAGTGTAGTCCTGCTCTCTGGGGAAGCTCTTTCATGGAGCTAACACCATGGGAGCTCTACAATCCTTGGGAGATTGGGAGGAAGCCTCTGCTCATGCGCACACACCACCCCCTAGCTGGAGGACCTCGGGGAAAAAAGCCTGAGGCAGACACCAAGCCCACTAACTGATCCTGTAAGAGATAGTATCGGGATCCCGAAACTGGCAACTGGGAGTAAGAGGCAGCATACCTGGGTCCCAGCCCCTGCCACTGCCATCTCCAAGGAGTGACATTCCCAAACAGGGTTATCCAAAGGCACTGTCAGGACTATGGAATGAGCAGCTCATTTGTGGACATGGATACTTTGTGATCCAGACGTACTACCTCCTCCGTTCCAGTCAGCTGAGACTAAATACCTTGCCAAGCAGAGAGCCATGCATCTGAACAGTATCCTCCAGCCACTCATGTCCAGTCCTGCTGCCTCTAAAGAGCTTTCCTGGGTTGGTCAGATCTCTCTGGGGACAGATATCCCTCTGTCCTTGGTTCTGCGTGAGAAAGAATTCATGCCAAAACCTGGTTTGTGATCCAAGTGAGGTTTAGGAGAGAGCTAGGGAGGGGTGGTGGGCAACCCTGGTCGATCCCAGTGGCTGAATTGAATATACTTGTCCTAGGTGGGTGGATGCAGGTGCAGCGCCCACCTAGGTGTACCTGCCCTTCCTGGCCGGAAACCTGGACCTCTGAGCACGCACAGTGCTCAGTAAATTTCTGGGTGGACTAAGGGGTCACCTTCTTGATTAGAAAAGACTACAGGTGCCTTGTCAAAAGGAAAGATTTTAATAACAGGGTCCACAGGACAGACATAAGCACACCCATGGACAACGGGCAGAATAACAGATTTAGCACAAGAGACAGTTATACACTCCTTCCTGGTAATGCCTCAATGCCTCTTTCCCCTAATTGCTCATGACTTATTATGAAAAATGGCGGCCATAATTACTTTCTCATCTGCTGCAACCACCTTAACCCTTGAACTTGAAAAGCCAAAGGTTTTACTCACCGCTCCAATGTCTTAGTGATATGTGCTTTATCAAGGAGCAGAAGAGACCTCCTCAAAGGATCTTCTTGATAAATGGCTAAAAGATATTCCTTTCTTTGGGCAGAGAACAACTTGCCAAACCTTTCTGAACATCAGGTGCCTGGGGTCGTACAACTTCTGAGCTCGGCCACACTGGTGTGTCAAGCAAACCCTACTCCCCCAAAAGCAAAGGTGGGTATTGCTGTTCACATATGCAGACTAAAGAGGACAGGCAGTTTGGTGCCCCGCAAGTCCACATGGAATGCTCCCCTGCTGCCCGTGCAGAAGCCGGGAACTGAGGACTTCCAAACGGTGCAGGATCTCGGAGAGGTAAATGCGTGGATAGAAACTGTCCACAACACATACCAAACCCTGAGACTCTCCTGAGTAATATTCCGTCAAACTGAATTTGTTATACTGTTTTGGACTTAAAGGATGCTTTGTTCTGTATACCCTTGTCCCCTGCAAATCAACCCAGTGAAGACTTATAGGAACACAAGGAAGAACACCCCAAAACCACCTTGCTCCAGTATGCTGATGACCTCCTCCTGGCCTCCGAAACCCTGGAGGAATGCCAACGGGCTACCAAGGACCTACTAATAGTCCTTGGCCCATTGGGGTACAGGGTATCTGCAAGAGAGGCTCAACTGTGTGTCCATAAAGCTGTACACCTAGGCTACCAACTGGAAGAGGGAAAACGGACCTTGTCTCCCAGCCGCACTGAGGTGACCCTCAAATCCCAGTCCCTGAGACGAAGAGGCAGGTGCAAGAGTTTCTAGGAGCTGTGGGGTACTGTCCATTGTGGAATTTGGGATTTGAAAAAATAACAAAACCCCTATATGCAAGTAATGGGGAAACAAAAAAAACTTAGATGGACTGAAGTAGAACAGCATGTGTTTGAATCCTTTAAAAAGTCGCTCATGTGGGCAACCTCTCTTGCCCTACTAGACATAGTAAAGCCCTTCCAATTGTCTATGTGAGGCCAGAGGCAGAGCAAAAGAAGTGCTAACTGAAAACTTGCGGCCATGGAAGAGACCTGTGGCCGATCTTGCAAAGAAACTGGACTGTGTAGCTGCAAGATGGCCAAGCTGCATGCGAGCTGAGGCTGCCACGTCCATCCTAGTCATAGACGCTAGGAAGCTTACACTGGGACAGGATATTGCTGTGGTAGGGGGACCTATGGTTGAACCACTCCTAACCTGTTCCCCGGACCGGTGGATCTCGAATGCCAGGACTATACCACAAATCCCCAAGGTAGTGGCTGTGACCATGCCATCCCCAGTGTAACAGCCACAACCTACATACTCAGAAAATGATCTAAACATAAGCTGAGTTGGCCAGCCAAAAAGACTGGGAGCATCCAGGGTGGCTGCTCCATCCTGATGGAAGAAGATTCATGCCAGAAGCTCTGGAGACAACCTGAATCAAGGACTACATGAAAGTATGCACTCGGGATCCTCTAAATGGTCTCAGTTGCTCCTCAGGCACTTTTACATACCCAGGCTTGGACACTGGGTGGCAGATGTCACCCACCAGTGATTGCACTGTGCTCGGGGAAACAACCCTAGAAAGAAAAGGAGCAACCCCAACCACGAGCTCAAGGTAGTAGTCCTGGAGAATTCTGGGAGGTGGACTTTATGGATATCAAACTTAGAAAGTATGGCTACCGGTATTTGCTGGTGTTTGTAGACACCTATTCTGCATGGGTGGAAGCCTTCCCAACAAAGAAGGAAACTGCTGCCATTGTGTGGAAATTATTAGTAACTAAAATGGTCCCTAGATTTGGGCTTCCCACCACCTTGGGGTCTGACAATGGCCCGGCATTCATTGCTCAAATTAATAAAGTCTTAGCAATGCTTCCAAATATTAACTCGAAGCTCTACTGGGCTTATAGGCCCAAAAGTTCAGGGCAAGTAGAAAGAATAAACAGAGCCCTAATGGAATTGTTCGTTAAGTTGCATTTAGAAACTGGCGAGAACTGGGTTGATCCTTTCTTTACCTTTTGCCCTACTTCGAGTCCGATGCACTCCCTTTGTGAAAAGCATGACCCCATTTGAATTTATGTTTGGCAGACCTTCCCCAAATCCTCCCAAGATTGAGGGAAGTAGAAATAATGGAAGTGACTAATCGTTCCCCCATCAAGTGCCTGCAGGCTGTGCAGCAGGTGAGAGACAAACCCTCTGCTCTGACACCTTCATTTGGGGCCCACTCAAGGGAAAGGTCAAGAGGCAGCCCACTACTTGCAACCTGGAGACTGGACGTGGATAAAGAAGCACCAACCTGACACCTTAGAACCTAGGTGGACTGGCCCATACCAGGTGATACTTACAACACCAACTGCTGTTAAAGTAGTGGGGAAGGGGCCATGGATTCATCAGTCATAAGTTTAAAAAAAGCCCTCCCTGAGCATATCCTGAAAAGATGGACACTCAGGAAGACGGAAAACCCCTCAAAATTAAGGCTTTACAGAACTTGTGTTTTCTCCGAGTATTGCTGACAGCACCCAGTTTCCCCCAACCACAAACACATCTGTGGACTGCTATTGTAACCTCCAGCAGTGAATATGTAACCTCTTACACTGGGTATGACCCAGTTTTTGCTTTGATTTGTTTGATTTGCTAGGAAACAGCTGGCATTCCGGATCCTTTAAAGGTAAAGGGCACAATGGGACCTATACCGGAATCCCGTCCTATGGGTGCGGAATACCCTCTATAGAAAGAAGGCTCCAAACACACCATTTCTATATATGCCCGGCTCATGGACTCCCTAACTGCCAAGGGGAGGGACATTGCCATTGTGCAGCTTGAGTTTGTGAAACTATCGTTTTCAGGGGGGAAACTTGTTAAAGACGACCCTATTATTTTTACAAGAATGAGACTCAAGTCGGAAGGGTTTGATCCCACCACATGTATGGTTTCCAAATGTAACCCAATAAGAACTGGATTCAAGCATTATTGGGTTCACTGGGAAAACACGGGGAATTCAACATTATGTAAATGATAGAGATCCCGGGACAACCTTTACTATGCAGCAAAGTAAAATATGGCAACCTGCCATCCGTAAAAAGGCCCAAACCTCGGGATAAATCCTGCAGAGCCACAGCTGGGAATCATTAAGATTCCTTTGCCGCACCCTCCAGCCTCTTCAGTAACTTTCCCGTTCACTGCCAGCCCAACTCAAAGGGCCCTTCCCATTCAGGAGCCACCTCTGGGTTCTGTGTTTGTTACTCTGGATGCTGTATTCCAATTTATGAACTCAAATCCTCACCTCACAGCTGACTGTTGGCTTGTCTGAACCCTGCTCCCCCTTACTATGTAGGCACAGGTACAAATAGCACTATTGGTACAGAGTGTAATCCAATTAAAAATGTTGGTAAGAAGGATTACACAAAGCAGCAGTCTGCAGGTGAGGTTAGAATGGACTCAATTCTAAGCTCACTTTAAAAGATTTGCAAGGGCAAGGACTGTTTTTATTCATCTAATTATCCCTTTAATATGTCAAGATATCGAGATTTTTGCCTTCAAGCTGTTCCCATTGAACCAAATGCCGATCCTTATTTGTTATCTGCTCCAACGGGCACTTGCTTTACTTGTTCTACAAGACTAGCACCCTGTCTCTTTTCCCCAGTATTAGCAGCGGACCCGGGTCTTTGTGTGCTAGTGCATGTTATTCCTCAGTGTACCTGTGTTCTGGCGAAGGAGGTGTAGGGATAACTTTGGAATTTCCGGAAGAGCTAAAAGAGCCCCAGTGTTGGTCCCACTGTAACAGGGCATGGGATTATGGGATTAGCTGCAGTCGGGTCAGTTGCTTTAATACAAGGAAACTTAAACTATCAGACTCTTAGTCAGCAAATTCATTTAGATTTACAGGGATTAAAAAACCCTTTTAGAAAGAGCCTTAGAATCCCTTGTAGCAGTTGTGTAGCAAAACCGCCGAGGGCTCAACTTGCTCTTTGTGAAACACGGAGTGCTGTGCACAGCGTTGGGAGAAACTTGTTTTGTGCAAAGCATTCGGGAATCACTAAAGGTAGTTCAGCCCCAGTTAGGAAAAGATTAGAGGAAAGAGCCATAAAAGAAATGAAGGAACCAATTGGTTTGAAAGCTACTGAATTGGTCAACCTGGCTAACTACCCTAGTAATGGCCCTAGCCAGACCCCTAATCCTCCTCCTGCTAAGCCTCACATTTGGACCAATAATAACCAATAAGCTAGTGGCATTCCTCACACAGAAAGTACAAGCCATAAAACTCTTAATGCTGTGCCCACCATACACTGGACTGGCTACCACAGATTCAATGACTTGAACTTGGCTAAGAACAGGCGGGAAGGTAGCAGCTCTGGGAGAAGCTTAAACAGCCTTGACAAGAGAAGCCATTTTGAGCTGACAGAAGCCATTATGAACGGTAAATAAACTAGCTAGGAACTGTCAATGAACTAGCTGATAGTGGGGAAGTAGGCTGTGCAGACGTAGCCCAAGGAAACGTACAGAAGGAAATGGATGCTCAGAAGGCTTGCGAGAATGACCAGAGCAGTTTCTGTTCAACTAGGAATGGCTAACCCGAATACACCGCTTCTCACTCTGCCTGCTTGCATACCTGCACCTTGCAAATGTATAAAAACCTTTGGAAAATTAGACTGGGGCCGCTCAGTCTCATCTCAAGAGAGCTGATGGTCCCTGCGCAGGAAATGAAACTTGTTCTGATGGACTTTCCTTGGCACTCTGGGTGGTTTTCTTTCTGGGAACAGAGTGTAGCTACAACACACACAGGTGGCGCCATTCTGCCTGGGAGTGGAGTCACGTGCCTGGGAAAATGGAGGCCGCACATTGAGGCCTAGCCGAAAGCCGGCCTGGAGCCGGCCACCCAGCCAAAGTCCTGCCCAAACCAACAGGGTGGGCGCGGGCGCCCCAGGCCTCCTGCTCTCCGGAGCCGCGGCACACCACTGTGTCCCGGTCTTGGCACAACAGACTCCATTTGGAGGCCTGCACCCCATCTGAGCTCTCAAGACTGACCCCTAACTGACCTCCCCTCCCCTGCTCAACCCCAAATTCCTAGAACTAGTTCATCCCAAAGCCAGAATGTTTTCTGAAGATATGGTCACTCCACGCATCCCTGACATATAGATAAGATTAACGACCTTCTCCCTTCTGAAGCACCTGTGTGCGCAGATCCTCCCCAGCTATGATCCTCCCCAGCTGTGCCTGCCAGCAGTGGGCCTAAAAACACTGCCAGGGTTTCTTCCCCTGCGCGGCTTCAATAGCTCAATACCCTGAGTTGCTGAACCCACCCACAAGCTTCTCGATAATGCCTGCTTCTAAAACTTCGTTAATTGGGTCTTTGATTCTGTTTTCACATCCAAATATACCTTATATTTTGGTGCCAAAAACCCGGGATAGGTGTGTGCCCCCCCTTCTTTTGGGGTCCCCTGAGAGTCACCTATCTTCCCCAAATATCCAGGACCTTTAGGCGCGGCGCTTGCCTACATTCAAAACCAGTCTACGGCTGCCCTGATGAGTCTCTCCCTCTCACTCAGACCTTGTGAAAGAAAAGACTTGTTTTTCTCTCCCAAGTTGCCTGGCCCCAGCCCCAGCTTAACAACCAGGCACATTGGCTTCCAATGGGCACTTTTTATTTCAACGTTCTACAGGACCTGGACAATTTCTGCAGGAGGACTGGTAAGGATTCGGAAGTCCCCCTATGTGCAGTCTTTTTGGGACTTGTGTTCCCTCCCTGACCTCTGTAGCCATTGTTCCGCCCACCAAATACTGTTAGTGCAATCCCCTCAGCAAAAAGAACCTGCCATTCAAACCCCTGAAGAGCCAGCCGAGCTCCTCAGCGTGCCGCTCCCGCCGCCCTATCAGTCTCCCCCACCCCCTGCACCGTCTGATCACCTGCCCGATAGCTCTCTCCTGTCCTCATCGCTTGCCTCTCATACCCGCTCCCACAACCCTCCAGCTGCCCTTTGTCCTTTAAGAGAGTTTGCAGGTGTATAAGCACTCGTTCAAGTCCACGTCCATTTTTCCTTAAAGGACCTGTCACAGATAGAGACCCGCCTGGGCTCTTTCTCAGCAGACCCCTCTAAGTTTATTAAAGAATTTACCTACATTTCCCAAACGTATGGTTTAACCTGGCATGACATCCAAGTGATCCTTGCTTCCACCCTGACCTCCGAGGAACGTACACGGACAAAGACCACGCTATCGACCCAAATGCCCCCTTGGGGGCACATGCCATCCCAGTAGAGGACCCCGGTTGGAATTACCAGCCCAGCGAGGGATCTGATCTTCCTCATAGAAACCTCATGCTCAGGTACCTCATTAGCCGTCTGGAAACAGTCTCCAACAAGGTTGTCAACTATGACAAACAGAGAAGTTACTCAAAAGGCAGATGAGAACCCTGCTCTTTTTCTTAACCGCCTCCAGGAGGCACTCACAACGTACACTCGTTTAGACCCAGGGTCTAAAAAGTGGGACCTCTATTTTGGCCTCTCACTTCACCTCCCAGTCAGCCCCTGACATCACCAAAAAAGCTAAAGAAGGCTGAGGAGGGCCCTGAAACCCCTATACAGGATCTGGTAAAAATGGCATTTAAAGTTTTCAATGCTTGGGTAGAGCTGGCTGAGGCCACTTGCCAGGCGAGGGTCTAACAGGTGGTTAGCCTCCATTCCCAAGCCCTGGTAGCAGCCCTAAGGCCGGCAGGTAATCCCGTCCATTGCCACACTCCCCAGGGGAGTCAGCACCTACCGTCAGGAGCCTGCTTCAAATGTGGCCGGGTCGGCCACTGGGCAAAAGTTTGCCCCAATCCCGAGCCTCCTACCAAGCCCTGCCCACAGTGCAAACAGCCGGGCCACTGGAAGTCGAACTGCCCGACCCTGGCTCTGCCACCGGCTCTGCAAAGCCCAGGCACAGAGATCCCGGAAACTCCAGACACATAGCTGCAAGGTATGGAGCTGCTGGGGTTCATGGACTGAAGAGGCCCTGGCTCCTCGACTGCGGTAACCCTCGCTGAGCCCAGGGTTGTGCTCCAGGGAGCGGACTACCTTCTCCATTTCGCCCTCTCACTCAGGCCCTACTTCCCCTTCCCTGGTCTCGGTTATGGGAATAGACGGGGCCCCTCCACTCTGCAGATCCTGTTACTGACTTAGCCTAACACTTTCCCCACTCCTAGCTCAGTATGCTTTTCATCTCCCACTTACACTGATCAGGAAAACACCCAGTATTGCTCTCTTCCTCAACTGAATTGGTGGGTATACAAATATAACTTACTCATTCTCCCAGAGTTGCAACAGGAAACAATCATCACCGATATTCACAATTCTCTACACATCGGCCAAAAGCTCTCTACAAGTTTCTAACCCCATATTGCACCCCACTGGACTATGGAGCACTATCAACACAGTACGTGCAAAATGCAACATCTGTGCCCGTTCCAATAGCCAGGGCCTCAACAACCTCGTAAAACAGCACCACCAGATGTGAGGGCACCTACGGGACAGGACTGGCAGATAGACTTTACCCACATGCCAAAGCATAAGTGGTTTAAATATCTCCTCACTAGGATTGACACATTTTCAGGATGGATCAAAGCCTTTCCCACCTCCTCAGAGTGCAAGCATCGTCGCCACTCACCTTCTTCAAGACATCATTCCTCATTTTGGCCAGCCTGCTTCAATTCAGTCGGACAACGGCCCAGCCTTCATATCTAAGGAGCAGCAGGCAGTTAGCGCCTCACTGGGCATCTGCTGGAAACTCCACGCAGCCTACCACCCCAGTCTTCTGGTGAGGCTGAGCGAGCTAACGGTCTCATAAAACGACAGCTCACCAAACTCTCCCTAGAACTGCAACTTTCTTGGCCTCAACTATTACCTTTTGCTCTTACTCGCCTTCACGCAGCCCCTCAGGAGCCATCAGGCCCCAGTCCTTTCAAAATACTCTACGGACAACCTTTCCTTTCTCGCCTCTTCCTACAACTGATTGCCCTCTGCTAGCTTCGTAACTTCCACACTTGTGCTTGCTCAGCAACCTTCTTAGACAACACGCCAACTCTGCCATCCCTGAACCCTCTCCGACCTCTGCTGATCACCAAAAACTGGTGCATCGTGGAGATGCTGTGTTAATTAAATCCCTTGCACCCAAACCCTTAGCACCCCGATGGAAAGGCCCTTACACTGTTGTACTTACCACTCCCTCAGCAATCAAGGTTCTTAGAATAGATTCCTGGGTACATTTGTCCCGAGTCCAGATGGCAGTAAACTCTGACCATGGCTCCCAGTGGTCTGCTAAGTCTACTGGTCCTGTCTCTCTGCCTCACTCACCTCACCAAGCCAGCTAGCTAAACCTAGTATAATTTCCCCTTTTGCCTGGCGATTTTACTTGACTGAAAACTATACCAATTACGCCCTCACTAAGCATTATTATTATTTGCTGGCCACTGCTAACTGCCCACCCACAGGGTGCAGAACACCCATATACTTAAATTTCACTGATTTTAACCGGCATCAAAAAAAAAAAAAAAAAAAAACGCTGATCCCATCATTTGCTTCCTGTATGACCAGAAGCCAACTACCCAATGTGCAAAAAAGTGAATACAGAAAAATGTAGGGTGTCCTTGGTCTTCCTGCCGGATACATTACCTTTCCCTTCGTTCCCAGGGACGATTCTACTACCATCAATCTAAATACACTCTCACAACCCCAGGCCCCTGGGATAGCCGGTGGACGTCTCCGGTTCCAGGAGCCTGTTACGCCACTCACCGGAAAAAAAATTTCCAGACGCCAAACTATATGTATGGAGGTCGCTAGTTCAGGTCCAATCCACCATCCACCGTAATATTCAGATCCAAGAACTTCAACTCACTAACCAAATTTCTAAACCTTCTGAGTCTCCCTTCTCCTGGCTCCCCCTGCTATAGCAGGGACTGGCCATTGCCAACTTTGCTGCACTAGGCAACCTCTCCACCTGCTTCATGTGTGCGGCCCTACAACGCCCTCCTCTGGTAACACTAAAGGCTCCTGCTCGGTCATTTTCATCCAACATAAATACCACAAAACCCATAACCATCCCCAATATCCCTCTGTACATCCAACCAGAAAACACTCAAGCGCCCTTTTGCTACTCCAATCTATCGACACAGACATGTAATGTCACCCAAATCCCCTCCAAACCACTAACCGCGCCAGAAAAAAATTTTCTTTTGGTGCAACCATACACTCACGAAGCACTTAAATATCAGTTCTACCTCTACCCGTCCCTCTGGTTCTGCAGCTCACTATATACACTCCGGCTGAGTTCCAGGAAAAATACAACGAAGTATACAGTCGTCAAACTGAAAGAGTAGTTTTTCTCCTGATAGCAGTGAGAATCTCCTTAGCCTCAGCAGCAGTTGCAGTAAGACTCAGTGTCGGGGCCCTTAGACACTCTATCATCACAGCAGAAAGTTATCCACACGCTTCCACCTGGCAGTCAATGCCTCTGCCAAGTCTCTAGCCTCCCTGCAAAGACAAATAACCTCTGTTGCCCAAGTTGCCTTGAAGAACCGCCGCACTTTACACCTCATGACAGCTGAAAAAGGAGGAACCTGCCTCTTCCTCCAGGAGGAAGGCTGTTATTATATCAATAAACTGGGAATTGTGGAAACTAGAGTCCAGACCCTCAACAAGCTAAACCGTGAGCTGCAAAACACCAGATTCAGAACAGACGGGTCCTCTTCCTGGTGGAACTCTTTTCTGTACTCCTTCCTAGCCCCCATACTAGGACCCATAATTTTAGTTATAATTTTGCTCTTAATTGCACCTTGTCTCATCCAGCTCCTGCAAAGTCGACTCTGAAAAATCACCTGTATAGCAGTTCACCAGCAATACCAACCTCTCCACCCTGTGCAAGGCCGGAACTCCCAGTACTCTGCCTGAAAAAAAGCCCCTCCCCTTGCTATTCACCCACTACCCACAGGAAGCAATTACAGAAATGGACTAACCTCATTCCTTTTCCCTATAGGGCACTGTCTGAAATGTCCGGTCTTGGCACAACAGACTCCATTTTGAGTCCTGTACCTCCATCTTAGCTCTCAAGACTGACCCCTAACTAACCTCCCCTCCCCTGCTCAATCCCAAATTCCTAGAACCACCTCGTCCCAAAGCCAGAATGTTTTCTGAAGATATGGTCACTCCACGCATCCCTGACATATAGGTAAGATTAACGACCTTCTCCCTTCTGAAGCACCTGTGTGCGCAGAGCCTTCCCAGCTATGATCCTCCCCAGCTGTGCCTGCCAGCAGTGGGCCTAAAAACGCCGCCAGGATTTTTTTCCCCCGGCGCGGCTTCAAAAGCTCAATATCCTGAGTTGCTGAACCCGCCTGCAAATTCACAATAAAGCCTGCTTCTAAAACTTCATTAATTGGGTCTTTAATTCTGTTTTCGCGTCCAAATAAACTTTATACACTGAGCCTCGAGAAGGCTTTGGGAGTCAAAATCCTCCCAACCTCCAGGCAGCAGCGTCCCAGCCCCCTCACAAATGCAGCCCGGGAAGGCAGGCGAGTTCCCGGGAAGGCAGGCGAGTTCCCGGGAAGGCAGGCGAGTTCCCGGGAAGGCAGGCGAGTTCCCGGGAAGGCAGGCGAGTTCCCGGGAAGGCAGGCGAGTTCCCGGGAAGGCAGGCGAGTTCCCGGGAAGGCAGGCGAGTTCCCGGGAAGGCAGGCGAGTTCCCGGGAAGGCAGGCGAGTTCCCGGGAAGGCAGGCGAGTTCCCGGGAAGGCAGGCGAGTTCCCGGGAAGGCAGGCGAGTTCCCGGGAAGGCAGGCGAGTTCCCGGGAAAGCTAGCACGTCAAGCCCGCACACCAGCAAGAAACAGCGCAAAGACGGACACCAGCAATAAACGGCGCAAAGACAGACACCAGCAAGAAACGGCGCAAAGACGGACACCAGCAAGGAACGGCGCAAAGACCGACACAAAAGGCTGGGGCTGCGGCAATATGGTACGAGCGCCCCCAGGGGCCTCCACCATGTGGGGTGGGCGCAGCACCCAAATTGGCTCACTTATGCCAGGTGAATTCAACACAACAATTCTCCCGAGGGTGGTGAGGTGAAAGGAGCCCAGAGGGGCCCCAAAACCGTGAGACCAACATGGGAGGGCCCACTCCTGGGGCCGGCTTACCTCATAGCTCCAAATCACACAGCACCGTTTCTGTTTGACCTCTCCAGGGACAGGTGTGCCTCAGTCCTTCGCTGCACGCGAAAAACAGCTCACGCGGAGACCTGGTTTGGAATCCCTTTGACTTTTATGAGCGGTTAGGGAGGCGTGGTCGATGACGTAGGTCGAACCCATTGGCTGAATTGTTGAACTGAATTCACCTGGCCTAGGTGAGCCAATGCAGGTACAGCACCCACCCAGGTGTAGCTCCCCCTCCTGGCTAGATAACTGAACTTCTGAGCATGCAGTGAGTCTCTACTTCATGAGCTCAGACCTCTGAGGATGTGTAATGGGCCTGCCAGTCCCTCTGCTAGCCAAAGAGTTTTCCAGCCAAAGGTCTGCTTTCTGGAGCTGTTCTACAGAAAGCACTTAGTTCCTGACCCCTACGCAATCGGGGTGATGGATGCCCTTGCTTCCGTGCTTGCTTCTATGTAATTCTGGAATGGTCCTTGTTTCACAAGGTCGGCGAGGTCAGGAATTCTGGACTGGTTGGCTACCAAGCACAAAAGAAATAGCCAACAGATTGAAATCTCAACCCCTATTTTGGTTTATTATCGACCTCACACACTTGTCTTCTGGAACTTCCCTCCTAAATTTCTGAACCCTTGAACTCCTTGACACATGTACTTGGAAAGCAAGGATTCCAAACTCTGATCACCATATCTGACTGCTTCCCCAGTCCCTCTGCACTGTCAACCAGCAAAGTAGGGCCTCTCCATTTCTCAGAAGCTATAGAGTGTTATGTGAAATCACCTTGTGTTTAAATGTTAGTGATTATGCCATTTAAAAACAAATGTGTGAGCCAACTTGGGGCAAACAAAACTCGTTTCAAATACCAGCTCTGTCTCCTCTAAGGGCCCGTGTACAACTGCGACAACACAACAGTGGGTCCTGCTGGGTCCCCATTAGCATCTGGGAGGAAAGCTATTTATTACAGGGAATCTTACCTTGGTCCCTTGGTGTTAATTGCAGACTCACTGGGTGACGGCTTGTATCTGACACGCACCACAGTTCCCGCAGCAAACACCAACACTTTGTCAAACTCCGTTTGGTATTGCTCCATCCCGCCATTATTCTCCCTAATGACAAAAATAATTAACACATTCATATAAAAGCACAGGATGAGGAGAGCTTTAATTTATGCATCTTGTTCAGGGTCATCCCTGTTATCAATATAGGACAATCTAATGAGGCTTAGTTTAAAAGGGTTAGGGTTAGGTTTGGGGGTATGGCTAGATTTAGGATCAGGGTTATATTTAGGGTTAGGTTAGATCTAGGTGAGTCCTATGGTTAGGGTTAGGCTTAGGGTTTGGAGTAGAGGTAGTGGTAGGGTAAAATTGATGTGTGGATTGACATTGCCACTAATAAGCCAGCACATATAAAAGACTTGCTCCCTCCGCCAACTGAGTTGTTTCCAAGATGCCAGGAAACATGGCAGGACCTGAAAAAAACCACCGGTCCAAGTTACTACAACCAACAAGGTGGAAGCCGTCCCCCCCACTTCCCCCTTTCCCTCCCTGTCAGATTTATCCCATTTTTCAAGAGGACTCTGGGAGCAGGAGAGCTGGCTTCTGACCCTTGGTGCCACTGCCATCCTAGCAGGTTCCCGGGGGCCGGAGAGAGAGTGGAATACTTATAACCACTTTTTGAGGACACCTCCCCCCCACACACACACACTGGACTGTTATGTCTTATCAACCCCAAAGATCACTCAGCAGCAGCCATTCTCCCCTTAAGGCAAGCAGCCCCAAAACCTGGGGAAGCCCCCCGAGTCCCATTTTGGGTAGATGTCCAGTTTCTTCCAGGGATTACATCATTGGAATCAACAAAATCCCCTTTTCTGACAAACCACAAGGTCTGATTTCTTTGCTAGACAAGCTTTTCCACATGCATCAGCCCACCTCAGACGACTGCCAGCCACTTCTCCAGGTGCTGATCATATCAGAGGAACGGAAGGCCTTCCAGAGAGAGAGGCCCAGAAAGCAGTCAATGGACCTGATGGTCAGCCAGTGGGCACTCCCCGCTTGAGAGAAGCTCTTTTTGCCACTGCATGAACAATGTGGGGTCCAAACTCCTAGTAAGGCCCCGAGGGCTTCACCAGGTATCACCAGTTTCTCTAGCAGGGCCTCTGCGCGACAGCTAGGAAATCTATGCATTTACATAAGGTCAATGAGAATTTTCAGGGTCCCATAAGAGAATGTTCACCTGCCTTTTTACAGTGGCTATCGACCTGGAGGCCTCCGAGACCAGGAGGGAAATAGTTATTGCCTTTTTTATTCAGTCCATCTCAGCTATGAAAAAGAATTGGGAAGGGTTGGAAGGGAAAAATATTTGTGATTTGGTAGAAGTGGCTCTGCAGGTGTATAACAACAGATGACCCTATCATGACAGAGCAAAGAAACTAACTGAAATAGTATTAATTACCATGAGAGGCCCCAGAGGCTCGGTAAATAGAAATCATGGCCCACTCATGGAGAGGCTGACTTGTCAGCATCGCCTAGTCCTCAGGAAGTATCCATGTACCTACTATGGAAAACCACGACATTGGAAAAATCAGTGCCTTGAAAACCCCAGGAGAGGCGGACGACCCACCAGTAGAGACAATGGACCTCATCCTCACCTGGAAAAATCGAAGCAACAGACAATAATACTTGAAGCTGAATGAAGGTGTCAGGGCTCTGTTTCACTTGGCCCCAAGGAGCCCATGCTAACTCTCCAAGAAGGGGGCCAGCCAGTAAATTTCTTGGTGGACAAAGGGGTCACCTTCTTGATTTAGAAAAGTCTACAGGTGCCTTGTCAAAAGGAAAGATTTTAATTACAGGGGCCACAGGGCAGACCCAAGCACACCCATGAACAACGGCCAGAATAACAGATTTAGCACAAGAGACAGTTACACGCTCCTTCCTGGTAATGCCTCAATGCCCCTTTCCTCTAATTGGTCGTGACTTATTGTGAAAAATGGTGGCCATTTGAGAATGATTGGGGAAGGGAATGTATGGATGTGCTTTATACAATTGATGTATGTATATGTATGGATTGTGGTAAGAGTTGTTTGAGTCCCTAATAAAATATAAAAGAAGAAAAGAGAAAAAAATGATTAGGGCAAAGACTGTACAGATGTGCTTTATACAATTGATGTATGTATATGTATGAACTGTGAAAAGAATTGTATCAGCCCCAATAAATTGTTAAAATTTAAAAAGAAAAATGGTGGCCATAATTACTTTCTCATCTGCTGCAACCACCTTAACCCTTGAACTTGAAAAGCCAAAGGTTTTGCTCACCGCTCCAATGTCAGAGTGATATGTGCTTTATCAAGGAGCAGAAGAGACCCCCTCAAAGGAACTTCTTGATCAATGGCTAAAAGATATTCCTTTGTTTGGGCAGAGAACAACTTGCCAAACCTTTCTGAACATCAGGTGCCTGAGGTCATACAACTTCTGAGCTCGGCAACACTGGTGTGTCAAGCAAACCCTACTCCATGGAATGCAAAGGTGGGTATTGCTGTTCACATATGCAGACTAAAGAGGACAGACCGTTTGGCGCCCTGCAAGTCCACATGGAATGCTCCCCTCCCCTGCTGCCCGTGCAGAAGCCAGGAACTGAGGACTTCCAAACGGTGCAGGATCTCGGAGAGGTAAATGAGAGGATAGAAACTGTCCACAACACATACCAAACCCCGAGACTCTCCTGAATAATATTCCGTCAAACTGAATTTGTTATACTGTTTTGGACTTAAAGGATGCTTTGTTCTCCATACCCTTGTCCCCTGCAAATCAACCCAGTGAAGACTTACAGGAACACAAGGAGGAACACCCCAAAACCACCTTGCTCCAGTAGGCAGATGACCTCCTCCTGGCCTCCGAAACCCTGGAGGAATGCCAGCGGGCTACCAAGGACCTGCTACTAGTCCTTGGCCCATTGGGGTACAGGGTATCTGCAAGAGAGGCTCAACTGTGTGTACATAAAGCTGTACACCTAGGCTACCAACTGGAGGAGGGGAAACGGACCTTGTCCCCCAGCCACACTGAGGTGACCCTCAAAATCCCAGTCACTGAGACGAAGAGGCAGGTGCAAGAGTTTCTAGGCGCTGTGGGGTACTGTCCATTGTGGAATTTGGGGTTTGCAAAAATAACAAAACCCCTATATGCAAGTACTGGGGAAACGAAAAAGGACTTAAATGGACTGAAGTAGAACAGCAATCGTTTGAATCCTTTAAAAAGTCGCTCATATGGGCAACCTCTCTTGCCCTACTAGACATAGTAAAGCCCGTTCAATTGTCTATGTGAGGCCAGAGGCAGAGCAAAAGAAGTGCTAACTGAGATCTTGCAGCCATGGAAGAGACCTGTGGCCGATCTTTCAAAGAAACTGGACTGTGTAGTTGCAGGATGGCCGAGCTGCATGCGAGCTGAGGCTGCCACGGCCATCCTAGTTATAGAAGTCAGGAAGCTTACACTGGGGCAGGATATTGCTGTGGTGGGGGACCTATGGTTGAGCCCCTCCTAACCAGTCCCCCAGGCCGCTGGATCTCAAATGCCAGGACTATACCACAAATCTCCAAGTAGTGGCTGTGACCATGCCATCCCCAGTGTTACTGCCACAACCTACATACTCAGAAAATGATCTAAAGATAAGCCAAGAGTTGGCCTGCCAAAAAGACTGGGAGCATCCAGGGTGGCTGCTCCATCCTGATGGAAGAAGATTCATGCCAGAAGCTCTGGAGACAACCTGAATCAAGGACTACATGAAAGTATGCACTCGGGATGCTCTAAATGGTCTCAGTTGCTCCTCAGGCACTTTTACATACCCAGGCTTGGACACTGGGTGGCAGATGTCTCCCACCATTGATTGCACTGTGCTCGGGGAAACAACCCTAGAAAGAAAAGGAGCAACCCAACCACGAGCTCGAGGTAGTAGTCCTGGAGAATTCTGGAGGTGGACTTTATGGATATCAAACTTAGAAAGTATGGCTACCGGTATTTGCTGGTGTTCGTGGACACCTATTCTGGATGGGTGGAAGCCTTCCCAACAAAGAAGGAAACCGCTGCTACTGTGTGGAAATTATTAGTAACTAAAATTGTCCATAGATTTGGCCTTCCCACCACCTTGGGGTCTAACAGTGGCCCGGCATTCATTGCTCAAATTACTAAAGTCTTAGCAATGCTTCTAAATATTAACTGGAAGCTCTACTGGGCTTATAGGCCCCAAAGTTCAGGGCAAGAAGAAAGAATAAACAGAACCCTAAAGGAATTGTTCGTTAAGTTGCATTTAGAACCTGGCGAGAACTGGGTTGATCCTTTCTTTACCTTTTGCCCTACTTCGAGTCCAATGCACTCCCTTTGTGAAAACTTAAACCCCATTTGAATTTATGTTTGGCAGACCTTCCCCAAATCCTCCCAAGATTGAGGGAAGTAGAAATAATGGAAGCGACTAATCGTTCCCTCATCAAGTGCCTGCAGGCTGTGCAGCAGGTGAGAGACAAATCATCTGCTCCTACACCTTCATTTGGGGCCCACTCAAAGGAAAGGTCAAGAGGCAGCCCACTACTTGCAACCTGGAGACTGGAGGTAGATAAAGAAGCACCAACCCGGAAGTTAGGGTTGGGGTTTGACGTTGGGGATGGGGTTGGAGTTGGGGTTAGACGTTGGGGTTGGGGTTGGACGTTGGGGTTGGGGTTAGGGGTTGGGCTTGGAGTTGGGCGTTGGGTTTGGGCTTTGACGATGGGGTTAGGGTTGGACGTTGGGGTTGGGTTTGGAGGCTTGGCTTGGGGTTAGACGTTCAGGTTGGGCTTCGGGGTTGGGGTTTGGGTTAGACGTTGGGGTTGGGGTTGGGTTAAGGGTTGGGGTTAACATTGGGGTTGGGGTTAGATGTTGGGGTTGGGGATAGACGTTGGGGTTGGTGTTAGACGTTAGGGTAGGTGTTAGGGGTTCTTGTTGGGGTTAGACGTTGGGGTTGGGTTTAGGGGTTGGGGTTGGGTTTAGATGTTGGGCTTGGGGTTAGGGGTTGGGGTTAGACGTTGGGTTTGGGGTTGGGGTTAGACGTTGTATTTGGGGTTAGACGTTGGGGTTGGGGTTCGGGTCAGACGTTGGGGTTTGACTTAGGGTTGGGGTTAGAATGTGGGTTTGGGGTTAGACGTTGTGTGAGGGGTTGGGGTTGTGGTAGTGGTTAGACATTGGGGTTGGGGTTAGGGGTTGGAGTGGGGTTAGACCTTGGGGTTGGGGTTAGGGGTTGGTGTTGTGGTTAGACATTGGGGTTGGTGTATGGGTTAGGGGTTGGGGTTAGATGTTGGGGTTGGGGTTGGAGTTGGGGGTTGGGGTTAGACATTGGTGTTGGGGGTTAGACGTTGGGGTTGGGGTTTGGGTTAGACGTTGGGGTTGGGGTTGGGGTTAGACTTTGGGGTTGGGGTTGGGGTTAGGGGTGAAGGTCGGGTTAGCCATTGGGGTGGGGCTGGGGTTAGGGGTTGGGGTTTGTGTTGGACGTTGGGGTTGGGGTTAGAGGTTGGGGTTGGGGTTGGACATTGGGGTTGGGGTTGGACGTTGGGGTTGGTGTTGGATGTTGGGGTTGGGGTTGGACATTGGGGTTGGCGTTAGGGGTTGGACGATGGGGTTGGGGTGGGATGTTGGGATTGGGTTTTGGGGTTGGGGTTGGACGTTGGGGTTGGGGTTGGACGTTGCGGTTGGGGTTTTGGGTGTGCTTGGACGTTGGGGTTGGGGTTAGGGGTTGGGGTTGGACCATGGGGTTGGGGTTGGATGTTGGGGTTGGGGTTGGACGTTGGGGTTGGGGTTAGGGGTTGGGGTTGGACCATGGGGTTGGGGTTAGATGTTGGGCTTGGTGTTAGGGGTTGGGATTAGATGTTGGGTTTGGGGTTGGGGTTAGATGTTGTGTTTGGGGTTAGACGTTGGGGTTGGGGTTCGGGTCAGACGTTTGGGTTGGGGTTAGACGTTGGGGTTTGAGTTAGTGTTGGGGTTAGAATGTGGGTTTGGGGTTAGAAGTTGGGGTTGTGGTAGTGGTTAGATGTAGGGGTTGGAGTTAGGGGTTGGAGTGGGGTTAGACCTTGGGGTTGGGGTTAGGGGTTGGTGTTGGGGTTAGATGTTGGGGTAGGGGTTAGGGGTTGGGGTTAGATGTTGGAGTTGGGGTTGGGGTTGGGGGTTGCGGTTGGGGTTCGACATTGGGGTTGGGGTTCGGCTTGGTCGTTGGGGTTGGGGTTAGGCTTTGGCGTTGGGGTTAGACGTTGGGGTTGAGGTTAGGGGTTGGGGTTGGGGTATGGGGTTGGGGTTGCGGTTAGACTTTGGTGTTGGGGTTAGACGTTGGGGTTGGGGTTAGACATTGGGTTTGGGGTTAGATGTTGGGTTTGGGGTTAGACATTGGGGTTGGGGTTGGGGTCAGGGGTTGGGGTTAGACGTTAGGTTTGGGGGTTGGGGTTGGGCTAGACGGTAGAGTTGGGGTTAGCGGTTGGGGTTGGGTTAGGGGTTGGGGTTGGGGTTAGATGTTGGGGTTGGGGGTTGGGGTTAGACTTTGGGGTCGGGGGTTCGGGTTGAGGTAGACGTTGGGGTTGGGGTTAGCGGTTGCGGTTGGGGTTGGGTTAAGGGTTGGGGTTGGGGTTAGATGTTGGGGTTGGGGTTAGACTTTGGTGTTGGGGTTAGGGATTGGAGTTGGGGTTAGACGTTGAGGTTGGGTTTAGGGTTTCGGGTTGGGGTTAGATATTTGGGTTGGGGTTAGACGTTGGGGTTGGGTTTAGACCTTGGGGTTGGGGTTAGGGAATGGGTTTAGGGGTTGGGGTTGGGGTTAGATGTTGGGGTTGGGGTTAGACATTGGGGTTAGGGTTAGGGGTTGGGGTTGGGGTTGGGGTTAGTGTTAGGAGTTGTGGTTGGGGTTAGATGTTGGGGTTGAGGTTAGGGGTTAGGGTTGGTGTTACACATTGGGGTTAGCGGTTGGGTTTGGGGTTAGACGTTAGGTTTGGGGTTAGGCGTTGGAGTTGGGTTAGAACTTGGGGTTAGGGTTAGGAGTTGGTGTTGGGGTTAGACGTTGGGTTTGGAGTAGGGGTTAGGGGTTGTGGTTAGATGTTGGAGTTGGGTTTGGGGTTGGGTGTTGGGGTTCGACATTGGGGTTGGGGTTAGACGTTGGTGTTGGTGTTGGGGTTACACGTTGGGTTTTGGGTTAGGGGTTGGGGTTAGACTTTGGGGTTGGGGTTTGGGTTAGAGGTTGGGTTTGGGGTTGGGGTTGGGGTTAGACATTGGGGTTGGGGTTGGGGTTAGACGTTGGGGTTGGGGTTGAGGTTAGACGTTGGGGTTGGGGTTAGGGGTTGGAGTTCGGGTTAGACATTGGGGTCGGGCTGGGGTTAGGAGTTGGGGTTTGTGTTGGATGTTGGGGTACGGGTTAGATGTTGGGTTTGGGGTTGGACATTGGGTTGGGGTTGGGGGTTGGGGTTGGACGTTGTGGTTGTGGTTGGATGTTGGGGTTGGGGTTGGGGTAGTGGTTAGACGTTGGGGTTGGGGTTGGACGTTGGGGTTGGGGTTGGACGTTGGTGTTGGAACTAGGGCTTAGGGTTGGACGTTGGGTTTGGGGGTTAGGGTTCGGCTTGGACGTTGTGGTTGGGGTTGGACGTTGGGGTTGGGGTTGGACGTTGGGTTTGGGTTTGGACGTTGGGGTTGGGGTTGGACGTTGGGGTTGGGGTTAGGGTTTGGGGTTAGACGTTGCGGTTGGGTTTGGGGTTAGGGGTTTTAGTTCGGGTTAGACGTTGGGAATGTTATTGGGGTTAGGGGTTGGGGTTGGGGTTGGACGTTGGGGTTGGGGTTGGACATTGGGGTTGGGGTTGGACATTAGGGTTGAGGTTGGACTTAAGGGTTGGGGTTGGACTTTGGGGGTGGGGTTGGATGTAGGGTTTGGGGTTGTATGTTGGGGTTGGGGTTCGACGTTGGGGTTGGGGTTGGAGTTAGACTTTGGGGTTGGGGTTGGACGTTGAGTTTGGGGTTGGACGTTGGGATTGGGTCTAGGGGTTGGGGTTGGACTTTGGGTTGGGGTTAGGGGTTGGGGTTGGAGTTGGACATTGGGGTTGGTGTTGGATGTTGGGGTTGGGGTTGGACATTGGGGTTGGCGTTAGGGGTTGGACGTTGGGGTTGGGGTGGGATATTGGGGTTGGGTTTTGGGGTTGGGGTTGGGGTTGGACGTTGGGGTTGGGGTTGGACGTTGGGGTTGGGGTTGGACGTTGGGTTTGGGTTTGGACGTTGGGGTTGGGGTTGGACGTTGGGGTTGGGGTTGGGGTTGGGGTTTGGAGCTGCACGTTGGAGTTGGTTTGGGGTTAGGGATTTTAGTTCGGGTTAGACGTTGGGATTGTTATTGGGGTTAGAGGTTGGGGTTGGGGTTGGACGTTGGGGTTGGGGTTGGGGTTGGACATTGGGGTTGGGGTTGTTTTGGGGTTGGCTTTGGACGTTGGTGTTGTGGTTGGGGTTGGACGTTGGGTTTGGGGTTGGACGTTGGGGTTGGACATTAGGGTTGAGGTTGGACTTTAGGGTTGGGGTTGGACCTTGGGGTTGGGGTTGGACATCGGGTTTGGGGTTGGGGTTGGATGTTGGGGTTGGGGGTTGGGGTTAGACGTTGGGGTTGAGGTTAGGGGTTGGGGTTGGGGTACGGGTTTGGGGTTGGGGTTAGACTTTGGGGTTGCGGTTGGACGTTGAGGTTGGGGTTATACGTTGGGGTTGGGGTTAGGGGTTGGATTTGGGTTAAACCTTGGGGTGGGGTTAAGGGTTGGTGTTGGGGTTAGGGGTCGGTGTTGGGGTTAGACGTTGGGGTTGGGGGTGGGGTTAGGGGTTGGGGTTAGATGTTGGAGTTGGGGTTGGTGTTAGACGTTGGGGTTTGGGTTAGGTGTTGGAGTTCGGGTTAGATATTGGGGTAGGGCTGGGATTAGGGGTTGGGGTTTGTGTTGGATGTTGGGGTTGGGGTTAGACATTGGGGTTGGGGTTGGACGTTGGGGTTGGGTTTAGACTTTGGGGTTGGGGTTGGACGTTGGGTTTGGCGTTGGACGTTGGGGTTGGGTCTAGGGGTTGGGGTTGGACGTTGGGGTTGGGTCTAGGGGTTGGGGTTGGACTTTGGGTTGGGGTTAGGGGTTGGGGTTGGGCTTCGACGTTGGGATTGGTGTTGGATGTTGGGGTTGGGGTTGGTCTTGGAGTTAGACGTTGGAGTTGGGCTTGGTCGTTGGGTTTGGGGTTAGGGGTTGGGGTTGGACATTGAATTTGGGGTTGGACATTGGGGTTGGGGTTGGACATTGGGGTTGGGGTTGGATGTTGGGGATGGGGTTGGGGTTTGGGGTTGGGGTTGGACGTTGGGGTTGGGGTTGGACGTTGGGGTTGGGGTTGGATGTTGGGGTTGGGGTTAGGGGTTGGGGTTTGGCTTGAACGTTGGTGTTGGGGTTAGGGAGTTGGGTTGGGGTTTGACTTTGGGGTTGGGTTTGGACGTTGGGTTTGTGGTTGGACGTTGGGTTTGGGGTTGGATGTTGGGTTTGGGGTTGGACGTTGGGGTTGGTGTTGGGGTTTGGAGTTGGGGTTAGAGGTTGGGGTTGGGGTTAGGGGTTAGGGTTAGATGTTGCGGTGGGGTTAGAGGTTGGTGTTGGGGTTAGAGGTTGGGGTTGTGGTTAGGTGTTGGTGTTGGGGTTATACGTTGGCGTTGGGGTTAAGGGTTGGGGTTGGGGTTGGACGTTGGGGTTGGGGTTGGGATTAGAAGTTCGGTTTGGTGTTGGGAGTTGGGGTTAGATGTTGGGGTTTGGTTTAGGGTTGGTGTTAGACGTTGGGTTTGGGGTTGGGGTTAGACGTTGGGGTTGGGGTTGGGGTTAAATTTCGGGTTAGACGTTGGGATTGTGGTTGGGGTTAGGGGTTGGGGTTGGGGTTGGACGTTGGGGTTGGGGTTGGACGTTGGGGTTGGGGATAGAAGGTGGGGTTGGGGTTGGACATTGGGGTTGGTGTTAGGGGTTGGGGTTGGGCTTAGACATTGGGTTTGGACTTTGGGGTTGGGGTTGGGGTTGGATGTTGGGGTTGGGGTTGGTGTTAGACGTTGGGGTTGGGGTTAGGTGTTGGAGTTTGGGTTAGACATTGGGGTGGGGCTGGGGTTAGGGGTTGGGGTTTGTGTTGGACATTGGGGTAGGGGTTAGACGTTGGGGTTGGGCTTAGACGTTGGGGTTGGGGTTGGGGTTAGACTTTGGTGTTGGGGTTGGACGTTGGTTTTGTGGTTGGACGTTGGGGTTGGGTCTAGGGGTTGGGGTTGGGCTTGGACTTTGGGGTTGGGTTTAGGGGTTGGGCTTAAGGTTGGACGTTGGGGTTGGTGTTGGATGTTGGGGTTGGGGTTGGTGGATGGGGTTGGAGTTAGACGTTGGAGTTGGGCTTGGACGTTGGGGTTGTGGTTAGGGGTTGGGGCTGGATGTTGGAGTTGGGGTTGGGGTTTGGATTAAACTTTGGGGTGGGGGTTGGACGTTGGGGTTGGAGCTACGAGTTGGGTTTGGACGTTGGGTAGGGGTAAGGGGTTGGGGTTCGGCTTGGACGTTGGGTTGGGGTTAGGGGTTGGGGTTGGACGTTGGGTTTGGGGTTGGACGTTGGTGTTGGGGTTGGTGTTGGTGTTGGGGTTGGGGGTAGACATTGCGGTTGGGGTTAGACGTTGGGGTCGGGGTTCGAGGTTGGGTTGGGGTTAGGTGTTGGGGTTAGACGTTGGGGTTGGGGTTAAGGGTTGGGCTTGGGGTTAGAAGTTGGGGTTGGGGTTGGGATTACAAGTTCGCGTTGGGGTTGGGTGTTGGTGTTAGGTGTTGGGGTTGGTTTTAGGGTTGGGGTTAGACGTTGGGTTTGGGGTTGTGGTTAGACGTTGGGGTTGTGGTTGTGGTTGGGGTTAGACGTTGGGGTTGGGGTTGGGGTTAGGGGTTGGAGTTCGGGTTAGACGTTGGGATTGTGATTGTGGTTAGGGGTTGGGGTTGAGGTTGGACGTTGGGGTTGGACTTTGGGGTTGGGGTAGAGGTTGGGGTTGGGCATTGGGGTTTGGCTTAGGGGTTGGGGTTGCGTTTAGGGGTTGGACGTTGGGATTGGGATTGGACGTTGGGGTTGGAGTTGGACATTGGGGTTGGGGTTGCACGTTGGCGTTGTGGTTAGGGGTTGGGGTTGGACGTTGGGAATGGGGTTGGGGTTGGATGTTGGGTTTGGGGGTGGGGGTTAGACTTTGGGGTTGAGGTTAGGGGTTGGGGTTGGGGTATGGGGTTTGGGGTTGGGGTAATATTTTGGGGTTGGGATTGGACGTTGAGGTTGGGGTTAGGGATTGGGGTTGGGGTTAGACGTTGGGGTTGTGGTTAGGGGTTGGAGTTGGGTTAGACCTTGGGGTTGGGGTTAGTGTTGGGGTTCGACGTTGGGGTTGGGGTTGGACGTTGGGGTTGGGGTTAGACTTTGGGGTTGGGGTTAAGGTTTGGGGTTGGGGTTAGACGATGGGGTTGGGGTTGGGATTCGAAGTTCGGTTTGGTGTTGGGAGTTGGGGTTAGATGTTGGGGTTTGGTTTAGGGTTGGTGTTAGACATTGGGGTTGGGGTTAGACGTTGGGGTTGGGGTTGGGGTTAGATTTCGGGTTAGACGTTGGGATTGTGGTTGGGGTTAGGGGTTGAGGTTGGGGTTGGACGTTGGGGTGTGGTTAGGGGTTGGGGTTGGACGTTGGAGTTGGGGTTGGACATTGGGTTGGGGTTGGACATTGGGTATGGGGTTGGATGTTGGGGTTGGGGTTTGGGGTAGGGGTTAGACGTTGGGTTGGGGTTGGACGTTGTGTTTGGGGTACGGATTAGACTTTGGGGTTGGAGTTGGACGTTGGGGTTTTGGTGGACGTTGGGGTTGGTGTGGACGTTGGGGTTGTGGCTAGCGGTTGGGGTTGGACGTTGGGTTTGGGGTTAGTCATTGGGGTTCGGCTTGGACGTTGCGGTTGGGGTTAGGAGTTGGGGTTGGGGTTGGACGTTGGGTTTGTGATTGGACGTTGGGGTTGGGGTTGGACGTTGGGGTTGGGGTTGGACATTGGGTTTGGGGTTGGACGTTGGGTTTGGTGTTGGGGGTTGGGGTTGGGGTTAGGGTTAGGGGATAGGGTTGGGTTTAGGGGATGGGGTTGGTGTTGTCGTTGGGGTTACACGTTGGGGTTGGGGTTGTGGTTGGGGTTAGACGTTGGGGTTGGGGTTGGGGTTAGGGGTTGGAGTTCGGGTTAGACATTTTGATTGTGGTTGGGGTTGGACATTGGGGTTGGGGTTAGGGGTTGGGGTTGGGCTTGGACTTTGGGGTTGGGGTTAAGGGTTGGATTTTGGGATTGGGGTTGGACGTTGGGGTTGGGGTTGAACATTGGGGTTGGGATTGGACACTGGGGTTGGGGTTGGATGTTGGTGTTGGGGTTGGACGTTGGGGTTGGGGTTGGACGTTGGGGTTGGGGTTGGACATTGGGTTTGGGGTTGGACGTTGGGTTTGGTGTTGGGGGTTGGGGTTGGGGTTAGGGTTAGGGGATGGGGTTGGGTTTAGGGGATGGGGTTGGGGTTGTCGTTGGGGTTACACATTGGGGTTGGGGTTGTGGTTGGGGTTAGACGTTGGGGTTGGGGTTGGGGTTAGGGGTTGGAGTTCGGGTTAGACATTTTGATTGTGATTGGGGTTGGGGTTAGGGGTTGGGGTTGGGCTTGGACTTTGGGGTTGGGGTTAAGGGTTGGATTTTGGGATTGGGGTTGGACGTTGGGGTTGGGGTTGAACATTGGGGTTGGGATTGGACACTGGGGTTGGGGTTGGATGTTGGTGTTGGGGTTGGACGTTGGGGTTGGGGTTGGACGTTGGGGTTGGGGTTAGCGGTTGAGGTTGGGGTTAGACGATACGGTTGTGGTTAGACGTTGGGTTTGGGGTTGGGGTTGGGGTTAGAGGTTGGGGTTGGGGTTAGACGTTGGGGTTGGGGTTAGACGTTGGGGTTGGGGTTAGCGGTTGGGGTTGGGGTAAGACTTTGGGGTTGGGGTTGGGGTTGTGATTAGAATTTCGGGTTGGGGTTGGGGGTTGGGGTTAGACATTGGGGTTAGGTTTAGGTATGGGGTTAGATGTTGGGGTTGGGGTTAGACGTTGGGGTTGTGATTGGGGCTAGGGGTTGGTGTTTGGGTTGGACGTTGGGGATGGGGTCAGACGTTGGGGTTGGGGTTGGGGTTAGACTTTGGTGTTGGTGTTTGGGGTTGAGTTTGGACATTGGGGTTGGGGTTATGGGTTGGTGTTGGCCTTGGATGATGGTGTTGGGGTTAGGGGTTGGGGTTGGAGTTGGGGTTGGACGTTATGGTTGGGCTTGGACGTTAGGGTTGGGGTTGGACGTTAGGGTTGGGGATGGACGTTGAGGTTGGGGTTAGGGGTTTGGTTTGGAATTTGGGGTTGGGGTTGGTGTTAGACGGGGTTGGTGTTAGGAGTTGGGGTTTGGTTATGGGGTTGGGGTTGGGGTATGGGGTTGGGGTTATACGTTGGGGTTGAGGTTAGATGTTGGAGTTGGGGATAGACGTTGGGTTTGGTGTTAGACGTTGGGGTTGGGGTTGGGTCAGACGTTGGGGTTGGGGTTCGGGGTTGGGGTTGGGATAGACCTTGGGGCTGGGGTTAGCAGTCGGGGTTGGGTTAGGGGTTGGGGTTAGATGTTGGGGTTGGGGATTGGGGTTGGGGTTAGATGTTGGGGTTGGGGTTAGGGGTTGGGGTTAGGGGTTAGGGGTTGGGGTTAGACGTTGGGGTTGGGGTTAGACGTTGGGGTTGGGGTTAGACGTTGGGGTTGGGGTTAGGGAATAGGTTTAGGGGTTGGGGTTGGTGTTAGACGTTGGGGTTAGGGTTAGGGTTAGTGGTTGGGGTTGGGGTTAGGGGTTAGGGGTTGTGCTTGGGGTTAGATGTTGGAGTTGAGGTTAGGGGTTGGGGTTGGGTTTAGACATTGGGGTTAGGGGTTGGGGTTGGGGTTAGACCATGGGGTTGGGGTTAGGGGTTTTTGTTGGGTTAAACCTTGGGGTTGGGGTTAGGGGTTGGTGTTGGGGTTAGACGTTGGGGTTGGGGTTAAGGGTTGGGCTTGGGTTTAGAAGTTGCTGTTGGGGTTGGGATTAGAATTTCGGGTTGGGGTTAGGGGTTGGGGTTGGAAATTGGGGTTGGGGTTGGACATTGGGGTCGGTGTTAGGGGCTGGGGTTGGACGTTGGGGTTGGGGTTGGATGTTGGGTTTGGGGTTTGGGGTTGGGTAGGGGTTAGACGTTGGGGTTGGAGTTAGGGTTGGACATTGGGTTTGGGGTTCGGATTAGACTTTGGGGTTGGGGTTGGACGTTGGGTTTGGGGCTAGGGGTTGGGGTTGGACGTTGGGTTTGGGGTCAGGGTTTGGGGTTCAGCTTGGACGTTGGGGTTTTGTTTAGGGGTTGGGGTTGGCCTTTGGGTTTGGGTTTGGTTGTTGCATTTGTGGTTGGACATGGGTTTTGGCGTTGGACATTGGGTTTTGGCTTGGACATTGGGTTTGGGGTTGGACATTGGGTTTGGGGTTGGACGTTGGGGTTGGTGTTGGGGGTTGTGGTTGGGGTTAGGGTTTGGGGTTGCAGTTAGGGGTTGGAGTTAGACGTTGGGGTTGGGGTTAGACGTTGGGGTTGGCGTTAGACGTTGGGATTGGCATTAGACGTTGGGGTTGGGGTTAGGTGTTGGTGTTGGGGTTAAACGTTGGGGTTGGGGTTGGGGTTAAGGGTTGGGCTTGGGGTTAGAAGTTGGGGTTGGGTTTGGGATTAGAAGTTCGGGTTGGGGTTGGGGTTTGGGGTTAGACGTTGGGGTTGGGTTTAGCGTTGGGGTTAGACGTTGGGGTTGTGGTTGTGGTTGGGGTTAGACGTTGGGGTTGGGGATGGGGTTAGGGGTTGGAGTTCGGGTTAGACGGTGGGATTGTGGTTTGGGTTAGGGGTTGGGCTTGGACGTTGGGGTTGGGGTTGGACGTTGGGGTTAGGGCTAGAGGTTGGGGATGGGGTTGGACATTGGGGTTAGGATTTGGGGTTGGGCTTGGACGCAGGGGTTGGGGTGAGGGGTTGGGGTTGGTGTTGGACTTTGGGATTGGGGTTGGACGTTGCGATTGGGGTGGGACATTGGGGTTGGACATTGGGGTTGGGGTTGGACATTGGGGTTGGGGTTGGACGTTGGGTTTGGTGTTGGACTTTGGGCTTGGGGTTGGGGTTAGGGGTTGGGGTTGGGGTTAGACGTGGTGGGGTTAGACGTTGGGGATGGGGTTTGGGGTTGTGGTTGGGGTTAACGTTGGGGTTGGGGTTGTGGTTAGAGGTTGGGGTTGGGGTTAGACGTTGGGGTTGGGGTTAGACGTTGGGGTTGGAGTTAGACGTTGGGGTTGGGGTTAGGGGTTGGTGTCAGGGTTAGACGTTGGGTTTGGGGTTAATGGTTGGTGTTAGATGTTGGGGTTGGGGTTAGACGTTGGGGTTGGAGTTCGGGTTAGGGGTTGGAGTTCGGGTTAGGGGTTGGAGTTCGGGTTAGACTTTGGGATTGTGGTTGGGGTTAGGGGTTGGTGTTTGGATTGGACGTTGTGGTTGGGGTTAGATGTTGGGGTTGGGGTTAAACGTTGGGGTTGGGGGTTGGACATTGGGGTTGGGGTTATGGGTTGGGGTTGGCTTTGGACGTTGGTGTTGGGGTTAGGGGTTGGGGTTGGGGTTGGACGGTGGGGTTGAGGTTGGACATTGGGGTTGGGGTTGGACATTGGGGTTGGGGTTGGATGTTGTGGTTGGAGTTGGGGGTTGGGGTTAGACATTGGGGTTGAGGTTAGGGGTTGGGTTTGGGGTATGGGGTTGGGGTTAGACGTTGGGGTTGGTGTTAGACGTTAGGGTTGGGGTTGGCGTCAGACGTTGGGTTTCGGGTTGGGGATTGGGTTTAGACTTGGGGTTGTGGGTTGGGGTAGACGTTGGGGTTGGGGTTAGCGGTTGGGGTTGGGTTAGGGGTTGGGTTTGGGGTTAGACGTTGGGGTTGGGGTTAGACTTTGGGGTTGGAGTTAGACGTTGGGTTTGGGGTAAGGGTTGGGATTGGGGTTAGATGTTGGGGTTGGGGTTGGGGGTTGGGGTTAGATGTTGGGGTTGGAGGTTGGGGTTGGGGTTAGACATTAGGGTTTGGGTTAGATGTTGGAATTGGGTTTAGGGGTTGGGGTTGGGGTTAGACGTTGGGGCTTGGGTTGGCATTGGAGTTAGACGTTGCGGTTGGGGTTAGGGGTTGGGGTTGGGGTTAGACATTGGGGTTGGGGTTAGGGGTTGGGCTAAGGGTTAGACGTTGGGGTTGGAGTTAGATGTTGGGGTTAGGGGTTGGGGTTGGGGTTAGACGTGATGGTTGGCTTAGGCGTCGGGGTTGGGTTTAGCCGTTGTGTTGGCATTAACATTGGGTTTGGGGTTAGACGTTGGGGTTGGGGTTGGGGTTAGACGTTGGTGTTGGGGTTGTGGTTAGACGTTGGGTTTGGAGTTAGGGGTTGGTGTTGGGGTTAGACCTTTGGGTTGGGGTTAGGGGTTGTGGTTGGGGTTAGACGTTTTGGTTGGGGTAGGGGTTAGGGGTTGGGGTTCGACGTTAGGGTTGGGGTTAGACGTTGGTGTTGGGGTTGGGGTTAGACGTTGAATTTGTGGTTAGGGGTTGGGGTTAGACTTTGGGGTTGGGGTTCGGGTGAGGGGTTGGAGTTCGGGTTAGACATTCGGTCGGTTTGGGCTTACGAGTTGGGGTTTGTTTTGGACATTGGGGTAGGGGTTAGACGTTGGGGTAGGGATTAGAAGTTGGGGTTGGGGTTGGATTTTGGGGTTGGGGTTAGACTTTGGGCTTGGATGTTGGGGTTGGTGTTAGGCATTGGGGTTAGGCTTGGAAGTTGGGGTTGGACCTTGGGGTTGGGGTTGGACGTTGGGTTTGGGGTGGGATGTTGGGCTTGGGGTTAGGGGTTGGGTTTGGACGTTGGGGTTGACGTTGGATGTTGGAGTTGGGGTTGGGGGTTTGGGTTAGACGTTGGGTTTGGGGGCTGGGGTTGGGGTTAGACGTTGCGGTTGGGGTTAGACGTTGGGTATGGGGTTAGACGTTGGGGTTGGGTTTTGGGGTTTGGGTTGGGTTTAGGGGTTGGGGTTGGGGCTAACGTTGGGGTTGGGGTTAGAGGTTGGGGTTGGGTTTGGACGTTGGGGTTGGGGTTAGGGGTTGGGGTTGGGCTTGGACGTTGGGGTTGGGGTTAGGGGTTGGGGTTGAGGTTGGACGTTGGGTTGGACATTGGGGTTGGGGTTGGACGTTGGGGTTGGGGTTAGGGGTTGGGGTTGGACGTTGTGTTTGGGTTTGGAAGTTGGGGTTGAGGTTGGGTTTAGGGGTTGGGGTTGGGGCTAACGTTGGGTTTGGGGTTAGAGGTTGGGGTTGGGGTTAGACGTTGGAGTTGGTGTTCGGGGTTGGGGTTGGGGTTGGATTTAGGGGTTGGGGTTGGGGTTAACCTTGGGGTTGGGGTTAGTCGTTGGGGTTGGTGTTAGGTGTTGGTGTTGGGGTTAGACTTTGGGGTTGGGGTTAAGGGTTGAGGTTGGGGTTAGAGGTTGGCGTTGGAGTTAGGGGTTGGTGTTGGGGTTAGACCTTGGGGTTGGGGTTAGGGGTTTGGGTTGGGGTTAGACGTTGGGGTTGGAGTAGGTGTTAGGGGTTGGGGTTAGACGTTGGGATTGGGGCTCGACATTAGGGTTGGGGTTAGACGTTGGTGTTGGGGTTGGGGTTAGACGCTGAATTTGGGATTAGGGGTTGGGTTTAGACTTTGGTGTTGGGGTTGTAGTTAGTCTATGGGGTTGGTGTTGGGTTGGGGGTTAGACGTTGGTGTTGGGGTTGTGGTTAGACATTGGGGTTGGGGTTGTGATTAGACGTTGGGGTTGGGATTCGGGTTAGGAGTTGGAGTTCGGGTTAGACTGGGGTGGGGTTGGGCTTAGTGGTTGGGGTTTGTTTTGGACGTTGGGGTAGGGGTTAGACGTTGGGGTTGGGGTTGGACGTTGGGGTTGGTGTTAGGCATTGGGTTTGGGCTTGGACGTTGGGGTTGGGGTTGGACGTTGTTGTTGGGGGTTGGGTTTGGAAGTTGGGGTTGGGGATGGATATTGGAGTTGGGGCTGGGGGTTTGGGTTTGGGTTAGACGTTGGGGTTGATGTTGGGGGTTGGGGTTGGGGTTAGACGTTGGGTTTGGGGTTAGACGTTGGGGTTGGGGTATGGGTTTGGTGTTGGGTTTAGGGGTTAGGGTTGGGGCTAACGTTGGGGTTGGGGTTAGAGGTTGGGGTTGGGGTTAGACGTTGGGGTTGGGGTTAGATGTTGGGATTGGGGACAGGGGTTGGGGTTGGTGTTGAACGTTGGGGTTGGGGTTTGGGGTTGGGGTTGGGGTTGGGCTTGGACGTTGGAGTTGGGGTTAGGGTTGAGGTTGGACGTTGGGGTTGGACGTTGGCGTTGGGGTTAGACGTTGGGGTTGGGGTTGGACGCTGGGGTTGGGAGTTGGGGTTGGGGTTAGACGTTGGGGTCGGTGTTCGGGGTTGCGGTTGGTGTTAGACGGTGGGGTTGGGTTTAGACGTTGGGGTTGGGGTTAGACATTGGGGTTGGGGTTTGGGGTTGGATTTAGGGGATGGGGTTGGCGTTAACGTTGGTGTTGGGGTTAGACATTGCGGTTGGGGTTAGACGTTGTGGTTGGGGTAAGACGTTGGGGTTTGGGTTAGACGTTGGGGTTGGGGTTAGTGGTTGGTGTTGGGGTTAGACGTTGAGGTTGGTGTTAAGGGTTGAGGTTGGGGTTAGACGTTGGTGTTGGGGTTAGAGGTTGGGGTTGGGATTGGACGTATGGGTTAGGGTTGGACGTTGGGGTTAGGGGTTGGGGTTGGGGTTGGGGTTGGACTTTGGGTTTGGTGTTGGACGTTGGGGTTGGGGTTAGACGTTGCTGTTGGGGTTGGACTTTGGGGTTGGACATTAGGGGTGGGGTTGGACGTTGTGCTTGGGGTTGGACGTTGGGGTTGGTGTTAGGGGTTGGGGTTGGGGTTAGACGTTGGGGTTGGATTTAGGGGTTGGGGTTGGGGTTGGATTTAGGGGTTGGGGTTGGGGTTGGATTTAGGGGTTGGGGTTGAGGTTACCGTTGGGGTTGGGGTTAGACGTTGGGGTTGGGGATAGGGGTTGGGGGTGGTGTTGGACGTTGGGGTTGGGGTTTGGGGTTGGGGTTGGGCTTGGAGGTTGGAGTTGGGGTTAGACGTTGGGGTTGGGGTTAGGGGTTAGCGGTTGGGGTTAGACATTGGGGTTGGTGTTGTGTTTTGACGTTGGGGTTGGGGTTAGACGTTGGGGTTGGTATTAGATTTTGGGGTTGGTGTTGGGGGTTGGTGTTAGACTTTTGGGTGGGGTTAGGGTTGGGGTTAGACGTTGGGGTTGTGGTTGGGGTTAGATGTTGTGGTTGTGGTTGTGGTTGTGGTTGTGGTTGGGGACATATGTTGGGGTTGGGGTTGGGGTTAGGGGTTGGTGTTCGGGTTAGACGTTAGGATTGTGGTTGGGGTTAGGGGTCGGGTTTGGGTTGGACGATGGGGTTGGGGTTAGACTTTGGGGTTGGGGTTAGCCATTGGGGTTGGGGTTGGGGATAGATGTTGGTGTTGGGGTTGGACGTTGTGGTTGGGTTAGACGTTGGGGTTGGGGACAGATGTTGGGGTTGGGGTTGACGTTGGGTTTGGGTTTGGATGTTGGGGTTTGGGTTTGGGGTTAGACGTTGGGGATTGTGTTCGGGGTTGGGTTTGGGGTTAGACGGTGGTGTTGGGGTTAGACCTTGGGGTTGGTGTTAAGGGTAGAGGTAGTAGTTAGAAGTTGGAGTTGGGGCTAGACGTTGGGTTTGGGGTTGGGCATTAGGGTTGGGTTTAGGAGTTGGGTTTGGACTTTGGGGTGGGGTTGGATGTTGGAGTTGGGGTTGGGGGTTTGGGTGTGGGTTTGACGTTGGGGTTGGGGTTAGACGTTGGGGTTGGGGTTAGACATTGGGGTTGGGTTTAGGGGTTGGGGTTGGGGCTAACGTTGGGTTTGGGGTTAGACATTGGGGTTGGGGTTAGACGTTGGGATTGGTGCTAGGGGTTGGGGTTGGGGTTGGACGTTGGGGTTAGGGGTTGGGGTTGGGCTTGTACGTTGGGGTTGGGGTGAGGGGTTGGGGTTGAGGTTGGACGTTGGGGTTGGACGTTGGGGTTGGGGTTGGACTTTGAGGTTGGGGTTAGAGATTGGGGTTGGACGTTGGGTTTGGGTTGGATGTTGGGGTTGGGGTTGGGGTTAGACGTTGGGGTTGATTTTCGGGGTTGGGGTTGGGGTTACACGGTGGGGTTGGTGTTAGATGTTGGATTTGGGGTTTCGGGTTGGGGTTGGATTTAGGGGATGGGGTTGGCGTTAACGTTGGTGTTGGTGTTAATGTTGGGGTTTGGGGTTAGACGTTGGGGTTGGGGTTAGACGTTGAGTTTGGGGTTAGACGTTGGGGTTGGGTTTAGTGGTTGGTGTTGGGGTTAGACGTTGGGGTTGGTGTTAAGGGTTGAGGTTGGGGTTAGAAGTTGGGTTTGGGGTTAGACGTTGGTGTTGGGGTTGGACGTAGGGGTTGGACGTTGGCGTTGGGGTTAGGGTTTGGGTTTGGATTTGGATTTGGGTTTGGGGTTAGGGGTTGGGGTTGGGGTTAGGGTTTGGGGTTGGGGATGGACGTTGGGTTTGGGTTTGGACGTTGGGGTTAGGGTTGGACTTTAGGGTTGCGGTTGGATGTTGGGGATGGGGTTGGACGTTGGGGTTGGGGTTGGACGTTGGGGTTGGATTTGGATGTTGTGGTTGGGGCCTGGGGTTTGGGTTAGACTTTGGGATTGGGGTTAGGGGTTGGGGTTGGGGTTAGACGATTAGGTTGGGGTTAGACGTTGGGATTGGGGCTAGGGGTTGGGGTTGGGGTTGGACGTTGAGGTTGGGGTTAGGGGTTGGGTTTGGGCTTGGACGTTGGGGTTGGGGTTAGGGGTTGGAGTTGAGGTTGGACGTTGGGGTTAGACGGTGGGGTTGGGGTTGGACTTTGGGGTTGGGGTTAGGGATTGGGGTTGGACGTTGGGTTTGGGTTTGGGTTGGATGTTGGGGTTGGGGGTTGGGGTTGGGGTTAGGGTTTTGGTTTGGATTTGGGTTTGGGGTTAGGGGTTGGGGTTGGGGTTAGGGTTCGGGGTTGGGCTTGGACGTTGGGGTTGGGGATAGGGGTTCGGGTTGGGGATGGACGTTGGGTTTGGGGTTGGACGTTGGGGATAATGTTGGACTTTAGGGTTGGGGTTGGACGTTGGTGTTGGGGTTGAACTTTGGGTTTGGGGTTGGGGTTGGATGTTGTGGTTGGGGTTGGAGACTGGGGTTTGGGTTAGACTTTGAGATTGGGGTTAAGGGTTGGGGTTGGGGTAGACGTTGGGGTTGGGTTAGGGTTTGTGGTTGAGGTTAGGGGTTGGGGTTGGACGTTATGGTTGGGGTTAGGGTTTGGGCTTGGGGTTGGACGTTGGGTTTGGGGTTAGGGGTTGGTGTTGGGGTTGGACGTTGGGGTTGGTGTTGGATGTTGGTGTTGGGGTTGGAGGCTGGGGTGTGTGCTAGATTTTGGGATTGGGGTTAGGGGTTTGGGTTGAGGTTAGGGGTTGGGGTTGGACGTTATGGTTGGGGTTAGGGTTTGGGGTTGGGGTTTGACGTTGGGCTTGGGATTAGGGGTTGGGGTTGGGGTTAGGGGTTGGGGTTCGGCTTGGACGTTGGGGTTGGGGTTAGGGGTTGGGTTTGGGGTTGGGCGTTGGGTTTGGGGTTGGACGTTGGGGTTGGGGTTGGGCTTTGACTTTAGGGTTGGTGTTGGACGTTGGGTGTGGGTTTAGACGTTGGGGTTGGGGTTAGGGTTGGAGGCTGGGGTTGGTGTTAGACTTTGGGGTTGGGGTTAGGGTTTGGGGTTGGCCTTGGACGTTGGGGTTGGGGTTAAGGGTTCGGTTGGGGTTGGACGTTGGGGTGGGGTTGGACGTTGGGGTTGGGGTTGGAGACTGGGGTTTGGGTTAGACTTTAGGATAGGGGTTAGGGGTTGGGGTTGGGGTTAGATGTGGGGGTTGGGGTGAGGGGTTGGGGTTGTGGTGTGGGGTTGGGGTTGGGGTTGGACGTTATGGTTGGGGTTAGGGTTAGGGGTTGGGGTTGGGCGTTGGGTATGGGGTTTGGGTTGGACTTTAGGGTTGGGTTGGACGTTGGCGTTGGGTTTGGACATGGGGTTTGGGGTTGGGGGTTGGGGTTGGACGTTGGGGTTGTGGTTTGTGTTGGATGTTGGGGTTGGGTTGGAGGCTGCGGTTGGGGTTAGACGTTGGGGTTGGGTTTAAGGGTTGGGGTTGGGGTTAGACTTTGGTGTTGGGGTTACACGTTGGGGTAGGGGTTAGGGATTGGGGTTGGGATTGGGATTGGACGTTATGGTTGGGGTTAGGGTTTGGGGTTGGGGATGGCCGTTGGGTTTGTGGTTGGGGTTGGACGTTGGGGTTGGGGTTGGACGTTGGGGTTGTGTTTACAGGTTGTGGTTGGACATTGGGGTTGGGTTTGGATGTTGGGGTTGGGGTTACGGGTTGGGGTTGGGCCTGGACGTTGGGGTTGGGGTCAGTGGTTGGGGTTGAGGTTGGACGATGGGGTTGGGTTTAGGGGTTGGGGTTTGGGTTGGACGTTGGGTTTGGGGTTGGACGTTGGGTATGGCGTTCGGGTTTAGGGTTGGGGTTAGATGGTGGGGTTGGGGTTAGACGTTGGGGTTGGGGTTTGGGGTTGAGGTTGCATTTAGGGGTTGGGGTTAATGTTGGGGTTGGGGTTAAACGTTGGTGTTGGGGTTATACGTTGGGGTTGGGGAAAGACGTTAGGGTTGGAGTTAGGGGATGGTGTTGGGGTTAGACGTTGGGGTTGGGGTTAAGGGCTGAGGTTGGGGTTAGACATTCGGGTTGGGATTAGGGGTTAGTGGTTGGGGTTAGACGTTGGGGTTGGAGTTATGGTTAGACGTTGGGGTTGGGGTTAGACCTTGGGGTTGGAGTTAGGGGTTGGTGTTGGGGTTAAGGGTTGAGGATGGGGTTAGACCTTGGGGATTGGTGTTGGATGTTGGGGTTGGGGTTGGACGTTTGCGTTGGGTTTGGACGTTGGGGTTGGGGTTAGGGTTTGGGGTTGTACGTTGGAGTTGGGGTTGGGGTTGGATGTTGGGGTTGGAGTTTGAAGCGGGGGTTGGCGTTAGACTTTGGGGTTGGGGTTAGGGGTTGGGTTTGGGGTTGGACGTTAGGGTTGGGGTTAGTGGTTGGGTTTGGGCTTGGACATTGGTGTTCGGATTGGACGTTGGGTTTGGGGTTGGATGTTGGGCTTGGTGTTCGGGGTTGGGGTTAGAGGTGGGGTTGGGGTTAGATGTTGTGGTTGGGGTTTGCGTTGGGGTTGTATTTAGAGGTTGGTGTTGGGGTTAACGTTGGGGTTGGGGTTAGGGCTTGGGGTTGGGGTTGGACGTTGCGGTTGGGGTTAGGGGTTGGGGTTGGGGTTGGACATTGGGGTAGGGGTTGGACATTGGGGTTGTGATTGGACGTTGGTGTTGGGGTTGGACGTTGGGGTTTGGTTTACAGTTTGGGGTTGGACGTTGGGTTTGAGGTTGGACGTTGGGGTTGGGGTTACGGGTTGGGGTTGGGGTTGGACGTTGGGGTTGGGGCAGGGGTTGGGGCTGAGGTTGGACGATGGGGTTGGGGTTAGGGGTTGGGGTTTGAGTTGGACGTGGGGGTTGGGGTTGGACATTGGGGTTGGTGTTCAGGGTTGGGGTTGGAGTTAGACGGTGGGGTTGGGGTTAGATGTTGTGGTTGGGTTGGATTTAGGGGTTGGGGTTGGGGTTAACGTTGGGGTTGGGGTTAAACGTTGGGATTGGGGTTAGATGTTGTGGTCGGGGTTAGACGTTGGGGTTGGGATTACGGGTTGGTGTTGGGGTTAGACGTTGTGGTTAAGGGTTGAGGTTGGGGTTAGACGTTGGGGTTGGGATTAGGGGTAGGTGTTGGAAGTTGGGGTTGGGGTTGGAGGCTGGGGATGGGGTTAGGCTTTAGGGTAGGGGTTGGACGTTGTGGTTGGGTTTGGACGTTGGGGTTGGACGTTGGGGTTGGGGTTGGATTTGGGGTTGGAGTTGGGTTTGGATGTTGGGTTTGGGGGCTCGGGTGGGGTTGAGGTTGGACGATGGGATTGGGGTTAGGTGTTGGGGTTTGGGTTGGACATTGGGGTTGGGGTTAGACATTGGAGTTGGTGTTAGGGCTTGGGGTTGGGGTTAGGGTTTGGCTTTGGGGTTGGATGTTGGGGTTGGGGTTGGACTTTAGGGTTGGTGTTGGACGTTGGCATTGGGTTTTGACGTTGGCGTTGGGGTTAGGGGTTGCGGTTGTACGTTGGAGTTGGGGTTGGGGTTGGATTTGGGGTTGCAGGCGGGGGTTGGGGTTAGACTTTGGGGTTGCGGTTAGGGGTTGGGTGGGGTTGGACGTTATGGTTGGAGTTGGTTTGGGGTTGGAGTTGGACGTTGGGTTTGGGTTTACAGGTTGGGGTTGGACGTTGGGGTTGGAGTTACGGGTTGGGGTTGAGGTTGGACATTGGGGTTGGACGTTGGGGTTGGGGTGGGACGTTGGGATTGGGGTGGGATGTTGGGTTTGGGTTTACGGGTTGGGGTTGGACGTTGGGGTTGGGGTTACGGGTTGGGGTTGAGGTTGGACGTTGGGGTTGAGGTCAGCGGTTGGGGTTGGACGTTGGGTTTGGGGTCAGCGGTTGGGGCTGGACTTTAGGGTTGGGGTTGGACTTTGGGGTTGGGTTTGGACGTTGGGGTTGGGATAGGACGTTGGAGTTGGGGTTGGTCGTTGGGGTTGGTTTTCGGCGCTGGGGTTAGACGGTGGGGTTGGGGTTAGATGTTAGGGTTGGGGTTTGGGGTTGGGGTTGTATTTAGGGGTTGGGGTTGGGGTTAACGTTGGGGTTGGGGTTAAACGTTGGGGTTAGGGTTAGACGGTGGGGTTGGGGTTACACGTTGGGATTGGAGTTAGGGGTTGGTGTTGGGGTTAGACGTTGGGGTTGGTGTTAAGGGTTGAGGTTGGGGTTAGACGCTGGGGTTGGGGTTAGGGGTTAGCGGTTAGGATTAGACATTGGGGTTGGGGTTGTGGTTAGACATTTGGGTTGGGGTTAGACCTTGGGGTTGGGTTTAGGGGCTGTGGTTGGACGTTGGGGTTGGGTTTGGATGTTGGGTTTGGGGTTTAGGGTTGGGGTTGACGTTGATGTTGGGGTTGGGGTTGGACGTTGGGGTTGGTGACCTGTGTAGGGGTTGAGCTCGGACGATGGGTTTGGTGTTAGGGGTTGGGGATGGGTTGGACGTTTGGGTTGGGGTTGGACGTTGGGGTTGGAGTTAGGGGTTGGGTTTGGGGTTGCACGTTGGGGTTGGGGTAGGACGTTGGGGTTTGGGGTTAGGTGTTAGGGTTGGACGTTGGGGTTGGGGTGGGACTTTGGGGTTGGACGTTAGGGTTGGGGTTGGACGTTGGGCTTAGTGTTTGGGGTTGGACGTTGGGTTTGGGGTTGGATGTTGGAGTTGGGTTTGGGGTTAGAGTTCGGGTTGGGGTTGGGGTTGGGGTTGGTGTTGGACCCTGGGGTTGGACGTTGGGGTTGGGGTAGGACGTTGGAGTTGGGGTTGGACGTTGGGGTGGGGTTGGGGTTGGACGTTGGGGTTGGGGTTGGACATTGGGGTTGGGGTTGGACGTTGGGTTGGGGTAGAACGTTGGGGTTTGGGTTGGACGTTTGGGTTGGGTTTGGATGTTGGGTTTGGGGTTGGACATTGGGGTTGGGGTTAGGGGTTGGGTTTGGGTTTGGACGTTGGGGTTTGGGTTAAGGGTTCGGTTGGGGTTGGACGTTGGGGTGGGGTTGGACGTTGGGGTGGGGTTGGGGTTGGACGTTGGGGTGGGGTTGGGGTTGGACGTTGGGTTGGGGTTGAACGTTGGGCTTTGTGTTGGACGTTTGGGTTGGGTTTGGATGTTGGGTTTGGGGTTGGACATTGGGGTTGGGGTTAGAGTTTGGGGTTGGCCTTGGACGTTGGGGTTGGGGTTAAGGGTTCGGTTGGGGTTGGACGTTGGGGTGGGGTTGGACGTTGGGGTTGGGGTTGGAGACTGGGGTTTGGGTTAGACTTTAGGATAGGGGTTAGGGGTTGGGGTTGGGGTTAGATGTGGGGGTTGGGGTGAGGGGTTGGGGTTGTGGTGTGGGGTTGGGGTTGGGGTTGGACGTTATGGTTGGGGTTAGGGTTAGGGGTTGGGGTTGGGCGTTGGGTATGGGGTTTGGGTTGGACTTTAGGGTTGGGTTGGACGTTGGCGTTGGGTTTGGACATGGGGTTTGGGGTTGGGGGTTGGGGTTGGACGTTGGGGTTGTGGTTTGTGTTGGATGTTGGGGTTGGGTTGGAGGCTGCGGTTGGGGTTAGACGTTGGGGTTGGGTTTAAGGGTTGGGGTTGGGGTTAGACTTTGGTGTTGGGGTTACACGTTGGGGTAGGGGTTAGGGGTTGGGGTTGGGATTGGGATTGGACGTTATGGTTGGGGTTAGGGTTTGGGGTTGGGGATGGCCGTTGGGTTTGTGGTTGGGGTTGGACGTTGGGGTTGGGGTTGGACGTTGGGGTTGTGTTTACAGGTTGTGGTTGGACATTGGGGTTGGGTTTGGATGTTGGGGTTGGGGTTACGGGTTGGGGTTGGGCCTGGACGTTGGGGTTGGGGTCAGTGGTTGGGGTTGAGGTTGGACGATGGGGTTGGGGTTAGGGGTTGGGGTTTGGGTAGGACGTTGGGTTTGGGGTTGGACGTTGGGTTTGGCGTTCGGGTTTAGGGTTGGAGTTAGACGGTGGGGTTGGGGTTGGACGTTGGGGTTGGGGTTTGGGGTTGAGGTGGCATTTAGGGGTTGGGGTTAACGTTGGGGTTGGGGTTAAACGTTGGTGTTGGGGTTATACGTTGGGGTTGGGGAAAGACGTTAGGGTTGGAGTTAGGGGATGGTGTTGGGGTTAGACGTTGGGGTTGGAGTTAAGGGCTGAGGATGGGGTTAGACATTCGGGTTGGGATTAGGGGTTAGTGGTTGGGGTTAGACGTTGGGGTTGGAGTTATGGTTAGACGTTGGGGTTGGGGTTAGACCTTGGGGTTGGAGTTAGGGGTTGGTGTTGGGGTTAAGGGTTGAGGATGGGGTTAGACCTTGGGGATTGGTGTTGGATGTTGGGGTTGGGGTTGGACGTTTGCGTTGGGTTTGGACGTTGGGGTTGGGGTTAGGGTTTGGGGTTGTACGTTATGGTTGGGGTTAGGGTTTGGGGTTGGGGTTTGACGTTGGGCTTGGGGTTAGGGGTTGGGGTTGGGGTTAGGGGTTGGGGTTCGGCTTGGACGTTGGGGTTGGGGTTAGGGGTTGGGTTTGGGGTTGGGCGTTGGGTTTGGGGTTGGACGTTGGGGTTGGGGTTGGGCTTTGACTTTAGGGTTGGTGTTGGACGTTGGGTGTGGGTTTAGACGTTGGGGTTGGGGTTAGGGTTGGAGGCTGGGGTTGGTGTTAGACTTTGGGGTTGGGGTTAGGGTTTGGGGTTGGCCTTGGACGTTGGGGTTGGGGTTAAGGGTTCGGTTGGGGTTGGACTTTGGGGTGGGGTTGGACGTTGGGGTTGGGGTTGGAGACTGGGGTTTGGGTTAGACTTTAGGATAGGGGTTAGGGGTTGGGGTTGGGGTTAGATGTGGGGGTTGGGGTGAGGGGTTGGGGTTGTGGTGTGGGGTTGGGGTTGGGGTTGGACGTTATGGTTGGGGTTAGGGTTAGGGGTTGGGGTTGGGCGTTGGGTATGGGGTTTGGGTTGGACTTTAGGGTTGGGTTGGACGTTGGCGTTGGGTTTAGACATGGGGTTTGGGGTTGGGGGTTGGGGTTGGACGTTGGGGTTGTGGTTTGTGTTGGATGTTGGGGTTGGGTTGGAGGCTGCGGTTGGGGTTAGACGTTGGGGTTGGGTTTAAGGGTTGGGGTTGGGGTTAGACTTTGGTGTTGGGGTTACACGTTGGGGTAGGGGTTAGGGGTTGGGGTTGGGGTTGGACATTGGGGTAGGGGTTGGACATTGGGGTTGTGATTGGACGTTGGTGTTGGGGTTGGACGTGGGGGTTTGGTTTACAGTTTGGGGTTGGACGTTGGGTTTGAGGTTGGACGTTGGGGTTGGGGTTACGGGTTGGGGTTGGGGTTGGACGTTGGGGTTGGGGCAGGGGTTGGGGCTGAGGTTGGACGATGGGGTTGGGGTTAGGGGTTGGGGTTTGAGTTGGACATGGGGGTTGGGGTTGGACATTGGGGTTGGTGTTCGGGGTTGGGGTTGGGGTTAGACGGTGGGGTTGGGGTTAGATGTTGTGGTTGGGTTGGTTTTAGGGGTTGGGGTTGGGGTTAACGTTGGGGTTGGGGTTAAACGTTGGGATTGGGGTTAGATGTTGTGGTCGGGGTTAGACGTTGGGGTTGGGATTAGGGGTTGGTGTTGGGGTTAGACGTTGGGGTTAAGGGTTGAGGTTGGGGTTAGACGTTGGGGTTGGGATTAGGGGTTGGGGTTGGACGTTGGGACGGGGTAGGTGTTGGAAGTTGGGGTTGGGGTTGGAGGCTGGGGTTGGGGTTAGGCTTTAGGGTAGGGGTTGGACGTTGTGGTTGGGTTTGGACGTTGGGGTTGGACGTTGGGGTTGGGGTTGGATTTGGGGTTGGAGTTGGGTTTGGATGTTGGGTTTGGGGGCTCGGGTGGGGTTGAGGTTGGACGATGGGATTGGGGTTAGGTGTTGGGGTTTGGGTTGGACATTGGGGTTGGGGTTAGACATTGGAGTTGGTGTTAGGGCTTGGGGTTGGGGTTAGGGTTTGGCTTTGGGGTTGGATGTTGGGGTTGGGGTTGGACTTTAGGGTTGGTGTTGGACGTTGGAATTGGGTTTTGACGTTGGCGTTGGGGTTAGGGGTTGGGGTTGTACGTTGGAGTTGGGGTTGGGGTTGGATTTGGGGTTGCAGGCGGGGGTTGGGGTTAGACTTTGGGGTTGCGGTTAGGGGTTGAGTGGGGTTGGACGTTATGGTTGGAGTTGGTTTGGGGTTGGAGTTGGACGTTGGGTTTGGGTTTACAGGTTGGGGTTGGGGTTACGGGTTGGGGTTGAGGTTGGACATTGGGGTTGGACGTTGGGGTTGGGGTGGGACGTTGGGTTTGGGTTTACGGGTTGGGGTTGGACGTTGGGGTTGGGGTTACGGGTTGGGGTTGAGGTTGGACGTTGGGGTTGAGGTCAGCGGTTGGGGTTGGACGTTGGGTTTGGGGTCAGCGGTTGGGGCTGGACTTTAGGGTTGGGGTTGGACTTTGGGGTTGGGTTTGGACGTTGGGGTTGGGATAGGACGTTGGAGTTGGGGTTGGTCGTTGGGGTTGGTTTTCGGCGCTGGGGTTAGACGGTGGGGTTGGGGTTAGATGTTAGGGTTGGGGTTTGGGGTTGGGGTTGTATTTAGGGGTTGGGGTTGGGGTTAACGTTGGGGTTGGGGTTAAACGTTGGGGTTAGGGTTAGACGGTGGGGTTGGGGTTACACGTTGGGATTGGAGTTAGGGGTTGGTGTTGGGGTTAGACGTTGGGGTTGGTGTTAAGGGTTGAGGTTGGGGTTAGACGCTGGGGTTGGGGTTAGGGGTTAGCGGTTAGGATTAGACATTGGGGTTGGGGTTGGGGTTAGACATTTGGGTTGGGGTTAGACCTTGGGGTTGGGTTTAGGGGCTGTGGTTGGACGTTGGGGTTGGGTTTGGATGTTGGGTTTGGGGTTTAGGGTTGGGGTTGACGTTGATGTTGGGGTTGTGGTTGGACGTTGGGGTTGGTGACCTGTGTAGGGGTTGAGCTCGGACGATGGGTTTGGTGTTAGGGGTTGGGGATGGGTTGGATGTTTGGGTTGGGGTTGGACGTTGGGGTTGGAGTTAGGGGTTGGTTTTGGGGTTGCACGTTGGGGTTGGGGTAGGACATTGGGGTTTGGGGTTAGGTGTTAGGGTTGGACGTTGGGGTTGGGGTGGGACTTTGGGGTTGGACGTTAGGGTTGGGGTTGGACGTTGGGCTTAGTGTTTGGGGTTGGACGTTGGGTTTGGGGTTGGATGTTGGAGTTGGGTTTGGGGTTAGAGTTCGGGTTGGGGTTGGGGTTGGTGTTGGACCCTGGGGTTGGACGTTGGGGTTGGGGTTGGACGTTGGGGTGGGGTTGGGGTTGGACGTTGGGGTGGGGTTGGGGTTGGACGTTGGGTTGGGGTTGAACGTTGGGCTTTGTGTTGGACGTTTGGGTTGGGTTTGGATGTTGGGTTTGGGGTTGGACATTGGGGTTGGGGTTAGAGTTTGGGGTTGGCCTTGGACGTTGGGGTTGGGGTTAAGGGTTCGGTTGGGGTTGGACGTTGGGGTGGGGTTGGACGTTGGGGTTGGGGTTGGAGACTGGGGTTTGGGTTAGACTTTAGGATAGGGGTTAGGGGTTGGGGTTGGGGTTAGATGTGGGGGTTGGGGTGAGGGGTTGGGGTTGTGGTGTGGGGTTGGGGTTGGGGTTGGACGTTATGGTTGGGGTTAGGGTTAGGGGTTGGGGTTGGGCGTTGGGTATGGGGTTTGGGTTGGACTTTAGGGTTGGGTTGGACGTTGGCGTTGGGTTTGGACATGGGGTTTGGGGTTGGGGGTTGGGGTTGGACGTTGGGGTTGTGGTTTGTGTTGGATGTTGGGGTTGGGTTGGAGGCTGCGGTTGGGGTTAGACGTTGGGGTTGGGTTTAAGGGTTGGGGTTGGGGTTAGACTTTGGTGTTGGGGTTACACGTTGGGGTAGGGGTTAGGGGTTGGGGTTGGGATTGGGATTGGACGTTATGGTTGGGGTTAGGGTTTGGGGTTGGGGATGGCCGTTGGGTTTGTGGTTGGGGTTGGACGTTGGGGTTGGGGTTGGACGTTGGGGTTGTGTTTACAGGTTGTGGTTGGACATTGGGGTTGGGTTTGGATGTTGGGGTTGGGGTTACGGGTTGGGGTTGGGCCTGGACGTTGGGGTTGGGGTCAGTGGTTGGGGTTGAGGTTGGACGATGGGGTTGGGGTTAGGGGTTGGGGTTTGGGTAGGACGTTGGGTTTGGGGTTGGACGTTGGGTTTGGCGTTCGGGTTTAGGGTTGGAGTTAGACGGTGGGGTTGGGGTTGGACGTTGGGGTTGGGGTTTGGGGTTGAGGTGGCATTTAGGGGTTGGGGTTAACGTTGGGGTTGGGGTTAAACGTTGGTGTTGGGGTTATACGTTGGGGTTGGGGAAAGACGTTAGGGTTGGAGTTAGGGGATGGTGTTGGGGTTAGACGTTGGGGTTGGAGTTAAGGGCTGAGGATGGGGTTAGACATTCGGGTTGGGATTAGGGGTTAGTGGTTGGGGTTAGACGTTGGGGTTGGAGTTATGGTTAGACGTTGGGGTTGGGGTTAGACCTTGGGGTTGGAGTTAGGGGTTGGTGTTGGGGTTAAGGGTTGAGGATGGGGTTAGACCTTGGGGATTGGTGTTGGATGTTGGGGTTGGGGTTGGACGTTTGCGTTGGGTTTGGACGTTGGGGTTGGGGTTAGGGTTTGGGGTTGTACGTTGGAGTTGGGGTTGAGGTTGGATGTTGGGGTTGGAGTTTGAAGCGGGGGTTGGGGTTAGACTTTGGGGTTGGGGTTAGGGGTTGGGTTTGGGGTTGGACGTTAGGGTTGGGGTTAGTGGTTGGGTTTGGGCTTGGACATTGGGGTTCGGATTGGACGTTGGGTTTGGGGTTGGATGTTGGGCTTGGTGTTCGGGGTTGGGGTTAGAGGTGGGGTTGGGGTTAGATGTTGGGGTTGGGGTTTGCGTTGGGGTTGTATTTAGAGGTTGGTGTTGGGGTTAACGTTGGGGTTGGGGTTAGGGCTTGGGGTTGGGGTTGGACGTTGCGGTTGGGGTTAGGGGTTGGGGTTGGGGTTGGACATTGGGGTAGGGGTTGGACATTGGGGTTGTGATTGGACGTTGGTGTTGGGATTGGACGTTGGGGTTTGGTTTACAGTTTGGGGTTGGACGTTGGGTTTGAGGTTGGACGTTGGGGTTGGGGTTACGGGTTGGGGTTGGGGTTAGACGTTGGGGTTGGGGCAGGGGTTGGGGCTGAGGTTGGACGATGGGGTTGGGGTTAGGGGTTGGGGTTTGAGTTGGACGTGGGGGTTGGGGTTGGATTTGGGGTTGGAGTTGGGTTTGGATGTTGGGTTTGGGGGCTCGGCTGGGGTTGAGGTTGGACGATGGGATTGGGGTTAGGTGTTGGGGTTTGGGTTGGACATTGGGGTTGGGGTTAGACATTGGAGTTGGTGTTAGGGCTTGGGATTGGGGTTAGGGTTTGGCTTTGGGGTTGGATGTTGGGGTTGGGGTTGGACTTTAGGGTTGGTGTTGGACGTTGGCATTGGGTTTTGATGTTGGCGTTGGGGTTAGGGGTTGGGGTTGTACGTTGGAGTTGTGGTTGGGGTTGGATTTGGGGTTGCAGGCGGGGGTTGGGGTTAGACTTTGGGGTTGCGTTTAGGGGTTGGGTGGGGTTGGACGTTATGGTTGGAGTTGGTTTGGGGTTGGAGTTGGACGTTGGGTTTGAGTTTACAGGTTGGGGTTGGACGTTGGGGTTGGGGTTACGGGTTGGGGTTGAGGTTGGACATTGGGGTTGGACGTTGGGGTTGGGGTGGGACGTTGGGATTGGGGTGGGACGTTGGGTTTGTGTTTACGGGTTGGGGTTGGACGTTGGGGTTGGGGTTACGGGTTGGGGTTGAGGTTGGACGTTGGAGTTGAGGTCAGCGGTTGGGGTTGGACGTTGGGTTTGGGGTCAGCGGTTGGGGCTGGACTTTAGGGTTGGGGTTGGACTTTGGGGTTGGGTTTGGACGTTGGGGTTGGGATAGGACGTTGGAGTTGGGGTTGGTCGTTGGGGTTGGTTTTCGGCGCTGGGGTTAGACGGTGGGGTTGGGGTTAGATGTTAGGGTTGGGGTTTGGGGTTGGGGTTGTATTTAGGGGTTGGGGTTGGGGTTAACGTTGGGGTTGGGGTTAAACGTTGGGGTTAGGGTTAGACGGTGGGGTTGGGGTTACACGTTGGGATTGGAGTTAGGGGTTGGTGTTGGGGTTAGACGTTGGGGTTGGTGTTAAGGGTTGAGGTTGGGGTTAGACGCTGGGGTTGGGGTTAGGGGTTAGCGGTTAGGATTAGACATTGGGGTTGGGGTTGTGGTTAGACATTTGGGTTGGGGTTAGACCTTGGGGTTGGGTTTAGGGGCTGTGGTTGGACGTTGGGGTTGGGTTTGGATGTTGGGTTTGGGGTTTAGGGTTGGGGTTGACGTTGATGTTGGGGTTGTGGTTGGACGTTGGGGTTGGTGACCTGTGTAGGGGTTGAGCTCGGACGATGGGTTTGGTGTTAGGGGTTGGGGATGGGTTGGACGTTTGGGTTGGGGTTGGACGTTGGGGTTGGAGTTAGGGGTTGGGTTTGGGGTTGCACGTTGGGGTTGGGGTAGGACGTTGGGGTTTGGGGTTAGGTGTTAGGGTTGGACGTTGGTGTTGGGGTGGGACTTTGGGGTTGGACGTTAGGGTTGGGGTTGGACGTTGGGCTTAGTGTTTGTGGTTGGACGTTGGGTTTGGGGTTGGATGTTGGAGTTGGGTTTGGGGTTAGAGTTCGGGTTGGGGTTGGGGTTGGTGTTGGACCCTGGGGTTGGACGTTGGGGTTGGGGTAGGACGTTGGGGTTGGGGTTGGACGTTGGGGTGGGATTGGGGTTGGACGTTGGGGTTGGGGTTGGACATTGGGGTTGGGGTTGGACGTTGGGTTGGGGTTGAACGTTGGGGCTTGGGTTGGACGTTTGGGTTGGGTTTGGATGTTGGGTTTGGGGTTGGACATTGGGGTTGGGGTTAGGGGTTGGATTTGGGGTTGGACGTTGGGGTTGGGGTTGGGCGTTGGGGTTTGGGGTTAGCGGTTCAGGTTGGCTTTAGGGGTTGGGGCTAACGTTGGGGTTGGGGTTAAACGTTGGGGTTGGGGTTAGATGTTGGGATTGGGGCTAGGGTTTCAGTTTGGGGTTGGACGTTTGGGCTGGGGTTGGGCTTGGACTTTGAGGTTTGGGTTAGGGATTGAGGATGGACGTTGGTGTTGGGTTTGGATGTTGGGGTTGGGGGATGGTGTTGGGGTTGGGGTTGACGTTGATGTTGGGGTTAGGGGTTGGGGTTGGGGTTGGGCGTTGGGTTTGGGGTTGGACGTTGGGGTTGGACTTTAGGTTTGGGGTTGGACTTTCGGGTTGGGTTTGGACGTTGGGATTGCGGTAAGGGGTTGGGGTTGGACGTTGGGGGTGGGGTTAGGGTTGGATTTGGGGGTTGGATTTGGAGGCTGGGGTTGGGGATTGACTTTGGGGTTGGGGTTAGGGATTGGGGTTAGACGTTGGGATTGGGGTTACACGTTGGAGTTGGGGTTAGGGTTTGGGGTAGGGGTTGGACGTTGGGGTTGTGATTGGACGTTGGTGTTGGGGTTGGACGTTGGGGTTTGGTTTACAGGTTGGGGTTGGACGTTGGGTTTGAGGTTGGACGTTGGGGTTGGGGTTATGGGTTGAGGTTGGGGTTGGACGTTGGGGTTGGGGGAGGGGTTGGGGCTGAGGTTGGACGATGGAGTTGGGGTTAGGGGTTGGGGTTTGAGTTGGACGTTGGGGTTGGGGTTGGACGTTGGGATTGGTGTTAAGGGTTGGGGTTGGGGTTAGACGGTGGGGTTGGGGTTAGATGTTGTGGTTGGGGTTTGGGGTTGGGGTTGGATTTAGGGGTTGGGCTGGGGGTTGGACGTTGGGATTGGTGTTCGGGGTTGGGGTTGGGGTTATACGGTGGGGTTGGGGTTAGATGTTGTGGTTGGGGCTGGATTTAGGGGTTGAGGTTGGGGTTAACGTTGGTGTTGGGCATAAACGTTGGGATTGGGGTTAGACGTTGTGGTTGGGGTTAGACGTTGGGGTTGGGATTAGGGGTTGGTGTTGGGGTTAGACGTTGGGGTTAAGGGTTGAGGTTGGCGTTAGACGTTTGGGTTGGGATTAGGGGTTGGGGTTGGACGTTGGGGTTGGGGTAGGTGTTGGAAGTTGGGGTTGGGGTTGGAGGCTGGGGTTGGGGTTAGGCTTTAGGGTTGGGGTTAGACGTTGTGGTTGGGTTTGGACGTTGGGGTTGGGGTTGGATGTTGGGTTTGGGGGCTGGGGTGGGGTTGAGGTTGGACGATGGGATTGGGGTTAGGTGTTGGGGTTTGGGTTGAACATTGGGGTTGGGGTTAGACGTTGGGGTTGGTGTTAGGGCTTGGGGTTGGGGTTAGGGTTTGGCTTTGGGGTTGGATGTTGGGTTTAGGGTTGGACTTTAGGGTTTAGGGTTTGACGATGGCGTTGGGTTTTGACGTTGGCGTTGGGGTTAGGGGTTGGGGTTGTACGTTGGAGTTGGGGTTGGGGTTGGAATTTGGGGTTGGAGGCGGGGGTTGGGGTTAGACTTTGGGGTTGCGGTTAGGGGTTGGGGTTGGGGTTGGACGTTGGGGTTGGTTTGGGGTTGGGGTTCGACGTTGGGTTTGGGTTTACGGGTTGGGGTTGGACGTTGGGGTTGGGGTTACGGGTTGGGGTTGTGGTTGGACGTTGGGGTTGGACGTTGGGTTTGGGTTTGGGCGTTGGGGTTGGGGTGGGACGTTGGGTTTGTGTTTACGGGTTGGGGTTGGACGTTGGGGTTGGGTTTACGGTTTGGGGTTGAAGTTGGACGTTGGGATTGGGGTCAGGGGTTGGGATTAAGGTTGGACGATGGGGTTGGGGTTGGGGTTGGACTTTAGGGTTGGGGTTGGACTTTGGGGTGGGTTTGGACGTTGGGGTTGAGATTGGATGTTGGAGTTGGGGTTGGACGTTGGGGTTGGTTTTCGGGGTTGGGGTTAGACGGTGGGGTTGGGGTTAGATGTTAGGGTTGGGGTTTGGGGTTGGTGTTGTATTTAGGGTTTGGGGTTGGGGTTGGGGTTACACGTTGGGATTGGAGTTAGGGGTTGGTGTTGGGGTTAGACGTTGGGGTTGGTGTTAATGGTTGAGGTTGGGGTTAGACGCTGGGGTTGGGGTTAGGGGTTAGCGGTTGGGATTAGACATTGGGGTTGGGGTTGTGGTTAGACGTTTGGGTTGGGGTTAGACCTTGTGGTTGGGTTTAGGGGTTGTGGTTGGACGTTGGGGTTGGGGTTGGATGTTGGGTTTGGGGTTTGGGGTTGGGGTTGACGTTGATGTTGGGGTTAGGTGTTGGGGTTGGGGTTACACGGTGGGGTTGGGGTTAGATGTTGGGGTTTGGGTTGGGGTTGTCTTTAGGGGTTGGTGTTGGGGTTAACGTTGGGGTTGGGGTTAAACGTTGGGATTGGGGTTAGATGTTGGGGTTGGGATTAGGAGTTTGTGTTGGGGTTAGACGTTGGGGTTAAGGGTTGAGGTTGGGGTTAGACGTTTGGGTTGGGATTAGGGGTTGGGGTTGGACGTTGGGGTTGGGGTAGGTGTTGGAAGTTGGGGTTGGGGTTGGAGGTTGGGGTTGGGGTTAGGCTTTAGGGTTGGGGTTGGACGTTGTGGTTGGGTTTGGACTTTGGGGTTGGACGTTGGGGTTGGGGTTGGGGTTGGATGTTGGGTTTGGGGGCTGGGGTGGGGTTGAAGTTGGACGATGGGATTGGGGTTAGGTGTTGGGGTTTGGGTTGGACATTGGGGTTGGGGTTAGACGTTGGGGTTGGTGTTAGGGCTTGGGGTTGGGGTTAGGGTTTGGCTTTGGGGTTGGGGTTGGACGTTGGCGTTGGGATTAGGGGTTGGGGTTGTACGTTGGAGTTGGGGTTGGATTTGGGGTTGGAGGTGGGGGTTGGGGTTAGACTTTGGGGTTGCGGTTAGGTGTTGGGCTTGGGGTTGGACGTTATGGTTGGGGTTGGTTTGGGGTTGGGGTTGGACGTTGGCCTTTGGTTTACGGGTTGGGGTTGGACGTTGGGGTTGGGGTTACGGGTTGGGGTTGTGGTTGGACGTTGGGGTTGGATGTTGGGTTTGGGATTGGACGTGGGGGTTGGGGTCGGACATTTGGTTTGGGTTTACGGGTTGGGGTTGGACGTTGGGGTTTGGGTTACGGGTTGGGGTTGATGTTGGACATTGGGATTGAGATCAGTGGTTGGGGTTGGGGTTGAACGTTGGGTTTGGGGTCAGGGGTTGGGGTTAAGGTTGGACGATGGGGTTGGGGTTGGACTTTGGGGTTGGGTTTGGACGTTGGGGTTGGGATTGGACGTTAGAGTTGGGGTTGGACGTTGTGGTTGGTTCTGGGTTGGGGTTAGACGGTGGGGTTGGGGTTAGATGTTAGGGTTGGGTTTGGACGTTGGGGTTGGGGTTAGACTTTGCGTTGGAGTTAGACGTTGGGTTTAGGGTTAGACGTTGGTGTTGGGGTTTGGAGTTGGGGTTGGGTTTAGGGGTTGGGGTTGGGGCTAACGTTGGGATGGGGTTAGACGTTGGGGTTGGGGTTGGGGTTAGATGTTGGGATTGGGGCTAGGGGTTGGGTTTGGACGTTTGGGTTGGGGTTGGGCTTGGACGTTGAGGTTTGGGTTAGGGGTTCGGGTGGGGTTAGACGTTTGGGTGGGTGTTAGGGGTTGAGGTTGGACGTTGGGGTTGGGTTTGGATGTTGGGGTTGGGGGTTGGGGTTGGGGTTGGGGTTGACGTTGATGTTGGGGTTAGGGGTTGGGGTTTGGGTTAGGGGTTGGGTTTGTGGTTGGGGTTTGGGGTTGGGCTTGGATGTTGGGGTTGGGGTTGGGCATTGGGTTTGGGGTTGGAGGTTGGGGTTGGACTTTAGTGTTGGGGTTGGGCGTTGGGGTTGGGGTTAGGGGTTGGGGTTAGACTTTGGGGGTGGGGTTAGTGTTGGATGTTGGGATTGGGGTTGGAGGCTGGGGTTGGGGATAGACTTTGGGTTTGGGGTTAGACGTTGGGATTGGGGTTACACATTGGAGTTGGGGGTTGGGGTTGGACATTATGGTTGGGTTTAGGTTTTGGGGTTGGGTTTGGACGTTGGGGTTGGGGTTAGTGGTTGGGGTTGGGGATGGACGTTGGGGTTGGACGTTCGGGTTGGGATTGGACTTTGAGGTTGGGGTTGTACGTTGGGTTTGGGTTAATGGGTTGGGGTTGAACGTTGGGGTTGGATTTGGACGTTGGTTTTGGGGTTACGGGTTGGGTTTGGGGTTGGGGTCAGGTGTTGGGGTTGAGGTTGGACGATGGGGTTGGGGTTAGGGGTTGGGGTCTGGGTTGTACGTTGGGGTTGGGGTTGGACGTTGGGGTTGGTGTTCGGGGTTGGGGTTGGGGTTAGACGGTGGGGTTGGGGTTAGATGTTGGGGTTGGGGTTAGATGTTGGGGTTGGGGTTGGATTTAGGGGTTGGGGTTGGGTTTAACGTTGGGGTTGGGGTTAAACGTTGGGATTGGGGGTAGACGTTGGGGTTGGGGTTGGGGTTAGGGGTTGGTGTTGGGGTTAGACGTTGGGGTTAAGGGTTGAGGTTCGGATTAGACGTTGGGGTTGGGATTAGGGGTTGGTGTTGGACTTTGGGGTTGGGGTAGGTGTTGGATGTTGGGGTTTGGGTTAGAGGCTGGGGTTGGGGTTAGGCTTTAGGGTTGGGGTTGGACGTTGGGGTTGGGTTTGGACGTTGGGGTTGGGTTTAGACGTTGGGGTTGGTGTTAGGGCTTGGGGTTGGGGTCAGTGTTTGGGTTTGGCTTGGACTTTAGGGTTGGGGTTGGACGTTGGCGTTGGGTTTGGACGTTTGGGTTGTGGTTAGGGGTTGGGGTTGTACGTTGGAGTTGGGGTTGGGGCTGGATGTTGGGGTTGGGGTTGGAGGCGGGGGTTGTGGTTAGATTTGGGGTTGGGATTAAGGGTTGGGGTTGGGGTTGGACGTTATGGTTGGGGTTAGGGTTTGGGGTTGGGGTTGGACGTTAGGGTTGGGGTTAGGGGTTGGTTTTGGGGTTGGACGTTGGGGTTGGGATTGGACGTTGGGTTTGTGGTTGGAAGTTGGGGTTGGGGTGGGACGTTGGGGTTGTGGTTGAACGTTGGCGTTGGGTCTACGCGTTGAGGTTGAGGTTGGACGTTGGGGTTGGGGTTGGGGTCAGGGGTTGGAGTTGAGGTTGGACGATGAGGTTGGGGTTAGGGGTTGGGGTTGGGGTTGGACGTTGGGGTTGGGGTTGGACTTTGGGGTTGGGTTTGGATGTTGGGCTTGGTGTTCATGGTTGGGGTTAGACGGTGGGGTTGGGGTTAGATGTTGGGGTTGGGGTTGTATTTAGGGGTTGGGGTTGGGGTTAACTTTGGGGTTGGGGTTAAACGTTGGGGTTGGGGTTAGACGTTGGGGTTGTGGTTACACATTGGGGTGGAGTTAGGGGTTGGTGTTGGGGTTACACGTTGGTGTTGGGGTTAAGGGTTGAGGTTGGGGTTAGACGTTGGGGTTGGGATTAAGGGTTGAGGTTGGGGTTAGACTTTGGGGTTGGTGTTGGACGTTGGTGTTGGGGTTGGATGTTTGCGTTGGGTTGGGACGTTGGGTTTGGGGTTAATGGTTGGGGTTGTACGTTGGAGTTGGGGTTGGATGTTGGCGTTGGGGTTTGAGGTGGGGTTTGGGTTAGACTTTGGGGTTGGGGTTAGGGGTTGGGTTTGGGGTTGGACGTTATGGTTGGGGTTAGGGTTTGGTGTTGGGGTTGGACGTTAGGGTTGGGGTTACTGGTTGGGTTTGGGCTTGGACGTTGAGGTTCGGTTTGGACGTTGGGTTTGGGGTTGGACGTTGGGCTTGGTGTTCGTGGTTGGGGTTAGACGGTGGGGTTGGGGTTAGATGTTGGGGTTGGGGTTGTATTTAGAGGTTGGGGTTGGGGTTAACGTTGGGGTTGGGGTTAAAAGTTGGGGTTGCGGTTAGACGTTGGGGTTGGGGTTACACGTTGGGGTTGGAGTTAGGGGTTGGTGTTGGGGTTAGACGTTGGGGTTGGGGTTAAGGGTTGAGGTTGGGGTTAGACCTTGGGGTTGGGGTTAGGGGTTGAGGTTGCACATTGGGGTTGGGTTTGGATGTTGGGGTTGGGTGTTGGGGATGGGGTTGTGGATGACATTGATGTTTGGTTTAGTGGTTGGGGTTGGGGTTAGGGTTTGGGATTGGGCTTGGACGTTGGGGTTGTGGTTAGGGGTTGGGTTTGGGCGTTGGGTTTGGTGCTGGACGTTAGGTTTGGGGTTGCATTTTAGGGTTGGGGTTGGACGTTGGGGTTGGGTTTGGACGTTGGGTTGGGGTTAGGAGTTGGGGTTGGACGTTGGGGGTGGGGTTGGTGTTGGATGTTGGGGTTGGGGTTGGACGTTGGGGTTGGGATTGGACGTTGGGGTTTGGGTTGGACTTTGGGGTTGGACGTTGGGTTTGGAGTTGGACGTTGGGGTTGGGGTTGGACGTTGGGTTTGGGGTTGTACGTTGGGGTTGGGGTTACGGGTGGGGGTTGGGCTTTGACGTTGGGGTTGGGGTCAGGGGTTGGTGTTGAGGTTGGTGATGGGGTTGGGGTTAGGGCTTGGACGTTGGGGTTGGGGTTGGATGTTGGGGTTCGTGTTTGGCGTTGGGGTTGGGGTTAGATGGTGGGGTTGGGGTTAGATGTTGGGGTTGGGGTTTGGGGTTGGATTAAGGGGTTCTGGTTGAGGTTAACGTTGGGGTTGGGGTTACACGTTGGGGTGGTTGTTAGGGTTTGGTATTGGGGTTAGACCTTGGGGTTGGGGTTAAGGGTTGAGGTTGGGATTAGAAGTTGGGTTGGGTTTAGGGGTTAGCGGTTGGGGTTAAACATTGTGGTTGGGGTTGTGCTTAGACGTTGGGGTTGGGGTTAGACCTTGGTGTTGGGGTTGGTATTAGATTTTGCGGTTGGTATTGGAGGTTGGGGTTAGACGTTGGGTTTGGGGTTAGGGTTGGGGTTAGACGTTGGGGTTGGGTTTGGGGTTAGACGTTGTGGTTGGGGTTAGGCGTTGTGGTTGTGGTTGGGGTTAGACGTTGGGGTTGGGTTTGGGGTTAGGGGTTGGATTTCGCTTTAGACGTTGCGATAGTGGTTGGGGTTAGGGGTTGTGGTTTGGGTTGGAATTTGGGGTTGAGGTTAGACGTTGGGTTTGGGGTTGGCCCTTGGGTTTGGGTTTGGGTTAGACGTTGGTGTTGGGGTTGGACGGTGGGGTTGGGGTTAGGGTTAGGGCTTGGGGTTGGGATTGGACTTTGGGGTTGGGGTTAGGGTTTGGGTTTGTGCTTAGGGGGTTGGTTTAGGGTTTGGGGTTGGGCTTGGATGTTGAGTTTGGGGTTAGGGGTTGGCGTTGGGGTTGGACGTTGGGTTTGGGGTTGGACTTTATGGTTGGGGTTGGGGTTAGGGGTTGGGGTGGACGTTGGGGTTGTGGTTGGATGTTGGGGTTGGGGTTGGAGGCTGGGGTTGGGGTTAGACTTTGGGGTTGGGGTTAGGGTTTGGGGTTAGACGTTGTGTTTGGGGTTACACGTTGGGGTGGGGGTTGGGGTTGGGGTTGGACGTTATGTTTGGGGTTAGGGTTAGGGTTTGGGTTTGGACATTGGGGTTGGTGTCAGGGGTAGGGGTTGAGCTTGGACGATGGGTTTGGTGTTAGGGTTTGGGGATGGGTTGGATGTTTGGGTTGGGGTTGGACGTTGGGGTTGGGGTTAGGGGTTGGGGTTGGGGTTGGACGTTGGGGTTGGGGTTGGACGTTGGGGTTGGGGTTGGGGTTGGACGTTGGGGTTGGGGTTAGGGGTTGGGGTTGGACCTTGGGGTTGGACGTTGGGGTTAGGGTTTGGGGTTGGACGTTGGGGTTGGGGTTGGATGTTGGTGTTGAGTTTGGGGTTGGACTTTCGAGTTGGGGTTGGGGTTGGTGTTGGACCTTGGGGTTGGACGTTGGGGTTGGGGTAGGACTTTGGGGTTGGACGTTGGGGTTGGACATTGGGGTTGGGGTTGGACATTGGGTTGGAGTTGGACGTTGGGGTTGGGGTTAGGGGTTGGGTTTGGGGTTGGACGTTGTGGTTGTGGTTGGACGTTGGATTTGGGGGTTAGGGGTTGGGGTTGGACGTTGGGGTTGGGTTTAGACGTTGGGGTTGGTGTTAGGACTTGGGGTTGGGGTTAGGGTTTGGGTTGGGGGTTGGACTTTAGGGTTGGGGTTTGACGTTGGCGTTGGGTTTGGACGTTGGGGTTGTGGTTAGGCGTTGGGGTTGTACGTTGGGTTTGGGGTTGGACCTTGGGTTTGGGTTAGACGTTGGTGTTGGGGTTGGACGGTGGGGTTGGGGTTGGACGTTGGGGTTAGGGTTAGGGCTTGGGGTTTGGATTGGACTTTGGGGTTGGGGTTAGGGTTTGGGTTTGTGCTTAGGGGGTTGGTTTAGGGTTTGGGGTTGGGCTTGGATGTTGAGTTTGGGGTTAGGGGTTGGCGTTGGGGTTGGACGTTGGGTTTGGGGTTGGACTTTATGGTTGGGGTTGGGGTTAGGGGTTGGTGTGGACGTTGGGGTTGGGGTTGGATGTTGGGGTTGGGGTTGGAGGCTGGGGTTGGGGTTAGACTTTGGGGTTGGGGTTAGGGTTTGGGATTGGGGTTAGATGTTGTGTTTGGGGTTACACGTTGGGGTGGGGGTTGGGGTTGGGGTTGGACATTATGTTTGGGGTTAGGGTTAGGGTTTGGGTTTGGACATTGGGGTTGGTGTCAGGGGTAGGGGTTGAGCTTGGACGATGGGGTTGGTGTTAGGGGTTGGGGATGAGTTGGACGTTTGGGTTGGGGTTGGACGTTGGGGTAGGGGTTAGGGGTTGGGGTTGGGGTTGGACGTTGGGGTTGGGCTTGGACGTTGGGGTTGGGGTTAGGGGTTGGGGTTGGACCTTGGGGTTGGACGTTGGGGTTGGGGTTGGACATTGGGGTTAGGGTTTGTGGTTGGACGTTGGGGTTGGGGTTGGATGTTGGGGTTGAGTTTGGGGTTGGACTTTCGAGTTGGGGTTGGGTTTGGTGTTGGACCTTGGGGTTGGACATTGGGGTTGGGGTTGGACATTGGGTTGGAGTTGGACGTTGGGGTTGGGGTTGGATGTTGGGGTTGGACGTTGGGTTTGGGGTTGGACGTTGGGGTTGGGGTTGGGGTTAGGGGTTGGGTTTGGGGTTGGACGTTTTGGTTGTGGTTGTACGTTGGGTTTTGGGGTTAGGGGTTGGGGTTGGACGTTGGGGTTGGGTTTAGACGTTGGGGTTGGTGTTAGGGCTTGGGGTTGGGGTTAGGTTTTGGGTTGGGGGTTGGACTTTAGGGTTGGGGTTTGACGTTGGCGTTGGGTTTGGACGTTGGGGTTGTGGTTAGGGGTTGGGGTTGGACGTTGGGGTTGGGGTTGGGGTTGGATGTTGGGGATGGGGTTGGAGGCGGGGGTTGTGGTTAGATTTGGGGTTGGGGTTAGGGGTTGGGGTTGGACGTTATGGTTGGGGTTAGGGTTTGGGGTTGGGGTTGGATGTTAGGGTTGGGATTAGGGGTTGGTTTGGGGGTTGGACGTTGGGTTTGGTATTGGACGTTGGGTTTGGGGTTGGAAGTTGGGGTTGGGGTGGGACGTTGGGGTTGTGGTTGAACGTTGGCTTTGGGTCTACGGGTTGAGGTTGAGGTTGGATGTTGGGGTTGGGGTCAGGGGTTGGGGTTGGAAGTTGGGGTTGGGGTCAGGGGTTGGAGGTGAGGTTGGACGATGGGGTTGGGGTTAGGGGTTGGGGTTGGGGTTGGACATTGGGGTTGGGGTTGGACTTTAGGTTTGGGGTTGGACTTTGGGGTTGGGTTTGGACGTTGGGCTTGGTGTTCGGGGTTGGGGTTAGACGGTGGGGTTGAGGTTAGATGTTGGAGTTGGGGTTTGGGGTTGGGGTTGTATTTAGGGGTTGGGGTTGGGGTTAACTTTGGGGTTGGGATTAAACGTTGGGGTTGGGGTTAGACGTTGGGGTTGCAGTTACACGTTGGGGTTGGAATTAGGGGTTGGTGTTGGGGTTAGATGTTGGGGTTAAGGGTTGAGTTTGGGGTTAGACGTTGGGGTTGGGGTTAAGGGTTGAGGATGGGGTTAGACCTTGGGGATTGGTGTTGGACGTTTGGGTTGGGGTTGGACGTTGGGGTTGGGGTTAGGGGTTGGGGTTGGACGTTGGGGTTGGGTTTGGGGTTGGACTTTCGGGTTGGTGTTGGTCTTGGACCTTGGGGTTGGACGTTGGGGTTGGGGTATGACGTTGGGGTGGGGTTGGACGTTGGGGTTATGCATTGGGGTTGGGGTTGGACGTTGGGTTGGAGTTGGATGTTGGGGTTGGACGTTTGGGTTGGGTTTGGATGTTGGGTTTGGGGTTGGACGTTGGGGTTGGGGTTAGGGGTTGGATTTGGGGTTGGACGTTGTGGTTGTGGTTTGACGTTGGGTTTTGGGGTTAGGGCTGGACGTTGGGGTTGGACGTTGGGGTTGGTGTTGGACGTTGGTGTTAGGGGTTGGGGTTGGACATTGGGGTTGGGGTTGGCTTTGGACGTTGGGGTTGGGATTGGGGTTGGGGTTGGACTTTGGGGTTGGGTTGGAAGTTGGGCTTGGACGTTTGGCTTGGGCGTTGTAGTTTGGGTTGGACATTGGACGTTGGGCTTGGATGTTGGGGGTTGGGGTTGGAAGATGGTGGTTGGGGGTTGGACGTCGGGTTTGGGGGTGGACGTGGGGTTTGGGGGGTGGACGTTGGGGTTGGGGGTTGGACGTTGGGGTTGGGGGTTGGACGTTGGGTTGGGGGTTGGAAGTTCGGGTTAGGGGTTGGACGTTGGGGTTGGGGGTTGGATGTTGGGGTTGGGGGTTGGACGTTGGGGTTGGGGGTTGGACGTTGGGGTTGGACATTGGGGTTGGACATTGGGGTAGGGTGAGGGTGAGTGTTAGGGTGAGGGTTAGTTTTAGTCCTTGGATTAGATTTAAGTTTAGGTTGAGGGTTACGGTTAGGGTTAGGGTGAGGGTTAGTTTTAGTCCTTGCGTTAGATTTAAGTTTGGGTTAGTGTTACGGTTAGCGTTAGGGTTAGGGTTAGGGTTAGGGTGAGGGTTAGTTTTAGTCCTTGGGTTAGATTTAAGGTGAGGGTGAGGGTTATGGTTAGGGTTAAAGTTAGGGTGAGGGTTAGTTTTAATCCTTGGGTTAGATTTAAGTTTAGGTTGAGGGTGAGGGTGAGGGTGAGGGTGAGGGTTAGTTTTAGTCCTTGGGTTAGATTTAAGTTTAGGGTGATGGTGAGGGTGAGGGTTAGTTTTAGTCTTTGGGTTAGATTTAAGTTTAGGTTGATGGTTACAGTAAGGGTTAGGGTTAGGGTTAGGGTCAGGGTCAGGGTTAGGATTAGTTTTAGACCTTGGGTTGGATTTAAGTTTAGGTTGAGGGTTATGGTTAGGGTTAGGGTTAGTGTTAGTGTTAGGGTCAGGGTTAGTGTTGGACCTTGGGTTAGGGTTAGACCTAGGATTAGGGTTAAGGTGTGGTTAGGGTTAGATTTAGTTTAGGCGTAGATTTAGGTTAAGGTTAGACCTTTGGTTGAGTTTAGGGTTAGGATTAGTGGTAGGGGTAGGTTTAAGGGTAATGGTAGGACATGGTTTAGAACTAGGCTTATGGTGAGTGTTAGGGTTAGGTTTAAGGTTAGATTTAGGGTAAGAACAACACGTAGGGTTAGTGTTAGTGTTAGACCTTGCGTTAGGTTTAGGTTTAGAGTTAGGGTTAAGCTTAGGGAGAGTGTTAGGTTTAGAGTGACTTACACAGTTAGGGTTAGGATTAGTCTTAGGTTCATGGGTATGGCTAGATTTAGGATCAGGGTTATATTTAGGGTTAGGTTAGATCTAGGTGAGTCCTATGGTTAGGGTTAGGCTTAGGGTTTGGAGTAGAGGTAGTGATAGGGTAAAATTGATGTGTGGATTGACATTGCCACTAATAAGCCAGCACATATAAAAGACTTACTCCCTCCCCCAACAGAGTTGTTTCCAAGATGCCAGGAAACATGGCAGGATCAGAAAGCAACCGGTCCAAGTTGCTACAACCAACAAGGTGGAAGCTGTCCCCGCCCCCTTCCCCCTTTCCGTCCCTGTCAGATTTATCCCATTTTTCAAGAGGACTCTGGGAGCAGGAGAGCTGGCTTCTGACCCTTGGTGCCACTGCCATCCTATCAGGTTCCCGGGGGCTGGAGAGAGAGGAATACTCATAACCACTTTTTGAGGACACCCCACACACACACACACTAGGGCTGTTATGTCTTATCAACCCCAAAGATCACTCAGCAGCAGCCATTCTCCCCTTAAGGCAAGCAGCCCCAAAACCTGGAGAAGCCCCCCGAGTCCCATTTTGGGTATATGTAACCTTTTGTTCCAGGGATTTGTGTAATTGGAATCAACAAAACCCCTTTTTCTGACAAACCACAAGGTCTGATTTCTCTGCTAGATACGGTTTTCCTTATTCATCAGCCCACCTGAGATGAGTGCCTGCAACTTCTCCAGGTGCTGTTCATATCAGAGGATCGGAAGCCCTTCCAGGGAGAGGCCCAGAAAGCAGTCAATGGACCTGATGGTCAGCCAGTGGGCACTCCCCGCTTGAGAGAAGCTCTTTTTGCCACTGCATGAACAATGTGGGACCCAAACTCGTAGTAAGGCCCTGAGGACTTCATCAGGTAGCACAAGTTTCTCAAACAGGGCCTCCGCGGGTCAGCTGGGAAACCTATGCATTTACCTAAGGTCAGTGAGAATTTTCAGGGTCCCATAAGAGAATGGTCGCCTGCCTTTTTACAGTGGCTATCGACCTGGAGGCCGCCGAGACCAGGAGAGCAATAATTATTGCCTTTTTTATTCAGTCCATCTCAGCTATGAAAAAGAATTGGGAAGGGTTGGAAGGGAAAAATATTTGTGATTTGGTAGAAGTGGCTCTGCAGGTGTATAACAACAGAGATGACCCTAGCATGACAGAGCAAAGAAACTAGCTGAAATAGTAGTAATTGCCATGAGAGGCCCCAGAGGCTCAGAAAATAGAAATCATGGCCCACTCACGGAGAGGCTGACTTGTCAGAATCGTCTAGTCCTCAGGAAGTATCCATGTACCTACTATGGAAAACAATAACATTGGAAAAATCAGTGCCTTGAAAACCCCAGGAGAGGCGGACGACCCACCACTAGAGACAATGGGCCTCATCCTCACCTAGAAAAATCGAAGCAACAGACAATAATACTTGAAGCTGAATCAAGGTGTCAGGGCTCTGTTTCATTTGGCCCCAAGGAGCCAATGCTAACTTTCCAAGAAGGGGCCAGCCAGTAAAGTTCTTGGTGGACAAAGGGGTCACCTTCTTGGTTTTAGAGAGGACTACAGGTGCCTTGTCAAAAGGAAAGATTTTAATTACAGGGGCCACAGGGCAGACCCAAGCACACCCATGGACAACGGCCGAATAACAGATTTAGCACAAGAGACAGTTACACGCTCCTTCCTGGTAATACCTCAATGACCCTTTCCCCTAATTGGTCGTGACTTATTATGAAAAATGGCAGCCATAATTACTTTCTCATCTGCTGCAACCACCTTAAGCCTTGAACTTGAAAAGCCAAAGGTTTTGCTCACCGCTCCAATGTCAGAGTGATATGTGCTTTATCAAGGAGCAGAAGAGACCTCCTCAATGGAACTTCTTGATAAATGGCTAAAAGATAATCCTTTTGTTTGGGCAGAGAACAACTTGCCAAACCCTTCTGAACATCAGATGCCTGGGATCGCACAACTTCTGAGCTCGGCCACACTGGTGTGTCAACCAAACCCTACTCCCCCAAAAGCAAAGGTGGCTATTGCTGTTCACATATGCAGACTAAAGAGGACTGGCAGTTTGGTGCCCTGCACGTTCACATTGAATGCTCCCCTGCTGCCCGTGCAGAAGCCTGGAACGGAGGACTTCCAAACGGTGCAGGATCTCAGAGAGGTAAATGAGAGGATAGAAACTGTCCACTCCACGTACCAAACCCCGAGACTCTGCTCAGTACTATTCCATCAAACTGAATTTGTTATACTGTTTTGGACTTAAGGATGCTTTGTTCTCCATACCCTTGTATCCTGCACATCAACCCAGTCAAGACTAACAGGAATACAAGGAGGAACACCCCAAAACCAACTTGCTCCAGTATGCAGATGACCTCCTCCTGGCCTCCGAAACCCTGGAGGAATGCCAACGGGCTACCAAGGACCTGCTACTAGTCCTTCGCCCATTGGGGTACAGGATATCTGCAAGAGAGGCTCAACTGTGTGTCCATAAAGCTGTACACCTAGGCTACCAACTGGAAGAGGGAAAACGGACCTTGTCCCCCAACCGCACTGAGGTGACCCTCAAATCCCAGTCCCTGAGACGAAGAGGCAGGTGCAAGAGTTTCTAGGAGCTGTGGGGTACTGTCCATTGTGGAATTTGGGATTTGAAAAAATAACAAAACCCCTATATGCAAGTACTGGGGAAATGAGAAAGACCTTAAATGGACTGAAGTAGAACAACAAGTGTTTGAATACTTTAAAAAGTCGCTCATATGGGCAACCTCTCTTGCCCTACTAGACATAGTAAAGCCCTTCCAAATGTCTATGTGAGGCCAGAGGCAGAGCAAAAGAAGTGCTAACTGAGAACTTGCGGCCATGGAAGAGACCTGTGGCCGATCTTTCAAAGAAACTGGACTCTGTAGCTGCAGGATGGCCAAGCTGCTTGCGAGCTGAGGCTGCCACGGCCATCCTAGTTATAGAAGCCAGGAAGCTTACACTGGGGCAGAATATTGCTGTGGTGGGGGACCTATGGTTGAACCACTCCTAACCAGTCCCCCGGACCGGTGGATCTAGAATGCCAAGACTATACCACAAATCTCTGAGGTAGTGGCTGTGACCTTGCCATCCCCAGTGTTACTGCCACAACCTACATACTCAGAAAATGATCAAAAGATAAGCTTAGTTGGCCAGCCAAAAAGACTGGGAGCACCCAGGGTGGCTGCTCCATAATGATGGAAGAAGATTCATGCCAGAAGCTCTGGAGACAGACCTGGTTCAAGGACTACATGAAAGTATGCACTCGGGATACTCTAAATGGTCTCAGTTGCTTCTCAGGCACTTTTACATACCCAGGCTTGGACACTGGGTGGCAGATGTCACCCACCATTGATTGCACAGTGCTCGGGAAACAACCCTAGAAAGAAAAGGAGCAACCCAACTACGAGCTCCAGGTACTAGTCCTGGAGAATTCTGGGAGGTGGACTTTATGGATATCAAACTTAGAAAGTATGGCTACCGGTATTTGCTGGTGTTTGTAGACACCTATTCTGCATGGGTGGAAGCCTTCCCAACAAAGAAGGAAACCGCTGCTACTGTGTGGGAATTATTAGTAACTAAAATTGTCCATAGATTTGGCCTTCCCACCACCTTGGGGTCTAACAGTGGCCCGGCATTCATTGCTCAAATTACTAAAGTCTTAGCAATGCTTCTAAATATTAACTCGAAGCTCTACTGGGCTTATAGGCCCCAAAGTTCAGGACAAGAAGAAAGAATAAACAGAACCCTAAAGGAATTGTTCGTTAAGTTGCATTTAGAACCTGGCGAGAACTGGGTTGATCCTTTCTTTACCTTTTGCCCTACTTCGAGTCCAATGCACTCCCTTTGTGAAAAGTTAGACGCATTTGAATTTACATTTGGCAGACCTTCCCCAATTCCTCCCAAGATTGAAGGAAGTAGAAATAATGGAAGTGACTAATCGTTCCCTCATCAAGGGCCTGCAGGCTGTGCAGAAGGTGAGATACAAATCATCTGCTCTGACACTTTCATTTTGGGACCAACCAAGGGAAAGGTGAAGAGAAAACCCACTATTGCAACCTGGAGACTGGACGTGGGTAAAGAAGCCCCAACATGACACCTTAGAACATAGGTGGACTGACCCATACCAGGTGATACTTAAAGCACCACTTGCTGTGAAAGTAGTGGGGAAGGGGCCGGGGATACATCCCACCACAGCGAGGCATAACATTAAGGGGGTGCAGCAGAAGAGCAAGGAAATGGAGCAGCAAGGTACCCAGGGAATGCCAAAGGAGGACTTTGGGGGCAGGACTTGGTGCCAGCACAGACTGGACTGGAAAACACTCCTAAAGGCCAACAAACAGTCCGTGAACTGATACGAGCTTTCCTTTCTTGATGAGTTGTGTTTTCTTTTATGGTCATTGGTTTTTGGCTGTTTTCTTTCTTTGCGCGCATGCTTTTGCTCTGCACTCGGCAGCTGCAGTCTCTGCTTAAGGCAAGCAGCCCCAACACCTGGGGAAGACGCCCGAGTCTCTCTTTGGGTACATGTGCCCTTTTCGTCCAGGGATTACATCATTGGAATCAACAAATACCTTTTTCTGAAAAACCACAAGGTCTGATTTCTTTGCTAGACAAGCTTTTCCACATGCATCAGCCCACCTGAGACAACTGCCAGGCACTTCTCTAGGTGCTGTTCACAACAGAGGAACGGGAGCCTTTCCAGAGAGAGGCCCAGAAAGCAGTCAATAGACCTAATGGTCAGCCAGCTGGCACTCCCCGCTTGAGAGAAACTCTTTTTGCCACTGCACGAACAATGGGGGACCCAAACGCCTAGTAACACCCCGAGGGCCTCACCAGGTAGCACCAGGTTCTCAAGCAGGGCCTCAGCGGGACAGCTAGGAAACCTATGCTTTTACCTAAGGTCAGTGAAAATTTTCAGGCTCCTTCCTTTCTAGAGTGGCTAAGGGAAGCCTGGGGGCTATACCCCTATCGACCCAGAGGCCCTCGAGAACAAGAGGGCAAAAAAATTGCCATTATTACTCAGCCCACCTCAGACATGATAAAGAACTGGGAAGCAATTCAAGGGAACAATCTTAGTGATTTGGGAGAAGTGCCTTAGATGTTGTACCACAATACAGAGGACCCTACCACGACAGAGACAAAGAAATAGCTAAAATAATAGGAATTGCCATGACACACACTAGAGAATCAGGAAAAGAGATCATGGCCCACTCACGGAGAGACTGACCTGTGGCACCGCCAAGCCCCGGGGAAGAAAGGATCCATGTGCCTGCTACAGAAAAGACAGACATTGGAAAAACCACTGCATTGAAAACCCCAGGAGAGACGGACAATCCTCCACTAGAGAGGACGGGCCTCGTCCTCGCCTAGAGAAAACCAAACGAGAGACAATAATGCTTGAGGAAGGTGAAGGAAGGTGTCAGGGCTTTGTTTTACTGACCCCAGGATCCCAATAAATGTCTTGGAGAACACAGGGGCCATCTTCTCGGGTTCAGAAAAGAAAATGGGCACATTGTCAAAGGAAAGATTTAAATTACTGTCAGCATATGATTGCTTCCAAAGATAACGCACACCAGAAGGTTTGCATGGACACTGGGGGGCTTGCCAAGCCATCAAGGTGAAAAATGTCTCTCTGTCCTTTTTTCCCAGTTGGCCACATGGTTTTCATGGCACTGGCTCCCGGCTCGGCTGTTGAGCCAGTGAAACTCTTTTGAGCAGGAGTTGAGGTGGCTGGTGAACATCAGCGGAAGGACAAAATCGTCCTGTTTCAATACGAAGCCACCTATATCACCTCTTGGACATTATCATTGTCCTGGGCTCTGAATCGCCAGCCCAGATGTAGAATGCACCTGACAGGTACATTGTTTGAATGAGACTCTGGTTAACCCCTCTCGGTAACTTAGTGGCATGGGAGTCTGGACAAGGGACTACCTTTACTTTCCATATGAGAAAACTCACTCAAAAAGACAAAGGTATTGACCCACAGGAACACAACTGGTTAACAACAAAGCCATATTCCTAACCAGTGTCTGGAGCCAGAGCTCAGAGCCCCACATGCCTGTGCCCAGCTGAGCAGTCACTCTCTCCTGAACCCTCAAAAGATCTGAGCAGATCCTCTCCCTCCCCTGCCAGAATATGTTTTTTCATAGGATGGCATGGATCTGCAGCTCTGGGAGAGGGACATATCTCATGGGAACACACGGAGCAGATGAACGGGGAGGAGGGGAGAGTGGAGCCCATTTTTGCCCACCAGGCCTGGAGGATGATGTTCCCACTCAGAGAAGCCAGTCCATATAGAAGACCACATGGCCAGCCCCATGATAAGACACGACGTCCCTCAAAGACCCATAGCCCTAGAAGGGACAACACTGGAGACACAGTGTGGGAATTGCAACGAACTGATCCCGCCACAGCAAGGCATAACACTAAGGGGGTGCAGCAGAAGAGCAAGGAAACGGAGCAGCAAGGTGCCCAGGGAAGGCCAAAGGAGGACTTTTGGGGGCAGGACTTGGTGCCCGCACACACTGGACTGGAAAACACTCCTAAGGCCAACAAACAGTCCGTAAACTGACTATGAGCTTTCCTTTCTTGATGAGTTGTGTTTTCTTTTATGGTCATTGGATTTTGGCTGTTTTCTTTCTTTTGGTGCATGCTTTTGCTCTGTCTTGTGTTTGTGTATGTTATTACCTCTACTGTATGTCTCAAAAGAGATGCTGGATGAACAATCTCAGGAGAGAAAAAGGGGGCCCAACACTTCTGGGGGGCCACGAGAGAAAGGGAGTTGGGGGGAAAGGGAGTGGTGTTAAGAAAGCCAGAGACAGGGGAACAACAAGTACATACAAATCCGTGGTTAGGGCGATGTAGGAAGCCTGGAGGGCGTGGCCAAGGGTAAAGGAACCAAGAGGAATGACTGAAACCCAAATGAAGACTGAGCATGGCAGTGGGCACAAGAGGGAGATGAAAGGGAATAGCAGAGTGACCTTAGAAGCATTGGCGATTTAGAGAGGTCTAAATAAAGGCACGAACTTATGTAAATATATGTATATGTGAGCCTAGATAAATAGCCCTATGTCCATATTTTTATAGGTTTCGTATTAAGGTAGCAGATGGCCTTTGGGCCTGCACTCAAGTACGATCTCAATGCAAGAATACTTGGTTCTATTACATTTGTATTCTATGATGCTCACCTTGCCAACACGATCACTGAAGACTAAGTGCTTGCATTAGCAAATGTGGTCAAGAAAGATGATGGTGCCAAGCTATCAAAAATTTTGGCAGCTGAGGTCTTAAAGGCTTGAAGGGTAAGCGAGCGGCCATCTAGCTCAGAAGCAACAAAGCCCACAGGGAGTAAGCCTACCAGCCTGTGGGATCAGGAGGATTCAAAGGGACCAGGCACCATCAGTACAAAAAAACTTATTGCGAATGAGCGGGGAGTGCTGGGTAGAGACCCAAAGCCCATTTGCAGTCCACTGGACATTCCCTTAAGAAAGGTCTCGGGGACAAGACGAGCCAAGACAGGGAGCGAGACAGCAACAATGAAACACAACTTTCCTCTAGCTCCTCAATGCTTCCTCTCCCCTCACTATCAAGATCCCAATTATAACTTACAAATCTGGCTAGACCAGACAATGTGCACTGGGAAAAATAGGAAGTGGAAAGACAGGGAACTCAAGGCAGATGAGCCCTTGAGGACCAGTGTTATGAATGGAGATACTGGGAGGGTGGAGGGACGGTAGGTTGGATGGGGGGGGGGACAAATTACAAGGATCTATATTTAACCTCAAAAGAAAAAGGGGTGAAGGGGGGATATCAGACAGTGCAAGATATGACCAAATAATAATTAGTAAATTATCAAGGATTTGTGAGAGAGGGGTAGTGAGAAGGGGTGGGGAATGAGGAGCTGAGGCCAGGGGCTTGGGTGGAGACAAGATATTTTGAGAATAATGAGGGCAATGAATGTCCAAATGTGCTTTATAAGATTGATGTATGCATGGATTGTGGTTATTTTTGTATGAACCCCTAATAAAAGGAGGGGGAAAAAAAGACTCTGGCAGAGGGCTGATGCTAGGATGATCTCAGGCTGGATTAGACCAGCAAAAGCAGGTACTGGAGTCACCTCACCCTCTGTCTATTCCTGTGTGAGCCGCGAAGCTCAGGTCCACAGTCCTGGCAGCTGGACAGTGAGAGAGGCGGGGCTCTGATTTCATTCCACAAGGGGAATGGCCCTACTGTCCTGCAGGGCCCAACCTCCTGTGTAGTCCTGCTCTCTGGGGCAGCTCTTTCATGGAGCCCACACCATGGGAGCTCTACAATTCATGGGGGATTGGCAGGAAGCCTCTGCTCATGCACACACACCACCCCCTAGCTGGAGGACCTCGGGAAATAAAGCATGAGGCAGACACCATGCCTACTAACTGGTCCTGTAAGAGATAGAATCAGGATCCCGAAACTGGCAACTGGGAGTAAGAGGCAGCATACCTGGGTCCCAGCCCCTGCCACTGCCATCTCCAAGGAGTGACATTCCCAAACAGAGGGTTTTTCAAAGGCACTGTCAGGACTGTGGAATGAGCAGCTCATTTGTGGACATGGATACTATGTGATCCAGATGTACTACCTCCTCCGTTCCAGTCAGCGGAGACTGAAAACCCTGCCAAGCAGAGAGCCATGCATCTGAACAGTATCCACCAGCCACTCATGTCCAGTCCTGCTGCCTCTAAAGAGCTTTCCTGGGTTGGTCAGATCTCTCTGGGGACAGATATCCCTCTGTCCTTGGTTCTGCGTGAGAAAGAATTCACGCCAAAGCCTGGTTTGTGATCCAAGTGAGGTTTAGGAGAGAGCTAGGGAGGGGTGGTGGGCAACCCTGGTCCATCCCAGTGGCTGAACTGAATATACTTGGCCTACGTGGGTCGAGGCAGGTGCAGCGCCCACCTAGGTGTACCTGCCCTTCTTGGCCGGAAACCTGGACCTCTGAGCACGCACAGTGTGCCACTCCTTCCTGGGCCGCTAACTGGGCCCTCTGAGCATGTGTAATGGACACCCCAGTCCCTATGCTAGCTACCTAACATTTACACCCTGAAGAGATATGGACCCAAATCTCTGGGGTACTGGGCGACGACATCTCTAGCTACTTCCTGCTGGCAGAAGGGGCGATGTGGGGCTTTGGGTCCACACCCTTCCTGCTCTGCTGGGAGGGGTTGTGCAATCAGGGCTAGGATGGATAAGGTTGAAGTGGTCCAGGAGATGGTGGTCCTGGAGCTGGCACACTTGGATTACGGGCCTTGGTAACTTGAGAATTTCTGGAAAAACCAACAAAAGGACAAAGGGGTGAACACTTTAACTGAGACAAGGCTAGAATTGTGAGGTGGGAGTGCCCTTGAAAGTAGGTGAGTATCACAGGAAGTAAGTAAAAACCTTAGTGTTATCAGGCATGTGTGTTTGTTCATTCTAAGGACAGGCACGGGGGTAAAAGCGTTCACAAATTCCCCTAGGAGGGTCCAAACTTTGGGCACTACTGGGTGCAGTGGGATCACTGCTTCATTTATGATCCTAAGGTCTTGGACCTACTTATAAGAACCATCCTTCTTTTTAACCCTATAACGCCTCAATTTTAAATTTGGGGGCAAAAAATTTTTTGTTTGGATTCATTACTTTCATAGTTATCAATATAGATCCATATATATTCATTTCTTAAATGTTACGGAAAGGTCTTGCTCGGCGTTATAGGGTTAAATTGTAATATTGGGATACTACAGGCGGAGTCAACAGGGATCAAAAGTAGAGTAACTGCCTGTGTCATTTTTAATTTTCTTGGGTTCCATATGAGCATAAGGCTTGTAAATTACCCGGGGACCAAATTCCCCTGGTGCCTCTACTACGGGTAGAATGTTTAGGGAGGTTTCAGGGCTGGGAAAATAGTAACCTGAAGTCCAGGATCCCTTAGGGCAGGGGTCCTCAAATTGTTTACACAGGGGGCCAGTTCACTGTCCCTCCCACCGTTGGAGGGCCAGACTATCGGTTTTTTGTTTTTTTTTTTAAACTATGAACAAATTCCTATGCACACTGCAAGAGTCGGCTGCTGAGCAGGACAGGCAGTGGCAGCAAAACACCCTGAGGGTGGGAAAAATGGCAGAGGGCCACATGTGCCCCACGGGCCACAGTTTGAGGACGCCTGCCTTAGGGGTTCCTGGGTGCACGGGGGATGAAGGTCTCCTATTGCTCCTCAAGAGGAGAAATGCTCTAAGTTCTGGCATCTCCGCCCACTTTCCCATCACTCTATAGAACTGTTCCAGGTGAATCACGGTTGGAAGGGAAAGTGTACCATTCTCTGGCCACCATTCTCCTTTCTCAAAAAGATATTGTGGCCAAATAGAGTTGCAAAGTGAATCGATCAGCTTTTGTTCGCCCAGCCTCTGTGTATCAACTCTATCCCAATTGGACAGGATTCATGCAAGGGGGCAATTCCTGAGCATCAATCTGCTAAGTCCCATCTAGAAAGCACAAAACAAGGAAGCGATTGACAGCTTGCTGCCTCCCAGTCAATAACCCCGCTTGAGAGTGCACCCCTGGGTTGTCCTGAATCTGATGCCTCAGGAAGATGCCACAGCCCGAGGGAAGGGGTCAAAGACCAGTCGCTGAGGGCGACTTTAGGTCCAAACATTTTTCTGGACTACAGGCTAGGAGGACTACTGCTTGGGATGGCCCCACGGCCCTGCAAGACGCCTGCTGGCGGGGCAGACGCTCAAATCTCAGAAGGGAAGGGAACCTTAAGGGAAATTGGAATTTCTGGCTGGAACATCATGGCAGTGGAGCTGGGTATTAAGGAAGAGCTGTCCCCCAAAGTGCCTAAAGCAGCATCACTGAAAGCGTAAAGGGAACACTTAGTCCGGCTAGGCTTCCGAACGCCATTGGCCTAAGCCTGGGCAACGGAAAACCAACCTGTAACAAGGAACCAACCTAAACTGGTAGAACACTAGCCCTATAACGCCTCCACTTTTAAATTCAGAAAATAATTTTTTTTGTTTTTATTCTTTACTTTCATAGCTATCAATATAGATGGCATTCAAAATATATTTGAAAGATATAAAATTTTCAATGTTTTTGAAATGTAACCAAATGGTCACATTTATAATTTATAATTTGGGTACCAGATACGTTTTAATTCAATATGATGACAATTTCGTGCTCGGCGTTATAGGGCTAGAGCAGCTTGTTTGAAAAGCCAGGAGAAAGGTAAGGGAATGGAGGGGAAAAGGGAAACATTTCGCCTCCGGGACAAGGCCGGGCTAACTCCCAGGCCTCCTCACCCAGCTCCCTAGGCAGCACCCTTCCACATGTTTGGACTGGTGGGTGCCTTCTTGGCCAGGGTCAAAGACCCTGTTTCCCCTCGGCCACAATGGCGGCTATGTGGGATCTCTGGGAAAAGCTTAAACAGCCTTGACAAGAGTGAAGCCATTTGGGGCTGACAGAAGCCACCATGAAAAGAAAATAAAGTAGCTATGAACTGTCAATAAACTAGCTGATATTGGGGAGGTAGGCTGTGCAGACTTAGTCCAAGGGAATGTCACCAAAGAAATGGATGATCGGAAGGCTTGCAAGAATGACCAGAGCCTTTTTGTTCAACTAGGAATGGCTAGCCCAAATACCCTACTTCTCCCTCTTCATGCTTGCACACCTGCACCTTGCAAAAGTATAAAAACCTTCAGAAATTTAGACTCGGGGCTGCTCAGACTCCTGTCAAGAGGGGTGACACACCCTGCTGAGGAAATAAAACTTTTTCTGTTGAACTTGCCGACGGTGTGAGTTGTTTTTTTCTGGGAATGGACAGCCGTTACAACATTTCCAGGAGCACTGAGCTCCGACTGCCACTGTCTGTGCCTGTATAGAAAGGAGACCACCGGTTCAGGAGTGCTCTCCCCAGAACTAGAGAATTTCTGATTTCTCTAGGGCAGGGGTCCTTCAACTCTTTAAAGAGGGACCAGTTCACTGTCCCTCCGACCCATTGGAGTGCCAGACGATATTTTAAAAAACAACTATGAACAAATTCCAAGGTACACTGCACACATTTTTTTTCTTTTTTTTATGTATATATATTTTTTATTTTAACAATTTATTGGGGCTCATACAATTCTTTTCACAGTTCATACATATACATACATCAATTGTATAAAGCACGTCTGTACAGTCTTTGCCCTAATCATTTTTTTCTCTTTTCTTCTTTTACATTTTATTAGGGACTCATACAACTCTTACCACAATCCATACATATACATATATCAATTGTATAAAGCACATCCATACATTCCCTGCCCCAATCATTCTCAAGGCATTTGCTCTCCACTTAAGCCCCTTGCATCAGGTCCTCTTTTTTTCCCCCTCCCTCCCCATTATTCCCCCCTCCCTCATATGCCCTTGGTAATTTATACATCGTTATTTTGTCATATCTTGCCCTATCCGGAGTCTCCCTTCCCCCCTTCTCTGCTGTCCCTCTCCCAGGGAAGAGGTCACATGTGGAACCTTGTAATCAGTTCCCTCTTTAACCCACTCAACCTCCGCTCTCCCAGCATCGTCCCTCACACCCTTGGTCCTGAAGGTATCATCCACCCTGGAATTCCCTGTACCTCCAACCCCCACATGCACCAGTGTACAGCCTCTGTCCTATCCAGCCCTGCAAGGTAGAATTCGGATCATGGTAGTTGGGGGGAGGAAGCATCCAGGATCTGGGGGAAAGCTGTGTTCTTCATCGATACTAACTCACACCCTAATTAACCCATCTCCTCTCCTAAACCCCTCTATGAGGGGATCTCCATTGGTCGACACTTGGGCCTTGGGTCTCCACTCTGCACTTCCCCCTTCATTCAATATGATATATATATACATATATACATATACACATATATGCACATACATACACACACTTATATCTTTTTTTTTTTACACTGCACACATCTTATTTTGAAGTTAAAAACAAACCAACAAACAGGGCACAAACACATGGCTGACAGGATCAATGTCCTCGGCTGTGCCCATGTGGCCCACAGGCTGTCGTTTGAGGACCCCTGCTCTAGGAACACACAAAGAGCACGTGGTTTCAACCCTAACGCCTGGAGACTCTGCAATTTGTTTAAAGGTGATTGGGTAGAAGGAGTCCCCGATGGGCCCACGCAAGACTCGTTTTCCCTCACCCTACTCCTCAGAGGTCATAATTCTGCTATGGGCAACCAGGACACCCCGATCTGATCTCTGACATTGATGTGTGGATTGACATGGCCAGTAATAAGCCAGCATCTCTAAAAGACTTGCTCCCTCCCCCAACAGAAAGGGTTCTTGTTTCCACCAGTTCAGGAAACATGGCATGACCAGAAAAACAACTGGTCCAAGTTCCTAAAACCACCAAGGTGGATTTCGTCCCTCCCCTCCCCATGCCCCTCCCTGTCGTCTTTCTACCACTTTGCAGGAGGACCGGGGGAGCAGGAGAGATGGCTTAGGACCCATTGGGACCGCTTCCTGACTATCAGTTCCCGGGAGCCAAAGACAGAGATATACAACCCTCTTTAAATTCACCCCACAACACGTGCACTAGGGCTGGCATGTCTTCTCAATCCCCCGAGAAGGATCACTCGGCAGCTGCAGTCTCTGCTTAAGGCAAGCAGCCCCAACTCCTGGGGAAGACCCCCGAGTCTCTCTTTGGGTACATGTCCCCTTTTCTTCCAGGGATTACATCATTGGAGTCAACAAAATACCCTTTTCTGACAAACCACAAGGTCTGATTTCGTTGCTAGACAAGCTTGTACACATGCATCAGCCCACCTCAGACAACTGCCAGCCACTTCTCCAGGTGCTGGTCACAACAGAGGAACAGGAGCCCTTCCAGACAGAGGCCCAGAAAGCATTCAATAGACCTGATGGTCAGCCATCTGGCACTCCCCGCTTGAGAGAAACTCTTTTTGCCACTGCACGAACAATGGGGGACCCAATCTCCTAGTAAGGCGCCGAGGGCCTCACCAGGTAGCACCAGGTTCTCTAGCAGGGCCTCAGCGGGACAGCTAGGAAACCTATGCTTTTACCTAAGGTCAGTGAGAATTTTCAGGCTCCTTCCTTTCTAGAGGTGCTGATGGAAGCCTGCGGGCTGTATACCCCTTTTGACCCAGAGGCCCTCGAGAACAAGAGGGCAAAAGTATTGCCTTTATTACTCAGCCCGCCTCAGACATGATAAAGAAATGGGAAGCATATCAAGGGAATAATCTTAGTGATTTGGTAGAAGTGCCTTAGAGGTTGTATCACAATACAGAGGACCCTATCACGACAGAGACAAAGAAATAGCTAAAATACTAGGAATTGCTATGAGACACACTAGAGAATCAGGAAAAGAGATCATGGCCCACTCACGGAGAGACTGACCTGTGGCACCGCCAAGCCCCGGGGAAGAAAGGAGCCATGTGCCTGCTACAGAAAAGACAGACATTGGAAAAACCACTGCATTGAAAACCCCAGGAGAGACGGACAATCCTCCACTAGAGAGGACGGGCCTCGTCCTCGCCTAGAGAAACCCAAGCGAGAGACAATAATGCTTGAGGAAGCTGAAGGAAGGTGTCAGGACTCTGTTTTACTGACCCCAGGATCCCAGTAAATGTCTTGGAGAACACAGGGGCCATCTTCTCGGGTTCAAAAAAGAGAACGGGAACATTGTCAAAGGAAAGATTTGAATTACTGTCAGCATATGATTGCTTCCAAAGATAACGCACACCAGAAGGTTTGCATGGACACTGGGGGGCTTGCCAAGCCATCAAGGTGAAAAATGTCTCTCTGTCCTTTTTTCCCAGTTGGCCACATGGTTTTCATGGCACTGGCTCCCGGCTCGGCTGTTGAGCCAGTGAAACTCTATTGAGCAGGAGGTGAGGTGGCCGGTGAACATCAGCGGAAGGACAAAATCGTCCTGTTTCAATACGAAGCCACCTATATCACCTCTTGGACATTATCATTGTCCTGGGCTCTGAATCACCAGCCCAGATGTAGAATGCACCTGACAGGTACACATTGTTTGAATGAGACTCTGGTTAACCCCTCTCGGTAACTTAGTGGCATGGGAGTCTGGACAAGGGACTACCTTTACTTTCCAGATGAGAAAACTCACTCAAAAAGACAAAGGTATTGACCCACAGGAACACAACTGGTTAACAACAAAGCCATATTCCCAACCAGTGTCTGGAGCCAGAGCTCGGAGCCCCACATGCCTGTGCCCAGCTGAGCAGTCACTCTCTCCTGAACCCTCAAAAGATCTGAGCAGATCCTCCCCCGCCCCCCCGTACACCCCTCCCCATCCAGAATGTTTTTTCATAGGATGGCGTGGATCTGCAGCTCTGGGAGAGGGACATATCTCATGGGAACACATGGAGCAAATGAAGGGGGAGGAGGGGAGAGTGGAGCCCATCTTGGCCCACCAGACCTGGAGGATTATGTTCCCACTCAGAGAAGCCAGTCCACATAGAAGACCACATGGCCAGTGCCACGATGAGACACGACGTCCCTCAAAGACCCATAGCCCTAGAAGGGACACCACTGGAGACACAGTGTGGGAATTGCAACGACCTGATCCCACCACAGCGAGGCAGAACATTAAGGGGGTGCAGCAGAAGAGCAAGGAAACGGAGCAGCAAGGTGCCCAGGGAATGGCAAAGGAGGCCTTTGGCGGCAGGACTTGGTGCCCGCACACACTGGACTGTAAACACTCCTAAAGGCCAACAAACAGTCCGTAAACTGACTACGAGCTTTCCTTTCTTGATGAGTTTTTTCTTTTATGGTCATTGGATTTTGGCTGTTTTCTTTCTTTTGGTGCATGCTTTTGCTCTGTCTTGTGTTTGTGCATGTTATTACCTCTACTGTACGTCTCAAAAGAGATGCTGGATGAACCATCTCAGGAGAGAAAAAGGGGGCCCAACACTTCTGGGGGGCCACGGGAGAGAAGGAGTTGGGGGGAAATGGAGTGGTGTTAAGAAAGCCAGAGACAAGGGAACAACAAGTGGATGCAAATCCGTGGTGAGGGCGATGTAGGAAGCCTGGTAGGGCGTGACGAAGGGTAAAGGAACCAAGAGGAATGACAGAAACCCAAATGAAGACTGAGCATGGCAGTGGGCACAAGAGGGAGATGAAAGGGAATAGCAGAGCGACCTAAGAAGCATTGGCGAGTTAGAGAGGTCTAAAGAAAGGCACGAACTTATGTAAATATATGTATCTGTGAGCACAGGGAAATAGTCCTATGCCCATATCTTTATAAGTTTCGTATTAAGACAGCAGATGCCCTTTGGTCCCCTATTCATGTACTCTCTCATTGCAAGAATACTTTGTTCTATTACATTGGCACTCCATGATGCTCACCATCCCGACACAATCAGTGAAGACTACACGGTTGCATAAGCATATGTGGTCAAGAAAGATGATGGTGCCAAGCTATCAAAAATTTTGGCATCTGAGGTCTTAAAGGCTTGAAGGGTAAGCGAGCGGCCATCTAGCTCAGAAGGAACAAAGCCCACAGGGAGTAAGCATACCAGCCTGTGGGATCAGGAGGATTCAAAGGGACCAGGCATCATCAGTACAAAATATCTTATCATTGCGAATGAGCGGGGAGTGCTGGGTAGAGAGCCAAAGCCCATTTGCAGTCCACTGGACATTCCCTTAAGAAAGGTCTCGGGGACAAGTCAAGCCAAGACAGGGTGCGAGACAGCAACAATGAAACACAACTTTCCTCTAGCTCCTCAATGCTTCCTCTCCCCTCAATATCAAGATCCCAATTATAACTTACAAATCTGGCTAGATAAGAGAATGTACATTGAGACAGATAGGAACTTGAAAGACTGGGAATTCAAGGCAGATGAGCCCTTTAGGACCAGTGTTACAAATGGAGATATTGGGAGGGTGGAGAGAGGGTAAGTTGGATGGGGGGAACAGATTACAAGGATCTACATTAAACCTCAAATGAAAAGGGGGTGAAGGGTGGACATCAGACAGTGCAAGATATGGCCAAATAATAATTAGTAAGTTATCAAGGATTTGTGAGAGAGGGGTAGTGAGAAGGGGTGGGGAATGAGGAGCTGAGGCCAGGGGCTTGGGTGGAGACAAGATATTTTGAGAATAATGAGGGCAATGAATGTACAAATGTGCTTTATGAGATTGATGTATGCACGGATTGTGGTTATTGTTGTATGAGCCCCTAACAAAATGGGCGGTGAAAAAGACTCTGGCAGAGGGCTGATGCTAGGATGATCTCAGGCTGGATTAGACCAGCAAAAGCAGGTACTGGAGTCACCTCACCCTCTGTCTATTCCTGTGTGAGCCGCGAAGCTCAGGTCCACAGCCCTGGCAGTTGGACAGTGAGAGGCGGGGCTCCGATTTCATTCCACAAGGGGAATGGCCCTACTGTCCTGCAGGGCCCAACCTCCTGTGTAGTCCTGCTCTCTGGGGCAGCTCTTTCATGGAGCCCACACCATGGGAGCTCTACAATCCTTGGGGGATTGGCAGGAAGCCTCTGCTCATGCACACACACCACCCCCTAGCTGGAGGACCTCGGGGAACAAAGCCTGAGGCAGACACCAAGCCCACTAACTGATCCTGTAAGAGATAGAATCAGGATCCCGAAACTGGCAACTGGGAGTAAGAGGCAGCATCACTGGGTCCCAGCCCCTGCCACTGCCATCTCCAAGGAGTGACATTCCCAAACAGGGTTTTCCAAAGGCACTGTCAGGACTGTGGAATGAGCAACTCATTTGTGGACATGGATACTATGTGATCCAGAAGTACTACCTCCTCCGTTCCAGTCAGCTGAGACTAAATACCCAGCCAAGCAGAGAGCCATGCATCTGAACAGTATCCACCAGCCACTCATGTCCAGTCCTGCTGCCTCTAAAGAGCTTTCCTGGGTTGGTCAGATCTCTGTGGGGACAGATATCACTCTGTCCTTGGTTCTACGTGACAAAGAATTCACGCCAAAGCCTGGTTTGTGATCCAAGTGAGGTTTAGGAGAGAGCTAGGGAGTGGTGATGGGCAACCCTGATCAATCCCAGTGGCTGAATTGAATATACTTGGCCTAGGTGGGTCGAGGCAGGTGCAGCGCCCACCTAGGTGTACCTGCCCTTCCTCGTCAGAAAACTGGACCTCTGAGCACGCACAGTGCTCAGTAAATTTCTTGTTGGACAAAGGGGTCACCTCCTTGATTTAGAAAAGACTACAGGTGCCTTGTCAAACGGAAAGATTTTAATTACAGGGGCCACACCCATGGACAACGGCGAGAATAACAGATTTAGCATAAGTGACAGTTACACGCTCCTTCCTGGTATTTCCTCAATGCCTCTTTCCCCTAATTGCTCGTGACTTATTATGAAAAATGGCGGCCATAATTACTTTCTCATCTGCTGCAACCACCTTAAGCCTTGAACTTGAAAAGCCAAAGGTTTTGCTCACCGCTCCAATGTCAGAGTGATATGTGCTTTATCAAGGAGCAGAAGAGACCTCCTCAAAGGAACTTCTTGATAAATGGCTAAAAGATATTCCTTTCTTTGGGCAGAGAACTACTTGCCAAACCTTTCTGAACATCAGGTACTGGGGTCGTACAATTTCTGTGCTCGGCCACACTGGTGTGTCAAGCAAACCCTACTCCCCCAAAAGCAAAGGTGGGTATTGCTGTTCACATATGCAGACTAAAGAGGACAGGCAGTTTGGTGCCCTGCAAGTCCACATGGAATGCTCCCCTGCTGCCCGTGCAGAAGCCGGGAACTGAGGACTTCCAAACGGTGCAGGATCTCGAGAGGTTAATGAGAGGATAGAAACTGTCCACCCCACGTACCAAACCCCGATACTCTGCTGAGTACTATTCCATCAAACTGAATTTGTTATACTGTTTTGGACTTAAGGATGCTTTGTTCTCCATACCCTTGCCCCTGCACATCAACCCAGTGAAGACTTATAGGAACACAAGGAGGAACACACCAAAACCACCTTGCTCTAGTATGCAGAGGACCTCCTCCTGGCCTCCGAAACCCTGGAGGAATGCCAACGGGCTACCAAGGACCTGCTACTAGTCCTTGGCCCATTGGGGTACAGGGTATCTGCAAGAGAGGCTCAACTGTGTGTCCATAAAGCTGTACACCTAGGCTACCAACTGGAAGAGGGAAAACGGACCTTGTCCCCCAACCGCACTGAGGTGACCCTCAAATCCCAGTCCCTGAGACGAAGAGGCAGGTGCAAGAGTTTCTAGGAGCTGTGGGGTACTGTCCATTGTGGAATTTGGGATTTGAAAAAATAACAAAACCCCTATATGCAAGTACTGGGGAAATGAGAAAGACCTTAAATGGACTGAAGTAGAACAACAAGTGTTTGAATACTTTAAAAAGTCGCTCATATGGGCAACCTCTCTTGCCCTACTAGACATAGTAAAGCCCTTCCAAATGTCTATGTGGGGCCAGAGGCAGAGCAAAAGAAGTGCTAACTGAGAACTTGCGGCCATGGAAGAGACCTGTGGCCGATCTTTCAAAGAAACTGGACTCTGTAGCTGCAGGATGGCCAAGCTGCTTGCGAGCTGAGGCTGCCACGGCCATCCTAGTTATAGAAGCCAGGAAGCTTACACTGGGGCAGAATATTGCTGTGGTGGGGGACCTATGGTTGAACCACTCCTAACCAGTCCCCTGGACCGGTGGATCTAGAATGCCAAGATTATACCACAAATCTCCGAAGTAGTGGCTGTGACCATGCCATCCCCAGTGTTACTGCCACAACCTACATACTCAGAAAATGATCTAAAGATAAGCCAAGAGTTGGCCTGCCAAAAAGACTGGGAGCATCCAGGGTGACTGCTCCATCCTGATGGAAGAAGGTTCATGCCAGAAACTCTGGGAGAGATCTGATTCAAGGACTACATGAAGGTATGCATTTGGGATCCTCTCTAAACTGTCTCAGTTGCTCCTCAGGCACTTTTACATACCCAGGCTTGGACACTGGGTGGCAGATGTCACCCACCATTGATTGAACTGTGCTTGGGGAAACAGCCCTAGAAAGAAAAGGAGCAACCCCAACCACGAGCTCGAGGTAGTAGTCCTGGAGAATTCTGGGAGGTGGACTTTATGGATATCAAACTTAGAAAGTATGGCTACCGGTATTTGCTGGTGTTTGTAGACACCTATTGTGCATGGGTGGAAGCCTTCCCAACAAAGAAGGAAACTGCTGCCATTGTGTGTAAATTATTAGTAACTAAAATTGTCCATAGATTTGGGCTTCCCACCACCTTGGGGTCTGACAATGGTCCAGCATTCATTGCTCAAATTACTAAAGTCTTAGCAATGCTTCTAAATATTAACTGGAAGCTCTACTGGGCTTATAGGCCCCAAAGTTAAGGGCAAGTAGAAAGAATAAACAGAACCCTAAAGGAATTGTTCGTTAAGTTGCATTTAGAAACTGGCGAGAACTGGGTTGATCCTTTCTTTACCTTTTGCCCTACTTCGAGTCCGATGCACTCCCTTTGTGAAAAGCATGACCCCATTTGAATTTATGTTTGGCAGACCTTCCCCAAATCCTCCCAAGATTGAGGGAAGTAGAAATAATGGAAGTGACTCCCTCATCAAGTGCCTGCAGGCTGTGCAGCAGGTGAGAGACAAATCCTCTGCTCTGACACCTTCATTTGGGGCCCACTCAAGGGATAGGTGAAGAGGCAGCCCACTACTTGCAACCTTGAAGACTGGACGTGGATAAAGAAGCACCAACCTGACACCTTAGAACCTAGGTGGACTGGCCCATACCAGGTGATACTTACAACACCAACTGCTGTTAAAGTAGTGGGGAAGGGGCCATGGATTCATCAGTCATAAGTTTAAAAAAAGCCCTCCCTGAGCATATCCTGAAAAGATGGACACTCAGGAAGACGGAAAACCCCTCAAAATTAAGGCTTTACAGAACTTGTGTTTTCTCCGAGTATTGCTGACAGCACCCAGTTTCCCCCAACCACAAACACATCTGTGGACTGCTATTCTAACCTCCAGCAGTGAATATGTAACCTCTTATACTGGGTATGACCCCGTTTTCATTTTCATTTGTTTGATTTGCTAGGAAAGAATTGGCATTCTGGATCCTTTAAAGGTAAAGGGCACAATGGGACCTATACTGGAATCCCGTCCTATGGGTGCGGAATACCCTCTATAGAAAGAAGGCTCCAAACAAACCATTTCTCTATATGCCCGGCTCATGGACTCCCTAACTGCCAAGGGGAGGGACATTACCATTGTGCAGCTTGGGGTTGTGAAGCTATCGTTTTCAGGGGGGAAACTTGTTAAAGACGACCCTATTATTTTTACAAGAATGAGACTCAAGTCGGAAGGGTTTGATCCCACCACATGTATGGTTTCCAAATGTAACCCAATAAGAACTGGATTCAAGCATTATTGGGTTCACTGGGAAAACACGGGGAATTCAACATTATGTAAATGATAGAGATCCCGGGACAACCTTTACTATGCAGCAAAGTAAAATATGGCAACCTGCCATCCGTAAAAAGGCCCAAACCTCGGGATAAATCCTGCAGAGCCACAGCTGGGAATCATTAAGATTCCTTTGCCGCACCCTCCAGCCTCTTCAGTAACTTTCCCGTTCACTGCCAGCCCAACTCAAAGGGCCATTCCCATTCAGGAGCCACCTCTGGGTTCTGTGTTTGATACTCTGGATGCTGTATTCAAATTTATGAACTCAAATCCTCACCTCACAGCTGACTGTTGGCTTGTCTGAACCCTGCTCCCCCTTACTATGTAGGCACAGGTACAAATAGCACTATTGGTACAGAGTGTAATCCAATTAAAAATGTTGGTAAGAAGGATTACACAAAGCAGCAGTCTGCAGGTGAGGTTAGAATGGACTCAATTCTAAGCTCACTTTAAAAGATTTGCAAGGGTAAGGACTGTTTTTATTCATCTAATTATCCCTTTAATATGTCAAGATATCGAGATTTTTTATTTCAAGCTGTTTCCATTGAACCAAATGCCGATCCTTATTTGTTATCTGCTCCAACGGGCACTTGCTTTACTTGTTCTACAAGACTAGCACCCTGTCTCTTTTCCCCAGTATTAGCAGCGGACCCGGGTATTTGTGTGCTAGTGCATGTTATTCCTCAGTGTACCTGTGTTCTGGTGAAGGAGGTGTACGGATAACTTTGGAATTTCCGGAAGAGCTAAAAGAGCCCCAGTGTTGGTCCCACTGTAACAGGGCATGGGATTATGGGATTAGCTGCAGTCGGGTCAGTTGCTTTAATACAAGGAAACTTAAACTATCAGACTCTTAGTCAGCAAATTCATTTAGATTTACAGGGATTAAAAAACCCTTTTAGAAAGAGCCTTAGAATCCCTTGTAGCAGTTGTGTAGCAAAACCGCAGAGGGCTCAACTTGCTCTTTGTGAAACACGGAGTGCTGTGCACAGCGTTGGGAGAAACTTGTTTTGTGCAAAGCATTCGGGAATCACTAAAGATAGTTCAGCCCCAGTTAGGAAAAGATTAGAGGAAAGAGCCATAAAAGAAATGAAGGAACCAATTGGTTTGAAAGCTACTGAATTGGTCAACCTGGCTAACTACCCTAGTAACGGCCCTAGCCAGACCCCTAATCCTCCTCCTGCTAAGCCTCACATTTGGACCAATAATAACCAATAAGCTAGTGGCATTCCTCACACAGAAAGTACAAGCCATAAAACTCTTAGTGCTGAGCCCACCATACACTGGACTGGCTACCGCAGATTCAATGACTTGAACTTGACTAAGAACAGGCGGGAAGGTAGCAGCTCTGGGAGAAGCTTAAACAGCCTTGACAAGAGAAGCCATTTTGAGCTGACAGAAGCCATTATGAACGGTAAATAAACTAGCTAGGAACTGTCAATGAACTAGCTGATAGTGGGGAAGTAGGCTGTGCAGACGTAGCCCAAGGAAACGTACAGAAGGAAATGGATGCTCAGAAGGCTTGCAAGAATGACCAGAGCAGTTTCTGTTCAACTAGGAATGGCTAACCCGAATACACCGCTTCTCACTCTGCCTGCTTGCATACCTGCACCTTGCAAATGTATAAAAACCTTTGGAAAATTAGACTGGGGCCGCTCAGTCTCCTCTCAAGAGAGCTGATGGTCCCTGCGCAGGAAATGAAACTTGTTCTGATGGACTTCCCTTGGCACTCTGGGTGGTTTTCTTACTGGAAACAGAGTGTAGCTACAACACACACAGGTGGCGCCATTCTGCCTGGGAGTGGAGTCACGTGTCTGGGAAAATGGAGGCCGCACATTGAGGCCTAGCCGAAAGCCGGCCTGGAGCCGGCCACCCAGCCAGAGTCCTGCCCAAACCAACAGGGTGGGTGCGGGCGCCCCCAGGCCTCCTGCTCTCCAGAGCCGCGGCACACCACTGTGTCCCGGTCTTGGCACAACAGACTCCAATTGGAGGCCTGCACCTCCATCTTAGCTCTCAAGACTGACCCCTAACTGACCTCCCCTCCCCTGCTCAACCCCAAATTCCTAGAACTAGTTCATCCCAAAGCCAGAATGGTTTCTGACGATAAGGTCACTCCACGCATCCCTGACATATAGGTAAGATTAACGACCTTCTCCCTTCTGAAGCACCTGTGTGTGCAGAGCCTTCCCAGCTATGATCCTCCCCAGCTGTGCCTGCCAGCAGTGGGCCTAAAAACGCCGCCAGGATTTTTTCCCCCAGCGCGGCTTCAAAAGCTCAATACCCTGAGTTGCTGAACCCGCCCGCAAATTCACAATAAAGCCTGCTTCTAAAACTTCATTAATTGGGTCTTTAATTCTGTTTTCGCGTCCAAATAAACTTTATACACTGAGCCTCGAGAAGGCTTTGGGAGTCAAAATCCTCCCAACCTCCAGGCAGCAGCGTCCCAGCCCCCTCACAAATGCAGCCCGGGAAGGCAGGCGAGTTCCCGGGAAGGCAGGCACGTCAAGTCCCACACACCAGCAAGAAACAGCGCAAAAACGGACACCAGCAAAAAATGGCGCAAAGAAGGACACCAGCAAGGAACGGCGCAAAGACGGACACCAGCAAGAAACGGCGCAAAGACCGACACAAAAGTCTGGGGCTGCGGCAATACGGTACGAGCGCCCCCAGGGCACCCAAATTGGCTCACTTATGCCAGCCAGGTGAATTCAACACAACAATTCTCCCGAGGGGCCCCAAATCCGTGAGACCAACATGGGAGGGCCCACTCCTGGGGCCGGCTTACCTCATAGCTCCGAATCACACAGCACCGTTTCTGTTCGACCTCTCCGGGAAAGGTGTGCCTCGTCCTTGGCTCCACGCGAGAAACAGCTCACGCGGAGACCTGGTTTGGGATCCCCGTGAGTTTTATGAGCGGTTAGGGAGGCGTGGTCGATGACGTAGATCGACCCCATTGGCTGAATTGTTGAATTGAATTCACCTGCCTAGGTGAGCCAATGCAGGTACAGCACCCACCCAGGCGTAGCTCCCCCTCCTGGCTGGAAACCTGAACTTCTGAGCATGCAGTGAGCCACTGCTTCATGAGCCGGTAGCTCAGACCTCTGAGCATGTGTAATAGGCCTGCCAGTCCCTATGCTAGCTCCCTAACAGGTTTTCCAGCCAAAGGTCTGCCTTCTGGAGCTGTTCTACAGAAAGCACTTAGTTCCTGACCCCTACGCATTCGGGGTGATGGATGCCCTTGCTTCCGTGCTTGCTTCTATGTAATTCTGGAATGGTCCTTGTTTCACAAGGTCGGCGAGGTCAGGAATTCTGGACTGGTTGGCTACCAAGCACAAAAGAAATAGCCAACAGATTGAAATCTCAACCCCTATTTTGGTTTATTATCGACCTCACACACTTGTCTTCTGGAACTTCCCTCCTAAATTTCTGAACCCTTGAACTCCTTGACACATGTACTTGGAAAGCAAGGATTCCAAACTCTGATCACCATATCTGACTGCTTCCCCAGTCCCTCTGCACTGTCAACCAGCAAAGTAGGGCCTCTCCATTTCTCAGAAGCTATAGAGTGTTATGTGAAATCACCTTGTGTTTAAATGTTAGTGATTATGCCATTTAAAAACAAATGTGTGAGCCAACTTGGGGCAAACAAAACTCGTTTCAAATACCAGCTCTGTCTCCTCTAAGGGCCCGTGTACAACTGCGACAACACAACAGTGGGTCCTGCTGGGTCCCCATTAGCATCTGGGAGGAAAGCTATTTATTACAGGGAATCTTACCTTGGTCCCTTGGTGTTAATTGCAGACTCACTGGGTGACGGCTTGTATCTGACACGCACCACAGTTCCCGCAGCAAACACCAACACTTTGTCAAACTCCGTTTGGTATTGCTCCATCCCGCCATTATTCTCCCTAATGACAAAAATAATTAACACATTCATATAAAAGCACAGGATGAGGAGAGCTTTAATTTATGCATCTAGTTCAGGGTCATCCCTGTTATCAATATAGGACAATCTAATGAGGCTTAGTCAAAAAGCAGCAGTGAAGCAATTTAGGAAACTGAGGGATTGTCACGAGTCCTGGTTGTGATAGCATGTTTTGTGCACCATGGAAGATAACAGATTGGCCTTCTGTGGTATCTCATATCCATCATCCCCAAACTACCTGCTCTTAGTGGTAGAGAGAGCGAGCTTGTCTTTTAAAAAAGTGCCTGGGTTTGGTAGCTGCTCACAGGATGGCAGGTGTAATGTATTATGAGAACTTAACAAGGCTCTGAGAAGATGGCTATTGGAAGGTCTGGCTGGAGGGCAAGGTCATGGCTCCTGAAGGATTCAAGATCCAAAAGTCAAGTCTGAACTGGATGCCAGAGACTTTTTCAATCCAGCACTCTTTGCCCCTCCCCTAAGGCCAATACATTTCTAAGGGTTATGGATTCTACTTCAGAATCTTTCTCAAACCCAGCGCCCTCTTCACCACTCTTGGCTAGACCTGGTCACCTCTTGCCTTACAAATAAAAATATGGGTTTATTGTAAATCTAGGTCTGTTAGGTTTCTTGGGTGGGAAATGTCTCAGTCCTGGGCTACACACTGGAAAGAAATTCACACCAAAGCCTGGTTGGTGATCCGAGTGGGCTTATATACAGGAGAGAAGAAGGTTTCGGCGTTACACTAAACTGAACACGGGCACCCTCATGACACTGCACCCCCAGCCCTGCTGAGTGGAAGGCAGAGAAGCAGCTGAAGGGAAGGGGCGGTGGTCTCCAGATTCCAGCCTTTTAAGGACTTTCAGCTGGGAGGCGTCAATTAAGCTCTCCTGGCTTGGGCTTAGCCCGCATTGGCTTCCAACCTCCTGTAGGGGGCCCCCTAAGCAAGGAGAGGAACAACCCCTTGTCTTGCTACCTAACAGGTCTATATTCCTGCATGGCTACATTGAGATGGAACTAGCCCCTTTAGACAGCCTGTGTGGTTCACCAGGAGCCACAGGCCCCAGCGTTCCCTGTTACCACCTTAAACCTTAAACTACTGTTGGAGTTTATATTACCTGTGTGGGTCTATGGGCATGGACATGTCCATGCCAGAGACCTGAAGTTGCACAAATAGGCTTCCAGAGCAGAACTCATCCAGGCTCTAATAAGATGCTCAGATGCTTCTCGCTAGGATGAGAATTCAACGAAGTGTGTGAGCAGTTCAGATCTTGTAAAGGAGAACAGGTCAGTAGTGTATCCAGAGAAGAGAGCAAAGGTCAGGGGAAAGGGAGGAGGCCCACAGACATCTGTGCTCTGTGTTTGGCCACAAGACAAGAAAACGGGTCTCCTTGCAAAAGAAAGCAGAACAGCAAGTCCCTAAGAATTAGGACATCTTTAAACCTGACCTATACAACACTCGGTTCAGGGAGGCACCTTGGAAAGCCATAAAAGCCCGAAAAGAGGGACAAGGAGGAAGCCCAAGTCTTTGGTTTTCCCTGCTGTGCTTTCAGTGTTGAAATGTCTGTGCATGGAGCCTTTGGAATTTCTGGATCAGAGAGTGGATTCACAAGCCAAGCTCCTGCTTTATTCTTCCATGCATTTTAGCCCAACTCCTCCTTGGTGACACGTGTAACAGAAATTCTGGACTTAGGAGCCACTTGGTCCTTGGACACTAGGAGATTTCAGTGGAATCTGAAACAGGGCTCTAACCACCAGCTGGACTGGCCTAGGAAGCCCAAGTATTCAGTCTCCCAAACACCAACCTCCCGTTGTTCTTCATCTGCCTCCACCTTGTTCCGCTTTAGTTGTCCGTGGAAGCGTTTGGCACCCACCTGATGCGTCGGAACCCAGAAAGGAGGAAAGGTAAAGCTGGGATTCAAATGAAACAGACTTAAGCAGGACCATAGCCAAGATGTGCCCAGGGCTCCTCGCGGCAATTGTCACCTTCATTTCCCTCTTCGGACTCAGACGTGGCAAGGTTCAGAAACAAGCTTTACCAGAAAGAACAGGTGTGAACCCAGCCTGCTTCCAAGTGAGAAAAAGCCCTTTACACATGAGTTCCTGAGGTCAGCCCAGCCCTGTGTGCCCCCACCCCTCCCAGAGTCCCCTGCTCTCTGGCGAAGCATTAAAGCAAGTGGAAGTAGAGATTTGCTCAGAATAAAAAAATCATTTTTCACAATAGCACGGCACGTTCTGGATGGCAATCACAGCTGCACAAACCGTGTCCGTCCTCCAGCCATAATGTTGGCGCCTCAGTGACCATGCACATACATTGTGTGGCGAGACTCAGAGCCTATTCCATTTGTGGTCAATTGTTTCCTCCCTCTCCATACTTTACACTTAGGAGACATGCTCTCTGGAGGTAGTTGAGGCTTGTCTTGTCACCAATAATCATCTCCTACACCTTCCTTTCGAGTCACTAATTTGATGTGTTCACTCAAAGAAATGCCAATAATATGAGGTTTCAGAGGAGAGCTCCCCCGGGCAACAAGGAGGCCGAGTATCACCGTCATTATCCTAGGCTGGGAGGGAGCACTAGTGTTCCGGAGGCTGGGAATCCGTCACTGCCTGCCCACCGCACAGACAGAGCAGGTGCTGGTTATAATTGCTTCCAGACGTCCTGCCATGCTCAGTTGAAAGTCAAACCCGTAAACGCTGCCCGACTACAATCAAACGGATATACACAGACATTTCTGCATCATTGCTGGGTGATAATGTACTGAGTGGAGTTGGATGAGATGGCAGCAAGTGCCTAAGGAGGGGATGCTGCGGGAATACCCACAAGATGACTCTCAGTCTCCATTTCCTTCTCTCGTCCACTTTTTTTTTTTTTCTTTCAGCACCAAAAGACATGACAGACACATAAGGAAACAAATTTATCCATTTCCAGAGGAGTTTCCCACCCCACCCCCATCCACCTCTGGCCTCCTTTGAGCAAGTCAGTAGAAGCTTTTTTTTTAAAAAACCTGGCTTCTACTATGGCAATTTCTGGAGCTGCTGTGTGGCTGTGTTTAAAAATCGCCTTTGGGATCCAGAGTGCAATCCTTGTCACAGAGGCCTCCTCCCAGTCCCAAATAGCAATGTGACCTCATTTCAGAAGGTTGTTCTTGTTTCCGTAGACCCAGAAAGGAGTTCAAGCTGTGGTTCTTGACCATGGTTGTTGAGTCAGGCTCTTATGGGCACCTCATGGTCAGCGGAGCAAACTGTGCCAGTCTGTGCTACCACCAGGGCTGGGAGGGGAAGCCAACCAGTCTGGCAACACCATTGAAGCCTGCTCAGTGTCGTAGCAACACACAAACCTTCACTGACAGTCTGGGGCACATTGGCTGCAAATCAAACCCAGATCTTCCCAGTGAAAGACTATGAGAGATCTACCGCTGAAGCACCGTGGCCCTCACCTCAAACCAGGGCACTCATTTCCCACAGATCTACCGGAGTTCAAACCAGACCACCATGTAGGATGACTGAGATTGCCACCAGAATCTGATACTGATGCAGGAAAAAAACCTAACTACCATTTTATTGACTCCCACTCATACCGGCCCAATAGGACAAAGAACTGCCCCTTTGGGGTTTTGAGACTTTAAAATCCTTACAGCAGCGGTTCTCAACCTGTGGGTCGCGACCCCTTTGGGGATCAAATAACCCTTTCACAGGAGTCACCTAATTCATAACATTAGCAAAATTACAGTTATGAAGTAGCAATGAAAATAATTTTATGGTTGCAGGTGACCACAACATGAACTGTATTAAAGGGTGGCGGCGTTCAGAAGATTGAGAACCACTGCCTTACAGAAACAGACAACCTCATATTTCTCCCATGGACGAGCTAGTCAGTTCAAACCCCCGACCTTGCGATTAGCAGCTTAATGCATGTCCACTACACCACCTGGGCTCCTAATGATATAATAAGAGATACTATTGTTAGATCTCTCGTGGGAGAGATATACCTCAGGCCTTGGCTTCGCACGAGAAAGAATTCACTCCAAAGGCTGGATATTGATCCAGGTGAGCTTTTTGAGAGAAGTTTCAGGTTTACACAGGCCCCTCAGGGCCCCTCACGGGGCACAGCCTACCTAGAAGCTGCTGGAGAGAAAGTCACTCAGTGGGCTCCGGGATCCTTCCTTTTCTTTCTTTCTTTCTTTCTTTCTTTCTTTCTTTCTTTCTTCTTTTTATTTAGTCATTTTATTAGGGGCTCATACTACTCTTATCACAATCCATATATACATCAATTGTGTAAAGCACATTTGTACACTCACTGTCCTCATTATTCTCAAAACATTTGCTCTCCACTTAAGCCCCTGGCATCAAATCCTCACTTTCCCCCTCCCTCCCCGCTTCCCCATCCCTCATAAACCCTTGATAATTTGTGAGTGGTGATGCTGGGAGGGTAGAGGGAGGGTGGATTGGAAAGAGAGAACCGATTACAAGTATCTACATGTGACCTCTTCCCTGGGGGACGGACAACAAAAAAGTGGGTGAAGGGAGACATCGGAGAGGTCCAGATCCTGCCTTTTCAATTCCTCCATAGGGAGGCATGGTTGATGGTCCTGGTCAACCCCATTGGCTGGATTGAATTTACCTGGCCCAGATGGGCCAATCCAGGTGTAACGCCCACCTAGGTGTACCACCCCTTCCTGGCCGGACTTTTGAACCTGAGGATATGTAATGGATGACCCAGTCCCTATGCTAAGCTACCTAACAGTATTTGCAAGATGCCAAGAACCATTTTAATATTTTTGTAAATACTAATTCAATTATTCCACTCAACAGGTCTATGTGTGGACTCTATTCTTGCCTAATTTTACAGATGAAAAATCAGTGGCACAGGATGATAAAGTCATGAGCCTATGACCACACAGTGAGGAAGTGGGAAGGAGAGATTTGGACCCGGGCTGCAGAGCCCATGCCTTGGGTGCCTACAGCTGCCATGTAGGACACAGAAAAGCATGGAGCAGACTCGGCGTAAGACATTAGGGAGTTGGGAGGACTGTAGCATGAATGTATGTGCTATGACTTCATGAGAGTAGCTGCTACTCAGATCCAGAAGAAAATACAAGCCTTTTGCAAAAATTATTTTTGCCAAGAGAGAGTGGAAAACTGCATCTTGTGTGAAATCCCCCAACCTGCACATGTGCATAGCTACTTCAGAAGGTTCCAAACAATGTGTGCTGTGCAGCAAACCAAACTGAGCTCAGGGGGAGCTGGTCTGTGGGTTATGTTAGCCAGAAGGTGAGCAGTTTGAACTCACCAGCCACCACTCCAAGGGAGAGAGAGGAGGCTTTCTGCTCCCATGGACGTACAGTGCTCAAAGTGCGAGGGAGCAGTTCCATGCAGCCTATGATTAGGATCTAGGAGGGTGAGGGTGGAGTTGGTTGAGACCTGGCTTCAGGGCATTTCCCAGAAGGGCTTCCTCCAGTGGGTCTGCCTTCAGGAATGTCTGGTGACCCTGAGGGCAGCAAAGTCCTAAACACACTCAGGCAGTGGTTCTCAACCTTCCTGATACAGGTCCTCTTGTTGTGGTGACCCCCGACCATTAAATGATTTTCTTGCTACTTCATCACTGTAATTTTGCTACAGTTATGAATTGGGTGAGCCCTGTGAAAGGGTCATATGACTCCCAAAGGGGTTGCAACCCACCGGTTGAGAACCACTGCACTAAGGGTTCCCCTCCCGGGCAGCTCTACCAGTGTCTGGGGCGCATAGTTCTGTGAGGTGAGAGAAATGAACTTAGTGTCTGCTTCTGGTGACAGTTGTGGGTGGGCTTTCTCCCTATGTCAAGTCCCTCTCAAGCCATTTGTCACCACAACAGAGAGGGCCATGCACATAAAGCAAGAAGAGGAGGCAGCACAGCAGGACAGCAAGCAGAACAAAGACTGAATAAGCACAATTCACTTCAATCATGAATCGGGTCCCCTTGAGATGTGAGGAAGACCCCAGTCTAGTGACATTAGATCAGGTTTAGGGATCGAGTGAAGGGGCCCTCTTGGCTCCCCTCAGCCCCTATCGTGCTTTCCCATTGACCCTGACCCTTACATCATGATTGGTCCTTATTCCAGCATGATGGCTGGTTTCATAACCACGGCATATGGGAATGTGTTAGTCGACAGGTTATACAGGCACAGCCTCTGGAATGGGTAAGTGAGGAGGCTATTTGGGCTCACTCATGCAGACCTCTAGTTGTCCTTGACATCACTGGTAGAATGGATCATGTGAAGTGTTTTGAGATCGGTGTTCACACCTGATAGGTCATCTGGGCCTCTAGCTGATCCTGGCAGTACCCTAGTTCAAGGAAACAGAATGTTTGGCGTTTAAGTCGTATTTGAGCTTAAATTTTGAGCTATAGGCTGTGGCTCACAGTGACAGTCTATGTGGAGACCCTACATCCATTTTGAGGGGCCACAGATTCAGCCGCCATTGAGTTCTTTCCTACTGCTGACTGGCAGTGGAAAGCTTGGCCCTCAGGCAGTGTGCTTGCGTCCACTCCCCGGGCCAGACTCAACGATATACGGTAGTGTGCACATCCCAATGAAGGTCCCGCTCACGCTCTCACAGGCCCTCCTGAAACTCCATGAAGTGATCTGTCTTCAGTCACAATTTTGTGACAAAGTTGTTTGTTTTCTATGTCTTATTTAAGTTTTCAGGAGCCCAGGTGGTAATGCTGGATAGTGTTGGACTGTTAAGAGCAAGGTCGCTGGTTCAAAGCCACTAGTCATTCCACAGGAAAAAGATGAGGTTATTGCTTCCTGTAAAGGTAGCAACTTCAGGATCCCTACACAGAGTCACTATGAGTCAGAGTCAGCAGGACAGAATGGGTGTCATTTTATTTATGTAACTATGGCTGTGGGTCCTTCTGACACCATTGTGGCCTCATGCAGATGCTCTCCTTCATCCAGAATATCGGTTTTTGCCTTTTTCTTGTGCAAAACATAGCAAGGAGTTCCTAATAAAATATAGTTGAAGGGTGGATGATACTTCAGGACCAAGGGTGTGAGGGACGATGCTGGGAAAGTGGAGGGTGAGTGGGTTGGAAAGGGGGAACTGATTACAAGGATCCACATGTGACCTCTTCCCTGGGAGAGGGACAGCAGAGAAGGGGGGAAGGGAGACTCCGGATAGGGCAAGATATGACAAAATAACGATGTATAAATTACCAAGGGCACATGAGGGGGGGGAAGGGGAGGGAGGGGAAAAAAAGAGGACCTGATGCAAGGGGCTTAAGTGGAGAGCAGATGCCTTGAGAATGATTGGGGCAGGGAATGTATGGATGTGCTTTATGCAATTGATGTATGTATATGTATGGATTGTGATAAGAGTTGTATGAGTCCCTAATAAAATGTAAAAAAAAGAAAAGAGGAGGAAAAAAATGATTAGGGCAAAGACTGTACAGATGTGCTTTACACAACTGATGTATGTATATGTATGGATTGTGATAAGAGTTGTATGAGTCCCTAATAAAATGTAAAAAAAGAAGAGGAGGAAAAAATGATTAGGGCAAGGACTGTACAGATGTGCTTCATACAATTGATGTATGTATATGTATGAACTATGATAAGAATTGTATGAGCCCCAATAAATTGTTAAAAAATAAAAAAAATAAAAATATAGTTGAATTGGGAGTCTTTTTCCCCTAAAACAAAGTAAATACATAGAAATGAGACTATGGTGCTAATAACCAGTTGGAGTTGAAAGAGCTGAACTCTCAATCCTGATAGAAGCCATTGTGACTTTGAGCACCTGCTCAAGGTCATCCACAGCCTATGAGGTTGAGTTGAGCAGACACAAAACAGATGTGTTGGGGAGGAATTGTGTACATTTAGTAAACAATTTATCTTTCTAAAGATTCTGTCTAAAACTTACTTTAAATAGTAAGTTTTCCCCTGGGCTAGGGAAAGGTCAGAGAGCTTAACCCCCTAGTATCCACCGCCTCTCAGCATTCATCGTGTTAGGCCAGAGGAGCCAAATCACACTCACTACCCAGGGAGCACTGTTTCCAAAAGCACATTGCCTGTGCTGTGGCAGAGGCCAGGTACCCGGACCAGAAATGCTCACGGAGTGGAACCAGAGAGCTCAACCCCCAGCTTCCCCAGGGAGCAGCTGTGGTCTTTCACTTCTGGATGAATGTGTTTGAGCAAATGCCAATGCATGACTTGGGCAGCATGAAAAGCAGATGTGCGGAGGTTATTTCCTGCATTCCAGAAGTTCACACACTCCCCAGAGGCTCCTTGGCTCAATGGCAGGAAGTCATTGGTGGCTTCCACCTTCAATCCCAAAAGGCCGCTGCCATCCAGTAGATTCCAACCACAGTGACCCTATATGGAGTTTTCAAGACTGTAAATCTTCATGGGAGCCAGCAGTCTCATTGTCCCCCTTGGGACAGGGAGCTAGCAGCCCGTTTCGCCGCCAGGGCTCCTTCCTCTCTACTTCTGGATCCAGTCCCCCAAAATATCCTGCCCTGCCCTTTTCTAGGCTTCTTAAATGCTTATGTTAGTCTGGGTACATTAGGGAAACAAATCCACAGAAACTCGTATGTATAAGAGAGAGTTGTATGTAAAGGGTGAGTGCACATCAAGAAAACATGCCCGCTTTTGCTTATGCACCCGCTTTGTCTTCAGTGATCATGTCGGGGCAGGCTGGTGTGCTTCTTCCATGTGGGCTTTGTTGATTCTTAGGTAGATGGCCCCTTGTTTATCTTCCAGCCTTAAAGACCCCAGATGCTATATCTTTTGATAGCCGGGCACCATGGTGTTTAACTACTACACTCCCAGGGTTCATTAGCATGTGACTTATCTCCTGCCATTCACACTAGATGCTCCAAATAGCAGGAAACCAGGTTTCTCCTTTGTGGCCACAGCAGGTACTGACAGAACCAAGAACAGAGACACGCTTAGTTATATATCTTGACTATCATTTGCATATTATATGCCAGACAATCTGTAAGCCTTCGCTCCCCTGACCTCTCACAACCTCGGTAAAATGAAGCTAATAAGAGTAGTGATCTCACAAGCTTAGTAGGAGATTAAACAACTCACGTAAGGCTACACAACCCATCAACCAGGAGGCGAGATGAGGCAGTGTGCGGCTGCTGAACCCACACCCTTCACAACACCTCCATTAAAATGACTGAGGGCTATGGGGAATCAGACAGAAGCAGGTGCACACCCCAGATTTAGTCAATTAAACTGCCTATTGTGCCTGACCCTTCTATCTCCAATCTTAGAAATGGGGTTCACAACAACAAAACACTATAGAAGAAATGTCCAGCAGGTGCCAGGCACACAATTAAAAAACAAAAAATAAATCACTTAAGTTGACATTCTAACTCCTGGAAACCCCTCACATGCGTGCAGAGAAGGATTGAGCCCCATATGGTGTTTCCAGTCCCCCCGCCCTTCCCACCTCAAATGAGCAGTTGATATGGTAATGCCTGGATTGTTCCAAGCCCAAGACTGTGGAGAACTGAAGGAAAACCCAGCATTGTGAACCTTTGAGCACAGCCCTGCTGGGAAACCGCCCTGCAGCCACTTACTGTTGATGACTGGAGGAGGGACAGGGGTTGGGAGAAGAACGGGGACTGAATGTGACACATAAGCAGGGATGGCCTACATTCCATAAAGGAAAAAACGCAAGGTCTGCTTTTCTGGTGCCGGAAAGTTAGAACCCTTTCAGTGCAGTTGAAAAGGGGGTGGGTGGGTGGGCGATGAGTCAAAAGGATGAGCTCCATCTGCAATTGTGTCACCAACTGCTTTCCCCTGCTAGCCACACGATATTTGTGGCTGGCCTGCCCGGCTTTTATTATCAAGCCCAGAGAGGGCAAGAGACTAGCTCTAAGTCACACTGCAAGTTGGCAGCAGAGTCAGGCCTAGAACTCGGGATGCTTAGAAAGCTTCGCACAGACCTGAGAAAGTACCAAGGGAAGACCTGTTTGCTAACTGGGCAGCCCTCACTGCATACCAGCGCTGCTCCAGTGCCCCAGTCAGGGCACTGCTCCCTGTGTCTGTGTGTCTTCAGTGATGCACACAGGTGACGGATTGGCTTTTAATAGCATGCTTGGAAGGTTGAGTCCACCCAGCGGCACCTCGAAAGAAAGGCCTGCCAATCTACTTCAGACCAAGCAGCCTTTCAAGATCGTGGGGAGCACAGTTCTGCTCGGACACACAAGGGGGCTAGGAGTTGAAGTTGATTCCATGATGTAGTTGATTCCACGGTTACTGGTTGTAGCTATACCTAGAGTCACATCCACATTCATGTTTATATCTCTTCACTCCATGGGGTGCTCATGGCTGCAACTCTTCTGAAACAGACCACCAGGATTATTTTTAAGGGGCCTCAGGATAGGTTTGAACTGCCAACCTTTTGGTTTGTAGCTGAGTGCTAAACAAGCTGTGATATGCAGGGTGCTAAGCTCAGAAACTCAGTCGGTGCTTGATGATCTCAGGTGGAATTATAGAGAGGGTCAGTGATGACCCATTGACTGCTGGGTAATTGTTGATGTAGTCTCTCTGTGCAGACATGTAAAGTACCTGAAAACTTAAAATCCAGCTCATCGAGTGCATTATCCTGCCTTGCTCCAGCCCAGCAGCGTGCTCTGCAGGGGACAGTTGGCCATGCCTGGAGACATTCTGCAGAAGGGAGTCCCACTGCCATCTAGTGGCTTGAGACCAGGGATGCTCGCTTAGCATCCCGGTGCAGAGAACAAGACGGCCCCACAGCAATGATGTTGCCCAAAATGTCAGCAGTGCTGCCACTGGGAAAATGGTCTAGTCCAAGCCCTGACCTTCGTAGAGGAAGAAAGCCGATCCAGAGCAGCTAAGTGACGTGCTGTGGGTTGCACAGTCTGATTCCAAGCGCAGTACTCCACCCAAAGCTGTTACCACGTCCAAAATTAAACAGCAATACCTGCCCAAAGGCCTCTTCGTTTGAGGACCAAGTAAGACATTAATGAGAAAGCCCTTTGACAAAAGTGGCATGCTGCACAAACATGAGCTTTTATTACCCAGGATCTTTTAATATCTGTAAATGGATATTGTACCAGGTCAGTTAATTTTCTAACTGCTCTATCTGAGCTTTCAGATGGCAGCACCTCTGTCCAACCCAGTAAAGGTCTCCTGTGCAGGCTGAGCCACCCTGGAAAGCCTCATGCCTGGCTTCTCCACCCCTCAGCTAATCTCCAAGTGATTAATAAGGACTCTCACTATGCTGTGCCTCCCAGCTGACAGATGCTAGGCTATCAATGCATTCATATCACCTCCTTGATGCCTGAGAAGTAATATAGTTTAATGTGTAAGAGAAGCCACGAATATCTCCTTCTCACAACTGTGCAGCAAACGAGATCTCCCAATCTGATTTTCAGCCCTCCGGTCTTTCCAAGTGAAGTGGATGGTCCATTTCATGTTGTCTCACGTCTCTGCACATTGCATGCCAACATTGCGATACAGGGTGCGGCTGTGGGTCTTAGTAGACAAAGCCCCCACCCGGACCCCTGCCCCCAAAGCTCCTTGGTCACCCTGCACAGCGCAGGTCCAGGCCGGGCTCCACACTGCAAGGCGATCCACCCTGACCCTCCAGTGTGGCCGTCCTCACACCCTGCTCCCACATCCACCTAGAAGGACTGGAGATGAGAGATTTCAGGAGCTCCCTGCCTCATCTGCCTCCATCCTGAATGACAGAGCAGCTGTAACTGATGAGGCAGGATGCAGCCTCGTTCCCAGTCCCCACCCTCTCTGGGAGAGCAGGGCTGTGTGGCACCTCATCCAAGGCCTTTCCCCTGTGATCTCATTACTGAGGAGCTGCTCTTCTACCGCCCACCTCCATCACCTCATCTAAATACGGGGGAGATGACTATGTCTTATTTGCTGCTCCTTCCCTGACTCCATCCCAGGAGCTCCCTGAACAGATCATCAGTCACTTCTCATTACACCTGCAGCAGCCTTCAGATACTGCTGAAAAGAGACAGGCGAACCTCCCCTGCTGCTGCCAGGCTCCAGTGCACATGTGCACACACATTGTACAGGCACACTCACATGTACACACGTGTGCACAAACTTTGTTCAGAGGTGGGGTTTCTACCCATTTTGCCTCTAATATTGCAATCAGAGAGTGGTAGAACAATGAAAGATGCAGGTGGATGAAGGAAGATCTATTTATTCCCTTACTTGTAACATAAACCATTCAGGGCTCTTTTTTTTTTTTCGTACAAAAACACCACCACCACCATCAACAATGATCAAGTAGCTGTCATGTATGCAGTGCTGCCCTATTCAAGGCGGTGCTGAGTATGTGAGGAGGGTTCTCTCTAAAACACAGCTCTGAGGAAATCTGTCTCCTTCGCCCTTTTACACACGCAGGGAGAGGAGCCTGCAGGAGGCTCCGTGAGTTGGGTGAAACCACACGATGAGTGAGGAGACCGAGTGTGAAGCCAGGGGAGTGAGAGCCCAGAGTTCACCACTTCACCACCATGCTGGTGTGCACAATTATCGAAAGGGGGCTACCAACAGCAGGACAGGAAAAAAAACAACTAAAGCATGTAACTTGTGGTTTTAGCTCTGGCTTACTTCCAAAAGGAATATTTTTGTTGTTCTAGAGAGCTTTATACCTCTATAAAAACAAAAGGCTACTGCTGTCAAGCACCTTCAGACTCAAGACAGAGGAGAGCAGTCCCAGTGGACTTCCAAAGCTGTAAATCTGCACAGAAACAGAATACCTCCTGTGGAGTGGCTGGATGGTTCAAGCCAGCAACCTGGCAGTTAACAAGTACTTCCCTTGTACCTGTAATACCTGTATAAAGGGTATTAAATATGAACTACTCCTGGTGTGTGATTTTTTAATTGAATTAATGGGCCTGGAACTTTTTTTAATAGCTAAGAATGGTGAAATCAGACTCCTTTAGATGTTATGATAAGAATACACACTGCACAGGGCTTGGACCCAACCCATTTCAATTCAAAGGAAGACAGATTTATTTTCTTCTTCTTCCCAGAAGGTTCCTTAGCAGAATGTGTGTTAAACAAAATTGTTCAGATATGGAAAAGAGCAACCTCTTCTTGGGAAGGTTCTGGCAGAAAGGGGCTTCGGTTAGATATCCAGCTCAACCCAGCCCCAGAGGCCTCATCATGTTTTATTTTGTTTTGTCCTTGACACTGATTGTCTTGGGAACTTTGGCCCCCGAGCAATGGCCAAGAAGTCAGGTCTTCTTGATGTAAATCCACTAATATCCCCTACTATGATTTTCAGTGCCAATGGTAAGTCCCACCCAGTGGCTGCCACATGCCCCTGAGCAGACACGTCAGAGCAGATGAGAGCATGAGACAGCATTTAAGAGAATAGTAGGCTGATCCTTGACGTAGCTGTTTGGCCTCTCCTCAGAAATCATTAGTGACACTGACTGGCTGCAGTCATGGGTTTCATTAAGAACAAGTCTATCTTTACCAAAGAAAACCGCAAGGTAAGAGGACTTTCAGCTCCAGCTACATATGGCCCCAAACTTACGTACCTATTGTCCTGTTTTCAGAAGAAAAAAAAATTTGCTCAGTGCCTCCCTGGCAAATAAAAACTTTGGTACTACAACCCACAATCCCAGATAAAGTGTAGGTATCTGCTTTGGCAGCTCCCCTGGATCAAGCTGCTCCAGTAGCTCTTCACAACAACCCTGTGAAGAGATGATCAGTCAGGATAGCCTAGTCTGTTCTGCAGAAAGAAGCTATCCCTGAAACCTCAGTGGCTTAAAATCTAGAAGTTTATTTCTTGTTCATGCAAATTCTGATGCTGGAAGGGCAGTTCCACAGGGTGTTTGTCCCGCACACAGTCACTCAGTGATTCGGGCTGCTTCACATATATGGTGCCACCAGATCAAAAGGTGGATTCCAGGTCATCACAGCAGAGGAAGAGAGAAGTGGGGGTTGTAGATCAGTCTTTGCATGCTTTGACACTTTAGTTGACATAGGTCGCTGGATACTGCTGCTTATATAAAGGTTATCAGTTCAAACCCACCTAGCTGTACCACGAAAGGAAGGGGTCATCTGCTTTCATAAAGGGTACAGTATAGACAACCTCATGCAACAATTGTACTCTGTACCACAAGGGGCGAGCATGAGTCAGAACTGACTTGAAGGCAACAGGCTTTTTGTTTGTTTGGTTGGTTGGTTGGTTGGTTGATTGGTTGGTTGGTTCATTGGTTGGTTTGGTTTGGTTTGCTGGTGGGAGGTGGTTCTACCTACAGCGTATTAATCTGAACTAGTCACTTTAGTTTTTTTGTTGTTTGTTTTTTGAGAGATGTGGAAAAGCTCATTGGCATTAATGGAGAGTTAACTCTGTCACAGACGGCCTCCTCAAAATCCCCCCCCCCCTTCAGAAACTAGCAGAGATTTTCAATGAAGGAGCCCTGCTGGCACCCGCTGCACATCTCCCTGCAAGGTCAGTCCTTTGGAGCCACTGGGGGGAAGAAAAATGAGACTTTCTATTCCTGTAAAGAACTCCAGCCTCAGAAACCCTCAGGGGGCAATTCTACCCTGTCCTCTCGGGTCGCTGTGAGTCAGACTTGAATTTATGGCTATGAGTTGAGTTTTAATTCCATTCACTTACTGCTATTGACAGGTTTCTAGATTAGGACTTGTCATCCCAAATGCCAACACTAAATGAAAATGAGCTGTCCAGGCCACACTAAAGGGGTTGGAAATAAAGCAGGCACACTAATTAGACACCTATGGCAAAATTCAGAACTGAGCATGCCCTGACCCAAGTCATCTAGGCCCAGGTAGAAGGCACACAGAATATGACATCACACACATGCGCCTAAATCAGCCAGTAAGATCGACCAATGCCCTCCAGTGGTGCTGGGAGATGATCCAAGCAGGCCTGGGCTCTTTGTCGCCCTCCCTTGTTCACGTGCTCTGCAAGTGGAGGGTGAGGCCCTTGGGGGTTCCTGCCGGGGCTCCTCAGCTGGTTCTGCACTCCTGCTCAGGTATTCCTCCCATGGAACCACCATATTCAGCTGCAAACTTTCCCCACCCCTGCCATGCAGCCTAGCGTGCTTGTGGGAGAGAGCGGGTACTTTTTGAGACTGTGATACCTGAAACTTTCCTTCATAAAATTCACTTGGATTTACAAAAGTGCTTCTGCCATGTGAATTCTTTCAGTGTTGCTAAGCAAGAACTGAGGGCAACCACCCCAGAAACCTAAAACTATCAAGTCGATTCTGACATATCAATCGAGGGGATCCTCAAACTATGGCCACGGGCCACATGGCCCTCCGAGGACATTTAGCCGGCGCGCCGGGTGTTTTGCCCCGTTTTGTTTTTTACTTCAAAATAAGGTATGTGCAGTGCACATAGGAATTTGTGCGTACTTTTATTTTTAAACTATAATCCGGCCCTCTAACAGGTCTGAGGGACAATGAAATGGCCTCCTGTTTAAAAAGTCTGAGGACCCCTGAAAGGACTGTTAGGCAGCTTAGCCTAGGGAATTGGGAAGTCCATTTACGCATGCCCAGGAGAGCCAGCAAAGGACAAAGCTGGATTTTCCCGCCAGTGGGCGCAGATGGGCGTTACACCTGGAGCAGCCCACCTGGGCCAGGTGACTGCAATTCAGCCAATGGGATCAACCTCAGGTCGTTCACCACGCCTCCCCCGGGAATCCTTGAAAAGGCAGGGACCGGAAGGGAGAGGGGCTGGTCTGGTCGTCTTCGTGGGAGGAGAGAGATCCTTGCGTGACCCGGAGCAGTCTCTGCCAGGCCGCATGGTCAAAGGAATCCTATGGGTGCCGCGTAAAACCTGAAGTTTCTTTTAATTCTCATTAAATTCAATTGGATCACCAGCCTGGCTTCGGCGTGAAATCTTTCTCGTGTGGAGCCAAGGACTGAGGTTGGAATCTAGCCAGGAGGGAGACACCTTACAGGACAACGTAGAACTGTGCCTGTAGGCTCCCAAGGTCATAAGTCTTTACAGGAGCTGAGAACCTCACCTTTCTCTGTGCGCCACCAGCGATTCCAACTGGCTGGGCTCATGGTCACACACATTCCACCAGGCTCCTTGAGCCTTAACTTGATAATTTAATGAAACGACACTTATCCCAGTCACATCGTATCATTGTCTATAATCTTGCTATTCTAATATCAAATTTAAAATAAGGAATATATTTAAGCAATCAGATCATTAAATCTCTTTGAACGCTTACTTAAAAAACAAAAAAACTCTGTCCAATTATTTTCAGCACAGAAAAGATTCCAGTGTTTACAGCTTAGTATTTAATTGCTTTTTCTTGTTTTCTTTTGCATTGGTGAATCATTTTGAGCTTATAATAATTTCAAAAATAAATATTTTTCAGAGCCTCCAGCCATTCAATGTGCAATGATCATTTAAAAGATTTCTTGGTTAGAGGGTTCTCAAAAGAATAAAAAGCTTGTCCGCATGCCTGGTCATTTCTGTATTCAAAAGATGAAATTGCTCATTAAATGCTATGAGTCAATTTCTTCCTTCAGCCAAACTGCCCATTTTAGCAAAGATTCCATCACTGAATTAAGCAAATGGTTCTACATTTCAAAGTCAACAACGATACTCTTTTCCCTTTAACATGAGCATCTTAAATAGCTCCAAAAGTAGTCAAGCTCTTTATTTTGCCTTTTCCTGAGAAAGCTGTTTTGTTGTTTGTTTTATTTATTCATTTAGACTTTCATTTTAAGATTTGTGTATTTTAAGTTCTGCTAGTCAGGACATTTTAAATGGAGCCAGATATTTTTTTTGCACCTTGTCTTTTAAAATATAACGAGGCTGATCAGTACATTCCATAATGAAATATGAAGTCTTCCTGTTTCTGTTTGTTTGTAATTTCCCTAAGGATAACTGTTAATGTAGTAAAACCAACCCCCCCCCCCATAATGAACTACATTTGGTCTACCGGGGGTTGTGGCCAACCTTTTGATAGAAAAGCCCAGTGACCCCCTTCTGCATCTCCTTTCCCAACCAAACCCCGGTGGCTGGAAGCTGGAAGGAAGAAAGAGGCTGGGCTGCTAGGGCAGGGTGAAGAAGGTATGACCTTGCAGATTATTTCAAATTCTACCCTGAAGGCAGAAAGTTTTCCAAACGCGATAGCTAGAGATTCACTTCCTTAGAAAAAGATTAAAATGTATTTGTCCCTTAGAAAAGCCAAAGGAAAAAGTTGTTATTAATTTAGGCAATTAAAGAACTTTGAAAGCTGTGTCTAGTACAAAAAAAAAATCTGTCCCTAGAGCCCATCGGCCTAGGAAAACGGAATTTTTATATCACGTAAAATAAAGAAAGGTTATTTCTTAGACTTGCTCAACAGAAGACTGTCATTTAAAAACGGTTATTGTAATGAGAAGCTGGGTTTTCTTGAGTCAGTTTGAAATGAAATTAGAGGTGCATGTTCTGCCCATGGCAGCATATCCGGAGGAGTCTGTGTTCCCGTGACTCTTGCTCTGTCTCGTGCCTTCTGGGAAACTCACAGCTTGGTGCCCACATCTAGTCTCTTGGACTTTCTTGCCAGCTTTGGAAAGGTGTTGAGTCTGTTGGATCTGCTGCACAGAGACAGCATGCATGTGGACCCTTCCCAGATTCCTCATAGAGCAGCCCCCCAGTGTAAAGCTGTGGGTGAGGTTTGATGACCTTTGCCCCTTCTACAAACCCTATATTCTTTGACAGACCCAAGCGCTCCCCCGAGGCATTACCGGAGAAGCAGCTACCCCATAGTTTCCAGATGGTGGGTATCAGCCTGTGTGCTCATTGGGATCGCCAGAGAGCTTTCCAAGAGATATCTTTGTCCCATCTCCATGGAGTCTGATTTTATTGGCCTGGAATGCAGCCCAGGTGCTTGGATTTTTTTCTCTCTCTCTTAAGTTTTTATTGTGAATTGGGTGAAGGTTTACCAAGATCATCAGTTTTCTATTCAACAGTTCATACACATTGTGTTTTATGCCACTTAATGCAATCTCCACAATATAATATCACTTGTTCCACTTCCTACTTGTGCCTTCCATTTCCATTCCTCCTCCCTTCCTACCCTTCTGAACTTGGGCCTTGGATTAATCCTGCCCTTTTGAGATCAAATGGTTTGCTGTTTTAAGGTTTGTGTACCTCACTTGTGTTATTGCTCCCATTGTAGACCGATCTATTCTTTGGCTGAATATTGAACCACAGGTATGGGTTCATTTTCAGACTTAGTGAATAAGGACCATCGTTTCAGAGGTTCTGTTAGTCCCTATCCAGCCAATAAACCTGGTCTCTTTTGTGACTGTGAATTTTGCTTCACTACCTAGGACCTTTTGATGTGATCTCTTTCAAAGAAGTTGGAATTGATAGTTGGAGATCATGTAGTTATTCTGTGCTCAGAGTCATGAAGTCTACTGTTCATGTGGCCCATTCACCACTCTTCTTTCCTCCAGGGTGAGAGTGACAATACTTGCCCACTAATGGCCACTTGTGAGCTTCTAAGATCCAGCTGCTACTCACCAGCGTGGATGTCGAACATTGTCTTTACCGTCTAGATTATGACAATTGACCTTGGTGTCCCTTACAACTATAATCCCCAGCCCCCAAGCCCAGTAAAGCACTCCCTCCAGTTGTTTGGTTATGCTTAAGGAGTTTTTATGTCTTTATCCTCTGTGTGCTCCAGAATATTCAATTCCCTGCATGATCAGAATGCTCAGTCAGGGCTCAGAATCTTGGTGGTAAGGCTCCTGGTGAGATCCTGGTACATCAGACACAAAGTAGAGGGTGTGAGGCTAGAGGATGAGCAGAAGGGATCATACTGGGTCTAACAAGGAAAGAAAAGGAAATGAAGGGTATAAGTAATTAAAACCAAGAGCATAAATAGATACAAATACACAGATGTCCCTTGCAACATCATTCCCAATCTCGCAAATGTGTAAACAGTCTAAATACCCATCAGTAGATGAATGGATAAGTAAAACATGTTGCCTACGGTATATACAATGGACTGCTACTCAGCCATAAAGAGAAATGAAGTCCTGACACAGGCTACAAGAGGAATGAATCTCATAAACATTATGCTGAGTGAAATAAATCAGCTTAAAAAGGGACAGATTTTGTTTAATTCCACTTACATGAAATATCTAGACTAGGAAAATGAATAGAGACAAACATCTATCAATTGCTTCCAGGGATAGGTAGGAAGGTAAATATGGTTGTTACATAATTTCATGTCAATTGGATAAATAAGTGGGGTGGAGTCTTCCTTACACCTATATGAGTGTCCTTGGATTTATTTCTCTAGTCAACCCAGCCTAACCCAGTAGGGCCTGGAGGGGAAGTGCCAGCCCTGAGACGATACTGAGCTTCCATAAGGGTGATGGCATAATTTTGGAATGGGTAAGGATGATATTTGAACAACTTGCAGAATGCCACTTAATTATAATCTTGTAGAGTGTGGAAGTGTCAAGTGTTTTGATCCATGTATATTTACTACAATTTTTAAAGAGTGTATGCAAAAGAGCAATATGGCAAGTCTGCGTTACCATTTGCTGCTGCTCAGCTAAAAGCGATTCGGGCCTAGGTAGTCCAATGGGAACCGCAGAGGCTCAGGAGGAAAGCTGGTACCATCTGGAAACTAAGACTTGTCTGACCAAATGCAGAGTCTCCCTTCAAGTAACTGACAGGTCAGAGGCAGCTCATCTCTGCTGCAGAAGCAACGATTTGTCTTAATTCCTAGACCACTGCCACAACCATGCCTTGTTGCCCTCGGTGCCCTCCTTCCCCACCACAATAAGTCACTAGAATGTTGTGCTTCATTGAAAAACAAACAAACACCTTCTGTCTCCATCCTGGCACTGTTTCCACTTATTTAACATCATAACATATGTCACCTGTTTCCGTAAACAATCTAACATGGACATGGCATGATGGGACTGATGATTTAGGCAAATGAGAAAGAGCCTGCCCTGCGAACACACACGACGGCATTTGATTTGCTGTCAGTAGATGCTATCGTGTTTCTGCTCCTCTTTCCTGGAAAATAAATACAGAAAAGAAAGAGGACATGGAAAGGGCTGCAAGATGTTTAGCTCTGGTCCTTCTAGAAAGTCTAGAAAAAGTATGTGAACCCTGCCTGCCTTTAGATGCCCCACTCATCTGGCAAACAAGGATTGCGCATTGACATCTGGATCTGGGGGGAGGATATGACAATTGCCCCCACCAGCAAAGAGCTTCTAGATTTACGGGAGAGCACAGGCCAGGGAGCAGCTCATAAAAAGAACAAGATTAATCACATAGGAGGGTGTGCTCCAGCACCACTTCGTCCAGCTGCAGACACATGAAGGAAAAGCTTCCTTTGCTTTGAGTCAAGTTTATGATTCCCACTGCATCCTTACCAACACCTTCACAAAGATCTAGGTTCTTGGGTTGTTTCAGTCCAGGGCTGACATCTCCTTGGTAAAGCCACACTTTATGGACAGGGCATGGTCCAAGAATTCCACTTATATGTTCTGAAAGGGGCCACGCTAAAACCCCTGGCTCAGACTTTCAGGACTGGGCACAACACAGCAAGCCCACCATGGGGACAGCGGGATTTGGTAACACTCTCATCTCCATCACAACCTGGAACTGGCAAACCTATTTTCTTCCACTCACCATCTTTCAATCAATAGTTACTCAGCTATTAATTGCTCCCAGCCTCAACATCAGAAAAGTGTTCAGACATTACCAAATTGTCCATCTAATGGTAGAGGTCTGTACAGAGATATGAGAGCAAGAGGCTCAAAGATGATCAGTGGGTAATGAGAGAAGGATTTGCCTTTGAAAGAAAGCCCCTGAGCTTTAGTCACATTGGCAGACTTTCCCTGGAGCAAGCAAATAAAGCTGCTCCTGGCTCAGCTCCATTCCTGATCTGATCTTGCCATGAGACTATCCAACCCCAACCCCACGTACTGGAAACCACAAGTGGAAGGAGGTGGGTCTTGGGGATACCATTGAAAAGAATGGGAATTACAGAACACTTCATTGTACTGATATGGAGCTTACACATAGACCAAGAGATAGGACAAGGTGAGACTGTGAACGGGACAAGGTGATACTGCATGGTTTAAAATCAGAAAAGGTGTGCATCAGGGCTGTATCCTTTCACTGTTCTTATTCCATCCGTATGCTGAGTAATTAATACAAGAAGCTGGCCTATGTGAAAAAGAACATGGCATCAGGATTAGAGGAAGGCGTATTTAATAACTTGTGATATTCAGATGACACCACCTCGCTTGCTAAAAGCAAGGATGACTTGAATTCATTTCTCATGACAACCAAAGATTGCAGCCTTCAGTGTAAAGAACACCAATATGCTCGCAACTCCATTTCAAGAATAGCACAATCCACAGAAAATAGGGAACATCATGACAGATGGAGAAAGATTACAGTTGTCAAGGCGTCCATTTGTCTCACATCCACAATGATGTTCATGCACATGTTATACAAAATATTGCATTGGGTAACTCTGTTGCGTATGACCTCGTCAAAGTGTCGAGGGCCAAGAACAGCACCTTGAAGACTAAAGTGGACCTGACCCAAGCCATGGCATTTCAATCACCTCGTGTACATGTGAAAGTTGGTTAATGAGTCAGGGAGATTGAGGAAGAATTTATGTAGTTGAACTCCGGCGTTGATAAAGAATCTTGAAAAGTACTGTGGACTGCCAGCAAAACAAATAAATCTCTCTTGGAAGACATGCATTTAGCATGCTGCTTAGAGGCCAAGAATGGAAACACTTCATCGCACCTACTTTGGGCATGTTATCAGGTGAGCGCACTCCTTGGACAAGGACATCGAGCTTGTTAAAGTGGAGGGGCTTGAAAAAGAGGAAGACTCTTACGGAGATGGATGAACAAAGTGGCTGCTTCAATGGGCTAAACCCAACCCAATTCTGAGGACGGCACCGTACTAGGCAGTGTTTGGCTCTGTTGCGCATAGGTTCACTAGGCGTCAGAACTTAATAACATGCACTTGTTGGACTAGCAGGGATCAGCAAATGCAACCCAAAGACGTATGCAGCACTTTGAGCATGTACAGGTGGCTCTGAAGTAAAATGAAAATTTCTAAAGGATGTTATTCAGATAACGAGGATTTCATTTGTCTAGAAAAAAATATATTTATGGCTCCAGAATTCTTTTTAAATGCTTGTTAGGGACAGGATTAGCTCTTCCATCTCAAAGGCTTGCCAACCCCTGGTCTAGCCTAATGCTTCTCCCCTGCTCCAGGTCCTTAGTCATTCATTCCCACCGAAATATTCACTACTTGGTTCTTGTAGACCCCAAATTCCTCTACAGTCCCGAGACCCATACTCAGTAAATGTTTAAGGGTGCTTTTCCATTCTCTCGGGGGGAAGAAAAGATTGAACATAAAAATTGTCACTGTTCATGTTATTCTCAAATAAGTTCTCCATTTCTCAGAAACATGCAACGTTATGATGCAAAGTCTCTCACCATAAACGGTACAGGTCTCGGCTGTGTGTTCCACTAAAAGAGGAGAAAGCTGGAAAACAATTGGGCTCAGACTCGGGCAGATGGACAAAATCAGGGACAGTGAACACTGATCACAAGAAGACAGACTGTAGCCTAAAAACTTTGGAACAGAGTGCTCAGGCACAGAATGAATCGACATGGAAGGTGGTGATCTCCTTGGCCCAGGGGACATGCAAACAGCTAATAGATCATAAATGGGTGAAAAAACTATAAAAGGAATTGAAAGAAGACGAAGAACTTTGCTCCAGTGTCAATTACGTGTCAGGCACTCCGTTTGAACTTTGTATCTGTTACTTCATTTAATACCCACCATAGTGCTGAGGAAGATCTTGTCATTTGCACTGTGCCCACGAAGCAACTATAGCTGGAAGAAGGGGGACAACATTAAAATGCTATAACTGGTGAGTGGGCCTGATGCAAAAGCTCATCCTTTTTCTATTGGAACATGCTGCCTCCTTAGCAGGGACCAGGGACAATGTACAAGATTCATTTGTTCATATATACAAATATCTGGGAGTTTCCACAGACTGGAGTGGACCTGGGGACACAGGGAAGAGTGCCCGTGACACCAGGATCCTGGAAGGCAGTTCCAGCAGCTGCTGAGCTCACCACAAGAAGGACTTGCCAGGCCAACACTCCTTCTCCTTCTGTGTATGTTTAGATCATGATTAGAGCTGTATGAGCCCCCAGCAAAATGAGATTTTTTTTTAAAACCCAAACCATTTTATTAGGAACTAATCTAGATATCATACCATTCTATAGTTCAATAATATCAAGCAGTACTGTACAATTACTACCACAATCTATTTTAAAACATTTTCTCCCTTCTTGAACTCCTTGATATCAGTTCCCCTTTATCCCTACCCACCACCTCCCCTACTGCACCTCCCAGGGACCCTGATTCTAGTTGTCTCTGTAGGTTCATCAATCCTGGGTTTCATATACTGAAAAACATAGAAAAACAAAAAACGAGTCAAAGTTACCCACAATGTCAAAAGACAACAGAGATAAACCCCAATATGAAAAAATAGAGAGAAAATATTAAATATCAGATCAAGTCCAAAGTGTATCAGAGGGAAAATCAAGAGGAAAGGTTCTAACCATTAAAGTCAGATTTATCATTTTAATCTACTATATATAGTCTTTTTGTCTCCTAGTCTCTCTGTCTGATAACCAAGTGATTCCCAGGCCTCAGTTATGGTTCGAGAAATTACTGGATGAGGTTTATTTCCTGTGTAGATCCTGAAAATGTATTTTGGGATTCCACTGTCGTCCATAACCTCCGCACATCAGAATCTCACAATTTAAGCTCTGATACTATTCCCTCCTTCAGATTTGGATTTATAATCCTTGAATCATGGATGTTGCTGTGCTTCTTCCATGTGCCCTTAGTTGACATCTCACTTAAATGGCTGCTTGTTTACAAACAAGCCTTTAAGATCTCGTGCATTATTTTATCTGATAGCTGCCATCATCTAATTTTTTCACCACACTTGGCTATAGCACTCATCAGGAGGGTTTCCATCATGAGGGTGAGTATCAAGTACTAATGCTCCTTTTGACCAGCCTACTGACAAAAGCATACAAAAAATATGCCCCCTCCCCAATAAAAAAACAAACCCACTGCCATCAAGTCAATTATGACTCACAGCACTCCTGGGTGGCTGGTAGAACTTCTCCAGAACGTTTCTGAAACCATAAATCTATATAGGAGCAAATAACTTCATCATCCTCTCCTGGAGCATTGATCTTGTGATTACAGCCACATATTTAACCCACTGTACAGCCAAGGTTCCTTGTGTCTAAACAGGGTTACCCAAGGGTGAATGTCCCATTCTTTTTCCAATTCATTCACCTAGAAGCAGTATTTCCCAAAGCAAGTCCCCAGAACACAGAGCCATAGTCTGCTGCTTAGACTAAGATGATGGGTCCAGGTGGTGAGCTTGCCTGCAGGTTGCTCTTGCCACTGGAAGGTATCAGTAAATGCTGGTCCCTAGCAGAACTTCTTAAACATTTTCCATTCTCCACCCCTTCTTGCCTGAGCAAATTATATTCAATCTCAGGTATATAGGTATGTAAAACAGGTAGACAAATCAAATGCTTGTAGTAGTTGTTGTGTGCCATGAAATTGGTTCCAACCCATAGTGACCCCAAGCACAACAGAGGGAAACATTGCCCAGTCCTGCATCATCCTCACAAGTGTCCCTGTGCTTGAGCCCATTGTTGCAACTATTCTGTCAATCCATCTCCTTGAGGGACTTCTTCACTGACCTGCTGCTTGATCAAACATGATGGCCTCCTCCAGGATCTGGTTTCTCCTGACAACATGGCCAAAGTATGTAGAAGGAAGTCTCCCAATCTTGCCTCTCAGGAGCACTCTGACCTTACTTCTTCCAACACAGGTCTGTTTGTCAATTTAGTAGTCCATAGTACTTTCCATAGTCTTCTTCAGCATCCAAATTCAGATGCATTGGTTCTCCTGTTTTCTTTCCAACTTTCATATGTATATGAGGCGATTGAAAATACCATGGCTTGGGTCACCTACACCTTAGTCTTCACAGTAACATCCTTGCTTTTCAGTACTCTAAATAAGTCTTGTGCGGTAGATTTACCTAATGCAAGTCTTCTTTTGATCTTTTTTTTTTTTTATTGCTGCTTCCATGAACATTGATTGTGGATCCAAGCAAGACAAACTCCTTGACAACTTCAACCTTTTCTCCATTTAGCATGATGTTACCTATTGATCCATTTGTAAGGATTTTGGTTGTTTTTACATTGAGCTATAATCCATAATGAAGACTGTCATCCTTGGTCTACATCAGCAAGTACTTCAAGGAATCCTCCCTTTTCTTGCACAGTGTTTGGAGCAAAATATTGAATGATGAGGAAGCATCCAAAGAAGCTGGAAAGAATACACAGATTCACTGTTCCAAAAAGAACTCGTCAACACTCAGTGAAATGCCTTGGCATAGTCAACGAAACCCAAGTAGACATCTTTTGGGTATTATCTGCTTTGAGCCAAGGTATGATATCAGCAGTGATATCCCTTGTTCCATGTCCTTTTATGAATCCAGACTGAATCTCTGGTAGTTCCCTGTTAATGTACTACTGTAACTATTGTTGATTGATCTTCAGCAACATTTTACTGCCATGTGGTATCAGTGATATTGTTTTATAATTTGAGCATTCTACTGGGTCTCCTTTCTTTGAAATGGGCACAGATATGGATCTCTTCCATTCAGTTAGCCAAGTATCTTCCAAATTTTCTGGCATAGATGAATCCTCATTCAAGTTTTTAATCAACTTAATGAAATATTTGGATTGGTATTCCATCAATTCCTGGAGCCTGTTTTTGGCTAATACTTTCAGTGCAGCTTGAACTTCTTCCTTTAGCACCATGGGGTCTTACTGGTATGCTACCTCCTGAAAATGATAGAAGGTTGACTAGTTCTTTGGGGTACAATGTCTCTGGTGCATTTTTCCATCCTCTTTTAACACCCACATTCATTCCACATCATTCAATATTTTATCCATAGAATCTTTCAACATTGCAATTTGAGGCTTAAATTTTTTTCTTGAGGTCTTTCAGTTTAAGATATGCTAAGACTGTTCTTCCCTTTTGGTTTTCTAATCCTAGGTCTTGTACATTTTAATATACTATTTATCTTTGTCTTCCCAAGTTACCCTTTGAAATTTTTTGTTCAGTTCCTTGGCTTCATTCTTTCTTCCATTTGCCTCAGCTATTCTATGATTAAAAACAAGTTTCAGAGTCTTCTGACATCCACTCTGATCTTTGCTTTAATGCTTGCCTTTTTAATGACCCTTTGCTTTCTTCATGAATGACCATCTTGATGTCCTCCCACAGTTCATCAGGTCTTATGTCATTATTGTTCAATGCAGTAAATCTGTTCTTGAGATGTTCTCAAAATTCAGGCGGGATAGACTAAATGTTGTATGTTGGATCCATGGTTTTGTTTTAATTTTCTTCAGCTTTATCCTGAACCTACATATGAGCAATTGATGGTATGTTCCAAACTCAGCCCCTAGCCTGATTTTAGCTGCTGATATTGAACTTCTCCATCATCTCTTCTCACAGATGTAGTTAATTTGATTTCTATGTACTCCATCTGTAGAAGTACATGTGTGTAGTCGCCTTTTGCATTGTTGAATACAGGTATTTGCTATGAGCAAGTTGTTGGTTTTGCAAAATTCTATTATGTGATTTCCAGTTATGTTTCTATCCCCAAGTCCATCTTTTCCAACTAATGTAATGTTCCTTCTGTTTTGTTTCTATATTTTGCATTCCAATCACCAATAATTACTAATGCATCTTGATTGTATGTTTGATCAGTTTCTGACGGAAATCATTGGTAGAATTCTTCAGTTTCTTCATCACTTACTTTTGTGGTTGGTGCATAAATTTGAATAATAGTTGTATTGATTGGATTTTCTTGAATGTGGATAGATAAAATTCTATCACAGATACTTCATGATGGATTTTGCATGTCCTTTTTTTTAAACATTTTATTAGGGGCTCATACAACTCTTATCACAATCCACACATATACATACATCAATTGTATAAAGCACATCCGTACATTCTTTGCCCTAAACACTCTCAAAGCATTTGCTCTCCACTTAAGCCCTCTGCATCAGGTCCTCTTTTTTCCCCCCTCCCTCCCCATTCCCCTCTCCCTCATGAGCCCTTGATAATCTACAGATTGTTATTTTGTCATATCTTGCCCTATCCGGAGTCTCCCTTCCCCCACTTCTCTGCCGTCCATCTCCCAGGGAGGAGGTCACATGTGGATCCTTGTAATCAGTTCCCCCTTTCCAACCCACTCACCCTCCACTCTCCCAGCCTCGCCCCGCACACCCCTGCTCCTGAAGGTATCGTCCACCCTGGATTCTCTGTGCCTCCAGCTCCCATATTGCATGTCCTTTTTGACAATGAATGTCACACCATTCCTCTTGATTGGATTATTCCCGACATAGTAAACCACACACTTTTCTGATTTAAAATGATGAATACCCACCCATCCACATCAGCTAACTACTGCCTAGCATATCGACCATTATGCCTTCCATTCAATTTTTGACCACCTCCAATTTCCCTAAACTTCACACATTTCAAGTTCTGATCATTAGCAAATGTTTACACCTGTTTCTCCTTGCCCTGAGTCGTGCCTTTTCAGAAATGAAGATCCTGAAAACTCCACTCACACAGCCTTTACTCAACCGAGGTCGCCCTGGAAAATGACTCTGAGAAAGCAGCTCTTCCTCAGTGACCTTTCTAATGCCTCTGACCTGCGGGACACATTCCCCAACAATCTCCCATAATGCTCTGCTTCCATTCACTACGCCTTCACTCTCTGACAATGTTTCTAAGCTGTGTACTAGATTTTCAGTGGCTCCTTCCTCTGACATGGGGAAATGAGTCCTTCTTTGTTGTTTGTTCTTGGTCTGGAAGTTCTGCTGAAACCTGTTCACTTTGGGTGACCCTGCAGGTCTTTGAAATATCAGTCACATAGCTTTCAGCATCACAGCAATACACTTAATTAATAATAAGTCCGAAATAAATGTATTCTAAAACATTCTTTGGTATACATATTATTTTACTATTTATTAAAGACTAAATTTTTCATAGTAATGAGATGTATGTGCTTGTTTATTTTTACATATAGAATTTAATCTTGGTGGATTATTTGATATTGCAGGGCACAGAGCATCTCTAACACTTTTCAGTTTAGCAATATTTTTATTTTATTATCATCAATGCTGAGAACAACATATAAATATGTAGTACAAAATTGCAGAAGTATGTTTAGGGCTATTTCAAAAATTGTTAGAAATTCTGTTATAGTCACAAGCCAGAATTTATTTAACAATTCTTTTAGGGAACTCCAGTTTTAAACCCGTGTCTCTTAATAATTTGGCAAATTCTTCATGAACTTTTAATGACCGATGATTGGCATTGTTTTATTATTTCAACTGAGTATGGTTAATGAACCCAATTTATTTTTTTAGAATCAAAATTTGAAGTCAAGTATTCTGAAACTGTATCTCCAGGGACTTCTAATGATCAATTTAACTCTTACAATTAAATATTTGGGAAGGTTATTTTCAATTTTAAAATAATCTGTAGCTGTAAACATTTCTGAAGGACTATTTTCCACCTTATTCTTCTAAATGCTAACTCTTTTAGTCAAATTTTCAATTTTTATCCTTTAACATAAACATGCTATACTTTTTTCTTCAAAGAAACATGTCATTGAGTTTTTCAAAAATAATTAACAGATAATATAGTTTGGAAAGTCATAATTCATTATAAAAATTAACAAATTCTTACTTATGCTCCATCAAAAATATAATTAGCTTCTCTAATCTGTTTAACCTTTGCCCTCTTGAGAGCCACCTTACTTCTACATGCAGTAAGAAGACTCGTAATTGGAGTCCATGGCTTTGCATAAGTTTAAAAACAAACAACTGTTAAGGATACTTAATGAAGTTAATAATCTTGATAGTAGCTTGAAGTACAACATCTAAGTCTGGTGATTAATTTTTATTTCAAATGCCTCCTGTTGGATTATGTGGTGAGTAAAAGTATGTTCATTGCCATGACCTTTAACTGTTGCTACAAGTCCAACATTCTCACGCATCGTGCTTCAGCACTGTACAGACTCCCATGCAAGTTTTCCAATGTAAACCCTTTATTTGTGGAAAATTCCTCGACTTTAAGATATATTTATATATATTCTTTTCTTGTGTGCCCTTTCAAAGGGCAGCCAGACAGTAATTCTTCGTGTATGCTTTCTTCAGAGACATATCTTACATAAAGTAATAGCTGTGCTATATTAGTTGTTTCATCTCACTGAATTGCAAATTTTGGCTTCCCTTAAACCTGATAAGAAGCTGACACAATTGGTCATCACTAATTTCAGAAATCCTTTTGGAAATAGTATCATTCAATAAAGGAATTTCATTAATTTCTTCCCATACATTTTCCCATGAACTATTTCTGACATTTTAATTGCAGCAGGTAACACAATATTTTCTTCTATCATATAGGTTTTTTAAAATAGAAATTAAATAAGAAGTTCCATTATGAAAGTAAATAGTTTCCATTAACATTAACAAAATTTTGACACATTATTTTTCTTTAATTTTTAAGGCATTTTAAATATTCCTTTGGTTTATTGTAGTGTGCTGCATAATTGCTATTAAAAGGTAATTTTCATTTTGCTGGTTTCATGCTCTCCACAGCTAAAATTTCACTACAAATTAAACAAAGAGGCTTCTCCACACCATCACTATCATTAGAAGTAAATTCATATTGCAAAAAGGCTGCTACCTGTTTCCTTTCTCTTCTTAATTTGGGTGCACTCGACCCACTAGTGAAGACTTAGCTGCCGTATCATCAGTATTTTTCCATCTTCTGTCTAAATTTAGCCACTTACCCATAATAAAAATATTTTATCTTAAGATATAGCTAAATATTGCTAATGCTTTCTACCAACAGAAATGCACTTGCTTACTCCAAAATGTGCATAGTCCCCTTCCCCTGTCTTGACTTGACTTTCCCCTCAGCATCACTTATCTTTCTGGTAGGAGTGTCTGTTCATTTCGGGTGACCTTAGCATAATTTTGTTTGTCAGCAATTAAAGGTCATCTCCCACTCGCCCAATCTTGCACATCTGACCCCAGCTGAAGTGAGGCCTCCTCTGTCAAAGTGATTTTTGAGAAATGCATACAAAGAGGATGCTGCATTCCAACACGATGCAATCCAGGGATACACTCTACTCATATGATATGTATATGCTGAGGAGTGACAGTAGAAAAAAATTAAAAGTCTGTCTGTCTGTTATTAAACTATTATGTCTCTGCAAGAAACCTTGCAATACACAACACAAAACTGTCTCGACTCTGAGTCGAGGTGCCTGTAGCAGCGCTTGGTGGCATTGCCTGGCGCGAGGGCACAACACGTGCAAAGTGAACGTGCTGTGTGCTCAGAACCAGGGCTGCAGTGTAGCCCGCAATACAACATGGATTAGCACTGCCTAAAACAGCTCAGACCCATTACGTGTTTGATTTTGGATTAAGTTTGGGTCATGGTGCATTCAGAAACTTTATATTGTTGCCAAATTTTCGTGACCCACGGGTTGAGATGTTTTCGACTACCTTGGGCCAGCCCCTGTGAAGGCTCAAGCTCATTTCCAACCCGGATCCTGAGAGGGTTCACTGCTCTCTTTATAACAATTGCTTCCCAGGACAGATGATCCCTTCAGGACCGGGGCTGAGAGTGGCGATACTGGGAGGCAGGTGTGGAAAGGGGGAGCCGATAACAAGGATCTACATATAACCTCCTCCCTGGGGGACAGACACCAGAAAAGTGGGTGAAGGGAGACATTGGACAGTGTAAGACATGACAAAATAATAATAATTTATAAATTATCAAGGGTTTATGAGAGAGGGGGGAGCGGTGAGGGAAGGGGGGAAATGAGGAACTGATACCAAGGGTTTAAGTAGAGAGCAAATATTTTGAGAATGATGAGGGCAACAAATGTACAAATGTGCTTGACACAATTGAGGTATGTGTGGACTGTGATAAGAGTTGTATGAGCCCCCAATAAAATGATTTTTAATTGCTTTCAAATTTATTTGACTGTGGCATTTTATATTCAGCCCTACGCAAATCACGCCACTAAAGCCAATGTATAATGAAACAATACTTATCATTATTGTGTGGGGCAAGTGCAAATAGTTTCTGTCCTGTTTTCTTTTTACCATGGCTCAAGACCTTCTAAATCAATTCATGACACCATGGTTTGAAAAAACTGATCTAGAAACCATCTTGATTTCTAGGTAAGCTGACCCCACTCTAAATCAGAGGGTCAAAGAAAAGGTCACAGAACTAAGAATCGAGAGACTGAGACTCCAGCCCCAGCATCCCTGCTTCCTGGCAGCAAGACCTCAATCCAGGGGCTTCTCCTCCCTGAAACCCTGATCACTTCCATCCATGCTGGTACAACCTGGAATCAGACAGGAAGTAGATAAGGTTCTCAAGGAGAATTGAAGGGACATAAGCATTAGTCGCTGGGTCAAACCCACCTGCCACTCCTCAGGAGAAAGTTGAGGTTATCTGTTCCTGTGAGGACCCGATATAAGCCAACATAAGTAAGAACAGATGGTAGGATGGCGGTCAGAGAGTCCAGAGATGAGAAGAGGAAGCATATGCGGGAACCTGGAGGGAGAGCTGTAGGAGGACCCCCCACAGAGCACAGCCAGTACCCTTTAAGATGTATCCATTGCTGGATGGATCAGATATCACATCTGATGAAGCAGAGGCAGTGTTGAGAGGGGGAGACCCCCTGTGAGGGGAATTAGCGAAAGAACTACAGCAATGACCTGGACATGATAACAGACTGAGCAGCATTTCTTTCTTGTACCCAAGGTCACCAGAGCCGGGCAACCTGAAGGCAGCCGACAACAACCCAGTTTCCATGGTGGTTGTCTCTGGGGGTCTTTGAATGGAAGGTACTGCAATAAATAAGGGATGAATTCCATAGCAGGGCTCCATCCATGGGGCGGACCCTCTAGGACTGGACAGAGGCAGTGGCCATCCACTTCTGGCAGTCAGGGGATCTTAGCAGAACCATGAAAGTTCAAGGTCCTGGGCCTGTTTCTATAGAGGAAAGCACTGGGATTTTCCAGAGGAACATAAAGAAAGGGTTGCTAACTTTTGGAATTCAGACTCTTGGAAGGATTTTATTTTAAGCAGGGAAAATGACACAGCAAAAGCTTTCTTTTTTAAAATCCCCCGAAGGGGTGTACCGTTCCTGAAAGTACTGCAATGCCAGGTCGATGCGTGGAGTGGACGGAGCAAGCTCCTATTCCAACTCCCTGCTCCAAAAATCCATTTAATCTATTGTCCTCAGATAGAGGACGTATCAGATATTAAACAGATAAGAACAGATACTACACTTGATCTTAGCCAAAAGGCTGAGAAGCGATTTAAAAAGGCTTTTTTAAAAAGAAAGAATTCCATCTGGCAGCTCTGTGGAGGATAGAAGGGAGAGAGATGCTGGAGTCTGTGAGAAGGGATTAAATTGGAATGCCCTGACCACTTCAGTTCCCTGCTGGACTGTAGGTAGCAGGGCTTGGGGGATAGAGAAGTGTTTTCACCTTCAATTTCTGCAAATTTAACGAGCTCCCTTTCAGCAATAGTGAAAGAATCTAAACATCACCAGTTTCCAGATTGGTTTGTGGGGCTCAGAATGGAACTACGAATCTCCTTGCCCTTGGCCAAAAGCACACAAAGGAAAGTGTTTGAGAACAGATGAGATGGCTGCTTTAAAAAACATCACACACAGGTATCTGCAGAGGAAATTCATCCAATGTTTGTGGATTAAATTCCCCATCAGTCATCGAAGATTTAATTTTAATTAATGGAACAGACTGGTAGAATACCTTTGGTTTCACTAGGGGAAAGTATCTGAGTCTAGATTTGTTCAAGATGTGAGTATTTGCTTGGTGCAAAAGACCTAAGGAAGATGAGAAGCTCAAAGCTAGCTAAGTGTGAGTGTTGACCGACTCCCAGATTGCAATGTTTTATTGAACAATATTTAGTTCATTTGCCATTTGGGTGGAAAGCTTTTCATTCCAGCAGTACTCCCAATCAGCCCTCAGAAGGTACTCTGAACACCTTAATTAGCACCTATGAAAAGTGGCCCAAACTTGAACTACAAAAAGTGAAATAATAATTGGGGGATTTGCCATACTTCAAAGCAAAGCCCTTCCCTATCCCTAGTTGGCAAGGATGTCTGCTGGGTTTCATGAATGCTGCATGCCATGTGTAATTATGTTGAGTAATCACAGCTCTCCCAAGCTCCATGCCTGATGACAAATGGGCTGTGGCAGGCTCTTGTGGCAGGCTCTATTTCTGATCTTCGGGTGCAATTATTCAGTAAGTAGACTTTATGCTGTTTGGGCACATAAACATACATATTTATCACAACCCTTTGCAAATCTGACACCATATACTTGAAGACACTGTCCTATCTGTGGGTAACCAGTACTTCATGAATATTAGATTTCTGTCTTAATTTCACTACCGTGACTTTTTTCTTGGCAGGGAAAAGTCAAGACTCAATCATGTTCATGCCACTAGCAAGCAGCAGAACAAACTCCTGTTCCGGGCAGAAAGATGTTATCATGGAGGAGGTGAATTAGATCTTTCATCTACCTCTTTACCCTGACAGTCTCCTAGGTTCTCAATGAAACTCGCTAACACCTCGCCTCCCAGTCTCATTGTCCAAGACAAAAGCTACCAAGTCAACCTCAAGTCCCGGTGGCTCCATTGTGTGTCGAAGTAGACCTGTGCTCCACAAGGTTTGCTTTGGCAGCTTCTTTTAAAAGTAGATCACCAGCCCTTTCTCCCCAGGAGTCTCTGGATGGACTCAAATCACACTTTCCATTAAGAGCCGAGTGTCATCTGCCAACAACTGTAAGACACACTAACAAACTCATCACCATGGAGTCGATTCTAACTCATAGCGACTCTGTAGGTCCGAGTAGAACTGCCCCTTTGGGATTTCCAAGACTTTACATCTTTCCATGAACAGACAGCCTCATTTTTCTCCCACAGAGCACCTGGTGGGTGCAAATTACTGACCATGTACTGAGCAGGTCAGGGCTCTTTGCCCCACCCAGAGAGCAGTAAGTGATTCTTACTGAATGACACAGCAAAGATGTGCCAATGGCACGATGACTGGAGAATAAAAAACGATAAGGAAGTGGTGCATTGTCCAAAGGGCCCTGCATGGCAGCCCAGCTGCAGTTCCTAAAGACACCAAACCCACTGAGAGATGTCTCTGTTGCCAAGATGGCTCCAAGAATGTTTTCTTACAACTAACAGACACTCAAATCTTCCCCCTAAATCAGGCACCTTCAACAGATAGAAAAGGAGACAGAATTTTTTTTTAATTTAACAATTTATTAGGGGCTCATACAATTCTTATCACAGTTCATACATATACATACATCGATTGTATAAAGCACATCTGTACAGTCCCTGCCCTAATCATTTTTTTCTCCTCTTTTCTTTTTGTACATTTTATTAGGGACCCATACAACTCTTATCACCATCCATACATATACATACATCAATTGTATAAAGCACATCCATACATACCCTGCCCCAATCATTCTCAAAGCATTTGCTCTCCACTTAAGCCCCTTGCATCAGGTCCTCTTTTTTTTCCCCTCCCTCCCCTTTCCCCACTCCCTCATGTGCCCTTGGTAATTTATACCTCGTTATTTTGTCATATCTTGCCCTATCCGGAGTCTCCCTTCCCCCCTTCTCTGCTGTCCCTCTCCCAGGGAAGAGGTCACATGTGGATCCTTGTAATCAGTTCCCCCCTTCCAACCCACTCACCCTCCACTCTCCCAGCATCGCCCCTCACACCCTTGGTCCTGAAGGTATCATCCACCCTGGATTCCCTGTACCTCCAGCCCTCATATGGACCAGTGTACAGCCTCTGCCCTATCCAGTCCTGCAAGGTAGAATTCGGATCATGGTAGTTGGGGGGAGGAAGCATCCAGGATCTGGGGGAAAGCTGTGTTCTTCATCGGTACTACCTCGCACCCTAATTAACCCATCTCCTCTCCTAAACCCCTCTATGAGGGGATCTCCATTGGCCGACACTTGGGCCTTGGGTCTCCACTCTGCACTTCCCCCTTCATTTAATATGGTGTATATATATACATATACATATACACATATATACACACACTTATATCGTTGTTGGTTTTTTTTTGCATGATGCCTTATACCTGGTCCCTTGGCACCTTGTGATAGCACTGGCCGGTGTGCTTCTTCCATGTGGGCTTTTTTGCTTCTGAGCTAGATGGCCGCTTGTTCACCTTCAAGCCTTTAAGACCCCAGACACTATCTCTTTTGATAGCCGGGCACCATCAGCTTTCTTCACCACATTTGCTTATGCACCCATTTGTCTTCAGCGATCCTATCATGGAGGTGTGCAGTCAATGATATGATTTTTTGTTCTTTGATGCCTGGTAACTGATCCCTTTGGGACCACTCGATCACACAGGCTGGTGTGTTCTTCCATGTGGACTTTGTTGCTTCTGAGCTAGATGGCCGCTTGTTTATCTTCAAGCCTTTAAGACCCCAGTCACTATCTCTTTTGATAGCCGGGCACCATCAGCTTTCTTCACCACATTTACTTGTTCACACACTTTGGCTCCAGCCGTTGTGTCGGGAGAGTGAGCATCATAGAATTCCAATTTAATAAAAGAAGGTATTCATGCATTGAGGGAGTGTTTGAGTAGAGGCCCAAGGTCCTTCCGCCACCTTAATACTTGACCTATAAATATAGACACATAGATCTATTTCCCCATCTTCCTATATATATTTGCATGTACATGTCTTTGTCTAGACCTCCATGAATGCCCTTTGACTCCTAGCTCTTTCCTCCATCTCCCTTGACTTTCCTCCTGCCCTACTACCATGCTTCATTGCCACCTGGGCTAGAGTATACCTCTTCTCTAAGCAACCTTACCCTTGATCATTTCCCACCATGCCTGCCACTCCCCCTTCTCTACCATTTGGGGTCCCATGTTTTTCCCTTGTCCCTGGGTTTGTTAACACCACTTCCTTACCCCCCTACCCCCCCACCCCAAGTCCCCCCGGACAGAATTTTTTAAAGAAAAAGAAACATTGAGGGAATTAAGCAGTTGAACTCTGGGAGATGGTCCAGGGCTAGGCTAGGCCCTGATAGCTCCATCACTGTCTTCTGAAAAACTTCTACCCCATCAGGTAGCCTTGAATTCATTCGGTTCCCATTAGATGAGCACTGCCTATCTACCAAGCATGGCGTTAAACACTGACAAACAAAGATGAATTAGACGATCTGTCAGCCTGTGAGTCATTCATTTTATAATCATTAATTTACTGGTCTTCTCCTGGGTGACAAACACGGCCATGTTCTGGGTTTACAGTGAAGAACAAACCAGATGCGGACCTATACCCATGATGCTGAAAGTTTGTGTGGGTAGATGTGTGATTGTGTTTTTATTTGTTTGGTGACTAATTAAAAATTTTGCTAAGTATTATCAAATCAAGGAACTATATTTCACAGCAAGAATAACAGGAAAGATCTGATCTAGCCTGAAACATCAGAAAAGGTCATTGTGAAGAAGTGGCACTTGAACTGAGATGTAAAGAGTGGGATGAACATTCTACGCACTAGGGAAAGAGGTATAAAGACTTTGACATAGCAAGAGTTTGACATGTCCAAGGAGGCACTGCCAGAAGGACTCTGCTGGGGCAGAGGCCATGAGGAAGGGTGGCAAGAGATGGAATGGGAAGGTGGTAGAGCCTGACTAAGGAGGGTAAGCTGGAATTCAAAGACCCCACCGAGAATGGCTTTCATGGAAAGAAGCCATTGAGTCTGTAACCTTCCATGGGAATTTTTAAGAAGTGATGTGTCAGTTCTCTGGCTTCACAACTCAAGTCTGAACTCATTGCCATCAAGTTGATCCCAACCATAGCAACCCTGTAGAACGTCTCCCTATTTCTGAGGCTGTAAATCTTTTATTTTTATTATTTTCTTAAATTTTAATAAATCATTTTATTGAGGGCTCTTACAGCTCTTATAACATTCCATGCATCAATTGTGTCAAGCACATTTGTACATAGGTTCCCATCATCATTTCCAAACATTTTCTTTCTACTTGAGCCCTTGGTATCAACTCCTTTTTTGACTGCTTCCTCCCCCGATCCCTCCCACCCTCTTGAATCCTTGATAACTTACAAATTATTTTCATGTTCATATTTTATACCATCCACTGTCTCCCTTCACCCATGTTTCTGTTGTTCATCCTGCTGGGCGGGGCAGGGGGCAGTTGTTGTATGTCCATCATTGTGATCAATTCCTCCTTTCTCCCCTTCTCTCCCAGCTTCCCCCTGCCCTCATTGTATCGCTACTTTTATTTTTTGACCTGAGCGATTTATCTGTCCTGGATTCTATGTATTCGGAGCTCTTATCTGTACCGGTGTACATTCTCTGGTCTAGCCAGATTTGTAAGGTAGATCTGGGGTCATGATAGTGGGGGGAGGAAGCATTAAAGAATTAGAGGCATGTTGTATATTTTGCTGGTGCTGTACTGCATCCTGGCTGGCTCATCCCTTCCATGTGACCCTTCTGTGAGGGGATGTCCAATTGTCTACAGATGGGCTTTGAATCTCCAGTCCAACTCCCCTCATTCACATAGAAATGGTTGTTTATTTGGGGTCTTCTGATGCCTGATACCTAATCCCATCAATACCTTGTGATCAAACAGGCTGATGTGTTTCTTCCATGTGGCTTTGTTGATTCCCTGATAGATGGCCGCTTGTTTAAGTTCAAGTCTCTACGACCCCAATGCTATATCTTGTAATAGCCAGGCACCATAACTTTCTTCACCACATTAGCTCATACCCCCATTTTGTCTTCATCAATCATGTTGGAAAGGTGAGCATCACAGAATGCCAGGTGATTAGGACAAAGTGTTCTCGCATTGAAGGACAACTAATACCTAACATATAAATATATGTACATAGACCTATACCCCTGTCGTTATATATTAATAAATTTATACATGTACATGCCTATGTTTATACCTCTATAAATATCTTTTGCCTGCTAGTTCTTTCCTCTATTTCCTTTTACTTTCCTCCTGTCTCACTATCATGTTCGACCTTCATTCAGCTCTCTGTACTTCAAGGCTATAAATCTTCATAGGAGTAAAAAGCCTCATGATTTTCCCTTGGACTAACTGGTGGGTTTGAACTGCTGATCTTGTGCTTAGCAGCCCAAAATATAACCCACTACACCACCAAGACCCCTCTGGCTTCACAACTCACTGCCATCCTGTCAATTCCGACTGAAGGCAATGCTGTGGGACAAAGTAGAACTGGCCCTGTTCATTTCTGAGACTGTACATCTTTATGGAAGTAGAACGTTTCATCCCTCTCTGGTGGCTTCACAGAGGGGATGGAGAATCACCGCCATCCGCATCACCTGCTATAAGCCGGCTTCTAGGAGGCCGGGGTCTGACATGCCTCCGCCCTCCAACTGTCCTTGTCATTTCGAATACCAGCCATCCCTCCCACAGCACTCTCTAGCCTCTGTGCTGGTCATTCCCTGTCATGGCCACACAGAGCTCACAGACAACATTCAAGATTATGGGAGTTGTTAATAGGCTACAAATGCTCAGGATACAATTATTTAGCAGGGACTGCCTGCAGGCAGGCCTCTCTCTGGTCTTTGGTCTCTCAGCTACAGGGTCCCTTAGCCTCTACCCTGCTCATGCAATGTGACAAAGTTCTTCAGGGATGACAATAAATGCAAAAGGGCATGCCACTCCACTGCAAGCCTCAGTTCAAAGCCACTCAGCTCTAGCTCTGAGAATCAGCAAACCTAGCTCCTCTAATTATATGCTTGGCGAAATCTCATTCCACTAGGCAACCAATGGCACTCAGCTTGATTTCCTCCATGGGCTGGGAAGTCCACTGCCATGTCTCATTCTTTGACTCTTGATTCTGCTGCATCATTCCTCTGTCACTCATTGACTGCCCCTCCTGGATCAAGGAGTTTCAATACACAGGGATCTCAAGGTCCAAAGGACTCGTTTCTGGCTCTTTTCAATGGACAGAGGTTAATAAGATCCTCCCCCAACACCTTCTTATTCTGAGATGGTTCATTTTATACCCAACAAGATGGCAGTCACAATCAGCAGTCACTCATAACTGAATCCTATCAGCATCTCCCCACACATGGTCCCTTGGTCTCTACCCTGACTGAGACCCATCAGGAAGAGGTTTGGTGGGAATAACAAAGACCATGGCTAGAAATGCCGTGTTAAATAATTCACTGTGCTGAAGAAAATGGTCATGATGTTCTCTAACGTCTAACTGAAATGAAGTTGTCTCTGTGACTTTGCCATCAATAGAAACCACAGGTGTTTTCGAGTCACATTACAGTTGCTGCAAATTTAGTGCGATATCATTTATACCCACTACTACATTGAAATTAGCACAATGACCATAACCGCACCCATATCCTTTCTGTAGTGTGGTGCCAAAGAAAGACAGGAAGACATTGAATTGGCTCCCAGATCTTGGACACCAAAAGTGAAAGCATGACTGCGGACCCCTGTCAAATACGATTCATGACCAGACAAAGGAGGCGAGGCAATGTGCTCTGCTAAAGGAAATGAGGTTTGGAAGGGAGCCAAACCAAATGAGTCTGAATGAGAATCCTGGATTGGTGGAGGAAGAAGGGGCAATTGAGCAGGGTCACCAGGGCACCGCAGAGCCTTACAAGCCCCAGACAATGTCACCACCCCCTGTGTCTCTCGTAAGCCTTCATTGAAGAGGAGTTTTTCCAAAAAAGGTATTATCATGTGACACAGGTCAAAGCCTCTAGAAAGGTTTGTGGGAGTGATGCTTGGATCCAAAGGGGAGCCAGAGGTATCCAACACAGCAGATGCATCAACTGTAAGCCTACACAGCAGGTGCTTTCTCGGTACCACCTCTTACTACTGCTCCTGGACTGAGTGCAGTAAAGTTTCCCCAATGTCACTGAAGGAAATGGGTACACAGGTTGCTACTTGGAACAGTTTTGCATCTAGGCCTCTGGTCCTTCTTGAACCCTCAAGCCATATGAAGATTCCTCGAACGGGACTCCAGGCTACTCCTTTCCACTAGACAGTGCAGAGAAAGTTGGAACAGAGAACTAGAGAGTGATCCAGTTGCTTGTTCATATGGTGGAAGTATTAGACACCTTGGTCTCTACCACACATTCTTTCGGCCTTCCTGAAAGCTTTACCCACCCAAACAGATCAGGAAACAGAGTCTTAAGAAGGTAAATACCATGTCTATAAACTTAGACAATGCATCGTCTCATGTGCAGCAGGCCTCATGACCCTCCAGAGGGCTGCGTTTGATCTCTTGGGAGGGTTGAGTCAGAGGACTAGAGTCCCTGTGAATGTTCCTGCTTTTAGTAACTGCACACTACCTACCCGCATCTTATTCTAGCCTTTCTTCTCAGCCAGAGGGACACAAAAGAAGAGGCAGTGCTTCAGAAAGCAGACATCCTAACCCAAGCCCTCCAAGTTCTCTACCTGTTGAACAGAGCTGATGAAGATACGAAGTTGTTCAGTAGATGGTCTGTCAAAAAGCACATCAGCGAATTTAGGAAGGGCCGCAGGTTGGGAGACAAGGCTAGATGAGGATGAGGTTTCTGATGACAGTGATGAAGTTTGTGACAACCTCGCCCTTTCTCAGATGACTGGATCATGAAGAGAAGCCTTCATTTTTTCTGAGCATAGTGACAGATGGAAGTGCAAGGAACTAAAATGATGGAGGATAGAGTAAAGGTCCTAAGTTGAAATGCTACGTGTCCTGGAAGATAGAAGAGATGAGACAGAAGGGAGGGGACCAATATGCCTGTGGAGCCCACCCCATTTAGGAGAGAGGGTCATGGTGTAGGTTTCTCAGAGGGGTTCCCCCTGTTCCTGCTTCTCAATGCTGAAAGAATTCACGGGGCAGAAGCATTTTTGTAAATCTAAGTAACTTTTAGGAGGGAAAGGGAAGTTTCAGGTAATACACTACAATCTGAATGTGCTACATGCAGATACACATGCTATCTCTAGAAAGTATGGAAGGCCTCATGGTGTGCGGGGAGAGTTCACAACTGAAAATGGCCGCTTTGGAGGAGTTTGAAAAACCACGTGGGAAAATGGCTGGTTAAGAGGAGGCCCAGAACCCCAGCGAGAAGTGCTGGGACCCAAGGAGAGCGCCTGCCGAAAGAGAGCAAGCTGTGGAACTGGACAGGGGGCGAGGACGTGTGCATGCGTGCTTCACCTAAGGGAGAGACCCGGCCCTCCAAACTGAAAGAGAGGGCACCTGTCCTCCATTTCTGCTTCTTATCCCCTCCTACCTATACATGGCAGTGAAGACCCAATGTGACCAGCTTTCTGATTTTTAAAAAAGACCTGAGAGATCTGTTCATTCATGTGATAGCTCCTGGTTTTTGAATGCTGGCAATGAATTCCAATTATAAAACAAACAAACCCTATGCAAGGTGTGTGTGTTTGCACCTGAGAGCTGGATGTAGAGGCCACCATGGGGTCACCTGTGAGACTGGACTCATTCCCAAAGGGATTCCTGGTACGTTGGGCCCAGTGTCAGGATCCAGAGCCTCTTTTTGGGGAAAAGGCGCCCAGGTTCAGACTTGTTTTTAAAAGCTGATTGTAAATGAGCTGGAAAAGAGAGGAATAAAAACAATTACAGTCACTCTAAGAAAGCATTTCTAGTCCATGGATCATTTACTATTGATCATCGAAACACATGCAAGTGTGCATGCCCTATGGCTGACTTTCAAACCTCTGTATCTTTGGAGTTTTTGATTTACTTAGAAGCACTATAATAAGCAGCACATGACAATTACTCCCTTCAGTACTCCCTGTAATCAAGATAAATTATCTTGCTATTGATGCAAATGGGATAGGAAAACCTAGAGTTCTCTAGAGGAGGATAAACTCCACATTATGCTCACCACATTTGAATTTTGCAGCAAAATCATTTTGGGGTCAATCAAAAACTTATTCTCCCAAACTTTTATTGTCATTCATCCTAAGTCACCTCCAGAAATAATTAACAAACCATACCAACAAGTTAGTGTTTAGCCTAGCAGTGAATTGTTTTGCTTTTATCACTTACCCCTTATAGAGCACTATGCCCTCAGACCAGGGGCATCATTTGACACTCACAGGTGTATTATTACAAACACATTTACATATTGTTCATATTGATTTACAATTCCTTTCCTTCCACTGCCAAACCAAAATGGAAAGTACAATTAACCATATAGGAGTTTTTGTAAACCCAGTCAATTCAATTTGCATTCTCTCCCCTTTTATTTCTCCCTCTTCTTTTTTTTAAATACTTTTATAGGGGGCTCTTAGATCTCTTATCACAATCCATACATTCATCCAGCGTGTCAAACACATTTGCATATATGCCACCATCATCATTTTCAAAGCATTCTCTTCCCACTTGAGCCCCTGATATCAATCCCCCCCATTTATTCCCTCTCCCTACCCGACCCACACTCCCTCACGAACCCTTGATAAGTTACGGATTATTATTTTCATATCTTACATTGTCCTCCATAGCCCCTCATCTACTTTTCTGTTATTCATCCCCCTGGGAGGGGGTTCTAGATTGATCCTTGTGATCAATTCCCCCTTTCTCCCCCCACCCTCCCCTAATCCTCTTGGTATCTCTGCTCTCCTTGTTTGTCCTGAGGGGTTTATCTGTCCTGGATTCCCTGTGTTTCAGGCTCGTATCTGTAGCAGTGTGCATTCTCTGGTCTAATCTGATTTGTAAAGTAGAATTGAGGTCATGATAGTGGGAGGAAGGAAGCATTAAAGAGACAGAGGAAAGTTTGTATTTCATCCGTGCTGTACTGGCTCATGTCTTCCCTGGGACCTCTCTGTGAGGGGATGGCCAGGTGCTTTGCATTTCCTAGCTAATGTCTCTTTCCCCAGAAAGGGGCCTTCCACGGTGGTCCTTGTTCTTCCTGCCCTCCGCCCAAGCTTTCTGCAGGCCAGTGGGGCGCCCCCAGGGCAGACCCCTCCAGGCAACCTTGAAGCTTTTCGTGTACCTAACTTCTCCTGTGCTGCTGCGGTTTAATTTGTTTTCTTCTTACTCCACATCTTCATTACAAAAGCTCCTTCTTTTCAGCCATCTTTCAGTCATATCTTCCCAAGTGACTTCTCAGTTTCAGTTCACCCAATCCTCCCCCTGCCAAGAAGAAAGGCTGCGGGGAGGAAGGAGGAGAGGAGACCGGAGAGCGAGGGAGCAGCTTCATCAGCTAACACTCCCTTGAAATCACAGTGGTGAGCCCTGTGCGGTAGGAGTGTGAGTGATCTTATTTTATTGTGTTCTCTGTTTTTGGGGATTTTACCACTTGTTGTCAGTGAAGATATGCGCTTGGTCAGTGTCCCTAGAAAAAAAGAGTGCAGCAAAAGTTTGTTTCTTCGCACTTGACTGGAGGAGCATTCCCGGGAAAGCGAAAGTGCGTGTAGAAATCCAGACCCATTGCCATCAGTTGGAGGCTGTGGCAGGGAAGGTTGGGTGGAAATGGAAAGCTAATAACGGTGAGTGCCAGAATGAAGACAATGCACCTCCCCCCAAACTATCATGATCCCAGTTCTACCTTACAAATCCGGCCAGACCAGAGCATGTACACTGGTACAGATAGCAACTGAAAACACAGGGAATCCAGGGCACTCTGGACCCCTCAGGATCAGTGGTGAGAGTGGCGATACCAGGAGGGTGGAGCGAAGGTGGGATAGAAAGGGGGAACTGATTACAAGGATCTACATATAACCTCCTCCCTGGGGGATAGAAAACAGAAAAATGGGTGAAGGGCGATGTTGGACAATGTAAGATATGACAAAATAATAAATTATCAAGGGTTCATGAGGGAGTGGGGAGCTGGGAGGGAGGAGGAAAAATTAGGAGCTGATGCCAGGGGCTTAAGTGGAGAGCAAATATTTTGAGAATGATGAGGTCACCGAATGTACAAATGTGCTTTAAACAATGGATGTATGGATTATGATGAGCTGTATGGGCCCCAAATAAAATGATTTTTAAATGAAGAAAATGTTCTAGAACTGACTGTAGTGATGATTGTACAACTCTTCTTGATATGAGTAAATTATTGAATTGTGTGATTTTTTAATTATTTGCCAATAAAACTGTTTAAAAAATTGATCGGCTCATAGAGACCCCAGAGAATAGCCTAGCACTTCCCCACAGGGCTTTCCAGACAACCATATTTACAAAAGCAAACAGCACATCATTCTCCTACAGCGTAGCTGCACCGCCAGGGCCCCATAAACATATCCCAAATGGTGCGAGCTGTTCCCAGCTTCACCAGAAAACGTGCCTGATTACTCGCACACTTTCCTCACTCTTAACTGCTTCTCACCCGAGAAATTTGCAACGCTGGCTGCCACGCACTGCCAGAAACCCCTCACCTTCATTACAAGTTTGATTTTGAATTAATTTTTGGTCGTGGCATATTCAGAAGCCTTTTACTCTCGCCAAATTGTTCACAACCCCGCATCCAGTTAGGGGATCCCCAGATGGGGTTGCAGCCCACAGCTTAAGAAGCTTTGACTTGGAACATATCCAGAATGGCCACCGGGAACGATGTCACTTGCTGGTGCCTTTGTCTCTCCTGTTGGCTTGCTAACTGCCCCACAGGTGCAGCTCATGCTACCCAGCTCCTTGGGCAGCCCCTGGAGAAGCCCGGGCGTCTTCCATGCGCGGGCCCATGTGGTGCCCAAGGGAAGCCAGCCCTCCTTCTCTCCCTGCCATGCACAGGGACCCTCGGCCTGCAGAGCTGACAGTGGGAGCAGAAGCAGGAGCCAGGGCTTTGTGAGCACACTCGTAGCCTGAGCTATTTCCAGGGTTGCTCCAGCCAGGAAACAAGGCACACAGCCAAAGCCCACTGATCACATTTACTTCTATCTGATAACAATAAAAAGTCTTCCTTAAAACAGGTCATTACACTGGAGATCCCCTCATAGAGGAGTTTAGGAGAGGAGATGGGTCCGTCAGGCTGCGATGTAGTCTGATGAAGAACACAGCTTTCCCCTAGATCCTGGATGCTTCCTTCCCCCAACTACCATGATCCGAATGCTACCTTGCAGGACTGGATAGGGCAGAGGTTGTACACTGGTGCATATGGGAGCTGGAGGCAGAGGGACTCCAGGGTGGACGATACCTTCAGGACCAGGGGTGTGAGGGGCGAGGCTGGGAGAGTGGAGGGTGAGTGGGTTGGAAAGGGGGAACTGATTACAAGGATCCACATGTGACCTCTTCCCTAGGAGATGGACGGCAGAGAAGGGGGGAAGGGAGACTCCATATAGGGCAAGATATGACAAAATAACAATCTATAAATTATCAAGGGCTCATGAGGGAGGGGGGAGCAGGAGGGAGGGGAAAAAAGAGAGGACCTGATGCAAAGGGCTTAAGTGGAGAGCAAATGCTTTGAGAATGATTGGGGCAGGGAATGTACGGATGTGCTTTATACAATTGATGTATGTATATGTATGGATTGTGATGAGAGTTGTATGAGTCCCTAATAAAATGTAAAAAAAAAAAAAAAAAGAAAATGATTAGGGCAAAGAATGTACAGATGTGCTTTATACAACTGATATATGTATAGGTATGGATTGTGATAAGAGTTGTATGAGCCCCTAATAAAATGATTTTTAAAAAACAGGCCATTAAATTTAAATGTATCGATCCCTTTAGTCTTTTCTTATTGTTGGTCTGTTCCAACTCCTTTACATCCCAGGTCCAAACTAGACACAGTGCTTTGAGACAGAGGTTGTAAACCGCAAAGCCCACAGGGGCCAGACCAGTAGCATCAATAGCGACACGCGCTCAGAGGCAGCCATGCCAAGTGCAAGGGCTGTGGCATGTGGATTCGTTCATAGCTGCTCGGCTCCAGCCTAGCACTGTCACAGCTCATGTCTACTCTCCAAAGATTTTAAATTGAAAATCAAGACTGGTCTAGATTATCTTTTATTTTATGGTTGAGATCAAATAAAAGTGCCTGGTTCAAATATTTTGGATCAAATAAAGCACGTCAGTTGACACTAGATTTTTATCTAGCTGACCATCAACCTGTGACATTTGTTTTTAAAAGGACACTGTCAAACGTAGAATAACTTCACTTGTCCAGGCTTTGCATTGCCCCTAAATACTATTTCATACTTACTAAACATGTTGCATGTACATAACATTATTCAATGTAATGCATGGATATCCTTCTTAATTTTAAGTACACTATTATTCTATATTGATCACATTGCTCATGTCAGGTCATCTTGGCTCAAAGCAGAGAATACCAGAAAGATGCTTACTTGCATTCCATTGACTATGAAAAGGCATTTGACTTCATGGATCATAATAAGCTGCGGAAAACCTTGAAAACAATGGGAATTCTAAAACACTTCATTGGGCTCATGTGGAACTTGTACGTGGATCAAGAGGCAGTGTGAAAACAGGTCAAGGGGATATTGCATGGTTTAAAATCAGGACAGTTGTGCAGCGGGGTTGCCTCTTCTCACCGTACTTGTTCAATCTACATGCTGAGCAAATATCCGGAGAGCTGAACTTTATGAAGAAGAGTGCAGCATCACAATTGGGGGAAGGCTTACTAAGAACCTGGATAAGCAGATGACACACGTTTACTTGCTGAAAGTGAGGAGGAACTGAAGCACTTGCTGATGAAGATCAAGGATTGCAGCCTTCAGTATGGATTGCAACTCAGTGTAAAGAAGGCCAAAATCCTCACAACTGTACCAGGAGGTGACATCTTGATAAATGGAGTAAAGGTTGAAATTGTCAAGGATTTTGTCTTACTTGGAACAACAATAAATGCTCGTGGAAGCAGCAGCAAGAAATAAATGCGATGTATTACAGTAGTTAAATCAGCTGCACAAAACCTTGCTACAGTACTGAAGAGCAAGGATGTTTCTTTAAGGACTAAGGTGCCTGACCCAAGCCATGGTACCCTCCACTGCATCATATGCATGTGGAAGTTGGACACTGAATAAGGAAGGACTAAGAAGAATAGATGAACTTGAATTGTGGTGCTAGAAACTAATATTGAAAGCACTATGGCCAAAAAAAGGTAAAACGGGCCTGTCTTAGAAATAAGGCCAGAGTGCTCATTAGAAGCAAGGATAGCAGGACTTCATCTTACATATTTTGGACATATTATCAGGAGAGACCAGGCTCTAGAGAAGGACATCATGTTGAGTGACGTGGAGGGATGGCAAAAAAGAGCAAGGTCCTCAAGGAAAGGTATTGTCACAGTAGTTGTCTCAATGCGCTCAGGCGTAGGATCAATTGTGAGGACAGTACAGGGCCATGCAGCATTTAATTCTGTTTTGAATAGGGTCACTATGGGTAGGAGCCAATTCAATGGCACCTCCCAACAATAACAACACTATCACCCTCACTAGACTACTTGTCTGTCAGTTGGTTTTACTGAGCTGTAAATTAACCAAAAAGTGTCCCTACCAATAATGTGCACAGAAATCCAATCTCTAGATATACTATCTTTTTTAAGAAAGAAAGAAAATAACTTTGTTGAGAAGCCCTGAGCAAGGATCCAAGAAGATTCCTAGGCTCTTTAAATACCTAGATATTTTCAGAATTACAGGGAAACAGAGAGGTAATTTATACATATTCACAAAAAATGGTGAGGTAAGACAAGGGATTGGGTGAATTTATGTGCGCTTCCATTTGTTAAAGAGCTATGTAATTTTTAACTTACTGTGCAGGTATTCAGAAAGCACTGGGGTTTGGGCTCCAGGAAACCAGGAAGTATGCCTGAAGGGTTTAATAAATCTGACATTAATCCAAGTTGCAATCAAGATATGTTGGTAATTATTGATTATTGGAATGTAAATGTGGCAAGCAAAGATGAAGGATAACTCAAAACTCACTTCTATCTAGTCAATGCCAACTCATAGTAACCCTTAGGATAGGGTAGAGTTCTCCTTGTGGGTTTCTGAAATTATAACTCTTTCTACAAGAAGAGAAAGGCCTAAAGCTGCTGTTTGGGACAGCTAGTGGTTTTGAACTGCTAACCTTGTGGACTGCACCCCAACACATAACCACTACACCACCAAGTCTGGTTTAAAAATAAGGCCTTGATGATAGAAATTATGCCAGAGAGCACATGATAAAACTTTATAAGATCAATCACTTATTCACTGCGATTACTTTTGTTCAACAACATAAATGACAGCTATGCATGCGGGTTCTTCCAGATGGAATAAACAAGAATCAAGTAGACTACATCTGTGGAAAGAGACAATGGAAGGGCTCAATATCATCTGTCTGAATAAAATCAGGGGCCAACTACATCAAACTTATTCCTGAAACAGTCTCTAAATTTAGGTTGGAACTTCCATATGGACAATTCATGGAAGTTTACACTGAACTTAAACAAAATCAAAACAAGTCAGGAAAGCCAAATTATAGTATTGAATCCATTCTATTTAAATCAAAGACTATTTCAAGAATGGATTCAACACATTGGATACTAATGACAGAAGACCACACAACTTGTGAGATGGCATCAAGGCCATCACACATACAGAACTGGAAAAGTCATTAAAAAGAAAGAAAAGATCAAAGCAGATGTCAGAAGAATCTCTGAAACTTGCTTTAGAACAAAAGAAGCAAAAGCGGTAGGAGAAATGATGAAGCAAAAGAACTGAACAACCACATGGCCAGCCCCACTATGAGATATGATGTCCCTCACTGACCCATGGCCCTGCAGGGGATAGCATTGGAGACACAGTGTGGGAATTGTGCCAAAACTGATCCCACCACACCGAGACAAAGCACTGGGGGAGTGCAGCAGAACAACAAGGGAATGGAGCGACAAGGTCCCCAGGGAATGCTGAAAATGGACTTTGGGGCCAGGGCATGGTGCCCCAACAGACTGGACTGGAGAACACTCCTAAAGGCCAACAAGCAATCCTTGAACTAACTACAAGCTTTTCTTTCTTGATGTCTTTTGTTTTGTTCTTTGTCAGTGGTTTGTTGTTGTTGTTTTGTTGTATACTGTTGCTTGGCTTTCCTCTGTCTTTCCTCTGTTTCTGTGCATGTTATTATCTCCACAGGTCTGTCTAAATAAGATAGGCAGGATGAAGTATCAGGAGGAAAAACAACAGGACCGACAGTTCCGGGGGGACTTGGGATAGGGGGACGTGGGAGTAAGGAAGTGGGGTTAACAAACCCAGGGACAAGGGAACAACAAAGGGTCCAAATTGGTGGTGAGGTGGGAGGGGGAGGCCTGGTAAGGAATGATCAAGGGTAAGGCAACGAAGAGATATAGCTATAACCCAGGTGGAGATGGAGCATGATAGTGGGGCAGGAGGAAAGTCAAGGGAAGTAGAGGAAAGAGCTTGGAGGCAAAGGGCATTTATAGAGGTCTAGACAAAGATATGTACATATGCAAATATATATATGAGGGTGGGGAAATAGATCTATGTGCCTATATTTATAGGTTTAGTATTAAAGTGGTGGAAGGACCTTGGGCCTCTACTCAAGCATCCCTCAATGCATGAATACTTTCTTCTATTAAATTGGCATTCTATGATGCTCACCCTCCCGACACAACCACTGAAGCCAAAGCAAGTGAACAAGCAAATGTGGTGAAGAAAGCTGATGGTGCCTGGCTATCAAAAGAGATAGCGTCTGGGGTCTTAAAGGCTTGAAGGTAAACAAGCGGCCATCTAGCTCAGAAGCAACAAAGCCCACATGGAAGAAGCACACCAGCCTGTGCAATCACGAGGTGTGGAAGGGATCAGGTATAAGGCATCATCAGAAAAAAAAAATCTTACCACAGTGAATGAAGGAGGAAGCGCAGAGTGGAGGCCCAAAGCCCATTTGTCAGTCACTGGATATCACCTCACAGAAGGGTCTAGGGGAGGAGATGAGGCAGTCAGGGTGCGATGTAGCACTGATGAAGAATACAGCTTTCCTCCAGTTCCTAAATGCTTCCTCACCCCCAACTACCATGATCCGAATTCTACCTTGCAAGTCTGGATAGAGCAGAGGTTGTACACTGGTGCAGATAGGAGCTGGAGGCACAGGGAATCCAGAGCGGATGATCCCTTCAAGACCAGGGGTGTGAGTGGCAATACGGGGAGGGTAGAGGGTGAGTGGGTTGGAAAGAGGGAACCGATTACAAGGATCTACATGTGACCTCCTCCCTGGGGGACGGACAACAGAAAAGGGGGTGAAGGGAGACGTCGAACAGGGCAAGATATGACAAAATAATAATTTATAAATTATCAAGGGCTCATGAGGGAGGGGGGAGCAGGGAAGGAGGGTCAAAAAGAGGACTTGATGCAAAGGGCTTAAGTGGAGAGCAAATGGTTTGAAAATGATTAGGGCAAAGAATGTACAGATGTGCTTTATACAATTGATGTATGTGTGGATTGTGATAAGAGCCTTATGAGCCCCAATAAAAAGATTTTTTTTAAAAAGATTAGACCTTTGCTTGAGTTTAGGGTTAGGGTTACTGGTAGCTTTAGGTTTAAGGGTAATGGTAGGGCTCGGTTTAGACCTAGGGTTATGATGAGTGTTAGGGACATTTAAGTTTTGAATCCACACAGGTGAACTTGTGTGGGAAACAGAACCTGGGAAAGAGTGCATGCGGACAAATTCTCAACATTCATATGTTAAGGGGTCTTCGAGGCCAGGGCTTCTGAGAAGGGAACCTTCACAATCGTAAACTGGAGATATGTTCCAATAACATTCTCCTAAAAAGTAAGTCATTCCCCTCAATGTCCTCCCATAATAATGCCAAATTTAAGGAGATGTTTGCAAACACATGGTCACTTACTAGGTGCTTGCAGGTCAACTGCTTGAAGGCTATCTGCCTGAAGGGTGTCTGTCATCAAGAGCAATCAGACCCTATTGTCTGCCCCACCCTAAGTACAGCCCACTCCCTTCTGATAAGGATCATAGATGATTCCCCTGGAGGAGAACTCAAAGACACCTAAGGTCAAGCCAGCTCAGAGACGACCAAGTTTAGGCTGCCACCTTGACTACAGTCCATCCATCTTGTTACATATGTACCGTCTATGTATCTTCCTGTCACATGTATACCTCTAGTCCCTCCCTTTCCTATTGTGTGTATACACCTAGCTCATCCCCATCCCCATTACGTGTATGTCTCCAGTACGATCCCTTCCTGCTATGGATGTGTTTACCATGGTTTGCATGCCGGAGATTATATAAACTCATGTGATCACATTACACTCTCTCTAAGAACCAGGACCTACAAATCAAGCCTGTCTCCTCTGAAATGTAGGGTTCCTATGTAATGGCAGCTCTGTAACACAAGATCCATGTTAAACCAAAATTTTATTTACCCCAGTGTGTTAGGCAGGGATCTCTAGAGAAACAAAATCAGGACACTTGTGATTAGATAGATAGATAGATAGATAGATAGATAGATAGATAGATAGATAGATAGATAGATAGATAGATAGATCTATGTAGTGAGAGGGAGTATAACAGCTAGTTAGCCCACACAGCAGTACAGAGGGCTCAGTTCAACTCACTTTCTTTGAACAGTTAATATACTGATAGCCCTACAATTCACAAGGGCTGCAGGTCCAAGGTCAAGGAAGCAAACAGCGGCATCTGCTCTCAGGCAAGACAGGTAGAGTTTGCCCACTGACAGCAGACAGTAGGGTGGGGCCGCCACAGGTAGTAGCGTGGGAACATGGTGAAGCAGGCCCCAATGGGGTCTCAAGCTCCAGGAATTTCTGAACAGCAACACCACCAGTAGAATGGCAAAGCTGGTCTCGAAGGAGCCTCAAGTTCTAGCAATGCACAGCCAGGCGACAGACACAATCCACAGGTTGGCTCAGCCCACAGGTAGTGCAGCACATGGTTGAGGCAAAGGATTAGCCCAAGCAACAGCATGCTGGTCCAATAACCAGGGAGAAAGAGAAACGGGAGGCCAGCCTTGGAAAGTATTTATCTCGGTCGCCCTCCAATCAAGCTGTGACCTGATTAAACTCCGTCCACATGTTCCTACAGAGGCCTAGTCTGCACAATAAACCTAACTATCACACTCAGTTTGTGCCCGTCATTCTATGATTTGTGTCTGACTGAAGAGCTATCCCACCAGCATGTGTATATATGTTATATACACAAAGGGACAAGGAGGCTAACATTTAGAGAGACACCCCCATGACTATCTCCCGCAGTCTCCTTTCCCACATATGTGAAAATAAAATTTAGAATCTTTCGAATCCACCTGTTTCTGTAACCTGGCAACAGTGACAGTGCAATATGGGGCCTCTCTGTTACCACCGTGCAACACAAGGAATTTAAGGATGTAGCTTAAAGGGTGTCTGAAGATAAAGGAAAAAAAGAATTTTGGAAAGTGTGAGGGAATGAAAATTCCCTGATCCTTTCAGAGAATTACATCCTGTTAACTTACAGACAACAGAATATTCTGGAGCCCAAGACAGGTAAAGAGCAATGAAGGGCTGACACAAGAGAACTTTGGGCTTAGACATACTTTGCTTTCCTTTTACATTTTCCTCACACCGCTGAGATCAGGTTTTCTCCATCACAGACTAACAGGCAGATAAATTCAAAATAATTACTCTACAGTGGCCTCAGAAGAAACCAGGGAGATTGACTTCAGTCCCTCTCTATTTATAATGGCAAGGATCACTCACATGCAACTTATTCTTCAGGCACTAGGGTACAAATCCACCTGCAGTGTCTCTGGGTTCTCCATCACCAGTAGTCACTGCTGGCCCTGCATCTGCCATTTTTGGGAAGGGACTTCAGTGGGTGGGACTCATATGCTATGATGGTAATACAAATTATAACCTGCCCTTCAAAAACCAACTCTCCATCACTACAGACACATCAAATACTCAGTTATTCCTGAAGCTGAGCTCCATGACTGCTGAGGACATGGTCATGTGTTACTGTGCAAGGTACATAGTGAGAGGAAGTCTGAGAGCCAGACACCAACCCACCCTGCAGGGAGGATGGCTGGGCAGCAAGGGGTGCACAGGACCACCCAGGATTTAGATACTGAAGCAGGTGCAGATGGCTTCAGAGCAGGTTTCATTTTGTGGTTTCTGATTCATATATATCTCACAGCTTCCCTAAGGTAGTTCTATTTTTTTAATTCTGTTTACTCCTGATATCTGGGAATTCAAAAGTTGTATTATAATAGGAAAAACTTTTCTGTCTTACAGCAGTCAAAGGAATGCAACCGGAAATGCTGGTGTGTTGTTGTTGTTGTTGTTTTTCTCCTGCAGGGGTGCAGCCAATTTACCCTCTCCAAGTCAAAGGAAGAAAGGAAAGTTTTGATTTCAAATGTATCCCAGTGAGGAAACCACAGCAGTCCAAAATAGAATGTCTTTGTGGTATTATGCTTGAAATCAGAATACAGAGAGAATATAAGAGGGTATGCAAAAACAAAACAAAAAATTATTTTCAAACTCTGTATTTAAATTTTTTAACAAAACAAGCTTACACTTAATACATTTGTCAAATCTGCAATTCCATTCTTGGAAACATTTTTCAAACTCAACTGTTTAGATGGCTAACAGCACCTCCCTCGTTTTTCTCTTCATGTCTACGTTCATCAAGTCACTGGCTTTTCATGTTCGTCTTCATTCATGGAAACAAAAAGAAGTCACACAGAGCAAGGTCAGGTGATTAAGGTCCGTGGGGCAAGAGAGGCATGCTGGCTTTTTCCACAAACTGGTGCACTGAGATAGCTACCTGAGCAGGTGCATTGTCATGGTTGCAAAACCAGCCCCCGTCTGTCACAAATCAGGACTTTTTTTGTTGCACTGTTACACAATCTTTTCCCCCATAGAAAGCTTAATTAACAGTCTGACCTGGTGGAATGAACTCCAAATGCACCAGGAGTCTACATTTTTGTCCGTTGGGGAAGGTGACAGGCCTTCCAAACAAGGTTTGTTATCAATGGACATTTCATCTTTTTTGAAATGAGAAAACCACTTGTACACTTCACACACACACCCATAGCGCTGTCCTTGTAAGCTGTGTTCAACATCACAACAGTTTCTGTGGCATTTTTCCTCAGCGGGGGGGGGGGGGGAGGGGATTTCAGAGCTGCATGCTGTTCTCTTAAATTGGCCATCACAAAAAAATGAAGTTCAAGTGAAACTGCTTTTAGAGAAAAAATTCACTGTGACCAGTGAGAACCTTCCCAGGTGAGGCCAGTGCCTGTACTAATTCAGAAGGAGTTGCTCACAGGAGCCAGAGGGAGGGGGTTGGGAGACGAGGGGGTTAATGGGATGTGTACTGTTGGTTTTTTCTTGGGGATACCCCTCATACATACTTTTGGCTTTGGAATTTACACTTTGAGGAGTCGCATGTAGATACTTTATATTGCCTGGGGTTTCAGGTCATTCACGTGAAACAACTGTTGCCCAGGAGAAAACATACAGAGCAAGAGGGTCCTGTGAGCCCTGGGCCAGTCTTGGGAAGTCTTCATTGACTAACTACGTAGCAGGGTCTACATTGTAATCACTCATAGTCTGGTAACTAAGAGAAAACTCCCAGTATTATGGACCCTTTTACTTGGCCATCCACGTGCAACCTGCCTACTTCTGAGCAATGTAGCAAGTTACAAAAGTTTCATAGAGACCCAAAGGAAGCGCCCTTAGGCTAACTGTATTTTATAAAGGAGGATTTTTGTTACAACGGGAATAAAAGGAAAGGTGTCTGTGAGAGGTTTTGAGAAGGTGAGGGGTTACTTTATGCTCAGCAGGTACTGAGAAGAAGTTACAGAGGCTGGCATCAAGACCCCTTCACTCAATAAACCTTAAATTCCTGCCTTTTAATAATATGGAATATGGGCAAAGCTCTTTGTCTTCTGTAATTTCTTCCTGCTGGATGCTTGGTGAAGATATGTATACTTTTCTGCAAGAAAAAAAAGGAAAACAATGAAACAAAATATACATACATATTAAAATGAGGCATCCTAGGAGCAGCAGGACCCATGGATCAATTAAGTCTTTTTTAATCCAGAAATTCCAAATGTATTTGATCAGACAATGTGTCCAGGGGTACATATTTTGAGAAAGTTTATTTTACACTTCACATTTTAAAATTTCACATGGTGGAATTAGATCAATGTGTTTCATTTTAGGCTGATTCCTCCCCACCCCCCACCCCCCGCCCCTTCTCTTCTATCTCAATAGAAGGAAATGTTTTCCAACATGGACCAGGCAGGGATTCTTTTTTCAGGATTTGTCACTTTCTCCCAGCCAGCTTGTTCTTGCACCCAGTCTCAGTAACTGCTATCTGGTCAACTCTGACTCGCCGCGACCCTGTAAGACAAGACTCTTTACGGGCATAGAAGGCTTCCTCTGTCTCCCTCGCAGTGACTGGCGATTTCAAACCTTTCTTCCTTTCTTTTTAAAAATCATTTTATTAGGGGTTCATACAACTCTTATCATAATCCATCTATATATCAGTTGTGTCAAGCACATCTGTACGTTCATTACCCTCATCATTCTCAAAACATTTGCTAAGCCCCTGGCATCAGCTCATTTTCCCCTCCCTGCCCATCCCCCCTCCCCCATGAACCCTTGATAATTTATAAATTATTATTTTGTCATGTCTTACACTGTCTGATGTCTCCCTTCACCCACTTTTCTGTTGTCCGTTCCCCAGGGAGAAGGTTATGTATACATCCGATAACAAGGGATATTCGGTCACCCAATTAGAGTTTTGTTGAAAGGATGTCATGCTGGGTGCTCTACAGGCCAGGAAGGTGTTCATCAAGCTTTACTGTTTCCTGTTCGTTTATAGGAATTAACATGCAGGTACACCCCTGTCCATCGTGTTCCTGTTCTTAGATGCTGTCCAGATGATTCTGACCCCTAGTGGCCCCTTGGGACAGAGTTGCCCCCTAGGGTTTTCTTGGCTCAAATCTTTATGGAAGCTGATTGCCGCTGGGTGGGCTCCAGCCAGCCCCCTTTTGGTTGGTAGCCAAACGCTTCACTACAGAGCCCCTCTTCTGGTAGAGAATTAAATTGTCATAGCGATTAGATCAGGGCCCCTCAGACAATTGGCACCTCCAGCTCCCTCTGCCTGCCTCTGATGGCTACCGACGGCGGTGGTTCATCCTATATCAGATCCCCTGGTCCAGCAAGAGCCCTGATGGCTGGTCCCCTTCCCCTCCCCCACTTCACCTGTTCCCGAGATGACAGCTGGCCTGGGATATTCCCTAGTGCTGCGATGTCCACACCCCCAAAGCCCCCAGGGAATTCTTGTGCTGTCACCTTGGTGCTTGCTACTCAGTGTGTCCACCCGGGAGTCCGTGAGGGTGCAGACCAAGTTCAGCTCTCCACTTACACAAGTCTCCCAGGTGACCTGCCCGGTCACCTGCTGTGAGATTGTCCTACCCCAGCTGGCCGAGGCCTCAGTTCTTGAGCCACACCTGGTGGCCAGGGACAGTCTGGAGGCGAGGTGAGCCGCTGCTGCCGCTGTGTGGAGAGGCGCCTGGCCAGCAAATGTTTGTGGTGGCTAAGCCAGGATCAGAGAGGGACTCCTCTTTGCGCTGGTTGGCTTTGAACTTGCTGCTCTGTAAACTGTGCCTCATCTGACTGTGTGGGTGTTCTGACCCTGCCAACGACTTCCTTGGTTGATTGGGTCCCTCAGAGGGCTGTCCCTCCTGTGAGTCCCCACCCCCACTCAGCCTGAGTGCAAGCACCCTGGGGGCTGAGGTGGGGGGGAGGGTCGGGTGCCCTTGCCCGCCTTGTCTGTGTGTCCCCGTCCATCAGTGACTGTGCCAAGGCGGTAATAAACATCTGTCAGCCGGAAAAAAAATTGGGAGACTTAATGGAGAATCTTGTTCCCCACCCTGAATTCAAGATGCTGGGTGTGCGGACCATTCCTCAGATGTCTGAGAACCCACTGGCATACAGCACATTTACTTGGGCAGGCCTCCTCAAGCATTTGAGACAGATGCTCATTTCTAATGCAAACGTGGAAGAAGGTATCAACTGGCAAGTACGGCCACCTGTATCAGGACTGCCTCCTCTTGGCAAAACACCTTTCACCAGGGAGCTTCATTTGAACACTTCTATTGCTAACTTGGTCATCCTTCGTGGCAAAGATGTGCAAAGTGCAGATCTGGGGGGATTGAAAGATCCAGCCCTCTATACTTCCTGGTTAGCACCTGTTGATGCTTTTAATGTATGGAAAACTCAACGAGCCTTCAACAAGTATGAGAAGTCTGCCACATTGGTCAGCAACAGCCAGTTCGTAGTCAAGCCACTTGATCTGATTGTCGGCAAAGCGTGGAATGTGTTTGCTTCAAAAGCCTACATCCATCAATACACAAAATTTGGAATTGAAGAAGAGGACTTCTTGGACACTTTCTCTTTGTTAGAGCAGGTCATTTCCAGTCACTGTAACCTCTGATCTTGAACAAGAGTGTTTTGGGACTAAAATAATTATTGTTAATATCATTTCTGTAAGGGTTTCAACGTCTTATTTGTTAAAGTAACAGTGGAATGCTGGTTTCGTTGTGCACACTAGACCCAAAGGAAAGGAGGGACATCTTTATATTACAAAATAATGTTTTCAATGAAAACATCTTCTACTTACTTTTCATTTTTAGGGGAAAAATTGGTTCTTTTACAAAGAATATTAGAAACCCTTGCTGAGCTGTTGAGACTCGTGTCTGGAGTAGCCAAGGAAAAAGAATATTCCACTTGCCCTCATATTCCTAAATCTTCCGTCTTTTCTGAAAAAGAAAATTCATTCAATATAAAGTAAACCTCTGCTGCAAAATGTTAAGCTAAGAAATTCCAGTTGCATACGTAAATACAAATGTATTTATCTTTGAAGTGCACGCTTTGAGCCAGCAGAGGGAGCTGTTGTCAAAAGCTACAACGAACATTTAAAAGTAAAAAGTCATAAAAATAAGTTGTTGTTTTTTTAAAGTAAGATTTTTTTCCCACTTAAGCAACTATTTAAGAAATGAATGTCAGGATTTTTATAATAAATATACATCATGTATTTCTTAGGGCTGTCCTCTCTGGTGGAAACTGAATTGGGTATCAGGAGGGCTACGTAGATTCCTCTTTTCTTCTCCATCTCACTCGATGCCTTGTTGTGCCTTTTTAACAGCGAAAGAAGCAGGGTCCAAAGTACATAATTATACATATTAAACTAAGAAGTCCCAGAAGTGGTAGGAGCCATGGGGCTCAAGATTTCAAAATAGTTTTTAATGTTCTTTTCTTTTAAAGAAACCAAGGCAAATAACATCCACTTTCCTCAAACCTTCTACAATGTACTGTATACCTTCAAGTTTAGCCTACTGTCCATCCTCTGGTACACCCAGACATCCTAAGACAAGCTCCTCTTTTTGTGTTTTTGTTTTTGTAATCATTTTTATTGAGGGCTCATACAACTCTTATCGGAATCCATCCATCCATTGTGTCAAGCACATTTGTACATTTGTTGCCATCATCATTCTCAAAACATTTCCTTTCTACTTGTGCCCTTGGTATCAGCTCATTTCCCCTCCCTCCCCCACCATCCCTCCTTCAGGAAACCTTGATAATTTAGAAATTACTTTTTTCATGTTTTACACTGTCCAATATCTCCCTTCAGCCACTTTTCTGTAGCCTGTCCCCCCAAAGCTACTTTCTTTAACCTTCTTACATCCTCATTGTTTGCAGGTATTGCAAACCCTGACAAATACAGTTCACCTTTCCTCAATCCTTCTCCAACTTACTGCATACTCTCAAGCTTCGCTTTGCCCTCTTTCATCTTCTGGCACAGACGTAAAATTCACGTTCTTCTTCCTTCTTCAGCTTACCGAATCTTTTCCCCTAGCTGGCATTGGAACTTCACTTCTTGGCATCTATGATTTTTGCAGTTAACATAACTTTTAAACCTGCCCAATTGCGTATTGGGCAGAATAGTGGAGAACAGAGTGTAAGGGTTGGGAACAATGGGATGAATCGGCAAGACAGCAAAGTTGATGATGCTTTAAGATCTTGAACTAGTCTGTAGTTGCTACTGGTTTAATGACTGGCAGAATTGGTAAGTTGTAGGGAGAGTGAGTGGGCCTTAATAGGCCCTCCTTCAGGGGTTTTGACATTATAGGTTTCAGGCTTTTAAGTGTCAAAAGTGATAGGGGACTGAGGCACATTAGGAAATGTCAAGGTGTCATTTAACCTGATGTAAACAGGTTAGTGACGCAAAGTAACAGCATTTAAATGATATACCTCACCCGTGGGTTAACCAGAGCAGGTAGTAAAGGAGGGAATTGACAGGGAGGTACCAGGACACTAGAGCTATTTTGGGAGGAAGTGAAGGCAGGTAGCATTGTAAGAGAAGTAATAGGTTGGGAGGCTGTGAGGCTTCTGTCAATTGTATAGATATTCCTGTTTTGAATTGAGTACGGGGATGGGCAATATGGAATGGGTAGAAGCTTGTGTGAGAACTGCACATTATACCAGTGATATGAAAGTGTTCGTGTAATGAGTGACTCTGATACTACACTTGTGACTGCTGGAATAGTGGCTGGTGCTAAAGAAGTGTGTCCTACGTGTGTAAGTAATATAGACTATGCAGAGAGGAAAGAAATGGGCTTACCAGAGATGACAGTAGTTACCCTGGGCATGAGGTGGGTGGTCTCCGTGGGCCTCAGACCCTGGACCCAGTTCTTGATTGCTGAGCCTACGAGCCCTGATGGTGAGGCATTTTGAGGAGGTTGCTCCAGAGACATTATGGAAGAGGTGATCCTTCCCACTTTCTGGCAGAAAAGGCAATCAGCATCCTAGAGTCCCCTTTTGATTGTATTCTAGGACAGGTTCTGGCGGAAATCAGGGTCCAAGTGGCTTACCCACTTGTGGTTGAGTGTTAACTGGTTCAGATATACCCATTGTGCTTTGAAGGGTAAAGGCCAGCAAATGTATAAGCTCTTTCCTCACCTTGGGAGATGTGAGATAAGATGTGGATGAGGTAATGTAGTGCCACCTAGTGTTGAAAGAGTAAACCTGGTGAATTTATGAAAAGTCTTTGAGAGGCTATATGACAGTGGTTCTTAACCTGTGGGTCACGACCCCTTTGGGGATCAAACGACCCTTTCAAAGGGGCTGCCTGATTCATAACAGTAGAAAAATTACAGTGATGAAGTAGCAATGAAAATAATTTTATGCAAAAAAAAAGAAAATAATTTTATGCTTGGGGGGGTCACCACAACATGAGGAACTGTATTAAAGGGTTACGGCATTAAAAAGGTTGAGAACCACTGCTATATAAAAACTGTGCTGAATTTTCTCATGGGTTCTAGATATGAATTTCTATTGCTTCTCTGTAATGCCATATATTAGTTACATAATCTGTTGTCCATTTGAGAGGATTAAGAGCCAGGGGGTGGGGTGTAGCCTGTCAATCAGGTCACAGCTTAATGACCTTATTTGGAGGTGCTAAGGAGATAAATAGCTCACTGGAGGCAGGACATAGTATGACTCCCTGAAAGACATTCCACCTGAGAAGACATATGGAGCTAAACTAATGCCCTGAGCTTGAGGAGCCATGTAGAGACCCCTGCCAGTGCTGAGATGCTTACACACCACTGGATCCATAAGACTTTGCACCCACACTGGCCTGTGATATTTCTGCATTTGGCATCATTGCATGTGTTGTGTGAGTCTGAAGAGGAATTTATACACTGGAATCAGATATATGGCTAATATCGGACTTATGGATTTGATCTGGACTAGACTGGGACATTTTCTCAATATTCAATTACTCTTGCATGTAAAGCTCTTTCTTATTCACATATGAGTCTCCCTGGATTTGTTTTTCTAGTCTACCCAGACAAACCATGCTGCTACCCAGACACTCTTCCTGTCTTTTTTGTTTAATCATTTTACTGGGGGCTCATACAATTCTTTTTTTTTAACAATTTATTGGGGCTCATACAATTCTTATCACAGTTCATACATATACATACATCAATTGTATAAAGCACATCTGTACAGTCTTTGCCCTAATCATTTTTTTCTCCTCTTTTTTTTTTACATTTTATTAGGGACTCATACAACTCTTATCACAATCCATACATATACATACATCAATTGTATAAAGCACATCCATACATTCCCTGCCCCAATCATTCTCAAAGCATTTGCTCTCCACTTAAGCCCCTTGCATCAGGTCCTCTTTTTTTTTCCCCTTCCCTCCCCTTTCCCCCCTCCCTCATGTGCCCTTGGTAATTTATACATCGTTATTGTGTCATATCTTGCCCTATCCGGAGTCTCCCTTCCCCCCTTCTCTGCTGTCCCTCTCCCAGGGAAGAGGTCACATGTGGATCCTTGTAATCAGTTCCCCCCTTCCAACCCACTCACCCTCCACTCTCCCAGCATCGTCCCTCACACCCTTGGTCCTGAAGGTATCATCCACCCTGGATTCCCTGTACCTCCAGCCCTCATATGTACCAGTGTACAGCCTCTGTCCTATCCAGCCCTGCAAGCTAGAATTCGGATCATGGTAGTTGGGGGGAGGAAGCATCCAGGATCTGGGGGAAAGCTGTGTTCTTCATGGGTACTACCTCGCACCCTAATTAACCCATCTCCTCTCCTAAACCCCTCTATGAGGGGATCTCCATTGGCCGACACTTGGGCCTTGGGTCTCCACTCTGCACTTCCCCCTTCATTTAATATGGTGTATATATATACATATACATATACACATATATACACACACTTATATCGTTGTTGTTTTTTTTGCATGATGCCTTATACCTGGTCCCTTGGCACCTCGTGATAGCACTGGCCGGTGTGCTTCTTCCATGTGGGCTTTTTTGCTTCTGAGCTAGATGGCCGCTTGTTCACCTTCAAGCCTTTAAGACCCCAGACACTATCTCTTTTGATAGCTGGGCACCATCAGCTTTCTTCACCACATTTGCTTATGCACCCATTTGTCTTCAGCGATCCTATCATGGAGGTGTGCAGTCAATGATATGATTTTTTGTTCTTTGATGCCTGGTAACTGATCCCTTCAGGACCACTCGATCACACAGGCTGGTGTGTTCTTCCATGTGGACTTTGTTGCTTCTGAGCTAGATGGCCGCTTGTTTATCTTCAAGCCTTTAAGACCCCAGTCACTATCTCTTTTGATAGCCGGGCACCATCAGCTTTCTTCACCACATTTACTTGTTCACCCACTTTGCTAGCTTCCAAAAAGAAAAAACCAATAGCCCACTTGAAAGGTGGGCAAAGTACTTGAACAGAAGTTTCACAGGCGCAGAAATCCGAATGGCCAACAAACATATGAGAAAATGTTCCCGATCTTTAGCCATAAGAGAAATGCAAATTAAAACAACAATGAGGTACCACCTGACACCCTCAAAGGTAGCCCAATTCAAAAAATCAGAAAGCAACAAGTGTTGGAGGGGCTGAGGGGAGACAGGAACTCTCATCCACTGCTGGTGGGACTGTAAGTACGTACAGCCACTATGGAAATCAATCTAGCGATACCTAAAACAGATGGAAATAGAGTTACCATATGACCCAGCAATCCCCCTACTGGGCATATACCCAGAAGAGGCAAGAAACAAACCAAGACCAGACATCTGTGCTCCAGTGTTCATTGCGGCACAGTTCAGAATTGCAAGGAGTTGGAAGCAACCCAAATTTCCATCAACTGACGATTGGATTAAAAAACTGTGGTATATACATACAATGGAGTACTAGGCATCACTAAAAAGCAGTGATGAACGTATGAGGCACATAGCGGCATGGGAAGAACTAGAGGAAATCATGCTAAGCGAGGTAAGTCAGGCACAAAAGGACAAGTACAACATGAGCCCGCTGAGGTAAGAATTAAAACATTTTTAAAAAAGCAAAAGTGGCATAGGGAAAAAAACTACTGTATACAAACATTTTTTTCCCGCCATATATACAAACATTTTAGGGGTGAAGACTGTGTAGTATGGAAGAGACCAGACCAAAACCAGGGATGTACATGGTAGACAATGGTGGAGGAAGCGGGGAAAGGAAAACAAAAGGATGAATACAAGGAAGAAAAGGGTAGTGGGGTCATGGGGCATTAATCCACCCAAGGGGAGGGTATTGTTTATATCTCATACAATTCTTATCACAGTCCATACATACATCCATTGTCAAGAACATATGTACATTGGTTGCCATCATCATTCTCAAAACATTTGCCTTCTACTTGAGCCTTAATATCTGCTGCTCATTTTCCCCCTCCCTCCCCACTTCTCCCCTACCTCGTGCACCCTTCATCATTCATATATTACTATTTTGTCATATATTACACTGTCTGACATCTCCCCCTGCCCTCTTCTCTGCTGTCCCTCCCCCAGGGAGGAGGCTATATGTAGATTCCTGTAATCAGTTCCCCCTTTCTACCCCACAGTCTCTCCACCCTCCAGGCATCACTACTCTCATCACTGTTTCTGGAGGAGTCATCTGTCCTGGATTCCCTGTGTTTCCAGTTGCTCTCTGTACCAATGTACACCTTCTGTTCTAGCCAGTTTTGCAAGGTAGAATTGGGATCATGATAGTGGGGAGGAGGAAGTATTTAAGAACTAGAGGAAATTTATATGTTTCATCATTGCTACCCTGCACCCTGCCTGGTTCATCTCCTCCCCCCAACCCCTCAGCAAGGGGTGTCCAGTTGGCTACCATTGGGCTTTGGGTCTCCACTCTGCACTCACCCACATTTTCAATGAATGGTGTTTTGTTCCTTGATGCTTGATACCTCATCCCTTCGACAGCTCATGGTCACACAGGCTGTTGTGTTCTTCCATGTGGGCTTTGTTGCTTCTGAGCTATATGGCTGCTTGTTTATCTTCGAGCCTTTAAGACACCAGACACTATCTCTTTTGATAGCCTGGCACCATCAGCTTTCTTCACCACATTTGCTTATGCACACGTTTGGCTTCATTGATCATATCAGGGAGCTGGGCACCCACTGATATGGTTTTTAGCTCTTTGATATCTGATAACTGGTCCCTTCTGCACCTTGGGGTCAGACAGGCTGGTTTGCTTCTTCCATGTAGGCTTTGATGGTTCTCAGCTAGGTGGCCGCTTGTTTATCTTCAAGCTTTAGGAGCCAGAGTAGTTATATGAATAATATGAATATCTTTCCAGGTAAGATTATAAGACTGAGTGATATTTTAAACTTTCTGGCATAAATGTCTACGTCAGAGGCAAAAGTTTCCAGACATCTTCCTAGAAAAAAATAAACCATAAATTTGAGAAAAGAATATGCATTTTTACCAGCCCTTCTGCTCCCATGACTTCTCGGAGAGGAAGGAAGGAGGCAGGGTTTGAGGATGGACTCTGGATTCAAAGAAGCTGCTTCTGTGCAGGGAAGAGTTGAACAAAAACTGGTGAGAGGAAGGAATGATGCCAGCAGCAGGGGAGAGATGTCAGATTGCTCAGAAGATGGTGCTGATGGGAGGGCACTCTGACACAGAAGGAGTGAGGGGAGAAACTTGTGGTGTGGGGAGGGAGAAATGACTGCAGAAGTTGTATAGATAACAGGGTAGGGGGTATGGGATTACAGAATGTCAGAAGGTGGTGGAGGAGATGGAGGTGGAGGAGATGGGATTACAGAATGTCAGAAGGTGGTGGAAGAGAAGGTGGTGGAGGTGGGAGTGGGAGGGGTTTAGAACAAAGGAAGAAGACGTTCTTGAGGAGGGGGTGAAACAGCACTAAAGGAAGAGGCTGACTGAGGCTTAACGTGATCTGAAAAACTAGAAGGGCAATTTTACCCTGGGCTTGCAGGAATTGAGGAGGAAGGCAATCCTGATAGAGATGGGGATGAGAGCGGAGACTATAGAATGCTTGCAAGTATGGTTGTTGAAAAAAAGAATTTGATTTGCAGTAATCATTAGAATTTTTAAGTCAGGAGTGCCATCTAGTGGACATTTCAAATTGTGAGGATTAATTTGTAGTCGCTAGATTTTCTATAATCAGTTGGATACCCAGCAGTTCCAGGTTGCATTCACAGTACATCCTATAATCAAAGGCTGAATGAGTGAAAAATTGAGCTCGTGAGAGGAGCCACTGGCTGAGAAGGACATCTGACTGCAGATGACCCTGGAGTGGGGAGCTTTGGATTTTACACTCACAGATCCTTTCGAATTGGAATGTCTCTAACCGCAGACATACAAGACTGCTGTGATGGGTCCGGGAAGAGGCCACCAGAGAATCAGTATTAGAGAGGCTAATGTCTCAACAGTCCTGGCCACAAATACCTCTCTAGAGTTTCAGCACCATTATGTTGGAACGGGAATAAAGGAAAAGCAGAGCCAGATAATAGATTTTAATTAACAGGTTTTAGTAGAGTTAACGAACTGCCAGGGTGTTTAGATTGGAATGAGAGTAAAGAGGGCAGGTTAAAGGAAGTTTGGAAGACAGTAGAGAGAGAATATCTGACAGGAAGAAGGGAGAGCTAGAGAGAGGAAGAGACTGAGGGACTTGCGGCCACAGGAGAAGGTGCAGAAAGTCAGAGAGAGAGAGAACAAAGGAATCCCATGTTAATAATCTTTGGGGGCAGAAATAAATCATTATGTCTAAAAGGAGTCTACTATTCCCCACATTGCCTGTGGCACCAGGGGAATGGTGAAGAGAGGGGGCAAGGTCTCTGTGAGACTATTTTGAGAAGACGAGGTGTCACAGTATGGAGCTACCTCATGGGGGTGGAGAAAGGGTTAGAGACGCTGGCTATGGCTGAGAGCTGCCCCTTCGCTCAGATGGACCTTATAATTTTCTAAAAGCATTCAGTAAAATAACTTGAGGGATTAAAATCAATGAGTAATTTAATCAATGAATTTTTTCAGATGATAAATTTTATTTGGGTCAGTAATGGAAAGGATGAGAGTGTTACCGGATATGTATAGTATATTGTAAGCCTGTCTGATTATGCAGAATCTAAACCATAATGAAACTAAACCAAGAAAATAATCATGAAATAATTATGAAAAGTAATTTGATAATTTCCAAGCTGTATAACAAGGAGTATCTTAAAAGGAAAACACATAAATTCTTTGTAAGACCTCCAAAGTGAAAAATGCTACCATGTAATTTACAAAATTTCCAGTGATATATGCACTCAACCTCACTGCAGATCTATAAAATCTAAGTATCCCATTGTGTTGGACAGCAGAAGGAAACACTGCTTAATCCTACACTGTCCTTTAAACCAAAGGAGGAGGAGAGGGAAGAGGAGAAGAGAGAAGACTGTCATGGAGATAAAGTGACACATGGCTGGGAAAATTGGGCTCCAATATCAGCACTGTGAGGAGGGTACAGGGCCAGGCAGTATTTCCTTCTACTGCATGCAGGCTCTCAAGGAGTCAGGACTGACTCCAAGGCACCTAACACCACCACACTGTCTTAACAATATTTGCTATATTGGAGCCCAGTGTTGCAACAGCCACTGCATCAATCGATCTCCTGAGGACTTCGCAAAGGAAATGTCTTTCCTTTCCATGGTCCTTTCAGTCAGCACAGCCTGTTTTCAGATTAAGAGCCTGCCGTCTGAGGACACTGACACCGATGACCATGCAAGAAACAGAGAAAAGTCGCATCCTGAAAATGTCCGAGACCCACAGCAGAAGGTGGCTGTGCTGGACGGGGGCAGGGACTGGGGCAATTTGTTTGCAGACTTGAATTGACTTGCTGAATACAACTTTGTAAAACAGGAAACTTTCACTTCCTGTTAACTACTTTCAGTTCTGGGCCATTAAACTCATTCCACAAAATGGGAGAGAACATGCTTTCTGACTCCAATCATACAATCATACTCTGTCATTGAGTCTATTCCAACTCACAGGGACTTTATATAGGGTTTTCTGGACTGTAGATCTTTATGGACAGGTAATGTAATAGTTCTCCTTAGAAACTGGAGTTTCGATGGCCAGTGCTCTAATCACAGTGCCACCAGGATTTCTGTATCCTCATTGTATTAAAAAACAGAATAAAAACCAACCAGGTGTTGTTTTAGTTTGTGTAGAGGTGATTCTGGCTCAGAGTAAAACTGCTTCTCTTGTGTTAAAAGAGAAGAGCAGGGCTTATTCATTTGATTCAGCAGGGACCCCATATCGACCGATGAAATAAAACTTAAAGTACAAAATGAAACTTTTTTTTTCAGGAACACTTCCTTACTTTACTTTTCCCTCTTTTCTGCTTTTGAAAGGAGTGGTTGGTTTCAAAATATCAAATGACACTCAAAAGCAGATGTAGACAACACCAATCATTGGCATAGCATGGAGAAGGCCACAAGTAAGGACCAGATAGCAGCAGCAGGTGACAAATGGGAAGCGATTGAAGCAGTGGTTATACAGGTTCACACGAAGCTCAAAATATGCGGCAGGTGATGCCCTACTGTTAGTACAGGTTACATCAGTCACTACTTTAGTGGGTACCCTCAGTGTGTTTGTGTTTAGATTCTGTACATCAAAGCAATTTCCTCCAGTGAAGAGCTCATGGCTTACACGAAACACAGGGTTGCTGGAGGGCACTGGACCCGTCCATTAGTTTTTTAAGATGCTGTCATAAATCTGATAGATGTACTGAGAGACTTCAGAAGCTCTGCACTTCAGTAACAATATATAATTGGGTTTCCTGACTGGATAAAAAGTTTGGCCAAAATCCATTTCCCATGAGCTTCAGCGATTGGTACAGTATGTTCTGCTCTTCCATATTTTGCTTGGCAACAATATAAACATTGCTGTTTTGCAATTTTCCGGAAACAGTGTTGGCATTTAAATGACATTTCTTCATCTGAAACTGAAGTTCATTTTCATTAGGAATATCCTTCCATGTTGCAAAGAAGATCTGGCATTCCATTTTGCCATCTTCTACAAAAAGCATATTGAATGGAATGAGGTAGCTGAAGTAGAAAACATCTGTGTTAGTCTGGGTAGACTAGAGAAACAAATCCATGGACACACATATGGGTATAAGAAAGAGATTTATGTATGAGCAATTGGACATTGAGAAAACATCCCAGCCCAGTCAAGATCAAGTCCATAAGTCCAATATTAGCCCATATGTCCAAAACCAATCTATAAAGTCCTCTTCAGACTCACGAAACACATGCAATGGCACCGAATGTAGAAGATCACAGGCGAGTGGGTAGAAAGTCTTTGGATCCAGTGGCATTGGAAACATCTCAGTGCTGGGAGGTCTCTGCATGGCTTCTCCAGCACCTAGGGCTGCATCAGGGTGGGTCCATGTGTTGTGGCAGCTGCTTGTCTCCCAGGGTGTGAGCAGAGTCTCCCACCTCCAAGGAGGAAATAGTGGAATTCCCAGAATCCTTAGGGGAAGGCTATGCCCACACAGAAGCCTCATTGGTTATGACCTGATTGACAGGCTGGACTCCACCCCTACACGCTTAATCCTTAAATTGACTGTTATATAACTACCACGACATCCATATTATTTTTCACAACCACCTGCAGAAGTTCCATCTTCATGACTGGGTCTAAGGTGTTGAGAAGAAGGGAGATGTCAATGCTCTGGTTTGGCATCAGTGGTGTATAGATGGTCAGAGGTGTGCTGGGCATGGCACCAAAGTTATTCTTGTTTAACTGGATGGCAAAGTCTGTCATGTGCTGCAAACCTGTGTGGGTGAAGTTCATTTCCATATAGATGTCGCCTTGATGGTAAGTGAATGTTCCTGAAATCTCCAAGCCTTTAAACTTTGCTGCAGTCACATATTCTCCTGTTTCTGTGGAAAATTCAAAAAGGTCATTCAGCAGTAGTAGGTGGTCAGCAGTAGTAGGTGGAAGAGCAAATTTTGCAGGCACTGAAGATGGGATGCAGGACTGCCCAGCCAGACTATCTAGTTCCCCTGCCAAGAGATCCACTGCTCCCATTTGCATGGAAGACACCTGTGGCTCATTGACTGGGAGACTAAGATCAAGATTCAAAAGATCTCCTTGAGGAATCAAAAGGTTGCCTGAGTAAAGAAGCTGAGGTTGTTCCAAGTTGGTTGCAGTGATCGTGCCAACAGGGTTGTCACTAGAATCAGTGCTTCCATATTGAATGGGTGTTTGTTATGGATCCTAAGACTTCCTTCTACAAACGCATTGGGAAGCTGATGGTACACAGAGGCTACAGAGTCAGTGTGACAGATTAGTTCATCTAACAAGGTTGGCTCAATAAGGTCTGTTTCCTTGGAGATCAGTGGTTTCTCAGACAAGACTACTTCTTTGGCAGTGACGGAATCTGTTGACAGAAGGTACCAGTGAATGTAGCCCCAGTTGCAAAGTTCAGGGTTACCAGAGTCCTCGGTTGCCGAACTTTCTAGAATTTGTTGATTCCCTTTTCATGCACAGAAAACATCGTTCTAATACTATTTTCTCTTTTTACATGTCCAACACACACCAAACATACATCTTACCTAAACAAATCCACAGGTGTAGTGAAGTAAAAATCTATACATCTATGGAATTGTATGTTCTTGTCCCCTGAAAATGTATCACGATGCTTTTCTCACATTAATAAATGGTCCATGAGATATTAATTTTAAAACTTTACTCTTTCCTGTAATTACAAGGCATTTGAATTACCAATGATATTGGAGGTTTTCAGAATTATAGGGAGAAAAAATCAGAAGCAAAGTTCCAAGTCACATCATATCACTTGGAGACTGGGAGACTGGTGACAAGAAGCAGAAAGTTAGTGGAAGTAGCACTGTGCCATGGATCAGAAATACCCACTGAACTCAGAGACGTGGTGACATGATGATTCGGGGTGGTAGTAACATAATCTGTTGTCAATTTGAGAGAATTAAGAGTGAGGGAGTGGAGTTTAGCCTGTCAAGCATGATGCAGTTTGATGACCACATTTTGGAGGCAGGAAACAGGCCACTCCCAGAGAGACATTCTTGTTGACAAGCCACATGGAGACTGACTGATGGAAGTCAAAGCCTCAGAGGTGAAGGAACCACGTGGAGAACCCTGCCAGCACTGAGATGCCTCCTCCACCACTGGATCCACAAGACTTTCCCCCCACCAGCCTGTGGTCTTCCTACATTCAGCATCATTGCATGTGTTGCGTGAGTCTGAAGAGAAATTTATAGACTGGTACTGGACATATGGGCTAATATCAGACACACGGATTTGGACTGGACTGGGCTGCTTTCTTAATGTAAAATTGCTCTTGTACATAAAGCTCTTTCTGATACACATATAAGTGTCTCTGGATTTGTTTCTCTAGTCCACCTGGACTAACACATTTTGGTACAAAATGAGAAAGAATTAGGAAATTAGCTCTACTACTGTCTGCAACTCAATGGGACAGTTGGAACAAATTAAATCCATGTTGATAGAGGGAAGTGGAAGACTGTCGGCTGTTGATCAACTCTGTAAATGTACCATATTTAATTGAGATTTAGTTTGTTAAAAGGCATTTCCCATTGCCTCATTTGCATGTGAAAGTTGGACACTGAATAAGGAAGACCGAAAGAGAACCACTGCGTTTGAATTGTGGTGCTGGAGAAGGTCATGAAAATACCCTGGCCTAACAGTACAAACCAGTGTGTGTTGGAAGGAGTGAGGCCAGAGTGCTTCTGTGAGGCAAGGATGGCAAGACTTTGTCTTGCACACTCTGGACAGATTGTCAGGAGATAATTCCTGGAGAAGGGCATCGGGCTTGGTAAAGTGCGGGGGCAGCAAAAAAGAGGAAGGCCTCAGAGAGATGTATTGATACGGTGGCTGCAACGATGAGCTTAGACATAGGAACAATTGTGAGGTTGGCGCAGGACAATGTAATGTTTCATTCTGTTGTGCATAGGGTTGCTTTGGGCTGGAACCATCTTGATGGCACCTAACAATAAGGATAAACCAGCTCTACAGTAAATTCATTAGTAAATTCTATTGTAAATTGACACCTGTTAATTCTTGAAGATCTGGGCCTGTGAGAAAGTCTGTTCTAGGGGCTCTCCCTTACCCCACCCCTGCCAGTAGCATACTCTGGGGTGCTGTAGGAGTGGGGCCCCACCAGAATCATGCTTCTTGGGGGACCCCTGGCACCCCCCCCCACTGGGAGCATGCTTGGGGGCGGCTGTAGAAGTTGGACACCACCAGAAGTATGATTCTGGGGTCTCCCTCTAGCACCTCCTGAAAAAAGCATGCTCAGCAGGGTGGGGTAGGAGTGGAACCCCACCAGAAACAAGCTCTGGGGAGCTCCCCCTGGCACCCCCATCAAAAGCAGTCTGTAGGGAGGTGTAGGAGTGGTATCCTGACAGAAGCATGTTTCTGAAGGGATACCCCCCTTCTCCCCCTCCCATCCCACCCCCACCCCACCAAGCAGGCTCTGGGGGTATGTAGGAGTGGCACCCAGGCAGAAGCGTGCTTCTGAGAGGGGCTCCTCCTGCCCCCAACCCCTACCAGAAGCAGGCTCTGGGGGGTGGTGGCAGGGGTACACCACCAAAGCATGCTTCTGGGGGGCTCTCCCTGGCAGCCCCTCATGAGAGATATGTCTCTGGTGGGCCATGTGGGAATGGGAACCCATCAGAAGCCTGCTTTTGTGGAGCTTCCCCTGGCACCTTCCCCAGAAACATAGTTGGGGCAGGTATAAGAGTCGGTCCCAGTCAGAAGCAGGCTCTGAAGAAGGTATAAATGGAACCGCACCAGGAGAATGCTTCTGAGGGCTCTCGTTGCCCCACACACACCAGAAACATCCTCTAGGGGGATTGTAGGAGTGGAATCCTGCCAGAAGCATGTATCTGGGGGGCTCCCCCCAGCACCCACCGCCAGAAGCAGGATCTGGAGAAGGGATGTTGGGGTGGGACCCTGCTAAAAGCCTGCTACTGAGGAGCCCCCCTAGGACCCCTCACCAGAAGCATGTTCTGGGGAGGGGGTGTAGGAGTAGGACCCCATCAGGATGCTTTTGTGGGGCTCCCTCTGAATCTGCCTGCAGAAGCATCCTACAGAGAGGGTTGTAGCAGTGGGACCCCAAGAGAAGCATGCTTCTGGAGAAACCCCCTTGCATGCTTGGGGGGCTCCTTGAATCTCTCTCTTAAAGTATTCTCCCCCTTGCACTCCACCAGAAGCATTATGTGGGGGGGCTGAAAGAGTGGGGCCCTGCCAGAAGCATGCTTCTGGAGCTCCCCCTGACCCCCCCTACAAGAATTATGCTGTGGGGTGGGGGAGGGGTATAGGAGTGGGATCCCACTAGAACCATTCCTCTAGGGGGCTCACCCTAGCACCCCTCCTCAGCAGCAGCCTCCCTCCGGGGTTGTATAGGATGGGACCTGAGCCTGCTACAGAGGAGCACTCCCTGGAACCTCCCTCCCCTCCAGAAGCAGGCTTTGGGAAGGGGCGTGGGTGTAGGTGTGGGACTTTACCAGAAGCATACTTCTTGGGGATCCCCCTGCACTCCACACCAGAAGTAAACTCTTAGGGGGGGAGTGGGAACCTGCCAGAAACGTGCTACCTAGCAGGCTCGGTTTGGGTATAGGAGAGGGATTCCACTAGAAGCATGCTCTGGGGGGGGGGGTGTAGGTGTGAGACCCCTCCAGAAGCATACTTCTGGTGGGCTCCTCCTGGCACGCCCTGCAAAAAAGTAGGCCCCACTCCCACACTCCGGATGGAGGCATGCTTTTTGCTGGAGCTGGTGGGGAGCAACCCTACAGGAAACAAAGATTTCTCCCGAGTTGCCTCCCCCAAATATATGCCAAACTTAGGTGCTTGCTACGTATGGTAAATGACTACACTTGGAGGCCAAGGAAAGTAGTAGGTCAGGGGTTATTCTCCCTGGGGGTTATCAGCCATCCAGAGCAAGCAGACAACACTGTTTATCCCACAATAAGTAGGGCGGAGAGAAGTTCATCGGTGGGGCTTCAAGCTGAGTGCCCTGTTCCTTGGGAAGGTCTGAGACTAGGACCAGCAATGGCCCTAACAGGGCCTTCCCTGAGCCACGGGGAGGTGAGTGCCCAGAGTAAAGGGCTCAGCACAAGGGCAGACTGGCCAGGATAAGCCGTGGACTCAGCCTGCGGAAGGGACCGGTGGATACCTTCTTAGCTGGAGCTTGGAACACTCACGGCTGGCAAAGTTGAGTTCAATGGCTCCGGTGAGGCACCCTCTCCTGGGGCCACACCCAATTCAGATAACTCTCTCCTGCCCTCTCCTCTTCCATCTCCATGTGGACCACCAAGTGGGGCTGAAGTGAGCATACTACCATGAAATATGTCTGACTCCTTCACTTTACTCTCTCTTCTATCTCTCATGACCTCAATGACTTTACTACAGTAATGTTTACTTATTATCTCTGTACAATTGGGCCTACCAGACCTGCGATGATTCGTTAGGGGCTGGCTATCCTGACACAACTTCGAAGCATGCTTCTGGCAGAGTCCCACTCCTAGACCCACACCCAAACCCACCCCACAGAGGCATGGCTTTCGACAGGATGCCAGGGGGAGTCTCCCAGAAGCATACTGCTGGTGTACACTCCTACACCCCCACACCAGATGCAAACTTCCGGAGTGGGGACTGCCAGGGGGAGCCCCTCAGAAGCATGCTCCTGGTGGGATCCCATTCCTATACCACCACCACCCCAGATGCATGTATCTGGAGGGGTGCTAGCAGGGGAAGCCCCCAGCAGCCTGTTTCTGGCAGGGTCTCACTCTTACACCCACCCCAGAGGCATGCTTCTGGTGGAGGCTGCCAGGGTAGCTCCACATAAGCTTTCTTTTGGCAGGGTCCCAGTCCTATACCCCCCTCCTCAAAGGAATGCTTCTGGTGGGGTCCCAACTCCTATATCGCCCCCAGTGGCTTGCTTCGGGATTGTGGGGCCTCCCAGAGGAGCCCTCCACTAGCAATCTTCTGGCAGGGTCCCTCTCTTCCATGTCCCCTAGCCATGCTTTTGGCAGGTGGTTGCCTGGGAGACACCCTCAAAAGCATGCTTCGCACGGTGCCCTACTCCTTCACCCCCGAGAGGCATGATTCTAGTGAAAGCTGCAAATGGGAGGCCCCCAGAGCATGCTCCTTGCGGGTCCCATTCCTACACCAACAGTGGGAGCCATCAGAAATAGACTTCTGGTGGGGTCCCACTCTTGCACTATTCCCCAGAGGTATGCTTCAAGAGGCTTCTGACAGGGTCCCAGTCTACAAAATCCCAGAGGATGCTTTGGCAGGAGGCAGCTAGGAGGAGCTCCCCAGAAACAGGCTCTTGGCAGCATCCCACTCTTATATGCCCCCAGAAGCATGTTTGGGGAGGGACCAGGGGGAGCTTCCCAGAAGCATGCTTCTGGCTGCAGTCTGACACTAGCCCCTCTCCCCTCTAGGCATGCTCTGGCAAGGGTATTCCAGAGGGTGTGTCCAAGAAGCATGATTTTGCATGCTCCCACTCCTACCTACCCCCACCCAGTGGCATGCTTCTGCTATAACCAACCCAAAAAGCAAGCTTCTGTTGGGGGGCTGCCAGTGGGTGTTCCCAAGATGCATGCTTCTAGCCCTCAAGCCCACCCAACTAGACTTCAAGGCTTCCAACTGGCTCTCAGGCCTCAAACTAATCCTCAAAGCCCCAAACTAGCCCTGAAACCCTCAAGCTAGCCCACAAGCCCTTGAGTGGCTGGTAGACCAGAACCACTGGCCTTCCTGGTCATCAGGGTGTAGCCATTGCCCCACCAAGTTGCCTTCCTTCGTCATTAGGGAGATGTTTGTAAATCACACACATAGGGTGGCTACAATAAAAAGACAATGGAGGTGTTTGAGAGGAAGTGGAGAAATTGGCACCCTTATTCAGTGCAGATGGAAATACAAGATGCTGCAGCCACTTTGGAAAACAACTTGGCAGTTCCTCAAATAGCTAAGTATACTGCTAACATATAGCCAAGCAAGTCCACTCCAAGGTATACAAAGGGGTTAAAAAAACTCAAAGGAAAAAACCCATTATTCATTATTTTTTAATTCCATTGATTCATTTTTTGAAGTCCCCTCTTATAATCAAAACTAAAACCCTGATAGCAACCCTATATGCAACTGGTGAATGGAAAAACAAACTAGTATATCCATACAATGGAATGTTATTCAGCAATGAAAATGATTTATGCTACAACTTGGATGAACCTTGAAATTATTATCCTCAGTGAGATTAAATCATTAAGTAGAAGATAACAGTCACAAAAGTCACCCCATCTGATTCCATTTAAGTGTAATGCCCAGAATAGGGAATTCTAAAAAGAGAGTAAATGAGGGGCTGGCAGACACTGGGGGAGGGGAGATGAAGCATGATCACTTGCTAATGAATATAGCTTTCCTCTGGATTGATGAAAATGATCTAAATTGATAGTGGTGATGCACAACTTTGTAAATATAGTGAAAACCCATTTAATTGTACAGTGCAGTTAGGTGAGTGTGATGTGTGACATCTTACTAAACTTGTTTTTTTAAAACCGAAGAAAAAGCAGTAAACACAGAAAGTAGGAACAATGTTATTACATTGTGGGGATTGCAATTAATGCCACGAATCACAGAGTTTATGAGCTGTTGAACAAAAAAATCACTTTGCTCTGTAAACTTTCACCCAAATCACAAAAAGCTTTTTAAAAACAAGAAAATTCACACAAAGAATACAAGTGGAATGTGAATAGTTATACTCAACACTCATCTACCTTGATGTAATTTATTGGATAAAATGTAACCTACCTAATAAAAATCCCATGAAAAAGGTAAATTGTTTCTTGTCTAGCCGACAAAAGGCTATTAACTCTGTAAGAGGATGAACTGGTCGGGAACTTGGCTGAAACCTGCGTCTCGGTTATCTGTCAGCAGCTCTGAAACCTAATCCCTAAAAAATAAAAACGAAGTGAGTAAGGGCGAGTAACACTATTTGTGGTTGTCTCAGACACACTTTTGGAACATTCAAATACACAGATCATTTGAGTCCTAACGCGGCAGTACTTTTTAAGTTCTCATCTTCCCACTTAGCCTTCAACGCCAACACTGAAGCCAAGTACTAACTTTTCCCGACCCAACCACAGCCAAAGGGTTAAGAATCCGTCTCCTCCTCCAAGCCAAACGGTACAACCAGGTTGACAACCAACGCAATTAGGAGTTCCGAGTGAGACACACCCCCAACTGTTGCTTATACCTGGTATGCCACACAATGACGCCGGGGCTCCAGAAGAGGTGGGCGGGAATGCGGGAATGCGGGAATGCGGGAATGCGGGCCTGGGCCGTGGAACAAATGGTCTGGTAGCGGCCTCGGTGCAGGAAGGAGGTTAAGGAGAGTGAGAGGAGACTGAGCCGGCCAGAGGTGCCCCGGGCGCCCTGTGGGCCGAGAGCCAGGGAAAGGGCCCCCGGGTCGGCGACGCCAGGCGGCGCTCACAAAACACCGTTAGAAGCGGACCAGCTGCGGCTTTCCGAGGTGAAAACCAGAATGGACCGAATCACCTTCGCGGGGCGTGCCTCTCTCGAAACCAGCATCTGGCCCACAGTAGCTCCAACCTCCCCCACGGGAACTCCCGCCCACCGGGAACTCCCGCCCACCGGGAGCTCCCGCCCACCGGGAGCTCCCGCCCACCGGGAGCTCCCGCCCACCGGGAGCTCCCGCCCACCGGGAGCTCCCGCCCACCGGGAGCTCCCGCCCACCGGGAGCTCCCGCCCATAGGGAGCTTCCGGTTGGTGCGCGGCAGCAAGTGGGCCCCGGAAACCCGGCTCCGGCGTCTGGGGTCCGGGCCGCCCGAAGGTCCGGCCTCGCCGCGGTGCGGGGAAGACTCCCAGTGGGCGATGCGCTTAACCAGGGAGGAAGACCTAGCGATTCAGGGCCCGACTAGGACTCGACCCGGCTCCGAACCCTTCCCGGACCGACCGTTTGCCTCGGAATCCCGAGCACCTTAAGAAGCCGGACACGTCGGAAAAGCAGTCGTTAGCAAGCCTAGGGTTGTATGGAGATGCCAGCTAATTTGTCTGCCCTCTGTGTGGGAGCATCTGATTGTTCTGACTGTTCACTTGTCACCCCTCGTGCTGCAGTGAATTATATGGAGCACCTCCGCGAACAAATGGCCTGATATTTCTCTTTAGAAAATAATAAAGAACGATGGAAGTAAGGGGTCGGTCTTAATGGGATTTTATTAAAGGGTGTGCGCGATCCCAAATTGGTAACGTTTTTTAATTTCTTTTAATGACCTAATGTTGGGTGATAGCAGCGAAATGAGCATGTCCACACAAATAGCCTGAAAAGGAGAATCGCCTATTGAGTTTTGCTCGACGATAAGTATGTACTGTTAAGGACAGAACAAGGAAATTCCTGCATTTGGTGCCTTTTCCAAATAATTGCTTTCCGAGCAGAAAAGGGGGCTAAAACCACAAGAGCAGGGACTCTGAGGTAAGGGGCTGTACCAACTTGGAGCCTCCGGAGTAGGGGTGGCAAATGACTTAGATACCCTTAGATTCACTAGTATTGTAAAAGGCGCATATCCTCTAGCACCATGGCAGTTCAGAGCCCAACCAATTCAAGACAGGAGAGGGGTATAGCAGTTACATATTCTAGTGTCAACTTGAGACTATTAAGAGTGGAGGGGTGGAGTTTAGCCTGTCAATCGGGTCACAGCTTGATGACCTCATTTGGAGGCACTATGGAGACAAAAAGCTTATCAGATGGTAGATGCACTCTCCCCTTGACATCCCTGATGACAAGCCACATGGAGCTATGCTGATGGATCCACAGCCCTGGAGCTAGAGGAGCCACATGGAGACTCACACCAACACTGAGATGCTTCCACCACCACTGAATCCACAAGACTTTCCACCCACTAGCCTGCGATCTTGCTGCATTCAGCATCATTGCATGTGTTGTGTGAGTTTGAAGAGGAATGTATAGACTGGAATCAGACATATGGACTAATATCAGACTTGTGGACTTGATCTGGACGGGCCTGGAATGTTTTCTTAATATACAATTACTCTTTAATATAAAACTCTCTCTTACACACATATGAGTCTCCCTGGATTTGTTTCTCTCACTAGTCTACCCAGAGTAACACAAGGGACAAGGGATGTCACTCAAACTGGGCGGGGGTAGGAGGCTGGGGGAACATTCCTATTCCCAGAAAAACCCTGACTTTCTCCCCTAAGCATATATTTCACATCAAGATATAAAAGCCCTTGCTTTGTATCATAACTGAGTCTTCTCCATTCTGTGGAGAACACCTATCGTTCCTTCTTTAGAATGTACTTTAACTTGTAAGTAAGTGCTTGATGAGTGAGTTTGTGTGGTATTTGATGCCATGGCCAACTCTGATTCCTCCCAGAAAGGGGAGTGGCAAGCCAGGTAAGTCCATCATGGACAGCATCTTTGGTATCAAATTAGACTGCTCGATAAATCTCCCTCCCTACAATTGTGACATACCACAGTCCTATAGGAGTGAAACTAGGAGGAGTCAAGAATTGAGTCCTCCTGTCTCTGGTCAAGACTGTGAAGAACCATGGGAATAACACAAGATCATGCTGAGGTTGATCTGGGCTGCTATGACTCCCAAAAGACAGCTGGAGACACCTGTTCAAGAAAAAAGAAGCCACTCTCAGAAAGCTAAGCCTTCTAGTGTTTTTGTAGAATAAATGCATTCCTTGGGCAGGGATTGTTTTTGCAGTTCCACTTTGCCTAATCCTGGCTGTGACCAGAATTTCTTCATGATGTTTGCTTCCTGTAAGACAGGGGTTCTTATCACAAGCCTCCTTATAAGTTAAAATGAATATTTATTTGGAGTTGTAACTGGTGGCTGCAACTGGTCTTCACTGGAGCAGTGAGAGAGAATAATTATCTCCCCCTCACTAGGACTGTGATTTCGGGTCAAAATCTTGGTGACTGAAAGCTATGCCATCAATCCCCCAAGGAGAGGCTCTCAGCCTCTTCCACCTTTATCCCCACTCGCAAGTCTCTGTAATCCCAAGATTCCTAGGGCAGATCTGTGTCTCAGCACCCAGCAGTAGTAGGAATACAGAACCTCCATTTGGACCCCAAGTAATTTTGCTATACAACAAGTCCACAAGTGGTACTGTTCTTAAATGCCCTCAGCTATTCGAGGACTGGGGGGACAGATCACACCACGTGGCAATCATCCACCCAGGGCTCCTCAAACTTTTTTAACGGGGCCAGTTCACTGTCACTCAGACTGTTGGAGGGCTGGACTATAGTTTTAAAAAAAACTATGTACAAATTCCTATGCACACTGCAGGTGTCAGCTGCTAAGCAGGACAGGCAGCGGTGACAAAAAACACCCAGCAGGCCAGATAAATGTCCTCGGTGGGCCGCCTGTGGCCCATGGGCTGTAGTTTGAGGGCCCCGATCCACACTTTACTATTAACAGTTCCCTGAGGAATTCGTTTGGCAATATACCACATTCACAACCCAAACTCCACAGAACTGCACCATTGGACCCTTCTCTTTAATAAATAGCACCATAAGGACGATGAATGTATATTATTACACTGTCACCCCTTGTGCTTTATCCCCTTTACAACACCTCCAGAGCAGTTCCTGAACTCCAACCAGGTGACGTTCTAGTGTGGAATCAAAATGTAACTCAAGTGGATGGGCCAAGCATAGCCAGGCCCCTTGCATACATTTGTGGAAAAATAACATTTGGGACTAAAACCTGCCATCTGGCTGGGCCTTTACATGTAATTGTTATTCTTCCCAGATGTTTGCATATCACTGCTTTGATGGGCATTGAGCAATACACAAAAATTTAAAATCCGGACTTTAGACCCTTATATCCAGTCTATGTGGGCAGACCAGGCCAGTGGGACCCTCACCAATACTTCCAAAGATGTCAAGGCCAAGGAGGGGATAGCAGCAAGCTGGGGACCAATATAGGTAGGGCCTGAGATATACAGGGGTCCAAGTAACCTGCAAAAATGGGCAGGGCAGATTAACTCTGCCATTATAAACACCCCTCCCTACACATGGTTTGCATGTGGATGGATCAGTGCTTCCAGTGGTGGGGATTCACTTGGTTAGCCCAATCTTCAGTCAAGGGAATGTATTCTCTGGGCTGAGGGACTTCCCCCACAAGTTCTGTGTTCGTCTGGGTTGACTAGAGAAACAAATCCAGAGACACTCATATGTATATAGGAAAGAGCTTTATATACAAGAGCAATTGAATATTGAGAAAACAGACCAGCCCAATCAAGATCAAGTTCCTAAGTCTGATATTACCCCATATGTCAATACTAATAGTAGTCCATCAATTCCTCTTTAGATTCCTGAAGCCATGCAATGATGCTGAATGCAGGAAGGTCACAGGCCAGTAGGTGGATAGCTTTGTGGACCCAGTGATGGTGGAAGCATCCGCGCTGGCAGGGGGCTCCATGTGGCTGCTCCAGCTCAAGGTGCTAGCATAGTTCCATGTGTCTTGCCAGCTGCAATGCCTCCCAGGGAGTGAACAGAGAAAGTGTGTGTCTCCTCCTACAAGGAGGAGTAGCAGAGCTCCCAGAATCCTCAGGAGAAGGCCATGCCCACACAGAGCCTCATTGGCTATGACCTGATTGACAGGCTATACTCCACCCCTTCACTCTTAATCCTTTCAAATTGACAAACACTCATATAACTACCACAGGTTCTATTCATATATCCCAAGATTCCAGTCCTTTCTACCTCCACTCATTCCTCTGTTTCATCCCATGCTACATCCCCGAGAAACTACCTTACCTTACCTCCAAGGAGAGGACGAGGAATAGCTATGGAAGGAGTCACAACTGTAATTTCAGCCCCGGGCTTAGCTGGAAGAGTGGCCTACAAGGCAAATATTATCCAAACCACCTCCTGCATGTGGACAAGACCTGCGAGCCGTCAAATGTCCGTGGACTCTTGGGCTCATCAGACACTAGACTGACAAACCCCCCCGAGGCTGCCTATTAACCACGGTGGAGTCTGTGCTCTTGCCAATGCCGCAGGTTGCTTTCACAGAGGTCAGCCGGTAGTGTTGAGAGCAAGCAACCTATTTCACCAGGCCAAGTGGTGGAGAGAAAACCAGACAGAGTTCACTGAAGATATCTGGAGAAATAGAAAGAGCTTTCTTCCATCTGTAACGTGGTTCCTCTTCTGGGATGTCTTGATATGATCATATTTTGTTTACAGTTTGGACCATATACCATCTGTTAATTTATTAAAGGAATGTGTTTCCTCTTGCTTTCAAGCCATCTATACCCAGGTTCTTTGAGACCCAGATGGACACGCCCTCACAGGGATTGAGTGACTCATTCAAGAGAAATGGATCCATTGTCCAAAAGGACATTTAAAGATGGGTCCTGAAGTATAATGCTGTCTGTGATATTCCTGATTCCAGCAGTATCACCAGAGTAAACAGGTTTCAGTGGAGCTTCCAGGCTAAGAAGCCTACGAAGAAGGAATCAGCTGTCCACTTCAGAGGAATCGGTCACTGCACACCTGTGAACAGCATTGAAAAATTGTCAGACACCCAAGGCCAAATGGATAGAAGCAAAACTTTGTCAGAAACAGTGCTGGAGGACAGAACTTAGGTCAGAAAGCCCTCAGAATATGACCGTCGATGAGCTGCCTGCTCAAAGGAGGGTCAACCAGAATGACATGAATGGAGTAAAGTCTGTGAGAATAAAACCACTGGGGCCTTCGTTTATTGACGGGGCACAACTCAAAATGAGAAGAAACAGCTGTAAAAATCTAATAATTGGAACTTGGAATATAAGCAATCTGAATCTAGGAAAATTGGAAGTCATCAAAGTGAAATGGAACATGAATATGGATTTCCTAGGTGTTAGGGAGCTGCCATGGACTGGTATTGGCCATTTTTAATCAGAAAATCATATGGTTTACTACGCCGGGAATGACATGGTCAAGAGGAATGGTGTTGGGTCCATCACCAAAAAGGGCATTTCAAGATCTATCTTGAAGTACAATGCTGTCTGTGATAGGATTACATCTGTCCCCACTTCAAGGAAATCCAATCAATATGACTATTATTCAAATGTATGCACCAACCAGCAAAGCTAGTGATGAAAAAAATTGAAGAATTCTGCCATAGTTTTAGTCTGAAATTGATCAAACATGCAATCAAGATGTATTGATAATTACTGGCAATTGGAATGCAAATGTTGGAAACACAGGAAGGAACAGCAGTTGTAAAATAAGGTCTTGGCGATAGAAATAAAGCTGGAGATCTCATGACAGACATTGCAAGACCAGTGACTTATTCGTCACAAATCCCTTTTTCAACAACTATCTACATGGACTTCTTCATATAGAATACACAGAAATCAAATTAACTACATCTGTGACAGGATGTGATGGAGAAGCTCTGTATGAGCAGGTAAAACCAGGCCAAGGGATGACTGTGTGTGGTAGTTACATAATCTTGTGTCAACTTGAGGATATTAAGAGTGAAGGGGTGTAGTCTAGCCTGTCAATTAGCCTGATGATGCTTCCTTGTGGGTGTGGCCTTCTTATGAGGATTCTGGGAACTTCCTCTCTTTCTCCTGGGAGGCCGGCCACATTCTCTCTCTGCTTCACCTTCCTGTTGAAGAGCCAGCACTGAGACACTTTCACTGTCATTGGACCCACAAGACTTTTCACCCACCGGCCTATGATCTTCCTGCATTTGGCATCATTTCATCATGTACTGTGTGAGTCTGAAGAGGAATATATGGACTAGTATCAGACATATGGGCTAATATCAGACTTATGAACTTGATCAGGACTGGGCTGGGATGTTTTCTCAATATCCAATTGCTTTTTCCTATAAAACTCTCTTTTATACACATATGAGTACATCTGGATTTATTTCTCTAGTCAATCCGGTCTAACACATTGTGGAACACACACCATCCATTGCTTATATGGGAAGTTCAGGATAAAACTAAAGACTGGAGCAAGTCCACCAGAGTCTAAATAAGATCTTGAGTCTATCTCATCTGAATTTTGAGAACATCTAAAAAACATTGACCACTAATGACAGAAGATCTGATGAGCTGTGGAAGCAAAACAAGAACATTTAGTGACCATTAAAAAGACAGGAAAGAGATAAAAGCTCAAACTGATGTCAGACAAAACTCTGAAACTTGAATTTAACGGAAGAGTAGCTCAATCAAATGGAAGAAACCGTGAAGTAAAGAGCTGGATGGGAAATTTCAAAGGGCAGCTTGAGAAGACAGTCAAATATTATCATGAAATGGACAAACCAAAAAGGAAGAACACATGCATATCTTAAACTAAAAGAACTCAAGGGAGAAAAAAAATCAAGTCTTGAGTTGCAATACTGAAAGATTCCATGGTAAAAGATGAGGCAGGAAGCATCAAAATAAGATGGAAAGCATATTCAAAATCATTGTACCAAAAAGAACTAGTTAACAATCCACCATTTCAAGAGCAAGAACCAATGGGGCTGAAGGAAGAAGTTCAAGCTGCACTGAAAGCATTAACTGAAAATAAGGCTCCAAAAATGGATGGAACGCTCGTTGAAATGTTTCAACAAGCTGACAAAACACGGAAAACACTTACTGGTCTATGCCAGGAAATTTGGATGACAGCTACTTGGTCAACTCATTGGAAGATGTACGTATTCGCACTCATTCCAATGGAAGGTGACTGAACAGAATGCTCACATTATAGAACAATATTACTGATATCACATGTAAGTAAAATTATTTTGAAGATCATTCAACAATTGTTGCAGCAGTACATTGATAAGGAGCTACTAGTTCAGGCTGGATTCAGAAGAGATCTTGAAACAAGGGGTATATCATTGGGACATATCAGGGGATATGGCAAATGGATCTTGGCTGAAAGCAGAGAAAACCGAAAAGATGTTTACTTGTGTTTTATTGACTGTGCCAAGGCATTCAACTGTGTGGATCATAACAAACTATGGATAGTCTTGAAATAAATGGGAATTCCAGAACATTTCATTTTGCTTATGGAAAATTTATACATGGATTGAGAGGCAGTTGTGTGACTAGAACAAGGGAATACTGTATGGTTTAAAATCGGGAAAGGTGTGCTTCAGGGTTGTATCCTCTCTCCATGCTGATTCAATCTGTATGCTGAGCAAATAATCAGAGAAGGTGGATCATGAAGAAGGATGTGGCATTAGGATTAGGAAAGGCTCACTAACAACCTGAGATATGCAGATGGCACACACTGGCTTGCTGAAATGAGGAGGACTGGAAGCACTTGCTGGTGAAGATCAAAGGCTACAGTTCTCAGTGTGGATTACAACTCAATGTAAAGAAAACCAAAATCTCCACAACTGGACCTGTAGGTAACAGCGTGACAAATGAAGGAAAAATGTCAGTTATCGGGGATTTTGTCTTGCTTGGACACACAATCAATACATATGGAAGCAGCAGTCAAGAGATCCAACGACACATTGCATTAGGTAAATTGGCTGCACAAGACCTCTTTCAAGTATTGAAAAGCAAGGATGTTACTTTTTTAAAATTTTTAATTTAAGGATGTTACTTTGAGGACTAAAGTGTTCCTTATCCAAGCCAGGGTGTTTTCAATTGCCTCATACACACTTAATGCAAGTTGTACATTGAATAAGGAAGACCAAAGAAGAATTGATGCATTTGATTTATGGTGCTGGTGAAGAATATTGAAGGTACCATGGACTAGCAGGTGCATAAGCAAATGTGGTGAAGGAAGCTGATGGTGCCCAGCTATCAAAAGATATAGCATCTGGGGTCTTAAAGGCTTGAAGGTAAACAAGCGACCATCTAGCTCAGGTATGGATCAGATATCAGGCATCAAAGAACAAAACATCATATCATTGTGAATGAGGCAGAGTGCAGATTGGGACCCAAGACCCATCTGTAGGCAACTGGACATCCCCTTACAGAAGGGTCTCAGGGAGGAAATGAGCTAGTCAGGGTGCAGTGTAGCAATGATGAAACATACATCTTTCCTCTAGTTCTTTAATGATTACACACACACACACACACACACACACACACACTATCATGATCCCAATTCTACCTTACAAATCCAGCTATTCACTGGTACAGATAAGAACTGGAAACACATGGAATGCAGAACAGATAATCCCTTCAGGACCAGTGGTGAGAGTGGCGATACCAGGAAGGTGGAGGGAGGATGGGGTGGAAAGGGAGAACTGATTACAAGGATCTACATATAACTTCCTCCCTGGGGGATGGACAACAGAAAAGTGGGTGAAGGGAGATGTCAGAGGATGTAAGACATGACAAAATAATAATAATTTACAAGTTATCAAGGGTTCATGAGGGAGGAGGGAGTGGGAAGGGAGTGGGGAGGAAGGAGCTGATACCAAGGGCTCAAGTAGAAAACAAATGTTTTTAGAATAAGGATGGCTAGAGATGTATAAATGTGCTTGACACAATGGATGGATGGATGGATGGATTGTGATGAGTTGTACAAGCCCCCGATAAAATGATTTTTAATTAATTTAAAAAATTAAAACAAAAAAGGTAAAACAAAATAAAACGTACCACAGACTGCCAAAAGAACCAACAAATGTGTCTTGGATGAAGTCAGAATCCTCCTTAGAGGCAAGGATGGTGAGACTTAGGTTCATATACTCTGGACATGTCAGGGGAGGGCAGTCTCTGGAGAAGGGCATCATGCTTGGTAAAGCCAAGGGACAGCAAAAAGGAGGAAGGCTCTGGCCAAGATGGGCTGACCCAGTGGCTGCAACAATGGTCTCAGAGAACAGTTGTGAGGCTGGCCCAGGACTGAGCAGTGTGTCCCGTTGTTGTTCATAGAGTCGCTGTGGGTTGGAACGCACTGGACGCTGCGGCAGAGGCTAGGACAGGATAAGTGGCCAAAGGCTCTAGACACGTGAAGCTGAGAGGCTCTGACGTGGCATTAAGACATGTCTGCTACAAAGGCATAGGATAGATTTTCTTTCAAAACGAGGCTTACTCCCTTTGCATTTATTGATGCAATATGATGGGTGGGTGTAGTCCTCACTCTGGCATCTTGTTTTATGTTATGCTTTCTCTATTGAGTGCCTCCTTTGTTTTGTGGCTCCCTGCTCTCTGGTGCGTGTGTATGTAAGCATGTATCTATATTTTCCTTCCGGCTATTTCCCCACAAGTGAGCATGCGATTTCTCCTGGAACCACCAGGCTTTGTCAGGACAAGATGTGTCAGATATGGTAAGATGTGATCTCATGCATAAAGCCTACGACTCCACACACCAATGCACTCCCTCTTTGTTTCACTGCTACGCACACGTGCACAGCTTTAGTGAGACAATTCCTGAGAGAGCTTCGATTTGATCAGGGTCATTGAGAGCCAAAAGCTGCATGAAGAATTTCTCATGTCTGAGGCCAGGAGGAGTGTTCTGCATACCAGCTCCATGGCCCCCGTGGTCTCAAGCCTGGCTCCTTTCCACTGCCCACATAGCCCAGTGTAAGGGAGGCACTCGCTCTAGGGCATATTTCCAGCTCTAGCTTCACTCCTTTGGGGCACAGCATCAGATGAGTCAGCACAGAGTGTGGCCAAGTATTCCTGGAATTCTTACCACCGTAGCACAGCTGGCAACAAGCTAACCATGTATGGACATGACACAAAAATGCCCTTATATCCCACTAACCCAAATGAAACCTTCTTGTGTCAGCTGCTGCCGGGTTGGTTTTGATGTGTGTCAGAGAAGAACTAAGCTCCATAGGGGGAATAGATGGCCAGGCCTTTCTTCTGAGGGGCTCTAGATGGAGTGAAACCTCCAACCTTTGGCAGTAAAGACCATTAATCATTTGCACCACCCAGGGACTGCATATGACATGTTCCTCTTCTTAATGTCCCTTCACCCAAATCTCACTCTAATGTCACTTGATGTGTTACACAGGGTTCTCTAGAGAAACAAAACCAGATTGCTAGTAATTATATATATATATTTATAAAGATAGATAGATAACACAAGAAATGAACAGTGAAATTATAAAGCAGTACAAATGGCTCAGTGCAACTCACTCCCGTGAGAGAGTTGTGAGACACTGGCAGTCCTTCAAGTCTTGAGGGCCACCAGTTCGTCCTCTGTAGAGAGAGCTGGGCTATATATCCCCAGGCAACAAACAGCAAGGCAGGTCCCCAACTGTCACTAACCATCAGTCCTCAGCTCCAGAGATGTGCATTCCAATCATGTGGTCTTAAAGGGACCTCAATTTAAAGCGACACAGTCCACCGGCTCATCATCCCACAGGTAGTGTAGCCTGTAAATTGAGACACAGAACAAGCACAGCTGGTCAGATGATCAAAGAGCAAGAGACAATAAAAGCGAGACTCACCAAGCCATTTATCTCTCTGCCCTTCAATTAATCTCACTTGTGTTTATCGGCCAGGCTGGCACAATAAACTAACTATCTCGCTTGACATGAAGCAAAGGAGACCTCTTGGCAAAGAAAAGAGAGTGGTCTCAACTTCAGCAAAACTACTTACCATTGAAAATGTCACAAAGCATACATACTCGTGTGAACACACTGTCAGTTCCCCCATGGCACAGAGGGGTCCAAAGCTTACGTTTTTGTAGCCGAAATTCCATTTGTGCCAACAATAATTTCAAAAACAAAAATAAGTTGCTGTTGTTTTATTATTGGGGGCTCATGCAATGCTTATAACAATCCATACATCCATCCTTTGTGTCAAGCACATTTGTATACCTGTTGCCATCTTCATTCTCAAAACATTTGCTTTCTTAAAAATAAGTCTCAAGGGAAATGTGATGACTCCATATTCAGAACAAGAGGACTCCGTTGTTGAATATGAATGCCGAATGCTACTCTCAGGACATACCTGCATGCTGTGTTTCCAGACAGATGTTACACCTCAGGGCGTTTGGCTTAAAGTTAAATTGTGCCATTGAGCCGATTCCAGTGTAGAGTGGCCCTACAGGACAGAGTGGAACTGCCCCCAGAGGGTTTCCAAGGCTGCCACTTACCAGGAACAGATTGTCCCATCTTCCCTCACAGAGCAGCTGGGGGGTTTGAACCACTGACCTTTCAGTTAGTCATCAAGCGCTTAGTCATGGCTCTGCCAGGTGTCCTACGAGAACATAAACTGCAAAGTTAAATGCAAAAAAAATCTAACAAAGTTCTATTTTAAATGCTTCCTGGTTCATTTAGATTTCTCTGCCTTGGTGGTGCCTGGTCCACCTAGTGAGCTGACGCAGCAAAGTTGCAGAACCTGCGACCCAGAGGAGATTGGTCTTCCCAAGTGTAGTGCTTTCCAGCCTTGGTGGCGAGTTGGTCTGCAAACAAGGTCACCCCTTCAAATCCACCCAGCTCTCTGCAGGAGCGAGATGAGGCTTTCTACTCCTGTAAAGTTACCTTCTCAGAAGCCCATCCTGCGCTATGGAGTCACCGTGGGTCAGAATGAACTCGGTGGCAGTGAGTTTTTGGTTTGTCCTACAGAACTTCCTGCAGTGATGGGCAGCTTCTGAATCTGCACTGTCCAATACGGTAACGACTGGCTGTTTGTTGGTACGTACTGAGCCTTCCAAACGTGGCCAGTAAGACTGAAGGATGGAATTTAAGTCTTCTTTCAGTTTAATTAAACAGTCTTAACTGGCTGCTTAAATTTGGAGCCACGGTGTAGGGGAAGATGACACAGAAGGAAGGTAGGAGGAGGGCAAGATAGCCAGGGAATCAGCCTGGGAGTGTTTGGGGGCAGGAGGGCCCAGGAAGGACTAGCTGTGCCCTGAGGGCTCCTGCAGGACTCTTCTGTTTCCTCCTTCTCTGCCTTTTACTGAGAAGGCAGAGAGGTCAGCCAGGGGTTGGGCTAACTTACCCAGGAGGTACAGTAGCTGGGTCTCCCTTGAGAAAGAAAAACCCGAGAACAAATGGTTGCATTCGAAGATGGTGTTGGCAGAGAATAGTGACCACACCAGGAACTGCCAGAAGGACGGACGGATCTGTCTGAAAGAAGCACAGCCAGAGTGCCCCTTGGAAGTGCGGATGGCAAGACTTCGTCTCACGGACTTTGGACATGTTCTCAGGAGAGACCAGACTCTGGAGAAGGACATTGCGCTTGGTAAAGTAGAAGAGAAGCCAAAAAAAAAAAAAGAGGAAGATCGTCAGTGAGCTGGATGGACACACAGGGGCTGCAACAGTGGGGCCAAGCCTAGAAATGACGGGCCAATTGTGAGGATGGCACAGGGCCTGGCAGAGCTTCAGTCTGTTGTACATAGCGGTTCTAAGAGCCGGAATTGACCCCAGGGCACTTAACTAACAACAGCATACACATAGAAGAAAATTATATGAATTATATACATATATTACAGACATATAATTTTCATAGATCTCCACATAACAAATATGTACAACATACACTAAAAGATTTAAAAGTTATATTTCATCACTATTGGCATCAAGATGAATAGTATATATCAAAATAATTTCTTTGACCTGAAAGTTCCTTTTTCTTTCTGCTGACATATGCGTATGCATATGTATGTTGTTGGACTTTCGGCGGAACGAAGCACTGCCAGGTTCTGTGCCAGTCTCACAACTGTCATTATGTGTGAGCCCATTGTCGCAGCCACGGCGTCAACCCATCTCATTGAGGCGCTTCCTCTTTTTCGCTGAGCCTCCACTCTATCGAGCCTGATGTCCTTCTCCAGAGATCGGCCTCTCCTGAACGTGTCTGTATTAGGTTGGGTTTGCAGGAGAAGTAAAACCAGTGATGCTCATTTACATATAAAAGGGAACTTGATATCCAGAAGGCGCCCCAGCCCAGTCCAACTCAAGTCCATGGGTCTGATGCTAGCCAAGCCCTCTGCAGACTCACAGAGCTGCAGCAGTGAAGTGGGAAGCAGGGAGCTCACAGGCCAGTGGGTGCTGAGTCATATGGATCCAAGGTCAGGGGATATGTCACAGGACGCTGACAGTTCTCCAGGTCAGCAGCTCACATGGGGTCACTCTTGGAGGCAGACTCAGTGAAGTCCCAGCCAGGAGGAAGCGAAGAGCCAGAGAGAAGAGAGAGAAGAGCCTCACTCTCTTTCTTACCCCCTCAAAGCAGCAGCATCAGGCTGTGACCTGATTAATAGCTTCAAGTTAACAAAAAATTAAATGGCTACAAATATCCAAAACATGGGAACAAAGTCTCACCATCCCCAATGCTAAGGACATGCTGGTGCTCATCCAACAGAGGTTTGTTTATTCTTCTGGGAGTTCGTAGTATCATTCTTCACCAGCGCCAGAGCTCAAAGGCATCAATTCTTCTTTGATCTGCATTATTCATTGTCCAGCTTCCAAAGGCATCCAAGGCAACGGAAAAGAGCATGGCATGGGTCTGACAGGTCGCCAGATTAGGGATCAGGGGGTTGACTCCACCAAACGCCTACCCTAAGCGAAAATTAGCTGGTCATGCCACAATAAAGGGGTGGGAAAGGAATCAGGCTCACATTAGACGTCCGAGGGGACAATTCAAAGCGGACCTTGCTCAGATCCTGGGACATAATACATCACACGCGTAGTCCTGAATATAGCATGCTCCTGAAACGGAGCATGCGCAGACTACACTCACCTACTTAGGTGCAGGCGCAGGTCAGCCTTCACAGGTCAACCTCACAGGTGCCCATGAACTTAGCCATCAGGCATGGTAATACCCACAACCACGCCCCCTCAAGGAATGTAGGAGGGGATAGCAGCAGGGCCAGCTGTGTGTCTCTTGGTGGTTCTGCTCTGCTGGCACCACGCTCTGGTTCCACTCGCTGCTTCTGACACTGGTTTCACGTGGGTTTTAGCGCTCTCCGGAAGTGGCCTTCTTCAGTGGGGAAATCTTGCACAACCTCCTCTCAGCTTTGCATGCTTTCCAGAGATAGTGGGTACCCTTTGAGACTGTAATACCTGAAACTCCCCTTTCCCTCCTAAAAGTAACTCGGATTATGAAAGTGCTTCTGCCCCATGAATTCTTTCAGCGTTGAGAAGAGCCAAGGTAAACCAACCCAGAAATCTAACAGGGCAGACGCACCTTAATCTTCAACATGGCATTTTTGCTTTTTCATGCTTTGAGGAGCAGATTTCCCCAATGCAATACGTGATTGGGTTTCCTGACTTTCGCAGACCTCGATTGTGAATCCCAGGAAAATGCAATCCTGGACAACTTCAGTCTCTTCTCCATTTATCATGATGTTGTTTATTGGTCCAGGAAGGAATCTTCTTTTCTTTACAACAACAACCACAACTCCAGTTGGTGCTGACTCATAGCAACCCGACAGGGCAGGGTAGAGCAGTCCCTGTGGGCTTCTGAGACTGTAACTCTGTACAGGAGTAGAAAGCCCCATCTTTCTCCTGCGGAGTGGCTGATGGTTTCAAACTACTGACCTTGCAGTTAGCAGACGAACTTGTAACCATTAGGCCACCCAGGGCTCCTTGTTTTCTTTAAATTGAAACATCATTCATATTGAAGGCTGTCCTCTCTGATCTTCATCAAGTCCTTTTTGCTTTCAACAAGATTGTGTCACCTTCAAATCACAGCTTGCTAGTGAGTCTTCCTCCAATCCCGATGCCATAGTCTTCTGCACATGGTCTAGCTTCACATGCTATCTCTTCAGCAAACAGAGTGAGTATGGTGAAATGTACACCCCTGGCATACACCTTTCCTGGTTTTCTTTTTAATTGAACTTTTCAGTGTGAAGTAGGTGAAGGTTTACAGAGCAAATCATCTGTTGTATATTCACTATCTCATCAAACCTCCCAATGTCTTGACCTTTCTTTGGTGAATTGAAATCACACGGTCTCCCCTTGTTCTGGTCCAACAACTGTCCCTGGCTACAGGTTCCACATGAGCACAATAGATGTTCTGGAATGACAGTGCTTTACAATGTTACCCATGTCCCAATGTTCTGATCTACGCAAATGCCTCCACATTGTCAATAAGACACCAAGATCTTTGTCTAACTACAAGGATATTTATTTGGGGGGAGGGGGAGGATGGCTGTTGTCTGGGGCCCACGGAAACCCTGAGGTGAGAGGGGGAGGGCACACAGCGCTCTCACACTGTCTGGCTACCTCCCTTTGAAAGAGCCCTTCGGCCAGAACAAGGTCTCCCTGGATAGCCCCACACACTCCTGGGCTCACTCCCAGGACAGGTTTGAAAAAAGATTCTGCCTTCTCTCTGCCTCAACCTGAGGGCCACTGTGCCAGCACAGGAAGGGATGGGCAGTGGTAAACTCATCCAACCCCCTTTTACAGAAGAAGGAGCGTGGACGCAGAGAGGTTGAGGAGTCCGTCCAAGCGCACACAGCTGCATCCAATCCTTGCTCAGGTTCCCAGGCTCAGAGTTATTTGTCCCAGAGCTCTGGAGCCCCTTCCTCAGCCACTGTGGGACCACGAGAGGGCACAGGTCGGCATAGCGTCATTCCTGAGGGCTGTCCCCCTCTTCCCCGTTCCTGCTCCCCCCAAACCCATCCTCCTACATATCTCCTTTGTGCGTGTGTTGGGACAAGGGCCTCCCTCCCCTCGCAGGGAAGGAGGGAAAGTACCCTGAGCCCGCGGACGCAGGTCCCTAACCCGCGATGGGCGTCGCGCAGGAAGCCCGCTCCCAGCGCGCCGGGCAGGCGGGAATGGAGCTCGGCTCCTTTAAATCCCGCCCGGGCGCGCCCGAGCGGAGCCGCGCCCTTCCCGGACCCGCAGCCCCGGCCCGGCGCGTCTCCGCCACTCTCCGCCCCGCGCCTCTGCTCCCGGGAGCCGGCTCGCGCCTCGGGCCTCCCGGCGCGGCCATGAGCCGCATCTACCAGGACGGCGCCCTCCGGCACAAGGCGGTGCGGAGCGCGCGGCTGCCCGCCGCCTGGGACCCCGGCGCCCACCAGGGGTAGGCCCCGCCGCCGCCTCTGGGAGCCACCCCAACTCCGCCACCCCAACTCCCCAGGCTGCGGGTGGCACGGAGGAAGGGAAGATTGGGGTGCCCACATTGCCCTCTCGGGCCCGCGCCCCGCAGCCCGAGCTGCACCCCCTGAGACAAAGATGCGCAGGGCCACAGGCCGGCTTGCCCGCGGGCTCGGACCTGTCCCGACCTCTGTCCCTCCTCCAGCGCGGGCCTTTGCACGGGTGCCCACCCCCTCTAGAAAGGACCGCGCCCTTGGGGTGCCGGTGGGAGTTGGCGAGTCCAGGGCAGAGTTGGGTGCAGGAGAGCCCGCCCCGGCGGATATCCAGATCCTAAAAGCAAAGGAGCCCTTCCAGTCAAACTGACACGCCACTCACACCCCTGCCTGGAGCCGATCCCGCGCACAGCGACCTGGGAGCACGGAGTAGAACCGCCCCGTGCGTCCCGACGCTGTCAGTCTTCAGGAAGCAGGCTGCCCAGCCTTTTCGTTTGGAACAGCCGTTGGGCCCCTGTTTTCTTTTAGCAGCCAAGTGCCTTAACCATTGTGCCACCAAGACTGCCTGAAACCCAAATGCTACCTCCTGTTTTGTATGTGGTGGTTGTGACAAAATAAGAGTTGTTTTCCAATCGTGATTTCCTCCCCCCACCCCACACACCTTGTCAGCCTCTCTCCCATTTCTGCATTCCCAAAGAGGGAGCCTCCGGTGCTGATTTTATGCAGAGTGGAACCAGAAAACCTCGGGTTCAGCTGATCTCACGGGCCACCCTGCCATCTCAGTCTGGTCAGGAAAATCCTAAGTCCCCGCATCCCCGTTTCTCCAGCTCCACCAACCACTTCCGTGTTAGGTTGTTGAGGAGCACTGCTGGCGTAGTATGCTGCTAACCCAAGGTCAGAGTTCAAAACCACCGACTGCTCAGGGGAAAGTTGAGGCTTTCCACTCCTGAAGACATTGACAGTCTGGGAAACCCACAGGGGGCAGTTCTGTCCTGTTCGAGAGGGTCACTAGGGGTCAAACTTGATGGCCCTGAGTCATTAGGTCGTCCCCTATGTGATGTGAATGACAACAGAAATATATGCACGGCTTTAAAGTCAATGAGAAGGGATGATCATAGATAGCCCTTTAGAAACACCCCCCCCTGCCCAAAATTGTTTTTCGGTTAATAAAAAGGCAACATCCTTTATATGTAGTAAACGTTTTGATAGTTTACAAAAACCCTTCGTGCCCACGGTCTTTGTCACCTGAGGAGCAGTGGGGAGTGCTGAATGTGTTCTCTGCCTATTGTATGTAAGACTGAGTTCTGGGCTCTGCAGGGGGGCCCATTGCTTGGTCTCAACAGCACTGCCCTCTGGTAGTGCCCTCACTTGCACACCCACTCTGGGATAATAAAATCCACCCCTCCCACCGCCCCCCATCCCCCCACCCCCACAGGTCAGGATCTTGCTTCGCGGATCTTGGGCCATCACACTGGAAGGGGGCTATTTTCTGGCAGAGCTGACCCATCCCTTCTCTTCCTCTTGTCTCAGGGGCAACGGGGTCCTGCTGGAGGGAGAGCTGGTGGATGTGTCACGGCACAGCATCTTGGATACCCACGGCAGGAAGGTGCGCTGCTTCTGGGGTGGCAGCTCGGCGCTGGCTTTAGTCCTTCCAGAAGTCGCTCCCTGCTCCAGGCTCTGCCAGTGCCGAGGACTGGGGAGGGATGCAGCTTCTTCACTGAGTGGTGCACGGGGTGTTGGGAGATGTGTCCCAACACCAACACCAACCAAATGTGGCTGAAGATGGGAAGGGATCCATTCAGGCCATGCTGGGCAGTGTGTGGCCAGGAGGAAAGGCCCGGGTCGTAGCTCAGAAAACAGACCAGGCCCTGGACCCAGATAGTGTGATTGGGCTGAGATTGGGAGCCTGAAAGCAGGAAGGGGTGAGGTGGATGCTTCAGGACTCAGCTTGTGGATGCCCTGAGGAGGGCCTGCAGGGGTGACTTATGAAAGGAATGGGGCCAGGAGCCTTGCTGGGCATGGAGTAGAGGAGGGGAGGAAGGCAGGATGGGTGGCTGGCTCTTTGTTCTTAGAGTCTAGGGCCCAGATCCCTTCCCTCTGGCCTGGTACTTCCCACTGCCTCAAAGTAGCAGGCAAGGTCAGAGAGGGCAACCAACGACCTCACCCCTCCTGGGTACCAGCTCTGATCCTGGGCAGTTGTGCGCATGCCAGCCCTTGGGAGTGGGTTATCATAAATGTACCGCTACGTTTGTTGTTTGCAGCTCTATAGAAGCAGGGCGGCTCTTGGCACCGACTCATCTTTTTTCATTGCTGTTTGCGACTGGGCATCTAAGAATGTTGGGCGTTTACAAAGCAGGTCACCTGTGTGGACCTGGATCTCCACTGGGTGCACATTGGTGGCAGGGACTATGGGAGAGGGCTGCTGTTTTCTGGGCTTTTATTTCCACGCTTCATGTGACCTCTCCGTTGTTGACAGTTAGTGACTTCCCATCTCCTTGGAGCCCCTGCCACTGTTGCTCTCTCTCATGTCCAAGGTGACATCTTACACAGCCATCTCTTTGCTGTCGCTCGTTGCTGCGCCAAAGGATCCCTGCCTGTCTGCCAAATAGAATCCCAACCCAGAGCGCCAACTGAACGGCTGCCTCCAGCGGATGCTGCTTGTTCTGAGTGTCCGCGCCACCCCATGGCATGACCCGGATATGTTGACAAGGTGACTCGTTGATAGTAGCACCCTGTCAAGGTGGCCAATGGTGCTACCCAGAGCCTTTCTCTCTACCCCATGAGAACGCCCCCCCTCCCAGCCCCCCACTACTTTGATGCCAAGAAATGCTTTGCTTCGCCCTTCCTGGCCATGCCAATCTGGAGTCCTGAGCCAACCTTCTCAGGAGAGTCCATGTGCACGCCCATGCTGAGGCCGAACTTCTGCTAGGGCTGACTTGTGCCCAGGCAGGCAGGGTGCTCTCCTCAGCCCGCTCCAAACTTGCTTCCTCCAAGTTTCTTGGTGAAGCTAGAGCTAAAAAAGCAATGTCCAGTCAGGTCGAGCTCCTCCCTTGGCCATTCCTGACCTCCCTCATCCATATCCACTCACCTCGGCTAGATCCCCAGGAACGCCAGTCCGTCGTGATGGGCTCTCCGACCTACCCCTTCTGACTGCCCCTCGCTCCAAAGCTCATTCCTGCCCTGTTGCCAACTTGTTTCCTGAGAGACCCTCTGGGGTCTTTGCTGCTCCGAAGGATTCCTTCTTATTTACCAGATAAGCTCCCAATGCCAACTGGGGATCTGCCTCCAACTGATCACGCTTGCCTTCCTAGCCTCGGCTTCCCCAGGTCTTGGCCAAGTGGCTCAAGGCGCTCCACTGTAGGTGGGACTCTAGATTTCTGTGTACCTGTCTTGTGTTTAATATCTATTCTAGTCCCTTACCTCTGCACTTGCAGGTCTCTCTGCTCTCTGAGACTTCACCTTCCTCAGCTCTCCCAGGAAGTGGGCATCTCTTCATCAGTCTGCTGGCATCATGCGTTGGCCTTTTCTTGTTAGACTAGCCGGCAAATAGCAGCTAGGGTTCGCTTCCCGCTTAACACCGTGCTTGCTCCTCCCCAGGATCCCATTGAAGCCTTGCAGCATTCCTAAGGGTAGCCATCACTTCACCCCTGGCTCCCAGAGGATCCTGGAGCTTGGGAGGCTGGGAGTGATTTGTTCCAGGTCATGAATCTGTTGGAAGAGGCAGAGGGGCCACTGGGCCCAAGGTCTTTCTCAGTACCTTTCCCATGACACGTTGGCTGTATCCACTTCTGCTTTATGGTGTTCGGGGTGCTTCATGCTTTGTGCTTGGCTCATGGATTTTTGCATGTACTTTCTATCCTGGTCATGTGCAGGCCTTGTGCCCACCCTACTATGGACCTCTAAACCTCAACTCGCAGCCATCTAGTAGATTCTGACTCATACCAGGCCTGTAGGACAGAGTAAAACTGCCCCCTGTGAGTTTCAGAGAGTGTAACTGCTTCCAGGAGTAGAAAGCCTCCACTTTCTCCTATAGAGTGGCTGGTGATTTCGAACCGCTGACCTTGTGGTCAGCAGCCCAACATGCAACCCACTACACCACCAGGGCTCATTGTGTGCTCTACTGAACACATGAATGAATAAATGAATGAATATTTGAATGGGGGACATCAGCCCAGCTTGAATATTTTTTAGAGCTGAGGTGGGACTTGAGGGTTAAGGTGAGGTTGAGGAGGGCCACGCCCAGAGCCAAGGGGAGTTGTGTGTTGAGGTGAGCACAGTGATGGCAGCCTCCTCATTCTCTCTCTGCCGGACCACAGGAACGCTACTACGTGTTGTATGTCCAGCCCAGCAGCATCCACCGCCGCAAATTTGACCCCAAGGGAAATGAACTTGAACCCAACTTCAGCGCTACAAAGAAGGTGAACACGGGCTTCCTCATGTCATCATACAGTAGGTATCCTTCCACCCTTCTCCCTCAGGGCCCTCCCACAGGGCGTTCTTCCTTGGCCCCTGAACCTCTCAGCCCCTAGATAATATCTTCCCAGGATGGTTAGCCTTGAAGCTACCTTGGGACCAGGGTCCTGTCTAGCTTTCTATTTCCCTTCCATCTTCTCCTACAGGCTACAAGACCACCCATGACCTGGCTCTGGACTCTTAACTGGTTGTGTCCATCTGTTTAGGTCATGCTTCTTAGTGGTTTGATAAACACTAAGTAAACAGTCTCCATTTTGTGATCTGATGTGAGTGGTCAATCCATTGGAAGAGGCATTTATTCCCTTGTGGGAATGGCCTGCATCCAACAGCTGTAGATGTTTTGGCAAAGCCTACCCTTTCTTGATCCTGTATCTGATTTGTCATCCTCTGACCTCCTGGTCTGGGGACTTGAGCCAGCAGTCTTTCATCTGACTTGCCGATTTTGGGATTTGTTAGCTTCCATTTTGAATTATGGCATTGGCAAACATATTGACTATACCATGGACTTCCAGAAGAACAAATCAAATTGTCTTGAAAGAAGTAAAACCAGGATGCTCTGTAGAAGGGACGATGTCTAGACTTTTATCTTGTGTACTTTGGACATGTTATGAGGAGACAATAGCCCCAAGAGGAGAGTATCGTGCTTGGTAAAGTGGTGTCAGTGAAAAAGAAGACCCTCAGTGAGATGAATTAACACAGTGGCAGCAACAATGGGCTCAACCTTAGCAGCTATTGTGAGGCTGGTCCAGGACGGGGCCGCGTTCCGTTCTATGGTACATAAGGTCACTGTGAGTCGGAGCCGGCTCGAGAACACCTAACAATAACAACAACCCCCAAAACCCTGCGAGCCAGCAGCCTGCTGCCTGACCTGCTGCTTTGGGGTTCTTCCGCCCTTGTAACCATGTAAGTCAGGAGAAGCTTCCAGTAAGAGGGGATCCGTAGAGCATCTGGAGACCACTAAAGTTTGTTCCTGCTTCAGCAGATCCTCCCTACCTCTCCCCAAAGCAGTAAGACTCAGGATCTGGAGAGATCCCTGCCTGGCCTCCATGGTTTCAGGAGGAAGGCAGAATTCTGTAGTGAGTTTGGAGACTGACTCGTTGTGTGATCTTAGAGCAGTAACTTAACTTCTCTGAGCACAGGTTTTCTCATCTGTAACATGGGAATCTTAAAGATGGAGTAACCCTCACTGAGATTTACTGGTCAGGAAGATACTGTGCTGACACATGCTTTACAGGCCTCATTTCGTTTACAGCTGCTGTCAGTCCTGTCAAACAGGCACATTTTCTCCCTCCTTTTCAGGCGCAGGGCAATGAAGTAATTTGCTCTAAGCTCAGATTCATGAGTACCCACAGGCCTGCTGTGCAGTCTGTGAGGGGTGACTGAGGCAAGGCATCTAGAGCACTCAGTCACAAAAGACGCTCTGTGGGAGTAGCAGAGGGAGGAGGAGAGTCGGGCATAGGAGGAGGAATGGAAGGGGTAGCTGGCTAACTCCATGAACAACTGCCCCCTTTGCCATGAGACCAGAACTGGAGCGTGCACAGCGACCATTACCGAACAGCTGATTCCTCAAAGACACTACAGGAATCCTGATCTAAACAGGGATTATATGGATCAGAAGTTCAAATTCTCAGGGACTCCAGACTTTCTGGAGCCATGGAGGCTAGATGAACCCCTGAGCCCAGGGCCCTGAGATCATCTTGAAACCTGAAACCAAACATAGGTATCCCCGAAAGTTTTTTAGTGAAGACTGTTTTGAGCAGTCTGATCAGTCAAGATCAATCTAGATCAGTGGTTCTCAACCTTCCTACTGCCATGACCCTTTCATACAGTTCCTCATGTTGAGGTGACCTCCAGCCATATTTTCATTGCTACTTCATAATTATGGAAAAATGTAATTTTGCTACTGTTATAATTGGGATACCCCTGTGAAAGGGTCATTCGACCCCCAGGGGGTCGCGACCCACAAGTTGAGAACTGCTGATCTATAGGGTATTAAATTGACAACAGCTACTCTTGTGGATTAGACAAGAAGCATGGGGGCGGGCAGTGAGTTTATGGTGATGCAGAAGGGACACTTGGGGAAAAGGAGGCCGGGCATGGCGCCACAACTTGAAGAATGTAATCAATGTCACTGAATTGCTGGTTGGGGTTCCAGTTCATACGAGCAATGACTGATGACTGGTGACAGATAAGTTCTCGTAGTAATATCGTCTTAGTTTCGTGAGGTACCTTCAGCAAAAGGCATACTTCTATGTCAGGAAAAACCATTTTGAGGTCAGGGCTAATATAAGATTTTTAGCAAAACTTAGATGAACATCTTCTAAAATCACCGAAGCTTCGTAACATAGATAGGCTGTCCTACGTAAAACAATAGTTTTTAGAAGCACCAAGAATTTTGAGGAATGCTGGAAAAATTTACGAAATGAACCCCAAGAGGGAAGACAGTCAACCCGGTGAATGAAGAAACAGCGTCCGAAGAGCAGACACTGGTCGAAGACTATAGGATGACCATTGTTAAGGTAGCTCTTGGAGTTGAGCTCTCACTGGCTCGGCGTTTTCAGTGGTAAGTGATCAAGCTTTGGGTTGAACGGTTTCTAAAAGCACTGCATGAAGATGGGCTGGCTCGAAGGGCTGATCTTTCCAACAAAGCTGAAGCTCCTGAGGACGAGCCTTGCCGCTGCCAGTCCAGTCCCGAGCGAGCGGCGTGCGCCAATCGAAACGGTGGCTTCTGAGGGAGCTGCCGGGCCAGTGAAATGAAGGCAGAGAGATCAGCTGAGAAGTTCTAGTGCCGAAATTTTTGGATTCCAAAGAGGTCATATTGGTAGATTTTCTCAGACCTGGTGATTGCGGAACTTATTTTGAGGAGGATTTCAGAAAATTGAAAACAGTGGTGAGGAAAAGGCCAAGGAAGTTGGACCAAGGGGTAATTTTACCCATCAGCTGTGCAGCTGCTCCGTCTTTGAGGGTAGCAGAATGGCTTGTGAAAATCTCATTGGGGTGCCTTACCCCATCTACCCATGGCCCTACCCCTGGTCTGGCCCCTTCAGGCGTCCTTTTGTTTCCCAAACTCAAAAGGATATTTCAAAGAAGAATGATTTGAGACCCCAAGAAGGCCAAAGCTGCCATTTTGCCCTGGTGTAAATCAGAGAATGCAGAATGTCTGGGAGATGGAAGCGCCACCTTCCGAAGAGGGTGGACCTAAGTGTGGACGACATACTGAGAAAACGGTAGCTTCGCGATTTGATGTTTCTCTTGAAGAACATTTTCTATGACTTTCTAGCCATGCTTTTTGACTTACCCTCATATTCTCAGGAACAGAAATCAAAAGAAACGTAAAGGGGAAAAAAAGAAGAAAGAAAAGATAAACATAAGCCCTTTGTAAGAACTTCAGGAGTCTTGGTGACATAGTGGATTATGCCTTGGGCTACTTAACCACAAGTCCAGCAGTTCAAACCCACCAGTCACTCCGAAGGAGAAAACTGAGGCTTTCTGCTCTTGTAAGATTCACAGCCCCAGGAAGCCACAGGAGCAGGTCTCCCCTGTCCTGCAGGGTAGCTTTGAGCCAAGCTTAATTCGATGGCAGTGAGTGTGTGTTTTTGTTTCTGTAAGTGAATCGATAATAACCCATCCAATGCTGTCTATCTGCAGAGGTAGAAGCCAAGGGGGACACGGACAGGCTCACCCCCGAGGCGCTGAAGGAGCTGGTCAATAAGCCAGAGCTGCTGGCACTGACAGCGAGCCTCACCCCAGACCAGACCGTGGCCTTCTGGATGCCCGAGGCACAGATGGAAGTGATGGAGCTCGAGCTGGGGGCCGGGTTACGGCTGAAAACGCGGGGAGATGGCCCCTTCCTGGGTGAGCAGTACAGCCTTCCTGCTGACATAACTTCTTGTGTGGGAGTTGAGGACTCCTGGTCCCCTTCCTGAGCCTTTCCTCGGAGCTCATGGCCACTGGCTAGTCCAGTCTCGGTGGGCCCCAAGTCACTTGATATTTATTTTAAAATTCCTGGACACATGCCTTTGGGGTCTTGGCCTGGATGCCCTGGATTCCAGAGTGTTGTCCAAGCCCATGGTTCTTGTGAGCAGCCTTATAGCCTAGTAATCTAGTGCAGTGGTTCTCAACCTGTGGGTCGTGACCCCTTTGGGGTTCAAATGACCCTTTCACAGGGGTTGTCCAATTTATAACAGTAGCAAAATGACAGATATGAAGTAGCAATGAAAATAATTTTCTGGTTAGGGGGGTCCCCACAACATGAACTGTACAAAAGGGTCGCGGCATTAGGAAGGCTGAGAACCACTCAGAGACTCCCTCACCACACCCTGGCCGAGACAGTACAGAGGACAAAGGCTGAATCGAGTCCCACAGGACCCCCCACCCCAGACGAAGCCCTCCCCTTCCCCGCAGTGTTTCCCACGCAAGGCAGAAGGCCATTCAGCTTCTCTTCTTCTTTCAGAGTCATTAGCCAAACTGGAGGCAGGAACCGTGACCAGATGTAATTTTGCTGGGGATGGAAAGACAGGCACTTCCTGGACAGACAACATCATGGCCCAGAAGTCTTCAGAAGGGGCCACTGCGGAGGCCCGCGAGCAGGGAGACGGCGCAGAGGACGAGGAGTGGGTAGGTCCGGGAGACGGCTGTGGACCTGGCCTTGGAGTGCTCCTCTCTTCGGGTAGTGTTGTGGGACGAGGGGAGGACAGCAGCTCGTTTATCGGTCGTGATAAGCTCCTCATGGAATTCTGAGGGGTGAGCCCAAGCCTGACAGCCACGGTGAGGGGGACCTGGACGGGCAGTGTCCCCGTTCCGCTGCTTGTGGCGTTGCTGAGTCACAATGGACTCCAGGGCACCCTACATCCACGCACCAGAAACATTCCTACAAGGTTCCGGGGGCACACCCTCCGTCTCAGTATCTGGTGCTGCCCGAACAGAAGCCCCATCCGCGAATGGCTTCAAGAGCAGATGTGAATGTGCTCCCCTTTGGAGGCTCTGCATCCAAACTGGGCCTGGCAGGTAGACCCTTCTGTGAATCTCTTAGTGCGCAGCGTCCATTGACCGCTGTCCGTGTCCCTTGGCATGTCTTTGCATGAGTGCCGCTGTGGCTACTTTCGTAACTCAGAAGTGATTGGGTTTAGGATCCACCCTACGTTGGATTTTCTCATTAACATAAGAACAGGAAAGGCAGGTTGCAGCCCCAAAAATAGATGTCTCAGGGGAGACAGTTTGACCTGGAACCTTTCCGAGCTGGGTCTGTCTGCATGTATGCCCCAAAGATGTAAGGAAACCAGGAGGATTGGAAGAAAGGGGTACTGAGGGGAGCCTGCAAAGGCCAGTAAATCTCTCAAGCATTTCCACTGCAAGTGATTGCATTAGCCGGGCCGGGTCAGGCCGGGCCGTGGTGCAGGCGCATGAGTGATTGGCTTCTTGTTTGAAGTAGCTGGGAAGTGACTGGGTTGCTCCTCACTAGTTTTTCCCCCTGGGTCAGCCTCCTGGTTTAGCATCAGGCTGCAGGCTCTTCACAGTTGGGTTGTTTTCCTAAACTGTATTTCACTCAAAGATTTGAATCGCTATCAAAGGCCCCAATTTGAACAGTAAAAACAAAAATGTTTCCCAACAGGAAAATGAGCCATTTATCTAGGTGATAAAGATGCTTTTTATCTATCTATCTATCTATCTATCTATCTATCTATTTATTTATTTGGGGGTGACAGAGAAAGCAAGGCCAGATAGAATTGAGAGTCTGGATTCTCTTTTGTCTTGGGACGGGGGATCTGGACTGCAAAATCACTGAGAGCTGCCGGCCTGGCTCCAGGGCGAGCCTAAGGAAGAGAAGCTGTTTACCCAGACTCACTAACATGCTTTTACTAAGAGCTCTCTCTTTGTGTCTCTGCCCCCTTGGGTTTCCCCAGGATGCCTGAAGTTCATGGGGGACAGCAGGCCTCCAGGGCCCCACCAGAACCTGCTGTGGCGCTGTTGAGAGGTTCTTCCACCCACTTCCACTCTGGAGCTGAAGACAAAGAGCAATCCACCTGAATCAGCCTTACCTGATCCTTCCTACCCCCATCTTGGAACACCCTTTGGATAAGCTCCTCTCGTGGGGGTGGGGGCATACAGTGGCTCAGGGAAGGACCCTCCCTGGGTGAGAATCTAGTCTTCTTAGACCTTTTCCATCCTGGCCCATGATCTGGAACTTATTTTGAGAGACAGGTGGTAGACAAGTCTGGGGCAGTCTGAGATGAACTGGCTTGGTCTTGGTGCAGAGTTGGGGAGCATCCATTGGTCAGAATGGTGGGGGAAGTTTCCAGGGGGCACTTTTCTCTGTGCCTGCGATTCTTCCTGCTTTCTTTCCACACACCCACACCGTCCCAAGCCCCACACTCTGCATTGCAGCCTCTGCTCTCCTGCTCCCAGCCTCCTTGTCCCTGTCCCTGCTTCCTTCCACTGATCCTGTGCCCCCTCCGAGTTTCCTGTCTGCTGCTTCCTTCCTGGGCTGGTTCCTGGTGAATGCTGTTCTCTGCGAGGCCAACAGTGTGCACTCTCACTCCCCATCTCTCAGACTCACTCTGCCAGGCTGCGTTTTTGAAAACACTTCTGTTGTTGTTTTGTACCTTGGGAACTTTTTAATAAACAAGTAAATTTTCAGAAAAGAATTCTTCCAGCGTGCTGAGTTCTTGTCGCGTAAACAGTGTTCCAGCTGAGTAGCGTCCCGATTGGAAGGACTCCCATTTCTCGTTGTTCTTGAACTTTGCCTTGCTGGCTAGTGTACCCAAATGCAGATCCGAGGAGCGAGAGGGAGTTAAGTGTACATGTCCTAAGGAGGAGTAAGGACTGGGGGGCACGTAGATGGACCTTGCTTGACTTGAGGAAAGACAGGGGGTGGCGGTGAGCTCACAACGATGGTGAATTAAGATGACAAGGAGTCGGGGTTCCCTAGTGGGTTATGCTTTGGGCTGCTAACTCCAAGGTCAGTAGTTACAAAACTGCTCCTCAGGAGAAAGATGAAGGCTTTCTACTCCCGTACAGCGTTACAGCCTGGAAGCTCCACCCTGCCCCATAGGTCACTGTGCGTCGGACTGGGCTGGGTAATGGTGAGTGCTTGATGTGAGGATCCATAGTCTCGGACGTTGGAATCAAATTGATAGCAGTGGTTGGGTTGGACTTGGTTAATATATCAAGAAGGAGCCCTAGTGGCACTGCCGGCTGCTAACAGCAAAGTCAGTGGTTCAAACCCACCAGCCGCTCCAAGGGAGAACGATAAGACTGTCTGCTCCCATAGGGATTCAGTTTCGGAAGCTCAATGTGTCAAGGAGTCCCTGTGTGGCACAAACAGATCACACACTTGGCTGCTAACTGAAAGGTTGAACATTCAAGTCTACTGCAAGGCTACTTGGAAGACTGGCCTGGAAATTTACTTCTGAAGAATTAGTCATTGAAAACCTTATGGAACGTAGTCTGAATTGACACACCTGTGATTTCCTTGAATCAGCATCAATTAGATTCCACCTGGGCGACCATGCCAGATGCTTTCTGTGATAATAGCTCCAGCCGCCCTCTGTGAGTGCCCCCGTGTGCTGGCACTGTGCTGGGAACTGGCACGATCTTATTTGTAATTTCCACAGCAATTCCAGGAGTACCTATGATTATTAGCTCAATTTTTCTCATATGAAACTGAAGCTCAGCAGCTTCATAACCAATATGAAGGGCTTCAAAAAAGCTGGGGGGGAAATGGAATGGAAAGTGAATACACTTTTCCCACAAACTTTCTGAAGGCCCTGCATATGTAGGAGAGGACTTCAAACCCAGGCCATTTGGCGGCAATGCCAATATTAATGATCACACCTTTCGGCTTCTGTGTGTATATTACAGAGGAAGAACGAGGCTTCAGAGAGATTGAGCAGCCGAGCCAAAGTCACTCAGCTACTAAGCAACAGAGCCAGAACTCAAATCTAGAGTTGTGTGAATGTGGTGGTTACATAATCTGTCAACTTGCTAAGGGGTGGAGTTCAGCCTGTGTGATGGAGATAAATAGCTCACTGGAGGCAGGAGAAACTCACTCTCTGTATTCCTGATGACAAGACACATGGAGTTAGGCTAGAGCCCTGGAGCTGGAGGAGGCACGTGGAGACCCCTGCTAGTGCTGAGATGCTTCCACCGCCACTGGATCCATAAGACTTGCCACCCACTGGCCTATGAATCCTGCATTAGGCATCATTGGTTGTGTTTTGTGAATCTGAAGAGGAATTTATAGATTGGTATTGGACATATGGGCTAATATTGGACTTATGGACTTGATTTGGACTGGGCTGGGATGTTTTCTTAATGTGCAATTGCTCTTTGATATAAAGCTCTCTCTTACACACAAATGAGTGTCTATGAATTTGTTTCTTTAGTCTACCTGGACTAACACAGTGAGGCAAGACTTCTGCTCCTTCCCTGTGCTCTCCTACTGAAGAGTGGAGGGCACAGAGTTCTATGAAACAGGGTTGTCATCCCAGACTGCAGGGGGCTTGCTCAGAACCTTGACAGCTAATCTTTCCCAGCTGGGCCCACCTCTGTTGTTATCAATAGGTGAATAATTAATATTGTATGTCCAGGGTTCACTGTCATAGTTCAAACATTTGTTTGTCCTCCAACCTATTTATGACTCGGCTCAACTTAATGGCCATGAGGCTTAGGATTCATACGTTAGCTGGCCGCCTGGAAGTCAAGAGATCAAAATGATGCGTTCTGCTGCGTAACTTTGCTCCCCCGAGACATCTTTAGAGTGTTGAAAAGCAAAGATGTTACTTCGAGGACTAAGGTGCGCCTGACCCAAGCCGTGGCATTTCTAAATGCTTCATGGGCATGTGAGAGTTGGACACTGAATAAGGAAGATCGAAAAATAATCTACATGTTTGAATTGTGCTGGAAAGGAATACCGAAGATACCGCAGTCTATCAAAAGGACAAACGTGTCTGTCTTGGAAGAAGTACGGCCAGAGTGCTCCTTAGAGGCGAGGATGGCGAAACTTTGCCGTGCATCCTTTGGACATGTTGTCAGAAGAGACAAGTCCCTGGAGACGGACACGATGCTTGGCGAAGTGGAGGGGCAGCGAAAGCGAGCAAGGCCTTCCAGGAGTCGGACTGACACGGTGGCTACCACAATGGGCTCAAGCATGGGAAGAAGGCTGAGGATGACAGAGGACAGGGCAGTGCGTCATTCTGGTAGGGACAGGGTCAGCACAGGTCGGGCCTCGGGGACAACTTGAAGTCATAGGTCATTGAGAAGTAAGCCTCTCCTCTCTTTGCTTCGCAGTCTCTCACCTCAATGGTTGTCGTAGCCACCTCACTGGTGTCTTAGAGCTGCCCCGAGGCTGGGACCTTGATTGTGGGAGTGGTCAGGGAGAGGGTTGAGTGAGAGGAGGACTGGGAAGCCTGAGCAGAGGCACTAGTGGGGGCATCCTGTTGCTCAAAGCACTGTGGCCAAAGGGTATTGCAAGTTCTGTGGGCAGGTGACCATCCCACCTACCGAGGACTAGCCTTGGGAGTCTGTGGCAACACCGCACGCGACCGAGAAGAAACAGCGACTGTGGCAGGAGCGTGGAGAATGAATAGAGTTGGATGTGTTGGAGGTGGGCAGGGCACCTTAAGCATGTTCAAGATTGGGCCTTAACAAATGATCCCATAGAGCAGAGGCGGGGAATGTCAGGCCCACGGGCCAGATAAAGCCCATCACGCTTCACCAAAAGAAAGCAACTCCAGCCATCACATTAGGGATGAGCTCATACAATGTTTGACTAGTGTGGCTTGCAAACCAGGTTATGAATATCCAACTGGCCCTTGACAGACAAAGGTTTGCCATCCTTACTGTAGAAGGTGGTATGTTTCACGTGACTGCAGGGAACCTGGCGAGGGCTCCAGTGGTTGGTTCTACAGCTCTGGCAGTAGAGGTGGGAAGAAGAAATGATTTGAATCAACAGGACTTGGGGAGCAAGATGCCCAGATTCTGGGCGAATGGAGGTACTGGAGGGTGGGGGTGGGGAAAGCCATAGTTCCTGTAATTCTAGGAAGTATTGGGAGTCGAAACCAGCACTCCCTGGGAAGGGAAAGCTTGGGGGTAAGAAGTAGGGTTCTAGGCTTAGCAGGTATGGCCACTGAGGCAGAGCCCTATCCTGGCACTAGGAAGTGGGGAGCTGCTATGGCTCAGGCTGTGTGGGTGTCCAGGAAACTTTCTGACTCTGGTAGAAGAGCCAGTGCTACCAAACTCAGCCTCAGGCTCCCACGAAGATGGTGAGGTCATGACCTTTGACTTCTCACCTTGTTTAGCACTGGCTCAGGTATCAGGCAGGCCCAGCTAATGGGTGGAGCATTATTAGATGCACATCTCGGTCAGGGAAACAGGCAGGGGATAAAATCCTGTTCCAGGGCACCCCAGATGACGGATTCAACTGTGCTCCCCCCCACCCTCACCCCCGCCCCAGATGGATGTTAAAAATCCCAACTCTGGTTGTAGGAGACAAAAGAGAACATACACACCCAGATCTCAAATATTTACAGATAACCTTTGTTTAGCATTGAAGAGGACAAAGACAAAGCCCCGCCCATCACCTGGACGAAGGAGGCCATCAGCATGAGGTCATAATGGAATTGGCATCTTGAATAGCACATAGGAGTTGTTTGGGGCACAAGAGACCCACCAATTTCAAATACAATTTAAGAAGAGCATTTAAGTCTTAAAGAGGACAAAGGCACATCATCCAGATGAGGGAGCCCTTAGTACAAGATCGTAATGGCATTCAAGGGTTTGCTGAGATAATGAGCTATAAAAAGGACATCAGAGGCCAAAGGAAATGGTCTGACAGGCATTCTGTTGACAGATCAATGCCTCCTAATTGGGGTAACAGACACGAGCCTGAGACGGTTGGGGCACATTCAATAAGTTGGGAAGATTAGACTAGGGCCTTCCTACCAAGGCAGTTGGGGCATGACAGACAGAAACCCCCAGCAAGGTCATCTTGAAGGACAAACCTAGGCAGGACCCTAAGGGAGGGTAGCCCTCCCTGGCTGGCTGGAGAGGGTGTGGAAGTAGGCTATGTTCTAATGAACCCTGCCTGCGGGCAAGACCATCATGGTTAATGGTCAAAAGGAATTCAATGGGAGCTTAATTCCTGTGGGGACTCTGTAAATGGATTTGGGGCCTTCACTGTCATCCAGAACCTCGAGCAAAAGGGTTGCTTGAATTCAAGCTCTAAGACGGAGGGCAAAGGAAACTGTCACAAAAGCTCAATTGGTAGCTGATCAGTGCATCACCATTGCGGCTGGGACTTTAGAAGCAGGACTGGGTCCATGATTGGGACACTTACATTATGTCAGACAGAAGAGCTTACAAAGATTGGCTTAGGGCCCACAGATCAAGGCAGTCAGGATGTTACTCATGGCCATACTACCTTAGTACCCCAAAGTTCCAACAAGGACAAGACTCCCCAAACTCACTGCCGTTGAGTGGGCTCTGACTCATAGTGTTCCTATAGGACAGGGTAGACCTGCCCCAGTGGGTTCAAACTGCTGATCTTGGGGTTAGCAGCCCAAAGCATGACCATTATACCACCAGAGTTCCTTATCCATCAAGGACACACCCAGGCAGTTCCCTAAAAACTAGACCCGACCCTCCTAGGACTGGTTAGGGGAGTGGCTGGAATCTGCCTTCTAGTGTACTCTGCCTGAGGGCAAGGCTGTTCCCATTGCCAGGAAACCATCAGAAGAAATTCAGTGGACATTTAATCCATGTGGAGATTCAAAATGAATTTGGGACGATCCCTCTCTGTGGACTCAGTGCTCAGAATTTAAACTGGAACACCGCTTTGCCATGAGCACACCACAGTTCCATTTGGCTACCAGTTCTCTCTGAATGAGACAGGATGGGTCTCGAATGTGGTTTAACCTCTCTTGAGATATAATGCAGATTAAAGGAGCAGAGATTGGTGGGAGTAGATACCCTAGAAGCAGAAGCTTGTTGACTAGGATGTTCCTCCAGAATCAAAACCGAATAACCAAACACCCTGCCATTCAGTCAATCCTGATTCCTAGCCAACAGAGTCCCGCCCCGCCCCACCCCACCCCCTGTGGGTTTCTGAGGAAGTGAGATGTCAGAAGTGACAGCCTCATCTTTTTCTCAAGGAGTGCCTGGTAGATGCTAACTGCTGACTTTGCTTTTTTAACATTATTATTATTATTCACAAACATATTTTTGTTTTATTGTTTATTATTTTTGTTTAATTTTTAAAATGTTTTATTAGGGGCTCATACAACTCTTATCACAACCCATACATATATCAATTGTGTAAAGCATATCTGTACATTCATTGCCCTCATTATTTTCAAGCCCTTGGCATCAGGTCCTCTTTTTTTTCCCCTCTTTCCCCGCTACCCCCTCCCTAATGAGCCATTGATAATTTATAAATTATTATTTTGTCATATCTTGCCCTGTCCGACGTCTCCTTCACCCCCTTTTCTGTTGTCTGTCCCCCAGTGAGGAGGTCACATGTAAATTCTTGTAATCGCTTCCCTCTTTCCAACCCCTTTCCCTCTACCCTCCCAGTATTGCCACTCACACCCCTGGTCCTGAAGGTATCATCCGCCCTGGATTCCCTGTGCCTCCAGCTCCTATCTGCACCAGTGTACAATCTGTGCTCTCTCCAGACTTGCAAGGTATAATTCGGATCATGGTAGTGGGGCGGGGGGTGGGTGGGGGAGAAGCATTTAGGAACTAGAGGAAAGCTATATTCTTCATCAGTGCTGCATCACACCCTGACTGACTCATCTCCTCCCCTAGCCCCCTCTGCGAGGGGATCTCCAGTGGCCGACAAATGGGCTTTGGTTCTCCACTCTGCACTTCCCCCTTCATTCACTATGGTAAGATTTTTTTCACAAACATAACTTTAATAACACATACATTTACACTGCATGCATGGGTAAATAAGGGGTTGAAATATTCTATTTCAGTACATTTAAATTGTTTCCAATCTTTTGCTTTTGTAAAAGGAACTGGGTCTCAAAATGTCATTCAACTAATATTTGGGATGTAAAACACAAACAAACCCTGAAACCCTGGCCTCTCAAGGCCCATTCACTGGTTAGCTTGAGGGTGATGGGGAAGGCAAATTCAGTCCTAGCCAACAATCCTTCAGTCTCTTAAAGAAAAATGGACCGCCTTCCAAGTACTGTCCAAGATGGTCTCTGAGGAATAAAAAGGGAAGGAATGTGATTTCTGAAACCCCATGGACAGGGGTCGGGGGATACTCTGGGTCTTCCATGGCGTGTTTTCACAGGCTGATTTCAGGGTGATGTCTCACAGTGCCCGTCCCCTTCAACTTCACTGTTCTTTCTCAGCTTCGCTTGGATCCCTTCCACCACAAGGGGGCGCTGCGAAAAGATCAGGAAACCTAACCACAGCACCTCCCTCCAAGAACCCCCGCTGTGCTAAATGAGGTGACAAAGCCTCCTATCCCGTGCACGGTTTAAAATCAGGACAGGTGTGTGTCAGGGTTATAGCCTCTCACCTTACGAATTCAATCTGCACGCCGAGCAAATCGAGAAGCCGGATTACGTGAAGAAGCATGCTGCATGAGGATGGGAGGCAGGCTTATGAACAACCTGCGACATGCAGGTGACACAGCCTTGCTCTGAAAGTGAGGAAGACGTGAACCACTTGATGATGAAGATCGAGGATCACAGCCTTCAGCATGGGGGACATCTCAATGTCAAGAAGACCCAAATCCTCACAATTGGACCAATAGGTAGCATCAGAATAAATGGAGAAAAGGTTGAAGTCGTCAAAGATGTTGTCTTGCTTGGACTCGTAATCAATGCTTTAAAAAACAGCAGTCAGGAGATCAAAAGATATGTTGCATTGGGGAAATCTGCTACTCTTTAGAGTATTGAAAAACAAGCATGGTACTTTAAGGACAAGGGATGCCCAACCCAAACCATGGTATTTTCAGTGGCTTCCGTTTGACACTGAAGAAGGAAGACTGAAGAAGAATCCGTGCACATGCACTATGGTGCTGGCGAAGCACAGTGAACTACCAGGGAATGCCCAAAGGACAAACGGGTCTGTTTGGGAAGAAGGACAGCCAGAGAGCTCCTGAGAGACGAGGAGGGTGAGACTTTGTCTGAGACGCTTTGGACATGTCATCAGGAGAGACCAGTGCTGGAGAAGGACATCATGCTTGGTCAAATGGAGGAGCAACAAAGAAGAAGATGGCTCTCGACAAGATGGACTGACACCGTGGCCGCAACAATGAGCTCAGAAAATCGGGAGGACGCACAGGACCAGGCAGCGTTTGGTTCTGTTGTTTTAGGAGCCTTATGGGTGAGAACTGGCTTGATAGCACCTAACAAAAACGAGCCTCCCGTTGTCACAAGACTGTTTTTAAGGCAGTCCCCTCAGGGGCCGCAGGCAAGGGACAAGGGCAAAGCGCCTCCATCCTGGCAGTCACTGATTTCTGTAGCTCTCATCACAAGCTGCCCGCCTTCTTCTCCTCCTTCTCCTCCATTGCTTTCATCCTCCCACTTCCACAGGGCTTGCCACGGGCAGGCTCCTACCCGGCTCATTACCTACGATATTTTCCCTCTTGTGCCTCTTGTGCCAACAGGCCTCATATGCTGCCTTTTGAAACAAGACCTGCCATCGGGCCCAAGCTGATCCATAGTGCCTCTCTAATTCCTTGCCTGGAACTCTTTACGGGAGCACGGAGGCTCATGGTTCTGCCTCTGAGCTGGTGGGGGCTTCCGCATGCGGACCTTGCAGTCAGCAGCCCAACTGGTGAGCATGCCACCACCAGGACTCATCGCCAGAACAGGGGGCTGTCTCTCCCCTTAGGGGAGACCAAGACAGAAGCCTGTGGGCTTCATTGTTGATGTGCTAAAGGAGGAGGCAGGAGGCCTAAGATTTGTTTAGAGTTTCAAGAGATGGCCAAACGCAGATATCATTTAAAGAGGATGTTTATTCAGCCTTACACAGGACAAACAAGACAAAAAACACATTGTGTAGATGAGGGAGACCATTAGCATGATGTCCTAATGGTGTCCTAGGACTTAGTCACGAATGGGACCGGGACTGGAACAAGTACATTGTGTTGGATGAGCTTACAAGCTTGGTCCAAGGCCTGCCTACCAAGGTGGTCAGGGTCTGATGAACATGGGACCCTGGAGAAAGTGGTCTCCTCAAGAACGCACACAGGTGAGCCCCTGGGGAGACTGCTGCTCACTGGGCTGGCAGGAGAGGGGTGGAGGGAACCCAATTTCCAATGCACGTTGCCCGAGGGCAAGACTATGCACCTGGTCAGGGGTCAGAAACGCTTCGGCAGAGGGTTAGTGCATTTCAGCGGTGTGCACTTGGGCTTGGGCTTTCACTGTCAGCTAAGTGAAGGCTACCCGTTGGTTTGGACTCAGCATGACCCTCTGCACAACATGGTGACCCCGCCACACACACACACACACACACACACACACACACACGGCCTGTGCCATCCTCACAATTGTCGCCATGTCTGAGCCCGTCCTTTCAGCCACTGTGTTCAAGCCATCTTGTTGAGGATCTTCTTTCTTTACTGTCCCTTAACTTTCCCGAGCATGACGTCCTTTTCCAGGGACTGGCCTCTCCTGGGAATGTTAGGTTTGGGGGGAGGGGGGGTATACCTCGGTTCTTGGTTCGCTACGCTGATAGAATGCACGCGGCAGAAGCAGGTTTTGTAATCCAAGCGATTTCTATGAGGAAAGGGGAAGTTTCAGGTATTCACAGGAAATCCCAAAAGAGCGCCCTGAGACAGAGGCCTGAGAGGGAGCTCGGGTGCCAGGTCGCAGGTGGCACACACGTGCCTCCACCCCGGCTGGCAAGAGAAGGGTCAAAGAGGAGTCAAGAGGCTCAGCCTCCCCGTGCCAGACTCTCACCTTCTCGGCTGGGGTTGAAGACATTGGCCGACCTCACTGGCTGAGTTTAAGCACACCTAGGTGTGGTCATGCATTTGGACCTACTCTGTGCACCCAGGTGGGCCTCCCACCTGGGCCCAGGGGCCATGGGTCTGAGCATGCTCAATTTGGATCTTAGCATAGGGTCGAATGGGTGCCTGATTTCTTTCCAACCCCTTTGCCGTGACCCTACGCAGGCATCTGGGGAGACACCCCTTGAGTCCCTATTCTGGCCTCCTAACGATAACCCGTCCAAAGTACTGCTGCCATGGAGGAGATGCCGACTTACGGTGAGCGACCCTGAGCAACACGGTAGCTAGGCTTCTGCAGACGGCAAGCAGATTTAAGCTGTTAAAACGGATGTAAAGAAAAGCATTCAGAAGAGTTTTTCTAAAGACAGGGACCCGTGGGCAGCCCAGACCCCAGGTTGGGTGTGAGAACCCACCCAGGGGGATGGAGAAAGAGAGGCCTGACCATCTGATTGCCAAAGGTCACAACCTTGGAAACCCTCTGGGGTGTAGCTCTACTTCCCCACAGATGGAGTTGCTGTGGGTGGCAATGATTCCACGGCAACTGCCTCCTCGTTTCTTTCTTTCCTCTTTTATAAAAACTGCCCTTTTCTGACTCGAATGAAGGTTTACAAGGATCAGTTTTCCGTTCAACAATTCATACCCAGTTCATTCATGCCATTGATTGTAATCCTCACAATATGGCATCATTTATGCCACTTCCTCCCTGTTTCCTGTTTCCATTCTCTCTTTTCTAACTCTGACCTTTGCCCTTGGGGAAATGCTGCTCTTTTGATCTCAGATGCCTGATGGTTCTAAGGTGAATGTACCTCCTGTTATTGTTGTTCCTTATCTTACGACAAATATCCATCTCACAAAGCTAATGTTTTTACTTAAAAAAAACTATTTTGAATGTCCAAATTGTGTATAAAATTCCTTTTTTCTTCCTTATTTTTATGATTATGCAGGTCACAGAAACTAACATCATCAGTTGTAAGATTCAGCTTAATGGTAACAAGTTAGGTTGAGATCTGCAAGGTCAGCAGTTCAAAACCACCAGCCTCTACAAGGGAAAAGGATGGGGTTTTCTACTCCCATATAGAGGTACAGTCCCTTGACCCTGCTTGATGCTCACCCTCATGAAGAGATCACTGAAGAGATGGGTGCTGTAAGAAAGTGAGGTGAAGAGAGCAGATGGTGCCTGGCTATCAGAAAAAAACAGTATCTGGGGTCTTAAAGGTTTGTTTTCACACAAGCAGCCATCTAAGTGAGGTGTCAATTAAGTCCACATGGAAGAAGCATACCAGTCTGTGTGATCCAAGGATTGTAAACAATATAATCCAAATATAAAGGAGGGAACGGCATCAGAGCTTAAATTGTAAACACCTGGTTTGCTGAAGGCTAGGGCTGACAGTGGAAGCCCAAAATCCATTTACAGGGTGGCCACCTTCTGGTCATAACGGAGGCACATGAGTAGCTGTTATCAGACAGAGCGCCTTGTGAAGTCTATTAGGGCAGACATAGTTAGATCAAAATGGAATGTCTTATCATTGGATCTCCATTTGACCCACTTTAAAGATGTTTCAGTTAAAAAAGGAAAGGAGAAAGACACGTGGATTAAGGCCCTGGTGAATCCCCTTGGAACGTGGACCAGAGATGCAAGTGGCTTTGCTGTCCCGCAGGGCGTGTTGGACAGTGGATTGTTGAAGATGCAGTTAGGATACCATCTTACCCCCTGTCATCTGATCTCCCTTACAATCCATTTAAACTTGTTCTAGTTTCTAATCGTTTCTGCTTTCTTTTCTATTGAGGCTTGTTATACTTTGTTAGTGGTGTTAGTTCTTTTAAACAACATTTTTCTGCACATGAGATCCAGGATAGGTAAATCGATAGAGAGAGTGGCTGGAGAAACGACTCCATGGGGGTATGGCAGGTCAAGTTGGGGGGGAATGAGAACAAGGATGAAGAAAATGTTCTAAAATGGATTGTGGTGATGATTGTACAAATCTTTTGGATGCGATCGAACTATTGCATTGTATGATATGTGAATTATATGCCAATAAAACTGTTAAAAATAAAATCCAAACTTAAAAAAAGAGAGACACAGTGTTAGAAACTCACGGGGGGCAGTTCTGCCCTATTCTACAGACAGTGAGAGTGAAAACAAAAGCCACGTAGCCAATTAAATAATGAACAAAGGTTTGCTGTCATTTAGAAGTTTGGGGTGGGGGGTTGGGGCTGGATGGACAGGCACCTCCCCCTACCCATCCCTCCTGTGTGTGGTTGGAAAACTTTGTTTTTTGGGTTTGTTTTTTTTTCGGAATAAAAAAAGATTCTACTAAAAAAAAAAAGAAAAGAAGTTTGGTTCATGTTTATCAAAAGAATTCTTGAAAGAGCTCTTTGTATATTTATCTATCTAGCTTACATTTTCACTATATATCATTCTTGTGAAATGTGAAAAGGAAAATGCATATAAAATAAATTGGAAAGTATTCCCCAAATGGCTTTACACAGGGAGACTAATTCTTCTGAATCCCTGTTCTTTTTTGTTTTTAAATGTATCTTATTTATTGTGAATTAGGCAGGACGTTTGAATTTCAGACCATCTACATTCGACAGTTCAAAGTATTGATCAACACCCACCCTGAATTCAATCTCACCACCACCCTGCCCCCTGCCCCCCACGCCCCCCATTTTTCTTCTCTCTTTTGTGGACCTCTATCCTCCCGGTCATCCAAGTGGTGCTTGTCAAATGTCTGGCCCATTGATTCATCTTCCTGTCCTGCCCTCCCTCTGTTGGGAGCCTCCAAAGTCGGTGCCCTTTGTCTTGGTCCTAGCCTATCCTCGCAGCAGCGGCCTCATACAATATTTGTTCCTTTGTGATTGACTAACTTCACTCAGCATAATGTTCCCCAGGCCCATCCATGTCAGGAGGGGCTTCGTGATTCACCGTTTTATTTAGTTAATTAATGTTTTAGCGGTGCACAGTATTACACTGGGTCTTGGCCCCATGGTTTCTCTATCCATTAGTCTACCCGTGGGTACCGGCTCCTTGTGGTTGTGAGAGTGCTGCCTGCGATGAGCATAGGAGTGTGTATGTCTCTTCGTGTTAGGTTTCTTAGTACCTAGCAGAGGTATTGCAGGATCATGTGCGATCACTATTCCCAGTTAGTTGTCTCAGGCAGCGCCATATTGCTTTTCACATGGTTGTACATGGAATCCCTCTTCACCCAGCGTTCTTAGCAGCTCCGCTTCTCCTCCCAGTGTCGTGTGTGCCATGCAGAGTGCTGGTGATGGCGAGTCTCTAGGAAGTCCCTCTTGCCTCTGGGGTTTTCTTCCCCACTGCTCACCTCCACGCTGCAGGTCTTTGAGTTGCACCTCCTCAGGCCTTAAAAATAAAATAAAGTCAATCTGTTGTTTTCCTTAAAAGGTGTGTGCTGGGGGTGGTTCGTTGCCATGGAGTGAGCTCTGGCTCACGGACACCCCAGGGGTGCTGAGAACTGTGGGGAGCAGACGCCAAGCTTGTCTTCTGAGTCATGGCCTCTCAGTGGGTTTGAACTGCCAATCTTCCTGTTAGTAGCCCAGCTCGGAACCACTTATGCCACCTGGAGACTCTTAATCACTCTTCCAGGAGGTGTTGCTAGATGGTTTTCAGGCAGGCTTTGCACATGGAAACACAATGACAACTGCACTGTGACTACTGCCTGACCACCAGCTATGGTGGGCGTCTTGATTGTAGGACTCATTCCGATATTGAGTAGACATAAGTCTTAGGAATGGTGGATCACTGTAGACCATGATAGTTTTCCTCTCACCCCTCCTCTTCTAAATCCTGCAAGATAGATGCTTCGAGTCAAACAAAAAGGAAGCTGTGTACTTAGAAAGATTCCTTGACACTTTCTATTCTATTAATCCTGCTACCAAAATAGGATTTGTATCTCAGAAACAATGCTAGAAAAGAAATCTTTGAATATAAAACATTGATTCGAAATTTTTATTAAGTAATTTTATTGGGGGCTCTTACAGCTCTTATCACAATCCATACATCCACCCATTGTGTCAAGCACATTTGTACATATGTTGCCATCATTTTCAAACCATTTTCTTTCTACTTGAGCCCTTGAGATCAGCTCATTTGCCCCTCCTGCCCCCAACTCCCTCCCTCTTGAACCTTTGATAAATTATTATTATTATTTTCATATCTCACATTGCCCACTGTCTCCCTTCACTTACTTTTCTGTTTCTGTCCCCTGGTGGTGGGCATGGTGGTGTTTATATGTCAGTCATTGTGATCCATTCCCCCTTTTTCTCCTCACCTTCCGCTTACCTTCCTGGTATCTCTAGTTTCTTTATTGGTCTTGAGGGGTTTATCTGTCCTGGATTCCCTGTGTTGCAAACTCTTATTTGTAGCAGTGTACATGTTCTGGTCTAGTCAGATTTCTAAGGTAAAATTGAGGTCATGGTACTCGGAGGGAGGAAGCATTAAAGAACTATAGGAAAGTTGTATATTTCATCAGTGCTATACTGCACCCAGACTGGCTTGTCTCTTCCTTATTACCCTTCTGTAAGGGGATGGCCAATTGTCTACAGATGGGCTTTGCGTCTCCATCCTGCACTCCTCCTCCCCTCATTCACATTGGTATGATTTTTTTGTTCTGGGTCTTTGATGCCTGATACCTGATCCCATCAACGCTTCATGATCACACAGGCTGGTGTGCTTCTTCCATGTGGACTTTGTTGCTTCTCAGCTAGATGGCCACTTGTTTACCTCCAAGCCTTTACGACCCCAGATGCTATATCTTTTGATAACTGGGCACCATTAGCTTTCTTTACCACATTTGCTTATGCACCCGCTTTGTCTTCAGTGATCATGTCTGGAAGGTGAGCATCACAGAATGCCCGATAATTAGAACAAAGTGTTCTTGCATTGAGGAAGTCCTTGAGTTAAGTAGGGAATTTGGATATATAAAACTCAAGTTGACTTTTCATGACTAAATCCTAATCATTGGATCAACTCTGTGGTAGGTGTGTATATACGCTCTCACACACACTATGACAGCTCTGGGAAACAGGGAGTGTCTTCTCACTGCCATAGAATTCATTCTGACTCATAGTGACCCTGTAGCACAGGGTGGGACCACCCCACTGAGTTTCTGAGACTGTGGCTCTTTATGGGAGTAGATGGCCCCTTTTTCCAAGGAAGGAGTGGTGGTTTCAAATGGCTGACTTTGCGGTTGCAGCTGAACACATAACCACTACACCACCAGGGGTCCTCATGAGTACTCTTCGTGTACAAGAAAGGACCAGCCACCCTTGAAAGACAGGAGGAGGTGGAGGCTAGTTTGGTCCCCTCCCATGGAACTTACAGACAATAGTCAAGATTATGGGGCTTATGAGGGAGGTTAACAGGTGTCTTAGGCTGGATTCTCTAGAAAAGCAAAACTAGTGATACCTATATATGTATATTTACAGAGAGGTTTATGTGCACGCAGTGGTTTACAGGGCTGTAAAGGTAAGCAAGTTCCAAGTCTATTGGTCAGATGTTAGACTGGAGGCTTCTCCTGATTCATGCAGCTGATGGGGTTGGTGAACCCAAGACTGACAGGTCAGATGGCAGGTTTCTGGCTGTAAAGGTAATTGAATCTAAGGTGAGTAAGTAAAATGGCAAACTACTGATGACTCATAGGATTGGCAGGTAATGCAGCAGGCTACTGGCTCAAGTTCCAAGAGCTGGAGGTTAGATCACAAGCCAAATGCAGGATCCAGACCTAGAAAAAAACTAACACGTTTTCCCACAGTGTTCTCTCATACTGGAAGTCAGCCATGCCACTGAGGAGATCTCATCTTGGGCGGTTACTAAATCTTAATGCCAAACTACTAAGAATCTTGATCCAGCCAAGTTGACACTATCACAACAGGTTAAGATTGAGGATCAGAAATGCTCAAGAGACAGTTCTTCAATCAGGACAACTTCATCTTAGCCACGCTCATAGACACACCTCTCTCTGGCTCAGGGCCTCTCAGCTCCTTTGCTTCTGTCCTGTTTGCACAAGTGCTATAAGAGTATCTTAGTTCTGCCAATGTGCCCAAGGGCATCCTACTAGCCAATAAGCCTCTGCTTGAAGGCAATCAGCTAGAGCTCTGTGGGTGGGCAAACGTAGTTTCACAGATAAATGCCTGGAAGCATGTCACCATTCTACCAGAAAAATCCCTGCCCAGGGCACTCAGCTTTCTCTTTCTTTGGGCTGGGAAGCTGACTGCTCCTTCTCCTGCCAGTTCTGCTGCCTCTGTTGCTATAGTTTCTCCGCTCCTGCTTCTCTCGATCTTTCACCATCTCTGGTGCTTCCTGGATCAAGGAGGTTCAGTGCAGAGATCTTGGGTCACTTTCCTGTCCTGACTCTTCTTTCTTGGTAGTGATGAGAATCCCTCTTCCACCTCTGGCTCATTTTAAATCCTAGTGATATGACAAAACAGACCAAGCCCCATGTCAGAGTTCCTTACACCCTATTTATGTGGTCCCACACTAAAAGGGTACCATATTCCTTATAAGTGAGCTACTCAGGCTTCTTGGTGGGCCACTACCTCCTCAAATTTATATAGTTCTACCCAATCATTTAAAAGAACCCTGGTCCCCCAGATCCTGGATGCTTCCTCCCCCCCAACTACCATGATCCGAATTCTGCCTTGCAAATCTGGATAGAGCAGAGGATGTACACTGGTGCAGATAGGAGCTGGAGGCACAGGGAATCCAGGGTGGATGATATCTTCAGAGGTGTGAGGGGTGATAATGGGAGAATAGAGGGTGAGTGGGTTGGAAAGGGGGAACCAATTACAAGGATCTACATGTGACCTCCTCCCTGGGGGACGGACAACAGAAAAGGGGGTGAAGGGAGACGCCGGATAGGGCAATATATGACAAAATAATAACCTATAAATTATTAAGGGCTCATGAGGGAAGGGGGAGTGGGGAGGGAGGGGGAAAAAAGAGGACCTGATGCAAAGGGCTTAAGTGGAGAGCAAATGCTTTGGAGATGATTAGGGCAAAGAATGTACAGATGTGCTTTATACAATTGATGTATGTATATGTATGGATTGTGATAAGAGTTGTATGAGCCCCTAATAAAATGTTTAAAAACAAAACAAAAAAAGAACCCTGGTGGTGAAGGGTGGGGTGGAGTGGTTGCGGGAGGGGTTACAAATTAGTTTGCTAGCCATAAGGCCAGCAGTTCAAACCCACCAGCTGCTCTACAGCAGAAAGATGAGGCTTTTTGGTCCCCAAGAGATTTACTGCTTCAGAAAGTCTAAATAGAGTCCAAACTTACTCAATAGCAGTGGGTTTGGGCTTCTAACCCACTCCTTTGGTGGGAGCTACAAAGACTGGACAGAATGAGAAGGACCATATCAAGTAACTCACTGCACTGCAAGGAAAGATAAGAAAAACATATATCTAGAGAAATAATGGTGAAATTTAAGAATATCAAAGGCAAACAGGGAAAAAAAAGAGTAAGGTTACAAGAAAAAGAGCCAGTTGTACCAAAGGGAAAAGTGCAGCTTCCCGTTAACCTTTTTACAGCAGGACTGGGTGCAAAGAGAAGAGAATGTGTTTTCAACTACTGAAGGAAATGAAAGCAGAAACCTAGACTTCTGTATTTAACCAAACTGCCATTCAGGGTATGAGAGCACTATTTTTGAAAGATCATTAAACAGACCATTCCTAGAAGATTTGCCACACCCAAGCCCTTCTCCGACTTGACTTAAAAGAAAGAAAAAGAAAAGAGAAGAAATATCCAAAATAAAAGAAAACATTGCCATACAATCAATATAATGTGGATGACTGCCTCATCAAAGTTCTCTGTTGTTTGAAAGAACATTTTGTTCTAACAACGTGGTATTCTGTGATGCTCAACCTCCCAACACGATTGCTGAAGACAAAATGGGTGCTTAAGCAAATGCAGTGAAAAAAGCAGATGGTGTCTGGCTATCAAAAGATATAGCATCAGAAGTCTTAAAGGCTTGAAGTTAAACAAGTGGCCATCTAGCTGAGAAGCAACAAAGTCCACACGGAAGAAGCACACCAGCCTGTGTGATCACGAGGTGTCAATGGAATCAGGTAATAGGCACCAGAAGACCCCAAACAAACAAACAAAAAACCCCTCATATTGTTGAGAATGAGGTGGGCTGGAACAGAGACCCCAAACCCTTCTGTAAACAATAGGACATCCCTGCACAGAAGGGTCACAAAGGACGAGTCGTCCAGGGTACAGTAAAGCACCGATGAAACACACAATATTCCTCTGGTTCTTTAAGGCTTCCTCACTCCCCACTATCATGACCCCAGTCCTACCTTTCAGTCTGGCAAGACTGGAGCATGTACACTGGTACAGGTAAGAGCTCACCAGACACGGAATCCAGGTCAGATAAACCCTCAGGAACAGAATTGGGAGTAGCGATACCAGAATTGGGGTGAGAAAGGGGGAACGGATCACAATGATCGATGGTTAATCCCCCCATCCCCAGGGGACTGAACAACAGAAACGTGGGTGAAAGGAGAACAGCAGTTGGTATAAGACATGAAAACAACAATAATGTATACAAGGGGTCATGAGGGTGGGAGAAGGGGAGGGAGGGGAAAAAAGGAGCTGATACCAAGGGCTCCAATAGAAAATAAATGTTTAGAAAATGGTGATGTCAACATATGTACAAATGTGCTTGACACATGGATGAATGTATGGATTATGATAAGAGATGTAAGAACCCCCCAATAAAAATATTTAATAATGAAAGAAAATATCAACAAAAAGAAATTGATGTAATCATTCCAATATTAGCTATTTTAGATAAGTAATGATCTTCATCTTCGCCTTTAAGTCAGAGTATTATTAGTGTTAGAGAGGGTCACTGTATTATGATAAGTAGCAGAACTCTCGTCATAGCAATTTCAAACTTATGTGCGCCTAACACAGTACCCCACCAGCATGAATATAGATACAGAGAGACCTGCCTCCTTGACCAGGACGCCAAAAGAGCCAGAAGATTCCTGACCAAATGCGGAGGAATGTAGAAGGAATATAGAACAGAATTCCAAATTTTCATGGACTGCAGGCGTTCTGGAGCCATCAGGGCTGGATGAGTTCCTAAATGATTTTCCCGAGATGAACTTGAAACGGTAAACCAAAAACATCTCCTGAACTCCTCTTAAAGCCAAATAATAGCTTAGCTCAGCTAATTAAAAGAAAAAGTCACCCTTGAGTTTGATGTGCTTCTTGCAGAACTATGTATGTAGGATCAAATTGACAACAGGAACTTTAGAGGCAGTGAGTCTGCAGCGGGGAAGAAACGACTCAGAAGAGAAGAGTAACATCGTTACACAACCTGGAGACCGGCATCAACGAACGTTACTGCATTTACACGCAGAGAGTGTTCAAGGTGTCTATGGTTTGCTATGTATATTCTCAACAACGAAATAACACTTAAAAAAGAATAAGAAAAATAAATCAAAGTGGGAAACAGCAACCCTGTTCTCTGGATAGGTCAAATAGGAAAACAAACAAAATCAGTACAGAGGCAGGCCATCTGGAAACACAATGAACGAATTGGCCTAATGAGGATAAAGGGCTCTGTACCCAACAGTGAGAAGAAAAGTATTTCTTTTTCTGAACCGTATGTGAAGTGGCAACAAAAATGATCCAGAAAGTCTGCCCACTCCGTTCGGTGCCTAGGATGATACAAAGTTCAATACAGTTCAAAGTTAACAGGGAAAAGAGCTTCCTGGGCCCCAGCTGCTCCTTTTCAGGCACCTTGGCCTCTTCCATCCTGGCAGGGCCAGCCCAGGGCTCGGGGCGCTTCACCTCCCTCGCCAGCCGGTCACTGGCTGAGGCCTAGGGGAGGCAGCCGGGCAGGACCCCGCATGAGAGGCGTATGGGCGTGCTCAGCTGCATGGGGCTCTGTCCCCACCGGTGCTCCGCAGCCCTGGGTGGCCCGAGCACAGAACAATGCGGCTGATGGTGGAGAATCCGGGGGACAGTCATCCTCAGCTTTCCCAGGTAGATTTAGTAGTCGGGTGAGTTCAGGGGCCCGCGAGGGAAGGCAGTGGACTAGCTAGGGAGCATCCCTGCTGCCCAAGCAGCCACCTGAGAGGTCAGCGGTCAGAGTCACCCACCGGCCAGCCCCCTCGTGGGCCCAGACTCCACTGGCCCTCTGAGGCTGTTTTGGGCCCTGGGCTGACTGGGTCCCTGCCTTCTACAACCTAACGGCTGAGAAAGCCTACAAGACCAGAGGCTCTGTCCCCTGCCCCGCAGTTGGAGGATAGGCGGTGTGCTGTCTGTAGTCCAGCAGCTTCGCACAGATTAGGGTGGCTGGTCAGAGTGGCAGACAGGGGAGCGAGGGAAGGGGAGGAAAAAGAAAAATAGGTAAATGAAAAATCCCCACACGTAGCCATAAATCACTCAGATTAACGACATCAACAGGGAAATTTAAAATAAGTAGGGCAGAATAATAGCAAGCATTATCAAATTTCATGGCGTGCTTCAAGTTGCTTACATATTTGTCTGAAATAGTTGTATCAAATGCCCTTATAAATATCAAGACACGCCCAGGTTGGAAGTGAAAGGCTGGTTGGAGTATCTGTTAGCATCGAGGTGAGAGGCAAGGAAGCCCATAGAGTTTAATCTGACTCTATGGTGGGAGAAGTGGCCACGAGCCAGGGACTATTTGGTGGCTCCAGGCATGGTGTTTTGTTTAGTTGGTTGGTTTTTCCAGTTACTTATGAATAAGCAACCAAACTATGGACAGCAACACATAGGGAACATGGAGGTGGAGGAAGGCATGCCTCCATAGTTTGGGATTTATACCTTCAGATATACAAGCCCTAAAGGTCTGCGGTCATAAAGAATTCATCTAGGAGAACACTCACACTGATACAAGGGAAACACTTGTGGGAAAATCCCACTATATTTTCATTCTATTTTCCCCACAAACTTTTTGAAACTCCCTCACACATGTAAGGATTTGAATAGTACAATAAGATTGAGCTAAATTCCGGCTTTTGTTCATTCAGTAAGTATTTAAAACTCGTTGCCATCGAGTCGATGTCAGCTTATATCCGCCCTGTGGGGCAGGGTAGAACTGTGAGTTTTTGAGATTGTACCTCTTTAAGGGAGTAAGGAAGCTTTGTCTGGGTCTCGGGGAGGAGACGAGCCAGTCAGGGTGCAGTATAGCACCGATAAAACATACAGCTTTCCTCTAGTTCTTTAATGCTTCTTCCCCCGACTATCATGATCCTGATTCTACCTTACAAATCTGGCTAGAGCAGAGTATGTACACTGGAACAGATAAGAGCTGGAAACACAGGGAATCCAGGGCAGATAAACCCCTCAGGACCAATATTGAGAGTAGCCATACCAGGAGGGGGAGGGGGAGGGGGAGGGAAGGGTAGAAAGGGGGAACCAATCACAATGATCTACATATAACTCCCTCCCAGAGGGATGGACAACAGAAAAGTGGGTGAAGGGAGACATCAGTCAGTATGAGACATGAAAAAATAATAATCATTTATAAATTATCAAGGGTTCATGAGGAAGGGAGGAAGGAGAAGGGAGGGGGAAAATGAGGAGCTGATACCAAGGGCTGAAGTAGAAAGCAAATGTTTTGAGAATGATGATGGCAACAAATGTACAAATGTGCTTGACACAATGGATGTTTGTATGGATTGTGATAAGAGTTGTACGAGCCCCCAATAAAAAAATTTTTTCAATAAAAGATTTTTTTTAAGAAAGAAAGCCTTGTCTTTCTCCTGGGGGAGAAACTGGTGGTTCAAACTGCTGACCTTGCAGTTAGGACCCCAACATGGAACCCCAACATGGAACTCCTGATAACTGTTTGCTGAACATCTCTCACATGCCATCCACAGTCCCAGGTACTGGAGAGAGAGCAGTAGGGGAAAAGCATGCATTTTAATGGTAAGTTCTAGCTCATTCCGCAAGACAAGAGTTTCTAGAGTTTAAATACTAGCAAGAGAAACCGAGAGCTGTCACTATTTGGAGTCATTCCAGCAGCATCAAGATGATTATGATCAACAAATTTAGCAATGTGGGTAGATACAGGATCATATGTTCCAAACACATAGGGGTCTATAGACCAGCAGTGACGATGAAAAAATAGAGAAAGAAAACAACTAATAACATGAATCTGGCAATGTCGCTGGGTACAAGTCCAAGATAAAGAAATTGCTACTAATTGGAAATAACAACTTGGAAAACATAATAGAAGGAGCATCTTGTTTCCAGGAGCATCTAACATTAAAGAATAACCTTCCCTTTCCTGAAAAAAAAAATCAATACTAAAGCTTAGAGGAGCAGAGCAAGGTCCACGTGAAGAAGCAGCTCGGCTTAGGGGGTCAGGACCCAAGTGCTCTGCCGTGGATTGAACTGTGTTCTCCCAAACACATGGTAGACCCCTCGTTATGTTACTGAGGCGATAGGGTGTGTCTTAAAAGTGACCACTTTTGAGATACAAGAACAGGCTCCAGAGACAAGCATCCACGAATGGTGGAAGACAGGTGCCACGCGGAGATTGCCGTGGCACGCAGAGAAGAAGGCTGAAGCCAGGGCTTTTCCCAAGAGTCGACAGACAGAGATAGAGCAGAGTCCCTTAGAGCTGGTGGCTCGCATTCAGACTTCTAGATTGCTGACCTGTGAGAAAACATCTATCCATTCTGTAAAGCGAGCCGCATGTGGTCACTCCGTTACAGCAGCCCTGGAGTGAAGAGAGCGCCCATGAGGGGAGGCAGCCTGACCTGAGGAGCCAGAGCATGGTAGGGTGGGGGAGGGAGGGAGTCCCCGAAGAGGAATGACCTGGCCTGGGGGCACGAGAGGAGGTGTCCTGTGTGGAGGTGGACCTTTCTGCAAAGATGGCGTTTCAGAGGTATGGAAAGGCACCCATGACCGAGAGGCGTGTGTGAGGTGTGGAGCCTGACGGGTGAGGAGGGTATAGAGATGGGCAGGAGTGACAGCTGCAAAGAAGTTGGTTACACAAATAACCAACCACACTAAAAAACTCATTTGCCCCTCAGTTGATTCTAATTTTTGATAATACCACAGTGTGTGTGATATAATCTGTTGTCAATTTGAGAGGATTGCAAGTGAAGGGGTGGAGTCTAGCCTGTCAATCATTGCATAGTCAATGAGGCCTCTGCATGGGCATGGCCTTCCCCTGAGGATTCTGGGAATTCCGGTATTTTCTTCCTTGGAAGCTGGAGACTCTCTCTCTCTGTCTCTCTGTTCACTCCCTGAGAGACACTCTACTGACAAGACACATGGAGCTATGCTGATAGACCCCCATACCCTGGGAGCTGGAGAAGCCATGTGGAGACCCCTGCCAGCGCTGAGATGCTTACAACACCACTGGATCCACAGACTTTCTACCCATTGGCCTGTGATCATCCTGTGAATCTAAAGAGGACTTTGTAGATTGGTATCGGACCTATTGGCTAATATCGGACTTATGGACTTGATCTGGACTGGGATGGGATGTTTTCTTAATATTCAATTGCTCTTGTATATAAAGCTCTTTCCTATACACATCTGGGTGTTTATGAATGTGTTTCTCTAGTCCATCTGGACTAACAGTGGGTCAGAATAAAATTGTACTCTGTAGAGTTTCAATGACTGATTTGTCAGAAGTTGAAAAAAATATGGAAGCAAACTCAAAACAATCAAGAAGATCATCCTCACTGGTCTGATGGAGACGGGGAGAACCTCTGAGACTGGCCCTTAGACACTCTTCAAATGCAGAACTGAATTCACTCTTGTGCCCCAACTTATAGCCAAACAGCAGGCCTGTAGGGCGAACAATGCACACTCCTTAGAACAAGCAGCCAATCATACAGCATCAGAAGGGCAAAAGGTGCCAAGCAATAAAGCTCAGAAGGCATGTGGGCGTAGGAAAGAGGGGATGGCACTACTAAACACACAGGGAGGAAGCATGAGGGGAGCTGTTACACTATGGGAGTTACCATCAATGTCACACATCGAAATGTCTATGAGGTGTTGGGTGGGAAACCCATTTGCTTTTACCCAAACCACAATATAAAGCTGTTGTTTTTTTAAAGAAAGACAAAAGAAGTGGATCACCAGAACTTTCTTCTGCATAGTCTGTGGGTTGATTGGGGGGACGGGGGAAAGAGGAGTAATAATATAGATATATAATTTTTTTCAAAAGTCCAAACTCACAGCCATCAAGTCAATGCCAACTCATTGCAACCCTATAGGACAGAAATGCCTCTGTGGGTTTCTGGGACTGGAAATCTTTAAGGGAGTAGAAAGCCTCATCTTTCTCTCGCTGAGCAGCTGGTGGAGATGAACTGCTGACCTTGCATTCAGCAGCCTAACACGTGAACAATGCCACCATGCTCCTTTAATATTTCAAAGGCAAAGATAGCCACACTTCTCACTGACAGAGATGAGAACAACAAATATGAAAAGGGAGGAAGCTATTATATATTAATGGGTTGGGTTAGAATTGAAATCCAAATCATGTGAACTCACCTCTTTCCATTTAGATGGACACAGAAGTACAGATGTAAATGTATGTGCATATTTCGAAACATCTATTCCTTAGGTCTGTTCACTGTGAGGGTCTGAGAGGTGACACCTTTCAGCCACACACATACCTGTCATCCAGGGATGCAAGGGAGGTGAGGAACAGCTGCCAGAGAGCCGAGAGCAAGAGAGCTCCTATAGCTTATCTAAGACGCAGAGATATTTGGGCGCAAGTGACAAATGATAAGAAGAAGCAGGCAATCTGAATATCCTTGAACCTATTAAAGAGATGGAATTGCCGACAACCCCCCCCCCACCCGCCTTTACATGGACAGCTGTGCATGGGCTTGTACTAGAAAAAAAAAAGATGTTTCCTTGTTTCTTCAGTAACTAGAAAAAGGAGAGCCGGTTACACTCCGTGTCAGTGGATGGAAGAGAACCAGACAGAAGATAAGAGATGAAATCAATAAGATGGAAAATAGACAAATGTGAGCGAAAATCAATGAAGCCAAAAGCTGGTTCTCTGAAAAGATCGATAAAATTGATAAACCTGTAGCTAGACTGATCAAGTAAAAGGGGGAGAAGACACAGTACCAATACATTTTGACTTAAGTTTGCTTTACTATGAAGGCGAAAACTAATATAATTCTAGAGTCTGATCTACAAAACAAGGAGTATCCAGAGATGTACAGCTTATACCTTTGTCCCTTCCACTCCATTTTCGTTCCTCTCCTATAAATCACTGTTTATTTTACGATTTTCTCCCCACTTTTTAAGCACAAGCCTATTGGCTGTATTTGTAGCATTGTTTTAAGGATTTTTTTCTTCTCATAAAGCAATTTAAGATTCCTGTGAATGGAGTCTTGCATACCCACTCCTCACTTCACAACATGCTCGTTTCCAAAGACCAGGTGGTCATGTGAGCATCAGCATTTTGCAAAAATCAGTGTTATTCAAAAACAGCAGGTGACCACAACAGATCACAGAGTGAAGGACAATTACATCATCACCCGACCGCCACACCTGCGAGCATCTTGGCCCAACCAAGTTGACACTGAACCGTCACAACCTTGGTACTTGTTATTGCCAGACACGCTCACATGCAAGATAGTCCAGTAGCAGATGTTTCATGGTTGTCCTAAATGTGAAATGTCAGATAACAAGGTAGCCAAGAAATGAGGAGTCGGTGTCGTTCATACTATCAGTACATTAAAAACCATTAGTGTGCTCAAAACTTAAGCAAAATCACAAAACCAATTTCCATCCTTGTAGATTCAAACTAACAGTCACGCTGTAAGACAGAGTAGAATTCTGTTACCTGAGGCTGCAATCTTTTTTTTTCCCAACTGTTTTATTAGCACGTTAGCCACATGTCATACAATTAAATAATTCAATCTTTATCCAGAAGAGTTGTACAATTGTCACCACTTACATTCTAGCACATTTTCTTTTGTACAGATTGTTATTCATGTAATTTTTTTTCTAATTGTGGCAAAAATATATATAACAAAGCATTCTCCAATTCCACAACTTTCGCTTGTGTATGCAGTGCCGGCGACTGTACTTTTCATGTTGTTCAGCCATTCTTGGGACCCTTTTCCAAACTGTTCTACCACCATTGGCAGTCATTCTTTCCCTTCATCCATGGTAATAATTGGTCAAGTTTTTTTTAAGTGGTTTTCTTGGTATAGTATTCACATATCATACACTTCCATGGTTCAATCACTTTTCAAATGAGCTATGTAGCCAATCAGTTCTAGTGCTCCCTCCCAGCCACTGCATCCATTGTTTGCTCCTCAAATCCTCTCCCCTTCCCTGCCTCTCACCGATGCCCCACTTCCCGGATAAACCAGTGTATCAGGTATTGTCTCCATGCATCTACTCCTTCTGTGCGCCACAAACTGGGAAACCCAACAGAAACAATAAAAAACAAAATAAGATAATAATAACAAATAAAGTTAAAAATACAAGTAAAGAGTAAGAAAGAAAAGACCACCATCAATATGTTAAAAACCAGTGAAGACATTTTGGTCGTGACACTAGCAAGAAATACGTGGGCCCAGATTGAATTCAAGTTGGGTCAATGGGGAGGTCAACTGAACAGGTGATAGGTGATGCCGTGTTTGATCCACACAGTCAAGTTCACAATAACCTCGGATAGTAAAGGTGTTCGAGGACCTTGACTGTGGCAAGAAGGGATCTGCCACAGGCTTAATCTAATTAGATGCTCTGCAGATGGATTTTGGGTTTCCACTGTCCTCCATCGCCTTCTACAATTTTAAAAATCATTTTATTGGGGGCTTGTACAACTCTTATCACAATCCATACATCCATACATTGTGTCAGGCACATTTGTACATTTGTTGCCATCATCATTCTCTAAACATTTTCTTTCTACTTGAGCCCTTGGTATCAGCTACTCATTTTTTCTCCTCCCTCCCACACAGTCCCTCCCTCACTCTTGATAATTTATAAATTATTATAATTTTTCATGTCTTACACTGTCTGATGTCTCCCTTCACCCACTTTTCTGTTGCCTGTCCCCAAAGGAAGGGGTTATATATAGATCTTTGTGATCGGTACCCCCTTTCTCCCCCAACTTCCCCTTAGGCTCCTGGTATCGCTACTCTCATTATTATCCCTGAGGGGTTTATCTGTCCTGGATTCTCTGTGTTTCCAGCTCCTATCTGTAACAGTGTACATCCTCTTGTCTAGCTGGATTTGTAAGCTAGAATTGGGGTCATGATAGTGGGGGGGGTATTAAAGAACTAGAGGAAAGTTGTATGTTTCATTGTTGCTATACTGCACCCTGACTGGCTCATCTCCTCCTCACGACCCTTCAGTGAGGGGGTGTCCAGTTGCCTACAGATGGGCTTTGTCTCCAGGCCTCACCACCCCTCATTCACAATAATATGATTCTTTTGTGAGGCTGTAATCTCTATTGACGTAGACTACCACACGTTTCTCCCATGGAGTAATGAATGGGTTAGAGCTCTTCAAACACAGGCAAGACTTGATGACATAGATCAATGCCTGTGTTACAGTCAATAAATATCTTTAGAGCATATCTGAGGCATGTTCCCTGACTGTAACCCTTTGCCAATAGACAAGCCATCTGACCAGCTGAACTAGACATCTGTGCTAAATATGTCCCCTTTATTCTCAATGTGTACAGTCTTATTTTGCATCCCCAAGGTCCGAATGTCCCAAGTGACCATTTTGCCAGTAGAGGTGGGCCCGCCGTCCCCGCCTGCACACACAGCATGCTGCCTTGGAGCGCGGGAACCTTCGAAAGCCTCGTGTTTCCAGCGTCCAAATTGGTTACCCCTTTTCTTTTATAAAATGATGAGCCTTAACTTAAAATCAGGATTACAAGTATAATCACCTATTTGTTTTCTCCTAAAATAAAATACAATAGCTTCACTGAGGATACGAACAGTGACTACATAATGAGATTTAATATTATTGTTGTCCTCGGTTGCCAGATGGTGACTGCCTCCCCTGGAGCTGGGTTTACTTGCTATAATTCCGGATTCTGCTGTGGACACATAAACACTGTAGGGTCTGATGCAATTGTTTAAGTTTGCTTTCAAATCAAAGATGATAGTGTTTTAATAGCTTCCCATTGATACTGGCTAGAAGCTTCCAGTTACTTGTCCTGACTTGACAGACAGGGTTAGTTACTGAAGATAAGAGAATCTTCGTTTAGGAGATGGGTAGGAAGCAAGAGTCCTCATATCCAGGCCTCGGTGTTTTGATGAGTCATTCTCTGGTCAGGGCTGATTACCTGACAAGGGTCATAATACTCTTTGGAGCTATTGTTAGACAGAGAAACTCTATCTTCCTTTACTGTTTATAAGAGTGAACTTTATGCACTAGCTGAGAGGAATTACTGAAAGCTGAAGGAAGGTCGAACATGATGGTGGGACAAGAGGAAATTAAAAGGAAATAGAGGAAAGAACTAGGAGACAAAGGACATTTATAGAGGTATAAATATAGGCACATACATATGTAAATATATATTAATATAGGGATATAAGCTTATGTACATCTATTTATATGTTAAGCATTAAAGTAGCAGACAAACATTGGGCCTCTACTCAAGTCCTTCCTCAAAACAAGAATGATTTGTTCTAATAACCTGGCATTCTGTGATGCTCCCCTTCCTAACACAATTGCTGAAGACAAAATGGACCCATAAGCAAATGTGGTGAAGAAAGCTGATGGTACCCGGCTATTAAAAAATATAGCATCTGGGGTCTTAAAGGCTTGAAGATAAACAAGTGGCCATCTTGGTGGAAAGCAACAAAGCCCACATGGAAGAAGCACACCAGCCTGTGTGATCAGGAGGTGTCAATGGGATCAGGTATCAGAAGACCCAGAACAAATAATCATATCATTGCGAATGGGATGGGGGTTGGGGGCAGAGGAGAGACCCAACGCCTATCTGTAGAAAACTGGATATCCCCTCACAGAAAGGTCACAAGGAAGGAACGAGCCAGCTAGGGTGCAGTATAGCATTGACGAAACACACAACATTCTTCTAATTCTTTAATGCTTTCTCCCCACCCCCTCCCCCCACTATCATGACCCCACTTCTACCTTACAAATCTGGCTAGATCAGAGCATGTACACTGGTATAGATAAGAGCTCTTGACACATGGAATCCAGGACAGATAAACCCCTCAGGGACAGTAATGGGAGTAGCAATGCCATGAGGCTAGGGGGAAGGTGGTGGGAGAAAGGAGGAAGTGATCACAATGATCGACATATTAATCCCCTACCCCCTACCAGGGGGATGAACAACAGAAATATGAGTGAAGGGAGACAGCAGATGATGTAAGATATGAAAAAAATAATTTATAATTTATCAAGGGTTCATGAGGGAGGGGGGGAAATGAGGAGCCGATACCAAGGACTCAAGTAGAAGGAAAATGTTTTGAGAAGAATGACAACAAATGTACAAATGTGCTTGACACAATGGATGAATGGTTTTAAGAGCTGTAAGAGCCCCCAATAAAATGATTATTTTAAAAGAGAAAGAGTGAACCTTATATGTAGCTTTTTCTTCCTTCTGAACCATAGGGCTATTTTTGTTTTACTTATTTTTAATCTTAATCTATATCTTAGCTTCCCAAACATTTCATTTTCTCCCCCTTTCTCTTTCCAGGAAAAAAAGAGAAAATTACTCAGCATCCCTGGCAATTAAAAACTTTTAGACTGTAGCCCACAATCGAGAGTAAAGTGTAGGTATCTGTTTTTGCTGTCCCCCTGATTGTCCCCCCCCCAGGGGGCGGTCTGGCCCACTTTGGGAAACACTGATCTACAGTCTTGACTGTAAGTAGACAATCATGGCGAAAAATTCAAATGACCCATTGCAGTGGGTACAAGACCTCTTTAGCGTATTGAAGAGCAGAGAGGTGACTTTGAGGACCAAGGTGCACCGGCCCAAGCCTTGCTATTTTTAATGGTCTCATATGCATGTGAAAGTTGGACATTGAGTAGGGAAGGCTACAGAAGGATCCGTGTTGGTGAAGAATATTGGAAGTACCATGGACTGCCAAAAGAATCAACAACGCTGCCTTGGAAGAAGTACAGCCAGAATGCTCCTCAGAAGCAAGCGTGGCAAGGCTTTGCCTCATGTACTCTGGCCACGATATCAGGAGAGACTAGTCACTGGGAAAAGGTCATCATGCTTGGTAGAGTAGAAGGATAGTTAAAAAGAGGAAGCCTCTCAGCAAGACAGAATGACTTGGTGGCTGCAGCAATGGGCTCAAATATGACAACACTTTTGAAGGTGGCACAGGATCAGGCAGTATTTCCTTCGGTGGTGCACAGGATTGCTATGAGTTGCAGCTGGCTTGATGCACGGAACAACCACACACAACCGACATCCAAACTTGTTACCAGTGATTAGGAAGGACTCCTAGAGACCCTCCGGGACAGAGCAGAGCTGCCCTATCTATAGGGTGTCCAAGGCTGTAAGCATTACAGAAGCAGACTGCCGCATCTTTTCCCCACAGGGAGGTTCGAACTGTTGACCTTTTCACTAGCAGCTTAGCTCTTAACCACGACGCTACCAAGGCTACTTAATCAAACGCATAAAACATAGTACATTAAACGTTGCAAAAGAATGTGGTTTGTGACCAAAATTTTTAATGCCTAATTCAAGAAAGTGGAAAAGATAAAAAAAAAAACAAAAACCAAAGTAATGCTATAGCCCAAGAAATTAAATTAAAGCTCTTACTTAGAGATTTTTAAACTTTAATTTGAAAACAGAATTAACCTTATATGGAGATATTGTAAGCTCAACCGAGAACGTATTATTTTATTGGCAGCTAGGGTGGTACAGGTATGGAGGCAGGCATATCCGATTGCCGCAAGGAAGGGGTCAGCCAAGCCTCTCTGGTGCATCCTGCATTCCCTACTCCAGTGAATCTTCCCTACATCTCTGCTGGGTTCAGTAGTTCCTACACGGAGCTCACAGGCAATACTCACCAATAAGGGGTTACTACAAATCAGGATTGGCAAACAGTAAGGATATAGTCACTGGTCTTCTCAGCCAACAGCCAAGTCTCTCTCCATTCTCAGTGTCTCGGTCACATGGTCTCTTGGCCTTTGCCTTCTTTTCCAGGAAGTCAGCCCACTTGTCACTCGGTCCCACAGTTCCGTAGCTTGGAACTGGTAAGGAGCTCCGCGTTGCTCCTGGGAGTCTCTGTACCACAGTCTGGATGCATCTGGTCTCAGCAGCCTCCACCTCTTCAGACAGGGATCTTGAGGGCGCTCTTCCAAGGTCTTCAGGCTTTGTCTCTCTGTTGCTGCTTCAAAGAAGGCTCCTCCTTACAGCCAGGGGGATGGCAGTAAACACTGACCAGTCCTCTCCGCCAGTGCCACACACCCCCTACGCACAGAGTCCCACCCCATCAACCCGGGGGGAGCCACAAGGCTTGAGTAGAAGAAGCATATTGAGAAATCTCACTCCACCACAGCTAGCAACATATTGAAGGAGCTTTAGTACCAGTGTTGGGTGTTAGATTACTAACTACACGGTCAGTTATTCAAACCCAACGATCAATCCTCAGGAGAAAGAAGAGACCATCTGTTCCAGTAAAAATGGAATCTCCATAAAGATGGAGAACCCTCTACAGCAGTGGTTCTCAACCTGTGGGTCGTGACCCCTTTGGGGGGGTTGAATAATGCTTTCACAGGGTCGCTATGGGAAAACACATAAAACATTTCACAATATGGAATTTCATTTTGTGATTAATCACTATGCTTTAATTATGTTTAAATATGTTCAATTTGTAACAATGAAAATACACCCTGCCTAGTCATAATAGTAGCAAAATGACAGTGATGAAGTAGCAACGAACATAATGTTATGGTTGGGGGTCAGCACACCCTGAGGAACTGTATGACAGGGTCGCGGCAGTAGGAAGGCTGAGAACCACTACTCTGCAGGGTTCCTGTATGATTGGAATCAACTCGTTCCCAGTAGGTTTGTTTGCTTGGTTGGTTTCGGGGTAACAGTGAGGGCGGTGGTAGAATTCTCATCTTCCGTGCAGGAAACGTAAGTTTGATTTCCGGTCAAAATACCTTAAGTGCATCCGTTTCCCATCTGTTAGCGAAGCTATCATACTGAACAGGTTTAAATGGAGTTTACCCAGTCTGATTAGGAAGAAAGGTCTCGTGATCCACCTCTAACGAGCAGCCGATAAAAACCCTGTGTGTGGTCCACTCCAAAACCCATGATGGGAACAGAGCAGGCGCTGCTGCCTTCAGCCCTGTTGTGTATGGCGGTGTCAAGGGCCAAGGCCAGCCCATGGCAGCTATCAATGACCCCACATTGGGCTCTCGGAGGAACCAGTGTGTGTTAGTTTGAGGCGCCTCGGGGGTCAACACCGTTGCAGCAGAATACCGGATCTTTTCTAAAGAAAGGGAGTCGATCTATCCTTAGAGACACATGAGGGAAGATACCGATTGGGAGATGTTTTCCATGAGTAATAAAGCTGGGGACATAAGGGAAAAACACATTTGAGGAAGAGGCAAAACTCTTCTTTTGACTTTAGGCTTTACAGCTAAATAGAGACCCGTTTTTGTTTTCTTTTTAATTAATGAATACATTTAATTTACCTATATAACATCACTTACCTTTTCTTGAATTCCATATATCCTATTAAAACTAGTAATATTTTACATTTCAGTTTGTTTTTGTCCAAAGTGTAAGATTATAAAAAATAAGTTCATAAAATGAATGTTGAAAAAGAGTTAATATTACTGTCAAAAATAATTAAAGAAAAAGTACACTTTTAAAAGCTCTACTACCTAGAGGGTTTAAGTGGAACTTTTCTATGAACCTAGAAGATTTCCAATGGAATTTGTTTTAGAGGAGTCAATTTATTATAAACATAATTAAAACACAATTATACAATTTAAAACTCCCGGACCTTGAGCCGGGTTGATAGCTGGCGGGCTCGGCCTGGTGGCCCCGGGTGCTGCGCGCCCAGGTCCACTCCGCGCGGAGCATCTCCAGACCATGGAATGCGTCCTTGCGCTCACCTTCCTTCTTCCTGTGTTTCTTCCTGCGGTCCAGCTGTGTCCTGTCGCACCTGTAGAACTTCAAGAAGCAGGAGTGAGGGGCCGGCCCTGACCCCAACCTGTCTGATCATGTTTCCTGCATTCCTGGACCGTGTCCTTCCGTTGTGGCGATCATGTCTGCAACCGTGACCACCCCGTGATCCCTGGAGGACCACATGCATCAGCTTGCAAGGCCCCACTCAGGGCCCTACCTCGTAACAATAAAGGCGACCGAAACCTTTAAACAAACAAACAAAAAATAATTTAAAAAATAAAATAATTTAAACCTATGCATATTATAAATATTTATACATATTACATACACATTCGAAAAAATATAAAAATACTATAAAAGACAGTTAAAACACTTCAAAATTTTGCATTTTGTTGAAATTGCAAAATCATCTCATTTTAAAGGAATTAATGGTAACAGAAAATAAATATTAAAAAAATAACATTGACCAGTGAATTTTTTTTAATTTCAAGTAGATTCCCAAAGTATTGCTTAATTTCCCACTTTTACAAAAAAAATTTTGTGTACACATTTAGTTTTATTGTAACAAAGCAACTTGTACACTTTTAACGTTAAAGACAGCATCTTTCCTTTCCAGTGAAACAAAAGAAAAATTTTAAATAAACAGGAACAAAATTACAATAGAGAATGTCAATTCCAAAGAAGATCCTACAGGGTCTACTGATTCTCCCATCGAGTGGCAGGGCTCAAGTCATCATTAGGAGAGCATTTTATTTTAAAAGTGTCATCTTAAACTGCAAGGCTATCCGTTAAACATCACAATTAAGCATGCCAAAGGAGAAGCCCATGTTTTCAAAATGCCACTTAACCCACCCAAACATCTCAAACCCACCCTTTGCTGACCTTCTATAACCCCCTTTTTTAAAGTTGTTTTTCCTTTTTTTTTAAACAAGAGAAGTAGACAGATATATGTTGGTAAATGCTAACTGTCCATATTCACATAGAGACACAGTGTAATCTCTGAGCCCAATGTACAGAGGAAGGAGGAAAGAAGCTACAGGGGCCGAGCACCCTCCAGCTGCCAGCAGGGCCAAGGGAGCAGAGGGTTTTGTTTTCCCACAGAGCACGGTGGTGTGTTGATTCCATAGTTTTTGTTGAGACAGGAAGGGACAAAAATTAATTTGAACACAAGGGGGTAGAGGTTCTTTTCCACTGTATTCTGCACAAGGCATTATTCCCTCCACCCCCAAATAAGTTGAGAACCATGGTGTAGAGAAAAGAGACCTCAAGAACAGGGTGATTGAGCACAAGAGGAAGAAAACAAAAACAAAAAAAGACTGCAACTTGCTCCCAGGGATTGAAGAAAATTAAAAAGGTTGGAATCCATTAGTGTTCTGTTAGTCATCCTCTCCTCCATCCTCCTCTCCTTCCTCTCCCTTGTCATCATCTTCATCTTCTTCCCCTTCGTCTTCATCCCCTTCTTCATCAATATCTTCTAAACCCTTCTTCTTCTTCTTCTTCTTCATCTTCTTCACCTTCACTTTCCTCATCATCCATATCAGGAACCAAATAGTGCTGTAATGGATTTGGCCAGATATCATCTTTGATGACCTCTCCTAATTCATCGGCGCCGGCATCAGACTGGTCGGTAAACCAGGTAAAGACACTCTCAGGTCCGTCATGCTGCCCCTTCCTGCTAGCTTTGTTCTGTGTTTGACTGGAATGTTTCGTCAAGTCCTTTCCAGATTTCCATTTGATTTCAGTTGATTTTGAAGATGGATCACCACTATCATTCAGATGAAATTCTTTGGAGAGAACTTTATTTTCAAAGTAAGGATTTTCATCAAAATAAAAATCTATTTTGTAACCTGATTTAATATCTTCAAATTCTGTCACTTCAGCTCTGGTCAAATAATGCAGAGCCTCTTCATCCTCAAGCAATGCAGACACATGCGCATGGTTGACAAATGTTGTTACCCCAAAATTTGGGATTTTGGCGATCAATTCTGACCTCTTCTGAAAGAATGGTTGGCAGAGTTTGTTATATTTCTGTTCTGCTTTCAAAATCTCCTCACTGGCTTGTTCATTAAGTCTGTCTATTTCATTTTGTACCTCATCAATATGTTCAATTGCTTCCAGCTGTTCTTTTTCTTCCTTGGGGGGGGCCGGGGTCTCCTGCACCTTAGGCTTCTTCATTTGCGGCAGGCTTGAAGACTGGCGGTTAGGGGCCATGCTGCTTGCTGTCTGCCAGCAGAGCCCAAGGAACGTGCCAAAGAGCCGCTGGCCTCCCGTGGAAACTGCCACAAAATTGCCAACACTTGTCTGTCAGTTTGTTGATGTTTGCTGTGATTCTAAAAGCTACGTCATTGGTATTTCAAATGCCAGGAGGGTCACCCAACGTGAACAGGTTTCTGAAGTTTCCAGACTAAGAACAGACAAGGAAGAAGTCTCCACTTCGGTGGAAGAAGCCGCTGAAATTCTATGCATAACATTGAAGCATTGTCAGATACTGAAAGCTTAAACCAGTGATTCTCAAACTTCCCAATGCCAGGACCCTTTAATACAGTTCCTCATATTGTGGTGACCCCCAACCATAAAATTGTTTTGTTGCTACTTCATACTGTCATTTTGCTACTATTATGAATCATAATGTAAATATCTGATATTCAGGATGTATTTTCATTGCTACAAATTGAACATAATTAAAGAATAGTGGTTAATCACAAAACAATATGTTATTATATATTGTGAAATATTTATTTCTAATGACAAATAAATGAAATTTTGTCTTGAAGCACGGTGTAGCATGGGTAAGTCTTCATGCCTGGTACTCGTATGTGGGTGGATCTGCATGGGGGCAGACCCAGCTGGAGAGGGATAGAGGAGCGGTGTCTCAGTTCCTAAGACCATCAGAAATATGTGTTTTCTGTTGGTGTCAGGCGATCCCTGTGAAAGAGACGTTCGACCCCCCCAAAGGGGTCGTGACTCACAGGTTAAGAACTGCTGGCTTGAACAAAGGAAGCAGCATACTATCAGAGATAGTGCCAGACTATGGGCCCCTCAGGTCTTGAGGACAAGCAAAATGTGATTGAAGAAGAGCTGATTTCTTGGGGTGTAGACCATGGTGATGTGAATCTGGTAAAGTCTGTGGGGGTGGAGCCTATGGGATCTTCGTTTGCTGATAGGGTACAACTCAAGGTGAGGAGCAACAGATGCCAAAATCTTCTACTGATCAGGGATGTGTGAAGTAGGAATTTAGGGAAATGGAAATGGTCAAAAATGAAATGAAATTCATAAAGAGCAATACCCTAGACATTAATGAGCTGAAATGGACTGGTATTGGCCATTTTGAATTTGAAAATCATGTGATCTACTGTGACAGGAATAACACAATCAAGAGGAATGGTATGGCATTCTTTGTCAGAAAGGATCTTGTTAAATCCATCATGAAGTACAATGCTCTCTGTGATAGGATTCTATCTGTCTCCAGGTAAATCCAATCAATACCATCAGATTTATGCACCAACCACAAAAGTTAGTGATGAAGAAACTTAAGAATTCTACCAACTTCCTCAGACTGAAATTGATCAAACAGGGAATCAAGATGCACTGATTGGAATGCATCTTGGTGCATTGGTGGTTGGAATGTAAACGTTCGATACAAAGAGGAAAGAACAGTCGTTGGAAAATATGGATTTGGTAATAGAAATTAAGCTGAAGATCACATGATAGGCTTTTGCAAAACCAACAACTTGTTCATAGCTACCTTTTTCAACAACACAAAAGTTGACTATAACATGGAATTCCCCAGAGGAGATACACATAAATCAAAATAACTATATCTGTGGGAAGACACTATGGAGAAAAATTCAGCAGCTAGAACCAGGTCATGAGCTGACTGTGGAATAGACCACAAATTGCTCATATGTAAGTTCAGGTAGAAGTTGAAGAAAATTAAAACAAATCTATGAGAGCCAAAATATGACCTCAGTTCCTCTCTCATCTGACATTCCAGACCATCTCAAGAACAGATCTGATGCATTGAATAGAAGACCTAATGAACGGTGAGAGGACATCAAGACCATCATTCGTGAAGAAAGTGAATCATTAAAAAGACAGGAAAGAAAGATCAAAGTGGACATCAAAAGCAACTCTGAAATATACTCTTAATCATAGAATAGCTAAAGCAAATAGAAGAAAGGATAAAGTCAAAGAGCTGAATAGAAAATTTCAAAGAGCAGCTTGAGAAAAAAAATATTATAATGAAATGTTCAATGAAGACTCAGCATGATAGTGGGACAAGAGGAAAGTCAAAGGAAATAGAGGAAAGAGCTAGGAGGCAAAGGGCATATATAGAGGTCTAAATAAAGACATTTACATATGCAAATATATTTATATATGAGGATGGGGAAATAGACCTATGAGTCTATATTTATAGGTTTAGTATTAAGGTAGCAGAAGGACATTGGGCCTCCACTCAAGTACTCCCTCAATGCAAGAATACTTTCTTCTATTAAATTGGCATTCTATGGTGCTCACCTTCCTGACACAACCACTGAAGACAAAGCGGGTGAATAAGCAAATGAAGAAAGCTGATGGTGCCCAGCTATCAAAAGATATAGCGTCTGGGGTCTTAAAGGCTTGAAGGTAAACAAGTGGCCATCTAGCTCAGAAGCAACAAAGCCCACATGGAAGAAGCACACCAGCCTGTGTGATCACATGGTGTTGAAGGGATGAGGTATCAGGCATCAAAGAACAAAAAAATCATATCATTGTTTGGTTACCTCCACGATATGATCACTGAAGACAAATGGGTGCATAAGCAAATGTGGCGAAGAAAGCTGATGGTGCCCAGCTATCAAAAGATATAGCGTCTTGTGTCTTAAAGGCTTGAAGGTAAACAAGTGGCCATCTAGCTCAGAAGCAGCAAAGCCCTCATGGAAGAAGCACACCAGCCTGTGTGATCATGAGGTGTCGAAGGGATCAGGTATCAGGCATCATCAGAACAAAAATCTTATCATAGTGAATGAGGTGGGGAGTGTGAAGTGGCCACTGGACATCCCCTTACAGAAGTGTCTCAGGGAGATGAGCCAGTCAGGGTGCGATGTAGCAACGATGAAACATACAATTTTCCTCTAGTTCCTAAATGCTTCTTCCTCCCTCACTATCATGATCCCAATTCTACCTTACAAATCTAGCTAGACCAGAGGATGTACACTGGTACAGATAGGAACTGGAAACACAGGGAATCCAGGGTGGATGATCCCTTCAGGACCAGTGGTGTGAGTGACGACACTGGGAGGGTAGAAGGAGGATAGGTTGGAAAGGGGGAACCAAGAATCTACATGTGACCTCCTCCCCGGGGGGACAGACAACAGAAAAGTAGGTGAAGGGAGACGTCAGACACAGCAAGATATGACAAAATAATAATTTATGAATTATCAAGGGTTCATGAGGGAGGTGGGAGCAGGGAGGGAGGGGAAAAATGAGGAGTTGATGCCAGGGGCTTAGGTGGAGAGCAAATGTTTTGAGAATGATGAGGCAATGAATGTACAAATATGCTTTACACAATTGATGTATGTGTGGATTGTGATAAGAGTTGTATAAGTCCCTAATAAAACAATTTAAAGAATTTTTTAAGAAAGAAAGGGATAGGAACTCACGACACACAGAATCCAGGAACAGGAGTGGGAATAGTTATAGCAGAAGGGTAGGGGAAAGAGGGGGAGAGGAAGGGAGAAAGGGGGAACCGATCACAATGATCGACACATCACTATACACCCCTCTCCAGGGAGAGGAACAACAGAAAACATGGGGGAAGGGAGACAGCAGTCAATGTGAGAGATGAAACTAATAACAATGCACAATCTATCAGGGGGTTATGAGGGAGAGGAAGGGGGAAACAAAAGAGCTAATATCAAGGACTCAATAGAAAGTAAATGTCTAGAAAAGAATGAAGGCAACATATGTACAAATATGCCTGATTCAACTGATGTATGGATTGTGATAAGAATTGTACGAGCCCTCAATAAAATGATTTTAAGAAAAAAGAAACAAATGTTCAAAGACCTTGAAACCTTTCAGAGAACATGCTCAGCATATCTTAAACTGAAAGAACTCAAGAAAAAATTCAAGCTTCAAGTTTCGATGCTGAAAGATTTTATGGACAAAATATTGAATGACGCAGGAAGCATCAAAGAAGATGGAAAGAATACAGTCAGTGTACCAAAAAGAAATAGTCAATCTCCCATTTCAGGAGGTAGCCACAAACAAGGCTTCAGGAATCAATGGAATTCCAATAGAAATGTTTCAGCAAGCTGTAGAAGCACTGGAAGAACTCATTGGTCTATGCCAGGAAATTTGGAAGACATTTACTTGGTCAACTAACTGGAAGAGATCCATATGTGTGCCCATTCCAAAGAAAGATGACCCAACAGAATGCTCAAACTATAGAACAATATCATTGATAACGCTTACAAGTAAAACTTTGCTGAAGATCATCCAACAACAGTCGCACTAGTACATTGACAGGGAGCTGCCAGAAGTTCAGGCTGGATTCAGAAGAGGACTTGGAACAAGTTAGATGTCTGCTGGATCTTGGCTCAAAGCAGAGAGTACCAGAAAGGTGTGTATTTGTGTTTCATCGGCTGTGCAAAGGCATTCGACAGTGTAGGCCATAAGAAACTGTGCATAACCTTGAGAAGAATGGGAATTCCACATTTCATCATGCTCCTGCAGAACTTGTACGTGGATCAAGAGGTAGTTGTGTCACCAGAACAAGGGCATAATGTATGGTTTAAAATCAGGACAGGTGTGCATCATGATTGTAGCCTTTCACCATATTTGGTCAATCGGTGTGCTGAGCAAATAACCAGAGAAGCTCGGTTATACGAAGAAGGATGCTATATTAGGACTGGAGGGAGGTTTATAGCAATCTGCAATATGCAGATGACACAACCTTGCTTGCTGAAAGTAAGGAGGACTTGACGCACTGATGAAGATCAAGGATTGCAGCCTTCAGTGTAGATGGCAACTCAAAGAAGGCCCAAATCCTCACAACTGGACCGATAAGTAACATGATAAATGGAGAAAAGCTTGAAGTTGTCAAGGATTTTGTCTTGCTGGTATCCACAATCAATGCTCCTGGACACAACAGTCAGATCAAAAGCTATTGCACTGAGTCGATCTGCTGCAGAAGACCTCTCTAGATTCTTGATGCACAAGGATGCGCATTTAGAGGACTAAGGTGCACCTGACCTCTTTTTTTTTAAAACACTTTTTAAAAAAATCATTGTATTACGGGCTCATACAACTCTTATCACATTCCATACATACATCGATTGTGTAAAGCACATTTGTACATTCATTGCCCTCATCGTTCTCAAAACATTTGCTCTCCACTTAAGGCCAAAATACTTTTTAAATGTTTCATGATTTTGTGAGCCACGTATTCAAGTAAGGTTGATGCATCTGTTTCCACATGGCATTCATGAAGGTCATTGGGTGGCATTTCATGCCATTGCCTTGAGAATGGGTAACAGGTTAGTCTCAAATTCACCCCCAGCAATTCCTCCTCCTGAAGTCTCAGGACCCTTCTACTTGATCATCTCTACAAGGTGGCCAGGTTCCTTACCTGGCAGCTCAAGGCTCTGAGAAAGTGTTTCATCCATTGAGGCTGGAGAAATCCTCAGCGATCACCTATAAACTTTAAACTGGAATTATCCTACAAAGCCATCATTAAACAAAATAACAGCGTAGCCCAAGTGTTTGCCTCTAGTGTATCACCCTTATAAAGATCTTTCTATACTGTAACTGACGACAGCTAAACTAAAGCACAGCAACAGCTGGAAAGGCAACAGTCTCAATGAGTGGCGATGGCACAGCATCGATGGAGGGAGGGTGGTTTCAAGAGACCAAAGGAGAAGCAGCAAGGCTTCTTCTGACCTGTGCTCAGAAGTCCTGCTGTTTCATGGGCCCCATCACAGTTGATAGCTTACAACTAAGTCATAGTGACAGCCCACCTTCAAGGACTGGTGAATAGAAACAGGAGGCATGATTCCTTGGGGACCACCTTTGGATATTTGTCACTATAAATGTGGAATAATCCCCAAGGTATGTTGTTAAGCGAAAAAACAAAGGTGCAGAACATGGTGTACAGCATCAGACATTGGTGTAAAAAGGAGGTGTGTGTGTGTGTGTGTGTGTGTGTGTGAGTGTGTGTGCGTGCGCGCTATACCTCTAAAAGGCTGAGTCCCAGGAGAAGGAGGAGGTCAAACATACCTGAGCCCTCCAGCCTGTTCACCAATTCTGACCTGGCCGCCCCTCCCAGAGCCCTCTCTACTTCTCTACTGGGTGCACTAATCGTGTGCAGTGGTCTCACAGAATTCATGATATTTATGATAATACTCATGCCTGTGGGGTTTATTAGTGAAGTGCCAGCTTACAACTTGGGAGCAAAACCAGTAAGCCACGACTTAGGGAGAGGATCAAGAAGCATGTAGGCCAACCTCCCTTCGTCATGCAGGCCTCCTCTCACGGTCCTCGTTGCCTGGCCCCTGCCCAGCTCAGGTGAGAGTTACAAAGCTCATTTAGCTCTGCCGAAAGTGCCTGAGGCACCTCATTCTACCAGCAAGCCTCTTGTCTTTCCCCAAATCTAGCAGGTTCTCGGCACAGTGACCCTGGGTCCAAAGGAGGACACACTTGCTCCCAGCTCTTCTTCCTGGGTGACAGTGAGCTCCCTTCGTCTCTGGTAAGGGAAAAAGTGATGCAGGCCACACCTCCAGGAAACTCCCAGCCATGAGATTAAAGCTGAGACATGAGTCAGCGCATTGCATCTCACACACACACACACACACACACACACACACACACACACACACACACTCCTGTAAAACAAATGGGCTGTCACATTAGATCGCTTCAGGGAGAATGGTCTCAACATTTCCTAACTGTCACACCACTGAGAATCCTGGCCCAGCCAAGCTGACATACACTTCAATCCATAACGGCAGCAGATGCAAACTAGAACGTGAAGACTTTTTGAACCAGGATCTGAAGAAGATAGAGGTTCAGGGAGCAATTTTTTCTCTGAATGATGCTTCTCCATTCAGGAGAAGATGGCTTCTAAAGTTTGATCAACTCAGAAACACTTTTGTCAGCATCGGAGATCTCGAGTACTTGAGTTAATTCAAATCCATTAAGTGCACCAAGTAAAACTAACACTACACAGAGATGGGCAGACAGGTCATCAACAGACAAGTGGGAAAACAAGATGTGGTCTAACCCTGCAGTTGAATGCTACACAGTCCTAAAGAGGAAGGGAGTCCTGAATATGTTCCCACGTGAAAGATCCTTGAAGACCTCATGTTAAGTGAAATAAGGCAGACTCAAAAGGACAAATAAGGTATGACCCAGCTTATATGGAGCATCTCTTACTCTCATAACACGCTGCCCTTGAGTTGATTCTGGTTCATAGCAAGCCTGCCTACAGGACAGAGTAGAACTGCCGCTCTGGCTTTCTGTGATTATAACTTTCTAGGGGAGTAGAAAGCCTCATCTTTCTCACGAGGAGTGGCTGGTGGTTTTGAACTGCTGATCTTGCAGGCAGCAGCCAGTGCATAACCCACCAGGGCTCCTTATATGAATATCTAGATTAGGCAAAGGCATAGAGGCAATAGCTCATTGGTGGTTCCCAGAGACTGGAATGGGGAGGCTACAGAGAGGGAGCTGGGGAGTCATGGCTGAAGGAGTACTGAGGCTGTGTCTGGTGTGAGGAGATGCTTTTGGAAATAGAGAGTGGTGAGAGTTGCACAACATGGTGAATGTAATTAATTCTACCAGATTATATATAATTATATGCACCAAGTCAAACTAAGTTTTATATGATTTATTTATAATCTGGTAGCATTAATATATATACATCAATACACATATATAGTTGAAATGACCTATATATATGATCATTATATATATATATATATTGTGTGTATATAGGGCATATATTATATATAAGTGCATATACATTTTTCCACAATAAGTTTTTTTTATCTTTTTTTAAATTTTTTAATTTTATTTATTTTTTTACATTTTATTAGGGGCTCATACAACTCTTATCACAATCCATACATATACATATACATACATCAATTGTATAAAACACATCCGTACATTCTTTGCCCTAATCATTTTCTTTTTTTTAAAAATCTTTTTATTGGGGCTCATAAGGCTCTTATCACAGTCTGTACATACATCAAATGAGCAAAGCACCCTTATACATTCGTTGCACTCATCACTCTCATAATTCACCTTCCACTTGGGTTCCTGGAATCAGCTCGGTTTCCCTTTTTTTCCCCCCATCCCCCATCCCCCTCCCTCCCCGATCCCACCCCTGGTCCCTTGATAGTTTATAAATAATTATTATATCTTATCTTACACTCCCCGGCGTCTCCCCTCACCCGCCTCCCCCTTGCCAATCTCCCAGAGAGGAGGTTACACATAGATCTCCGAGATCGGTTCTCCCTTTCTACATGCCCTTCCCTCCTGGTGTCGCCACTCCCACCGCTGGTGTTGAAGGGTTCGTCTGTCCTAGATTCCCTGTGCCTCCAGATCCCCACTGCACCGCTGTACATCCTCTGGTACAACCAGCTCCGCAAGGCAAGGTAGGATTGGGGTCATGATGATTGGGAGGGGAGGAAGCGTTCAGGAACTAGAGGAAGGTTTTGAGTTTCATTGTTGTTACACTGAACCCTGTGTGGCCCATCTCCTCCTCACTACCCCTCTGGAAGGGGTGTTCAGCTCTCTACAGGTGGGCATTGGGTCCCCATCATGCACTCCCCCTCTTTCACGGTGATGTGATTCTCACCACCACCCCACCTTTGATGTTGGAGACCTGGTCTCCTCTGTCCTTCATGGTCACCTATGTTGGTGTGCTGCTTCCGTGTGGGCTCGGTTGCTTCTGGGCTAGATGGCCGCTTGTTTGCTTTCAAGCCTTTAAGTCCCCAGACGCTATATCTCTCAGTAGCCGGGCACCATCCGCCTTCTTCACCACTCTTGCTTATGCACACTTTCGTCTTCAGTCATTATGTGAGGAAGGTGATCACACAATGATTGTTTTTGTTCCTTTGTATCTGCTACATGGTCCATTCAACACCTTGTATTCGCTTAGGCCGTGTGCTTCTTCTCTGTGGGCTTTGTTGCTTCTGAGCTAGATGGCCGCTTATTTGCCTTCAAGCCTTTAAGACCCCAGACGCTATATCTTTTTTTGATAGCCGGGCATCATCAGCTTTCTTCACCCCATTTGCTTACACACACGGCTGTCTTCAGTGATCATGTCGGGAAGATGGGTATCTTGCAATGGCTGCTTAGCAGGGCGAGGTGCTATTGTATTGGGGGATTCCACAATAAGTTTTTAAAGAAGCATTATTTTTTTACTGATAACACTCCTGATACATCATGAAAATGAAATGTTTACATAACTGTTTGTATGGCACTTACTTTATGAATATATATTTATACACACTCACATAAATTAAGTCACTTGCAGCAATAGACACCAAGGCAAAATCGATACTTATCTGTAGATGGTATCATAAGTGAGTTTTGCTTATTATGTGTGTATGTATTTGCATCTGTGTGTTTGCTGATCTTTCTGTAATAAGCCTTTATAGCTTTTCTAATAAGAAATAAAGTCCTAGTACTGATCCAGGAATAAACCAACAGATCAATGAATCAGGAGAGAAAATTGGAAAAGAGATTCAATAAATAGAAGAATCTGTTGTATTATCAAGGTAGATTTCACATCATGGTAGGGGAGACAGACAGCTCAATACATTTCATCGGTTCCAGTGGCTAACAATTTGGGTGATCAAGCTGAGCTTTCTGTTGTGGCTGGTAGATGCCACTGAGTTAGTTCTGACTTGTGGTAACTCTATGTACACTGCCCAGTCCTGTGCCTTGCTCACAATTGGCATTACGTTTGAGTCCATTGTTTCAGCCACTGTGTCAGTCCCTCTGGTTGAAGGTTTTCCACTTGTTCGCTGACCCTCTATTTTACCCTCTGCAACGTCTGGTCCCTTCCTGATGACGTGTTCGCAGTAAGCACCTCTCCATCCTCATTTCTAAGGGGAATTCTGGCTGCATTTCTTTAAAGCAGATGTACCTGTTCTTCTGACCATCCATGGAAATGTTCATATTCTTCAATAAACACTGTCATTCGGATGCATCCATTCTTCTCTGTGCTCCGTGGTCAGTGTCCAGTTTTCACATACAGTGTGCTAAAGGAACTCTCACAGTAAACAAACAAACAAACACAGAATGTTTAATCACATTGAGTGGGTAAAAACAGGTACATTTTAAAAGAAAATGTACGCAAGTACTTCCATACTCTTAAAGGACAGGTCTTTCTAACCCACAAGGACCCCTACTGTTGCCAAGCTGGGCACAAGAGGAGAAAGTGGCCGAGTTGGAAATATCAAAATACAATGTATGCATTTAAAAGGCCATCCCAAGTCCCCACCAATAACAACTATAACCTGCCTAGGGGGCGGGGGGCGGGGCAATGCACATGAAACGTGCACTGCCTAGTAATAAAACCTATACAACGTACCGGAGTATGTAAAAGCAGACCTGGGGAAAATGAAGTGCTCAGTGGAGGCTAGTAGAATTTATTCACCGCAGCTTTGCTTTTAATAGAACAAAGAGAGACAATCTAAATGTTCGTGACTAGATAAAGCCTTGTGATTGAGTGTCATGCAGTGGGTAAAAATAATACACTAGTTCTGTGTGTACTTCTGCTTCTCTTAGGCCTCTCAGCCCCTCCCAAGCCCGACCTGGGAGGAGGTGATAAGCTTGAAATGGACCCTGCTTAGAAGGGTGTAGGGTCAATGTGTTAAGAGGACATGCCCATGCGGGATCTTCCTGTGGGCTGCCTCCATCCACTGTCCTGTAGTTCTCCGAAGCTCACAGGCTAAGTTGGGGCGGGACTGGCCATACCTCACCTTCTGACCTTACACAGGGATTGCTTATCTACTCCATGTCTCCAGATGACCAGCCTCAGCTCATACTCTATGTCTGGTTCGATCCAGCTTCTACTCCACAGTCCTGAATGAGGCTGCGACAGCCAAGGCCTGATCTGTGAGTTCAGATCTTGTTAGGCCTCCTGACCAGAAAACAAAAGACAATGCATGCTCACGAGGTTGTGACATGACTGACCATTGGCAATGTGCGCTGGCAAGGTTGTGAGGTGACTGACAGGAACAATGCATGGTCATTACTTTGCAGCCTCCGGCTAGTGTCGCACCTTAGCAGCATGGTGCAGGATGAAACTGCTCCAAGAGCCCAAGGGTTAAACCTAGATGATGCAGACAGCAGAAGCCAACACAAACTAGCAAGGGAGACAGAGTAGCACCATGGTTACAATCCGATTTGTTGGGTTTTTTTTCTAACACTTAACTTTAGTAGAAGTTTCCATAGCCAATTAGTTTTCCAATCAATAATCCACAGAGGAAGAGTTCCCTAACATTGGTTGCAACCCCCACAATGTGTCAGCACTCTCCCTCTTTCGTCCCTGGGTTTCCTCATTTCTTGTTCCTGTCCCTCCTTGCCCTCTCATCTTGGGCTTTGGGCACATGCTGTCCTGTGAGTCGCATGTGGTCGGTTATTCTAGGAAGCATGTTCTTCATGGGCGTTAGTGTTTGCTTTATGGTGCTATGCTGACATCAAGAAGGGTCTGTAGTCTCAAGTTAGGCATTGACCCAGGGCAATGGTCTTTGGGGCTCCTCTAGTCTCTTTTCTTGGGGGGGGGATACAGAATGAATTTAATGAAATGAAGAGGAAGTCAATAGCTTTACTAGTCCTGGTGAAAGATGGTGGGGGAGGTGTACTAGTAATGAGGGGAAAAGGGAAGTTCAGAAACACGAAAGGGAAGCTGCTCCACTCTGAGAAGAGATGGAAGCAAGGGACTGTCATTCTTCATACGGAGCCTAGAGAGCGAGTCCCTAAAGGGGAATGACCCCCTTCTTGTTCCTTCTGAGACCCGATCAAGAGGAAGACTATGATGGATACAGGCAGTAGGTCTCGCTGATCACTTGTCTTTCTTAGCAGCATCCTCCTCTGCAACTCCCCCCTTACGGTTTTCATTTAGGCCTGGTGACTGAAGAGACTGGCCTTTTTAAAGAAAGCACAGTGTAGTCCATGGTGTAGAGTAAGCAAATGAGCATGCATCGTCCTCAGGCCACAGGGATTGGTTAGGGATGGATGTATATCTCAGGCTGACCTGAGCAGAGTGGATCTAAAGGGCTTATGCTGGGAGCCCCGTCACAAAGAACCCCCACTTAACGAGGGCACATGGAACCCCAGGAGCGCTGGCAGTCACGAGGTGGCCGGCCTTAAGGTGATCCTACAGAAAGTGGAGCATAAAGAATAAAATAAATTAGGTACTTTGACATAGACTGAGCTCCTGGATCAAGCTTCACCTGGAGCCAACCCTAACCTCTGAAGTTTACAGGTATCTGTGACAATAAAGCCTTTTGATTCTTAAGCCAGTTTGAGTTGGGTTTTTTTATGATTTAAAACCAAGATTCCTAAGCTTTACATCCATCATACTTATCCTACCTAGCCCTATCTTCCCACAGATTAGCACAGGGATCCAGGTAAGAAGGTCACTAGAGTTTTGTTAGTGACATAGAAGGCAAAGGTATCAAGCTGGCGGGGTCAGAGGCAAGACGAGGTGACTCAGCAGCTGTACAGAGAATGGGTCAAATGAGAAGCAAGTGCAAAGGGGCTTCTACTAAGCAGGCAGAGTTGACATATGTATGTATACACACTTAAATTCTCTTCCCCACCTTTCACGAGGGGGTTGCTTTGGGGTCCTTCCAGTCATGGGGTAAGGGACTTGGAAGCACATGCCCCTTGAAGCCTTTGCTATCCTGTGTGGCACTCTCTGCCTCTCCCTTTCCCAACGGAAGGGCCTCTTTTGGGGCTTCTACTGCCCTTGATGACACTCACTTTGGGGGTGACAATAATTTTCTCCCCTGCTTCTTTGGCATGTCGAGAACTAGAGCCCCTTACTCCTTTGGGAATAGCGCCATCTTCCTGACCCTGGGCAAGCACTGTCCCCCTCTCGGCCTCACCCTTTAGCCCTGTCCCCTCCGACCCTCCCGAGGAGTTGCTTGCCGCTCCAGAGCGCCATGTCTCCAGTGGTAACCTTGACCGGGCAGAGTCGGGGGCAGCTGCTGACTTCTCCGGGGTTAGAATTCCTTTCCCCCGCTTCCACCTGATTTTTATCGAGGACTCCCCCACCTTCTTTTGGCATCAGCTCCTACATCCTCTCCATCCTGCTTCGCTGCTTTTGTTGGCAGGCCCTGCCCCCTGGCCTCCCTCACAGGTCCTTCAGCGGTCCTCTTGACGCCCTTGTCATGGGGTCCCGGGTCGCTGGCTGTGCCTACCTCCCTGTTCTCCATGCTTCGGGCTGAGGGAGACCCACAGGTGGAGCTCACCAGTCCCAGGAAAAGGCGGGACAGCTGGTAAGGTCATGCTAATGATGGGCACTGCCGCCTGAGGAACCCCAGCCCTGCTGGGCAAAGGCAATGTAGCCACTTTTAAGGGGCCTTGAGAGAGCTTGGGGCCAGAATAGGTGGAGAGACTCGAATTGACTGGATATGTGAGCAAGAGGTCCGGGGGAGGAGCAGAGGGAGTCGAGCCACCAGGGACTTAGCTTGGGGGTCACTGGCTGCTGGGGCCGGGCTCTCGACTACACTCTTCTCCCGTTCTCCACGCCCTAGGGGGCCAGGCCCAGCCCGGGCTTCCAATTCCTTGGAAGGCTGGGCTGGTCCCTCTGATTTCTTCGGGTTCCGCCCTCCAGGTTCTCTACACCGCTCTTGGATTTCGATAACCGTTCTCGGGGGCCATGTTCATCCTCTTCAGCAAGCCCCATGGCCTGGAGCACATGCGCATGGGCGGATCTGGCAGAGATGAGGTGCTGCTGAAGCAGGAAGCGGGCGACCTCTACGATGGAACTGAAGGACCGTTTCAGGATTGGCTCTGGCCAGTCACAGGTCAGGGCGCAGGCTGCATCTACCAGTTCATCCCGCGGTGCCTGGGTCACTTCTGGGCCCATTTCTGGGCTCTCGGGGGCCCTTCAGGTCAAGTCCGGGCAGGGGTGGCATACATACCATGGGCTTTTTTCGTATGCCACTGTAGCAATATTTGGACTGGCCCTGGCCACCCAGCCTCCGGGCCTTGATGTCAGGGAAAATCTCTCTGATGGCTTTGCCAAAGTTGGCTGTGCTGAGTGGGCTGCAACAGGCGAGGCTCGTGCACAGTTTGCTTTGGCAGACAGGTGTCTGTGTGCTCTTCCAGGTGGTTGCGGATCCACTTATAAGCATACATATACTCCTCGTCGCTGAGTGTGCTGGCCTCTGAGCTTTTGTCTCCAGTGCTGGGCCCTGAGGGGAGCTGAAGGTAGAGATACAGCTTGTCGTTGTCTGAGAATTTCTGTACATCTTGCAGAATCCCCTCCACTTTGTTCGCAAGGCCTTGGAAATGGTAGCTTGGAGCCTCTGAAGAAGGGTGGTGGGCTCACCCGCCTCCGCATTACCTGGGGGGGGGGGCCCTCGGGGAGCCCTCCCCCCAGCCTTCGGGCTCTTAGAATCAGGTTCGTCTTCTGTCATCCCAGCACGAGGGCTCGTAGCCACCTTCACTCCAGCCCAGCCCCACGGTTCTGGCTCGGCCGGCTCGTGCGTTGCTTTATTTTCTTTTTTCCTGAATCTCCTCTAGTCTCTTTCAGAGCAATGTCTGATATTTTTCTTTTGGCTTTTTTCAAAAATCCATTCTATTATTTTCTATTCTTAAGAGTGGTTGGTCTGGCTAGACCAGAGGATGTACACTGGTACAGATAGGAGCTGGAAACACAGGGAATCCAGGGTGGATGATCCCTTCAGGACCAGTGGTGAGAGTGACCATACTGGGAGGGTAGACGGAGAGTGGGTTGGAAAGGGGGAACAGATTACAAGAATCTACATGTGACCTCTTCCCTGGGGTATGGACAACAGAAAAGTGGGTGAAGGGAGATGTCGGACAGGGCATGATATGACAAAATAATAATTTATAAATTATCAAAGGTTCATGAGGGAGGGAGGAGCAGGGAGGGAGGGGGGAAAATGAGGCGCTGATGCCAGTGGCTTAAGTGGAGAGCAAATGTTTTGAGAATGATGAGGGCAATGAATGTACAAATATGCTTTACACAATTGATGTATGTATGAATTGTGATAAGAGTTGTATGAGCACTTAATAAAATGATTAAAGATAAACAAAACAAGAATAAAATTTTTAAGAGTGGTTGGTAGTGGGAACTGAGCACCATCTAGTTCTTCTGGTCTCAGGTTAGAACAGGCTTTTTTTGTTAATGGGCCATTCTTCCTTTGGACTAATTGCTTCCTTGAGGCTTTGGTTTTCTTGGTAGTTAGTTTTTTGTGCCAAACTGGCTGATAAACATGTGTGGGATTAATTGAAGGGCAGAGAGATAAATGGTTTGGCGAGCCTCGCCTTTCTTGTTGTTTGCTCTTTGATCACCGGACCAGTATGCGGCTGCCTTGCTTGTTCTGTGCCTCAATTTGCAAGTCACACTACCTGTGGGAAACCTAACCCATGGACTGTGTCGCTGTAATTTGAGGTTCCTTCAAGACTTGCTTCACTACACAATTGGAATTTACATCTGGCTGACTGTTTGTGCCCTGCCTTGCTGTTTGCTGCCTGTGCCCAGATAGCCTAAATTGCTCTATAGAGGACTACCTGGCGGCCCTCAAGACTTGAAGGACTGCCAGTGTCTCACAACTCTCTCACGGAGTGAGTTGCACTGAGCCATTTGTACTGCTTTATAATTTAATTAACTGCTTATTCCTTACGTTATATATCTATCTGTATTAATATATATATAATTATTAGAATTTAGGTTTTGTTTCTCTAGAGAACCCTGTCTAACACAGGACTCCTATTCTCCAGGCAGGAAGAGACCAACAGTTGCTTCTTAGATGCCCACTTGCAAGTTTTTCAGACCCTAGATGCTATTTAGCAGACTAGGATGTAAAACATTATCTTTAGGATCTATCGTTGTTATGTACCACCAAGTCGGTCCTACCACTAGAGCACAACAGAACAAGACACTGCCCAGGCCCGCTCCATCCTCACCATTGTCTCTACACTTGAGCCCATTGCTGCAGCCATGCTGTTAATATGAGCGGGTACCCCCCAAAAAAAACTGGGAAAAGGCTCCATAGGGCAGAGCTTTGGTGGTATGCATTTTCCCCTTTATGCGAGCATCAAGCAACTCGCTCTGAGTTAGTGTACCCAGTGGTGTCTCCTGGGAAGGTTCTCTCTGGTCACAGCGAATTTTTCATAAAAGAAGTTTCACTCTAACTTCGTTTTATGGGGTGGCTGATTTAAGAGAACAGTGCAGCTGTGAAAGTTTGTTTCCTGCTTGGGAAAAATGCTGCAGAAACTGTTATGATGTTGAACACAGCTTACAAGGACAGTGCTATGGGAAAACTCAAGTGTACAGTGGTTTTCTCATTTCATAAAAGGTAAAATATCAGTTGATGATAAACATCATTCTAGATATCTGTCAACATTCCAAAGAGACAAAAATGTTGACAAAATTCAGGTACTTGTGCTCCAAGACCATTGAAGAGATGAGGAAGTTATCTGGATTTTATCAGTGAATTGTAAAGGAAGATTTAAGAATGAGAAGGGTCGCTGGCAAATTTGTGCCTTGGGTCCTGAAACTGACCAGGAAAAAGAGTGTTGAATGGAAACATGCTGAGCTTTGAAAGAACAGCTCCGAATTGACCCAGACTTTCTGCAAGGTCATTACTGGTGATGAGACATGGTGCCATTCTTCAGACCTCCAAAGCAATCAAGCCAGTGTGTGTTAGTCTGGATAGACTAGAGAAACAAATTCATAGAGACTCATATGTGTATAGGAAAGAACTTCATATACAAGAGCAATTGAGTATTGGGAAAACAGCCTAGCTCAGTCCAGATCAAGTCCATAAGTCTGACATTAGCCTATTTGTCAGATACCACTCTCTAAAGTCCTCTTCAGATTCCTGCAACACATGCAATGACACCAAATACAGGATGATCACAGGCCAGTGGATGGAAAGTCTTGTGGATCCAGTGGTAGTAGAAGCATCCCAGCACTGGTGTGGGTCTCCACATGACTTCTCCAGCTCTCTGATTTCTGACTGCACCAGTGTAGCTCCATGAGGCTCATCCTCAGTAATGTCTTGGCACAGGGAGTGTGTGTGTGTGTGTCCCGCCTCCAGCGAGCTATTTATCTCCTGAGCACCTCTGAATGAGGTCATCAAGCTGCGATCTGATTGACAGACTAAACGCCACCCCTTCACTCAAGTCTCAAATTGACAACAGATAATGTAACTACCCCATATGCTGAGCATGTCCTTCCATTAGGCACAAGATGCTGCCAGTTGACCTGGATGTCCCTCAGGACTATGGTTGTCAGCCTTCAAATCCAATGGTTCAGTCCTGATATCCAGGTCGTTTCTCTACCTGTAGCACTTATGTGAAGAGCAGGGCTTAAATGTGGACTGCCCGATTTCCGATCGTTTTCTTATCTGTACGATCCTACTAAGTTAAAATCAGATTACAATCCTGTCTGTCTTCCCAGGTTGTTGGAGAAATTAAATCAGTTGGTATACATAAAGCATATATTCAGAACTGTGCATGTTCGTTGTAATTATGTAAAGGTTAGTTGTGATCATCATTGCAATGGCATCCAAGAGACTTTAAATGAAACAACCATCACCACAACAAAATATCCTTCCTGGTAGATCTCCAACCTGAACAGACTGGCTCTCCTAGCTTCTCCTGAGAGGGCACCAGGATTCTGGAAAGTCACATGGGAACACCCCCGCCTGCCGTCACCTGGCACTGCTGGCTGAAACCACACCCTGCAGTACTTGTAGGGAAATAAAGCAGAGGAGGGAGGCACCAGAGCACAAATTTTGTGCTGGTTCTCAAATCTAGGTGGCTCTGGTATCAGGCATTTGCCCAGGCAATCCTGAAACAGGGTTTTAATCCTCTTTGCCTCTGGTCCACACAAGCAGTTTCTTTTGGGATCTTTCTGCATGACTGGCAAGTTCCCCTTCCTGGGTGCCAGGTGTGGGGCCATAGCCTCACCCTGGCTGTTGTCCTTTCAAAAGTCCACCTCGACCCCACTCAGGGCTTAACCTCAGAAAAGCTCATGGTGCCTTGTGAAAGAGAAAGGCAAGTTGCAAATCGTGAGTCTGGTAGAACCACTGGTTACAATATTTAGGGAAATACATTTAGAAAGTCTAGAAGGATGTATACACAGTGGTTACCTCTGGGTTGGGATCTTAGCAGGGACAGGGGTGGGGGGTGAGCCAGCTGCCATTGGGTTGGTGTCACTCCTGACACCCGATGGTGATCAGCTTAGGATTGCGCCTGTGGGGATTTCAGCAGCTGGTTTCTCAGAAGTCAATCACCAGGCCTTTATTCCAAAGCACCTTTGAGCAGCCTCCAGCCCCCAGCTGTTACCAACCAGGTGGCTCTGGGAGGGAGAAGGACTCCCTGCTTGCTGTAATCCTGTCAGTATTGTTAGACATTTTCACAGCAAGCATATGCTAGTTTTACAGTGACAAAATAACCCCCAAAATATTTTCAATAAATACCAAATCACAGAAAAATATTTGCAGCCCACCTTTTGTAGATAAAAGGGTTAAAGAGATGCATACAAGTATTTATAAATTAAAAAAGAAAATGGTTGAGGAGAACGTAATGAAATAGCAGCAGTAGGTAACCTGGGTGCTGTGCCATTGAGCTGATTCTCACTTGTGGGGCCCTGATTATGCGCTCAGCTTAATGGAAAGGTTGGAGGTTCAAATCCCCTTGCTGCTCCATGGGAGAAGGATGTGATTTGATTCTGTGAAGATGATGGCTTCAGAAGCCTTTCTACTCTATCCTAGATGCCTCTATGACTCTCAAGGGTACTGAAAGGACTCTTTTAATTTTCTTCTTTCTTCTATTTTCCAAACATGTCATATTGAAAATTCCTTACACTTTTCTAGTCAGAAAAATAGAATTTTGAAATTACAGGGAACCAACACAAAAACACCAGATCATTAAAAAAGATGTGCACAAGGAAGCCAGAAAGCTTAAAAGACTTGAAAGGATAAGACTTAAAATGAGACTATTTAATAAGGAAAAAATATCTTCTAATTTTTGTAAAAATGAAAAACAATTGGGAATAATACAAGTGAGAATGAGGAAATCCGCTGGAAACTTACAAAAGTTCTACTCTGAAAAGCCAATAGCTGGAACGAATGTTTAAAAGAAGCCACTGGAAAGCAGGCAAGTGGTGAGACCTTGTCCAGGCCTTGTCTGTGGGAGGCCCTGGTCAAGTTCAGAAGCATCCTTTCGGGAGCAGGACTTCTTCAGGAGGCTCCCTGAGACGGAGACACACTTACTCTGGTGACAGTGTGAAGCCACCAGGCACACCGAGCCACGCTTTCTGGGGACCACCGCCTTATTTCAGAGCCATGTAGGCATTTATCCAGCACACACACCCCCGTCCCGTCCCGCCGCCGGACCAACAGCTCCTTGAAGGACAGGGGGCAGGGGTGCCATATGCCCACCCCTGCAAGAGCCTGACAGAGGGGAGACAATCCATAACCTCCCATCATCTGCCTCTGGACCCTGCAGAGGCCTTCAGCTCCGTGCCTCGGTATTCTCAGATCAGGCTGCAGCCCAGCCCGGGGGAGCACCCTTACCACGTGATTCTCGCATGGCTCCCACCCCAATTCATCACCGCACAGATTAACCTGATGATGTTTGATTCCATGCACAAATGCCTACTGACGATGTGACTGACTGGCATCCCGCCCTCCACGCTGCAGCACTGTGACTCAGAATTCGAGCCTGCCAGAGCTCACGTAGGCCTCCCTCTGCCCTCCCACAAAAAGAGACTCCTCATCCCAGTGAGCTCCCTTCAGCCTGCAGCAAGCTCCCAGGAAGCCCCGGCCAGCCAGGGAGACTTATTTTGTTGGAGGGACTACGCTCTGTGGGCACAGAAGGGCACTCTGAGACTGGCCCTGAGCCCTCGTGGACCCTTTCCTCACCCAGGCCCCAACCCACAGATGGCCCTTGAGTCTGAGCAATGTCCAGGAATGACCTAGAGCCCTCAGCCAGCTTTATTCGAATCCTGAATCATTTGTGATCACAATTTTAGTTACCTTTTTTGTTTTTCCTTTTCTTTGTGTTCATTTTTTGTTTTATTTTTGTATTGATTTTTATTCCATTAATTTTAGATCAATACTCTTCCCTAAGTTCATAACTTCCAAAAAGTTCCTGAGTGGCATTGTTGGGTAAGCATTGGGCTGTTAACTACAAGGTTGGCAGTTCAAGCCCACCAACTGCTCTGAGGGAGACGGATGAGGCTGTCAGCTCCTGGGAAGATTTACAGCCTCAGAAACCTGTTTAGAGTCACTGTGAGTCAGAATTGACTTGAGGGCTGTGGGGTTTGTTTGTTTGTTTGTTTGTTTGTTTTTTATACACTCCAACTAAGCCCTTAAACATCTAGCTCTTGTCAGTCTAGAACAGGAGTTACTGGTGAGAAGAGAGGAGGTTATTGGGGGATGATAAGAGCAATGCCTCTCACACGGCAACGTGCAATGAATCACCAGAAATTGTGGCGATGCAGGTTCTCCTCCCATAGTCCTAGGGTGATGTCTGAGGCTCTGCCTTTCTCACCAGCGCCCAGCTGGTGCTGATGCTGCAGGTCCCAGGACCACACTCTGCGTGGCAGGCGGCAGGCAGTATCCTTGTGCCCATGACATCATGAAGCAGGAAGAAACTCTAGAGGCTCTGTTGGCTAGCTTCTCCTGGAGGATAGAAATTCTTCTGACATATAGGATAGCGATGGAGCCACAAAACGGCTCACAAGAATGCACCTGGGGCGGGGGAGGGAGAATGAACCTGGAGGACATGCTACTGAGTGAAATTGTTGTTGTTGTTGGTAGGTGCCTTTGATAGTTACATAATCTGGTGTCAACCTGATGATATTAAAAGGGTGTCAATCAAGTCACAGCTCATTTAGAGGCTCATTTGGAGATAAATAGCTCACTAGAGGTCAGACGGACTATCTCTCTCTGCTTTGTCTTCCTGCTGACAAGCCACATGGAGCTATGCTATGGAGCCAGAGCCCTGGGGCTGGAGGAGTCATGTGTAGACCCACGGCAGTGCTGTGCTGCTTCCACTGCCACTGGATCCACAAGACTTTCCACCCCCTGGCCTGTGATCTTCCTGCATTCAGTGTTATTGCACGTGTTGCATGAGTCTGAAGAGGAATTTATAGACTGGTATTGGACATATGGTCTAATATTGGACTTGTGGACTTGATTTGGACTGGGCTGGGATGTTTTCTTAATATACAATTACCCTTCTATATAAAGCTCTTTCTCATACATATGGGTGTCTCTGGATTTGTTTCTTTAGTTTCTCAGACTAACACACTGAGTGCCATTGAGTTGCTTCTGACTCATAGCGACCCAGTACACCACAGAACAAAACACTGCTCCGTCTGGGCCATCGTCCCAGTCGTTCTAGGCTTGACCTGTTGTTGCAGCCACTGTGCCAATCGTCTCGAGGACCTTCCTCTTCTTCGCTGCCCTCCACTTTACCCAACATGATGTCCTTCTCCAGCGACTGTTCTCTCCTGACAACATGGCCAAAGTACCTGAGACGACATCCTGTCATCCTTCAATCACAAAAGGACAGACATTGTGTGAGAACACTACTATAAAGAGGCAAGAAAAAGTCTCCATGGAGAAAGAAATATTCTCCGAGCGTCACGGGGGGATGGAGGGAAAGTCATTAACTAGAGAGCAGATTTGGATTAACTTTGGCGCAGGAGAAGGCAAAACACTGGGAGCGGCAGGTCAGCATAGCATGGCCAAGGCAAAGGAAGCCAGTGGGAGGTATACACGAGTAAAATGTAACAAGAGGAAACTATTTCCTGCCCAGTCATTCCATAGCAGTAATAATCAGCATGTTATAAATGGATATGTAGGTAAGGAGATGTACGCTGAGCGGGTCTGCAATGGTGCAGGGGCAGTGAATTATTTAATATGGCTCTTCTAACTAAAGTCTCTAACTCCACCAAACGACCTTTCCCTGCACGGGTCTGGTAATAGGGTGGAGGAAGAGACTCAGAGGATTCATCTGTGAGTAATTGGGTAAAGGTTCCCTGGAGTGGAATCCTGCTGTGTATAAAATGAGCCCTCTGAGAAGCAGGAGAGGGATCTCATTATCAACAAGAACCAGAGGGGAGCAAGTCCTCTGGACCCGAGGTTCCTGCACAGTGAACCTTTGGATCCAGGTGACAGCTGTACCTTCAGAGGAGCACCAGCAGAACCAGGAGGCAGAGCATGGAATAGAATGATGGACTTCCCCATCCACAGACGAATGTTTTTGCGCAGGAGGCTGGCTCGCAGAGTGGGGTGCCCCTCGGTGCTTAATTGGGGAAGTTGGATTTGCTGACTCGTGGAAGTGGAGCTGAGGGTCTTCTGGGTGAGGCTTATTGGAGTAGGGTGCCTGTAGGCACTTCATTCAGGGAGCTGGGTTTGCTGACCTCCAGAACTTGAGCTGAATGCCTTCTGGTTAAGGCTGAGAGCAGAGTGGTGTACGCCTTTGGACATTTATTAGCAAACCTGAAACTTTGTAACATGTAACGTGTTCTGGGAAACAACCACCCTGAGCATTTCTTCCTGCCTTACAACTTGTTAATTTCCTTAATAAACCCTTCAGTCATGAATTTTGTCTGTGAATTTCTGTGTAGCCATTTCAATGGATATTAGAACCCAAAGGAATAAAATAGAGAACATTAATTAATGAATATTAATTCATTCAAATTATGTATGAGAGTATAGCCAATGTGATATGGCTCACATATAATATTTCTACATATGTATATGTATGTGCTGCAAATATGTCCAGGTAAACAGTTTAGCATACAGGGCATAAAATTATGCAAACTTGTTAGACATAATCACCATGAGGGACTGAGTCACAGCACTTGAGGGTTTTAAACCATTGTCTCAGGGAATATATTGATCCACATAAAGTGATGTTCTATATCCTGCTTTGGTGAATAACTTCTGGGGTCTTAAAAGCTGGCACGCAGCCCTCTAAGATCCAGCCCTCTTGGATCCTGTCTGGAGCCAAGAACAGTGAAGAAAGTCAAAGATTCAAGGAAGCTGGTCCTTGAATTGGTCCAAAAGATTAATGGACTACAGGAGCCACAGCCTCCACCAGACGGAGACCAGAGGGACTAGATGGTGCCCAGCTACCCAATAACCACCTTTATCAGGATCACACAGAAGGCCCTGGACAGAGTGGGTAAAAAATGCTGGGTAAAATTCAGAATCATTAAAAAAGACCGGGTTTACCAATCTGGTAGCACCTATGGCTCCTAAAAACCTCTCAGACCTGGAACTGAACCCACACCTAGAGATACCCTTTTAGTCAAAGAACAGACAGACCTATAAAGGTGCCCCGTCCCCCCTCCCCCAATAGGAATTAGAGGAGAATCTCACTGGAAAATCACCAGGGGAGGGGAGCATCAGTATTTCAGAGGAAACACGTTTCTGATGGTGGGTATGGTGGTAAATGGGGAGGAGGAACCTCACGTCGGGAAGGGGTGCTACATAGCAATTGTAGGAAAGCTAAGGGGAGAAAAAACCCAGTTCTCTGTTCCTGGGTAGACCCTTTGAACACGCTTTCCCCCAGCCCTCAGTGAACCACACCATGGACTAAGCACGATAATGACCTTAGACGCTGGCCTTACAGGGAGCATGGCATGCCCCAAGGGCCACACCAGAAGGACTCCATGTGGAAGCTCAACTGAATGGACTGGGCCCTACCTCAAAACTACCCGTACCCTTAGATTTAGGACTGAATTTCCCTGTTGGGAGAGGAAACAAAGCGTGCTCATGACAAGACTGTGGAAATGGTTGTCATTGGACCTTGGGTGGGGCCCCTGGCTTAGTGGGTATCCAATGAACGGAGACCCAGAGTCACCATATATGTAATACATCAATGCTCCCCTTGCATTAATACGATAGGTATTAATCTAATAGGTAAAAGAATGTTAATGTAAAGAATGTTACAGGAAATTTCCCCTAGCACTAACCCCCATGCTCAATGTAAACAGAGCTCCATCAATTAAGAAATCAATCTGCACAAAGCAGCAACTCAAGGACTGCAGCTCGCAGCTGAAATATACTCAATAAACTCTTCCTATCAGGAGTACCTTACCGTTATAAGCCATTAGATGAATTATTGATGTTATCAATGAAATCGCCCTGTGCCCCAGGGGAGTGATGTTTTTCTGTTCTGTTTGTTTTATTTTTAGTTGGGGGGAGGGTTGTTTTCTTGTTGTTTTTCTTCTTCTTCTTGGTTTTTGTCATAAGTAAACCAGAGTCATCTGTAACCACCAAAGTAAACCAGAGTGGTCTGTAACCCGTGGACAAACAGATGGATTCTGGGCACCCACTGAATTCTATGCCCAATCCAGGCACAGTGATTTCTGGTAACAAGGTCCTACTCGATCCTGCCCATCACGAAGCGATCACGGAAGAGAAGGCTGCTCCAGCACAGTGTGGGAAGAAAGCGCTGGCGGCCAGCTAACAATTGCGATAGTGTGTGCGGTCTGAAGGGCTTGTATTCAAGCTGCCATCAGCTGTTTCTCCCTTCTCGGCCATCTGGACGGCTGCTCTTGGCTGGGGAACCCCACACCTAAGACTGGAAGATGGGGCAGCAAAGAAGACAGAAAAGTCGCTGGAGTCCATCAACTCCGGGCTTCAACTCGTGAAAAATGGGAAATACATGCTGGGCCACAAGCAGACGCTGAAGATGGTCGGGCAGGGCAGAGTGAAACTGGTCATTGTGGCCAATGACCGCCCAGCCTAGAGGAAACCCGAAATCGAGTACTGCACCACGTCGGCCCACACCGGTGGCCGTCACTGCAGTGGCCGTAACATGGGCGACAAGTCCTGCAGAGCGTGCACACGGCCATGGTCGACCCGGGGGTGCTGATCACGTGAGAACGTGCCAGAGCTGAGGGCGAAAAGAAATCCTGCCCTCTTTTCTCCCAATAAAACTGGCCAGAGGTATCAGGCATCAGAGTGGAGACCCAAAGCCCATCTGTACACAATTGGACATCCCTTCACAGAAGGGTCGCAAGGAAGGGACGAGCCAGCCAGGGTGCAATATAGCACCGATGAAACACACAACTTTCCTCTAGTTATTTAATGCTTCCTTCCCCCTCACCCACACACCTCCATCATGACCCCAGTTCTACCTTACAAATCCGGTTAAACTGGAGCCTGTGCACTGATACAGATAAGAGCTCTCGACACACAGAATGCAGGACATACAACCCCTCAGGACCAATCATGAGAGTAGTGATACCATGAGGGTAGGGGAAGGTGAGGCAGGAGGAGGAGGAGAAAAGGGGAACTGATCCCAATGGTCATCTTAAAACCCCAACTGCCACCCTTCAGGAGGAGAAAAACAAATGTGGGTGAAGGGAGACAGCAGATGGTGTAAAATATGATAAGAAAATTGATTTATAAATTATCAAGGGTTCATGAGGGTGGTAGGGTGGGGGAGGGAGGGATAAAAAAGAGGAGCTGATACCAAGGGCTCAAGTAGAAAGAAAATGTTTTGGAAATGATGATGGCAACATATGTACAAATGTACTTGATACAATTGATGCATGGATTGCTATCAGAGTCCCCAATAAAATGATTTATTAAAATAAAAATAAATGGTTTAATTTTAAAACAAACCAGAAATAAACAAAACTAGCCAGAGCTTGCTTTAAAACCCTGAAAAAAAACAAAAACCAAACAAACAAGCAGCCATCTAGGTATCAACTAAGTCCGTATTGAAGAAGCACATCAGCCTGTGGGATCCAAAGATGACAATAACAAAATCCAAACATGATACAGGGAAAAGTATCAGAGCTTAAATTGTGAGCACCCAATTTGTAGAAGGCTCTGGAGGACAGTGGGAGCCCAAGACCCGTCTCCAGAGTATCTGGTCAGATTAGGCCACTGGCAGATCCCCTCGAGCCACAGACGAAGGAGTCAAACTTTAGCTGTACCATCAGGCAGACAGAGACTATTGTAAACTTGGTTATGGAGGACTGAACCAGGGTATAATAGGATACTTGGTCAATTGGCCTTCCTCTTGTCCCAACCTGAATTGGCTTTAGGCTTAAATATTTACCACTTGTTCCACAACAGAAATGTCTTCTCTGGTTTTTAAGAATATTGTTTGTGGTCTTTTCTCTCTTATCCTTTATTTTTATCTTTATCCTTATGTTATTATTCTTTTCTCCTGTTTCGTGTTGGTTTTGCTTTGTATGTTTTGCTAGGTTTCCCAGTTCATGAAGTGCAGAAGGAGTTACTGGACACAGTAACGGATGCAATGGTCGATAAGGCATGGGGGGGGGGGGAGATGGGATAGGGAGGATGAGGGAAGTTGGGGAGCAAACAATCGATGCAGGAGGGGAAAGAAAGCACTAGAACTAACTGTAATGATGCATACACAACTCTTTTTGAAAGTGACTTAACTATGAAAGTGTGTGATATGTGAATTTTATACCACGAAAGCTACTAAAAAATTAAAAGAAACTAAAGTTGACAGATATTAGGAGGAAGAGTGTTGGCTTGGGGGCTGAGTTTGTTAATGGTGGGAGAATAATTTGGAAGATGATATCAATAATTGTTACACTACATGAAGAGTATAATCAATGGCATTGAATGATACATGTAGAAGCTATTGAACTACAGGATGTTTTGTTCCGTATATTTTCATCAAAATTAAAAATAATAGTAATAACAACAACACTAATAGCAATGAGTACAAGGAAGAAGATTGATTGTGGTGATGACTGTACAACTCTTCTGGACACAATTGAACTGCTGGACTGTATACGTGGATGAAGTGCCAATAAAGCTGTTTAAAAATAATAAAAATAAAGTGAGCCCCCATGAGGAACATGCCCTCAGAACTACCAACCAGAGTACACCGAAAAGGCAGCATTTTCCCAAAAGCCAAGTTCAGGAGGCAGCAGGGGGCAGACAGATGGGGACGTGGAGACAGGGAGCCCAGGGAGAAATGTAGAAGAAGCTGTTACATTGAGTGGCTTACAGCTAAGGTCTCGAAGCAAAATGCATGTGAATCATTGCATAAGAAACTACTGTTCTCTATAAAACCATCATCCAAATGTTCAAAGGAAGGAAAAAAATAATTCTTCCCACAGGGGACAGTGCTGAAACTGTGCTAGGTGCTCCCCAGGTGATAGTTGGCCTGGAGTAGAATTCTTTCCAGGAACAGGGAGCTCTTCGGGTGGAGGCAGCTCGCTCCTGGTTAGAAAACTCCTGTTGAGCCAATGCGGTCTCCTGGAACTGCTACTCAGTGGCCCTGGCACAGCCCTTACCACTTCGCTCACCACCGTGCATGGTGGCACAGGGCCAAGGCCAAGCAGAACGGTGCCAACTAAAGAACAAGCAACCAGCAAACACAAAAGGTGCCATCCAAAAAAATTAAAAGGGCACAACGAACAATGTTGAGCTGTCTGAAAAATGTGCTATTTGTCAAGTAGGCAAATGATATGCAATCTTATATCGTTGGATATAAAGTATAAGGGCCGGCACTGTGACACATGCATTGTTCTCGTTGAATCCTCACGAAAAGCAACTCATGCCATAGGCACATTTTGTGCCATTTTAAAGGATCCCTAGCTGGTGTGGTGGGTTAAATGTTGGGCTGCTAACAGCAAGGCCAGCAGTTCAAACCCACCAGTTGCTCCATGGGAGAAAGACGAGGCCTTGGAAATCCACAAGGACAATTCCACCCTGTTCTGTAGGCTGTGGTGCGTCAGAACTGACTTGATGGCAGGGAGTTGAGTTGAGCAGAGTCAGGAGCATCATTTTAAGGAGCCCTGGTCAGAAGTTCAAACTCACCACCTCTCTGTGCGAAGGGACTCCACCAGCAAGGAGTTTGGGCTTGGGGTTGGAGTGCCATTTAATAGAAGAGAACAAAAACAAAGATAGAATGAAAATATTGCTAATTTTTATGAGCAATTCCGACTCCTAGCAACCCTATAAGATCAAGTAGAACTGTCTTATAGAGCTTCCAAAGCAGGAATCTCTGCAGTGGGATGTGATGCATGAGCAGCGTGTTGGGAGTTTTGCTTTTGTCTTTTTGATCTTTACAGAAGCGAACTGCCTAGCTTTCTCTTACTGAGCAGCCGATGGATTTGAACTGCTCATCTTTGGGTTAGAAACTGAGTGCCTCACCATTGTGCCACCAGGTTCCTCCTACCGAGAAGTGGTGGCAGGAGGTGAGGGGACTAGAGCGGCAAAGCAAGCACGCATGTAGAGCGAATGCAGATTGGAGGAGGCGGGGAAGATCATGAGACCTAGACCCAGGCAGAGGGTCTGATGCCATACCTTGGGAAGTGACTACAGCTTCTTGAGCTGAAGTGGGACAGGCCAAGACCCCTTTCAGCCAGATAATAGACAGGACTGTAAAATAAACTACAATACCCACGAATACTGTGCTTCTTTGATCGATCAACTGGGACAAAAAGGGTAGCATTTGCCCCAAATCAAAAATGAGAAGACAAGGAGGGACAGAAAAACCTGATAGAGAGAGGAAGGAAATGGGGGGAGTGTTGACACATTACAGGAATTGCATCCTATGTCAGGGAACAATGTGTGTATGGAGCATGGATTAGAAAACCCATTGCTATGTAAACTCTCACCTAAAGCACAGTAAGCTATTAGAAAAGAAGACGTTTGATAGGACGGGAGAGTCAGTGCTGTTTTCAGTGGGTGGATGTGCAGCAGCGAGCAGGAGAGGCATGGCTGAGCTCCATGCCCGGCTCTGCTGTGACTGGCTGCTGTCCAGTCCCCTCACCGTCCTCCTACCACCACGGAAGGCCATTCCACACACAGCTGAATGAAACTGTTTCCTGGTCCTGCGAGATCCCCATGATCAGTTGTAGTTGTACCCTTGTGATCCACAGGGTTCTTCATGGCTGATTTTCCAACATAGATCTCCAGGCCTTTCTTCCTAGTCTGTGTTGGTCTAGAAGCTCAGCAGAAAGTTGCTCAGAATCATGAAAGCGAGCAAGCAAGCGTCCACTTACTGGAGCAGGGTGGCTGCCCTTGAAGTGCATTCGCTGGGAATCAAACCAGATCTCCACCACCGCCCCCCCGGCCCCCCGCCCCCGCCTCCAAGACAGCGAGAATTCTACCCCTGTGCCGCCAATGACTCCATGCTCTGGGCAAAAGCAGGGACAAATAGACGTACAAGTTGGGAGTTGAAAGATGCCATCTCTACAAGAGGACAGTGAAGGAAACAGAGGAAAGAGCTAGGAGGCAAAGACCACTTATAGAGGTTCAAATATAGGCATGTACATGTGTAAATATATTTATATATGATGATGGAGAAATAGATCTATGTACATATATTTATATGTTAAGTAGTAAGGTAGCAGATGGACATTGGGCCACTACTGAAGTACTCCCTCAATCCTAGAACACTTTGTTCTAATAACCTGGCATTCCGTGACGCTCACCTTCCCAAACAATCACTGAAGACAAAATGGGTGCACAGGCAAATGTGGTGAAGAAAGCTGATGGTGCCTGACTATCAAAAGATATAGTGTCCGGGGTCTTAAATACTTGAAGGTAAACAAGCAACCATCTAGCTGAGAAGCTACAAAGTCCACACGGAAGAAGGACACCAGCCTGTGTGATCATGAGGTGTCGATGGGATAAGGTATCAGACATCAAACAGCCAGAACAAAAAATCATATTAATGTGAATGAGGGAGAGTGCAGAATGGAGACTCAAAGCCCATCTCTAGCTAATTGGACAACCCCCTAGAGAAGGGTCCCAAGGAAGAGATGAGCCAGTCAGGGTGCAGTATAGCACCAAGGAAACATACAACTTTCCTCTAGTTCTTTAATGCTTCCTTCCCACCCACTATCATGATCCCAATTCTACCTTACAAATCCGGCTAGATCAGAGCACGTACACTGGCACAGATAAGATCCAGAAATGCAGGGAATCCAGGACAGATAACCCCCTCGGGACCAATAATGAGAGTAGCAGTACCAGGAGGGTAAAGGGAAGGTGGGGGGAGAAAGGAGGAACTGATCACAATGATCTACATATAACCCCCTCCCTTGGGGATGGACGAAAGAGAAGTGGGTGAAGGGAGACATCGGTATAAGACATGAAAAAAATAATTTATAAATTATCAAGGGAGGGTGGTGGAAGGAAGAAAGGGGAAAAATGAGGAGCTGATACCAAGGGTTCAAGTAGAAAGCAAATGTTTTGAAAATGATGACAGCAACATATGTACAATGTGTTTGACATGATGTATGGATGTATGGATTGTGATAAGAGCTGTACTAGCCCCCAGTAAAATGATTTAAAAAGAAAGAAAGAAGCCATTCTTGAAGCAGATTCTCCAGCCCCGCCACCTCCAGCCCTCCTAGACTTCCCGTTTGAATGTCTCATACCCCGGGCAGCAGGTCTTGGACCTGCTCTTCCTGGCTGAGTGGAGCCTGGGGGGGGAAGGATGCGCCCTCTCACTATGGAAGGCTGAGTCTGTGCGTACTTGATGTCAGTGGGGTACCTCCCTTTACTGTGCGTGCTCTCTGCTGGAGCCTCCAGACTAGTAACATGTATGTCTGCAGGCTCTGGGCACCAGGGCCAGGCAACTTTCATTTTGGATTAGCACGATAGGAAGTTTTTTCAGAGCTTCGGCCATTTAATTACAGCCCTGTAGTATCACAACAGGAGACTTTACAGAGGACAGAGCCCACTGTCCCAGGAGCCTCTGGTCCCCGAGACCCCACCCCATCAAGACTGGCTTCTCAAGGACTCTTGTCTTTTGATGCTCAACATGAGTTTCCAGTCCCCCTCCCCAACCCTCAACAAGGCCAATAAAGCAGAGCACTGGGGCACCCGTGGGTTATGCTGGAAGGTGCTCCTGAGGAATGAAGAATTCCAGAAGTCAGATCTAGAAGTTGGACATAGAGGGTGATGACTTAAAGATTTTGTATCCAGTGTGGACGGTTCACTTTGAAGATAGTGATATTGCTACCAAACGATTAGTCAAAGAAGGGCCCCAGCGGCAGCTCCAGAAGACCCAATGGAGCCATACACTGAGCTGTGGGTGTCCAAACCCCTTGGAGCGCTGCCCACTTGGCCTCCCTGGCATCTCTCAGAGCCCACGTCTCCTGGGGCCACAGCTACCTCAAATGTCTTCCAACCATCAGAGTCCACACTCGGCCCTTCCGGGCCAATCAATTATTGTTAAATGAAAGGAGAGCAGTTCATTTGAAAATCAGACTGTCTCTTGGACGGTCAAGGGTGCATTTCTAGAACTCGGGTTAGACTCAGGGGTGAGTAACAGGGTAGTGTAAATGACTAAACACTTGGCTGCTTCCTGGAAGGCTGGAGGTTCAAGTCTACCCAGAGACGCCTTAGATGAAAACATGATCTACTTCCAAAACCTCAGCCGTCGAAAAACACAGAGAGCAGTTCACTCCAACACGCATGGGCCACCATGCGCCAGAACCAACTTGATGACAGCTGGTAGGGTGTGCTCTTGCAGATCCCTGGGTTTCTGATTTGTTTCTCCTCTTTCAGTGGTAAAATAAAGCTCATGGAGACGTAAGAACACGCCAGGCATGACCCCGAGTGCCTTAAAATGAAGCCCATTGCTCATTTAGGCCTCACGACAACCCTCGAGTGCCCATGAACAAAGGGAGATTCCAGAGTATCCTAAGTGACCTGCCCAAGGTCTCCCACCTGAAAGTCATGCTCAGGTGTGTCTTGTGCCAGTGCCAACTCACGTGCCCTCCCACTCAGGGAACACTGGGCACACGAAATTCTGGGCCGCAGCCCTATCCATCTGCACAGGCCGAAGCAGAGAGTTTCACATGTTGGACGTACACTGTGAAATGGAAGGACTCACCCCGTGGACTGTTATAGCCTGATGGGGCTGAAAGGGAATTTTTAAGGTGCATCCACGTTCATTTAACCTGCATGACCATCCCGTGAAAGAGGCACATTGGAACAGTCTCATTTTACAGCTCAGACGGACGGCTCAAGGAAGCCACATCCGGGGTCAAGGAACTTGGCCCAAATAAAAGGCATGCCAGTTCCCAGTGGCCTCCTGTCGCGGGGCCGGCTCCCAGCCTGCAGCAAGCAGTCCACACAGAAAGTCCTCCAGGAAGACAGCCTCGCCCACAGAGCTCTTCCCCGGGAGCACCGGCTCTTTTCTCACTCTTCCTCTTTTTGGCTTCCTCTTCCTCTTTTCTCCACATACATTCTATCCCTTGTCTCAGGAACACGTGAACGCATGGGAGATAAAGAGAATGACAGCCTCATTCCTGGGCTTACATAATCATGGCCGCCACTTGCATGACCCGCCCGCAGTCACGCCAGCGATGTACCTGCCATTCACAGGGGTCAGGCCTTAGCTGGTTACCTGCTCACAAGTCTCAAAGATAGGTTTTATTTTGCCCATTTTACAGCCGAGGCAATGGAGGCTCAGAAAGGTCGCCCTTGTGGCTTATTCACTGCTAAAAGCTCATAAAAGAGAGAGTCAGATTGGAATGCAAGTTTACCTGACCCTAAGCCCATGCTCCGGAAGAAAGACGAGGCTTTCTACTCCTGTAAAGAGGGACAGTCTCAGAACGCCACAGGGGCAGGTCGCCCTGTCCCATAGGGCCACCGGGGGTCAGAATCGACTCAATGGCAGTGAGCTCTTCATACCATGCGCCTGATTTGGAAAGTCTGATTGCAGCGAGCTTCTCTCAACTCTAGTTTTTAAACCCTTCCCAGTTACCAGGGCCGCCTGGGTAAGAGAGATTGAATAATGATTGTGACGATTTTTACCTCTTTTTTACTGGAATGAAAACCATGCACCAAAATGTTCAACAACACAATGTCCACATGTCCGAGCCCATGACGTGATTACATTGTTTCTCTTGTACCACTACTGTCACAGGAGACAGGTGAGCCTTTCCTCTCCTGTAAAGGTTTGTAACCTTGGAAACCCACAGGGCCAGGTCTGCTCTGTCCTGTAGGGTCGCTGTGAGTCAGAACCGACCCCATGCCAATGGGCAGGTTTTGTAGTTTAACCACCGCCTCTGACAACCGTTTCCTCAATATTCCATCACCATAGACATAAATGTATTGCCCTCAAGAAGAAACTCCTTCTTCCCTCCTCCGCACAGCCCCTGGTAACCTTTCATAATTTTTGGCTCCTACCTGTCTGCTTATGTCATATAAGTGAGATCATATAGTATTGATGGCGTTGTTATTGACTTATTTCTCTCAGCATGCTGTGCTCAGGGCTTATCCAAGTTGCGGCCTACATCAGGACTTCATTTCCCTTTATGGCTGCAATAATGATAATAATTATCGCTATCATTATTCCTCCCATGTATTAGATGATTACTCCAGTCCATACACATTGTATATTATTTAATTCAGTACCCCCAAATGCTCTGTCAGGTCGATACTGCTATCTCCACTTTGCAGATGGGTTAACTTTGGCCTTGGGGGCTCGGTCACTTGCCCTGGCGATACGACTTTCTGCCTAGAGATTGACATGAAGATTTGAATCCAGCCCTGGCTGACACCTGAGCCCTTGTTTTAACCTCCTCTCTCCCTTGCCTTACTTGCCAGGTGTGCTAGGCTTCCAAACATGGCATGCACGCTCTTGACCTCCGGAGACATGCTGGCAGGGGTGAACGCGGTCAGTTCGGTCAACACATTGGGACACAGAATGTCCTGTCCCCTTGGTCCTGCCTGAAGCAGGCTGCCTTCCCTGCAAGAGAACTGCTCTGGTGCCCCGCATGGAAGCCAGATGCCAGTTTGCGGGTCTGCTGGGAACATCTGGGACGCGCCTGTTTGGAGGGACCGAGGAGGCGGGAGCTCAGACTGCTGGAAAAGAGTTTCTTGACTTTCACTGAAGCGTGTGCAGTTCTCATCCTGCAGAGTAAGAGCAGAGCGCGGTATTTAGATCAACAGCAGGGGAGCTGTGACCCTGCCGTGGGCTCATTAGTGCAGAAGTAGATGGATGTGAGGTGGACAAGAGAGAACCAGTGCGGCCTCTCTGGTTTGTGAGTTACAGAGAACCTAACTCAGACTGGTTGAAGCCAAAAGTGGATTGATTGGTTCATCTAGCTCATAGATTCCCAAACTTATTTTGGCTTACCGATCCCTTTTCAGGGGGAAAAAAATTACTCAGTGCTCCTTGGCAAGGAAAACTTTCATAATAACCATAATTCAGGATCCAGCGTCAGCGTCTGCCTTTGCAGGCCCCTCCACCATTCCAGTGCCTCCCCGAGGGGAGGGTGCCACCCACTCGGTGAGACATGAAGAACAGCAGCGATAAGGTTCAGGCGCAGTGTGATCAGGGCGTCAGAGGATGACTCCAGGTGCCAGTGTCTCAAGTCTGTTCTCCACCATGTGGTTTCCTAGTCTTGTCATCATTAGATGGTGACCCCAGCTCAACAACAAAGGAAAAGGTAAGTCCAGTAAGCCAAACAACCAATATCCACATTGAGCCTTGCAGATTCTGATTGGCTTGACTTGGCTTGACTAAAAACAGAGAAGGGAAACTTTATGCTATAATGGTCTAGCCTAGAGACTATACTACCCTTGCGGGGTGAACTCAATACCCGCCCCCCAACGTCTTGGACTTAGAATGAGGGAGAGTGTGATAGATTAAATTGTGTACTCCCAAAATACGCACTGGAATCCTGACCCTCTACTCATCTTCTCTGTCATGTTAATGAAGTCATATCAATGTATCAGGGGTCCTAAACCTCACTATTTCTCAGTTACAACGAGAGCAGATTGGACAGAGAGGCAGGCACCTACTAGGGAGCACAGATGTATGTGAGGATCAAGATCCAAAGGACAGTACCCACCAGGAAGGACGCCGACAGTCCTGATGTGGACTTGGCGCATCCAGAACTGTGAGAAGGCACATGCCTGCTCTCCGTAGCGGTCACTTGTGGCACTGTTGCTGCAGCAGCACTAGGAAGTGAAGGCAGAGGGGACGGGCTCTCCAGGAAGGACTGGTGTGTTTTGAGGCCAGCCACAGGTTCCTTGGAGGAAAGACTGGGTGATCTGAGAATTCAGCCATGCGTGGGTACAAAAAAATACCTTTATGGATAAAAAAATACAAGTGGAAGTTCTGTCAATGGAAGAGAAAAGACACTAGAAATAATGCAAATCTACATATAGAAAGAAAGACACTCCCAGAGGGGGAGTAAGGGGGAACCGATCACAATGATCAACGTATGGCCCCATCCCACGGGGACGGGCAGCAGAAAAGTGGGTGAAATCAGACAGCAATCAGTGTAAAATATCAAAATAGAGAAGAATTTATCAATTATCAAGGGGGCATGGGGGAAGTTGGGGGGGAGGAGAGGAGGGGAAAATGAGAAGCTGATTCCAGGGGCTCGAGTAGAAAGAAAATGCTTTGAAAAAGATTATGACAACATCTGCACAGATGTGTTTGACAAAATGGATATATTTATGGATTGTGATAAGAGCTGTAAGAGCCCCCAATAAAATACAATTTAAATTTTTAAAAAGACCCCCTTAACAAAGGGCAATGTATGGACAAGTATATGGGCTAGTAACAAGATATTTATGCTCGATAATTCTAATATTTTATCCTTCATGTTTTAAAATGGCAAATACATTAAAAACAAGGATTAAATTATGTCACAGGGTACATGATATAGAAAGACATAAAACAGAGGAGATTTGGGGAGCAAACAATGAATGCTGGGGAAGCAGGGAGCATTAGAAATGATTATTATGATGACACATGTACAACTCTTTTTTAAAAGTGACCGAACTATGGAAGTGTATGATATATGAATTTTATATCAATAAAACTTTTTTTAAAGTATATATAAAAAAGACATAAAACAAAAAGCAAGAGGCAGGAAGGAGTGGTAGAGACGGAATTTCTAAATTGCCGAAGTTAAATTGGTACCAACTTATCCTAGAATGGTATAAATACAAGCTGTTTACTGTAATGTTCATGGTAACAACTAAGAAAATACATTAAAAACATACACAAAAGGAAGGGGGAAGGGAACCAGAAAAGCTCATTACAACAAGCCCACAACCCAGAAGTAGCAGCACAAAGGATAGCTGAAAAAAGGCTTAAGACACACACACAGTAACAGAATGGCAAAAGTAATTCTTGGACACACACACACAGTATCAGAATGGCAAAAGTAATTCTTAGCAGTAATTAAAGCGAAGATAAATGTATTAAGTATGCCATCAAAAGGTAGAGAATGGCAGAATGGGCTGAAAAGAGAGAGATCCACCTATATGCTGTTTACAAAAGATATACCTTAGATCCAAAGACATGAATAGGTTGAAAGTGGAAAGATGGGGAAAATATTCCATGTAAATAATAACCAAAAGGCAACTGCAGTGGTGATCAGACAAAGTAGGTTTGAGGACAAAATCTGTCAGACGATATAAAGATGAACATTATATAGAGATAAACAGACCGATTCATCAAGAAGCTTTAACAATCATAATATATGCGCACCCAATATTACGACACCCCATATATGAAACAAGTACTGATAGCATTGAAGCGAGCCTCCAATAGTACCATAATAAGAGTTGGAGACTTCATTAGGCCACAAAATATTGGACAGAACATCTAGAAAGCAGATCCACAAGGCAGCAGGGGACCTGAGCGGCACTAGAAAGCAATCGAAGTTAACGGATAACAGCCTACACTTCAAAAGAGCACAACATACATTAGTACACACGAGTCTTTCTCTGTGTGGGATCGTGAAGCAATGTTAAGAGATTGAAATCATACTAAGTATTTTCTCTGATCAAAATGGGGTGAAGGTAAAAATCAATGACAGAAAAAAGCACACTGTACAACACACAAACATATTGACATTGTTGTTGTTAGTACTGTTGAGTTGATTCTGACTCACAGTCACCCATGTACAACAGAACAAGACACTGTCCAGTCCTGTTGCTATGTCCACAGTGTCATTGCATTTCATTGAGTCTCTCTCTTTGTCACTGACTCTCTGTTCTGCCAAGCATGATGTCCTTCTCCAGCGACTGGTCCCTCCTGATAACATGCCCAAAGTAAGACAACTTCTCATCACCCTAATTTCTAAGCAGCTTTCTGGATGTGTTTCTTCCAAAACAGATTTATTTGTCCCTCTTGAGTCCATGTTATTTTCATTGCCAATGCCATAATTCAAATGTAGCAATTCCTCTGCTCTCTTCCTTACTCATTGGCCAGTTTTCACATGCATATGAGGCGACTGAAAATACCATGGCTTGGCTCAGGTTCATGTTAGTGTTAAAAGTGGCAGCTTTGCTCTTTAAATCCTTAAAGAGATATTTTGCAGCAAATTTTCCCAATGCTTGGTTTCTTGACTGCTGCTCTCATGGACATTAATTGTGGATCTAACCAAAATAAAATCTTTGCTAACTAACAGCCATCTTTTCGCCATTTACCTTGATGTTGCTTATTGGTCCGGTTGCAAGAATTGTTGTTTTCCTTATGAGGAAGGGTAATGTATACCGAAGGTTGTAGTCTTGATCTTCACCAATAAATGCTTCAAGTTGTTCTAGCATTCAGAAAACAAGGTTGTGTTATCTGCACGTCACAGGTTGTTGATGAGTCTTCCTCTAATTCTGATACCATGTTCTTCGTCATATAGTTTAGCTTCCCAGATCGTTTGCTCCGCAGATAGATGGAATAATATGGTAAAAAAAAGAGGACCTGATGCAAGGGGCTTAAGTGGAGAGCAAATGCCTTGAGAATGATTGGGGCAGGGAATGTATGGATGTGCTTTATACAATTGATGTATGTATATGTATGGATTGTGGTAAGAGTTGTATGAGTCCCTAATAAAATGTAAAAGAAGAAAAGAGAAAAAAATGATTAGGGCAAAGACTGTACAGATGTGCTTTATACAATTGATGTATGTATATATATGAACTGTGAAAAGAATTGTATGAGCCCCAATAAATTGTTAAAATTAAAAAAAATAAATAAATAAAATTTCAGGCAAAAAAAAAAAAGAAAGTATATAATGCAGATGTTCACGTTTCTTGATTTTTAGCCCATTTAATATCTTCTTGTTCTGTTCAAATGACTGCCTCTTGGTCTATGTACAGATTCTGCAAAGGCACAATTAATTGTTCTAGATTTGCATTGTGATTCAGAGTTTGTTATGATCAATGCAACACAGGCAAAGCTCTTTCTGATTTTCTACTCCCAGCCAACATCCATCTGACATTAAAAATGATAGCTTTAGTTCTACATACTTTTCTAAATCTAGATTGAATTTTTGGCAACTCCTTATTGATATACTGCTGAAACTGCTTTTGAATTATCTTCAGCAAAATTTTATTTGTATGTGATAGTAACAATATTGTTCAATATTTTCTGCATTGTATTGAATCACCTTTTGGGGTAATGGAGCCCTTTTAATGAGTTGCTCAAGTACTTGTCTTTCGAATTTCTGTGTGTTTCTCAGTGCTACCATTATGTCTTCTGTTTATGCAAACAGCTCAATTGATATTCCCATTATTAAACTACCAATGGCCCAAGAGAGGAATCACAAATTTCCCAGAGCAAAATGAAAATGAAGCACAACATACCAAAACTTTTGAGATGCACTGAAGGCAGTACTTAGAGGGACGCTTACAGCAATCGTTGACTACATGAAAAAAAGAAGAAGCTCTCAAATTAACAGCCTAACTTGACAACACCTATAACTAGGCAGAGAAGAGCAAACTCAGAGTAAGCCTATCAGAAGAAAGAAAATAACTAAGATCAGAGAAGAAATACATAAAATAACAGAGTGAAAATAGACTCAATAAGACCAGAAGTTTGTTCATTGAAAAGATCAATCAAATTGACAGAGCATTACCTACATCGACAAAGAGGAAAGAGAGAGAGGGAGAGAAAGATACAAATAACCAACTTAAAAACAACCGAGAGAAGACATTACAAATTACCCAAAAGAAATACAGAAATGCATGACAGAACATTATGAACAACTATATGGCAACAAATTAGGTAGCTTAGATGAAATGGGAAAAATCTTAGAAGTACATAAACGTCCCAAACTCATTGAAGAGGAAACAATGTTTTAACAGGCCCATAGGAAGTCACAAGATTGAAACCTCCCAACAACAACAAAAAGTCCTGCACCTGATGGCTTTATTGGAGAATTACACCAAACATTTAGAGAAGAAATTACATCAATACTGTTTAAAATCTCTTAAATTATAAAGAAAGGGATAGGCTTTAACTCATTCTATGAAGCCAACATAACGCTGATTCCAAAACCAGACAAAGACACCAAAAGAAAAGAAAATTACAGGCCAATATCTCTTACGAATATAAATGCAAAAATCATCAATTAAAATACCAATATATTGAGTTCAACAGCATATTACACCATGACCAGGTAGGGTTTATTCCAAGAATGCAAGGGCGGTTAAACATTAGAAAATCAATCAATAGAACATGATCTTACCTATGGATATACAAAAGAATTTGATCAAGTCCAACATCATTTCTTGATTTAACCCCTAAAGAAAATTGGAATAGAAAGAACATCCCTCATTATGATTCAGGACATATGTGAAAATCCAACAGCCAACATTGCACTTAGTGGAGAAAAACTAGGCACTTTCCTCCTGCAACTAGGAACACAAGAAGAATGCTTGATCTCCACGTCTGTTCAGCAGTGCACGAGCAATCTTCACCAGAGCAGTAAGGTGATTAAAGGGAATAAGAGGCATCCAGGTGGGAAAAGAAGTAAAAGTATCCATATTTGTGGGTGATATCCTCCTATATGTACAAGAGTTTAGTCCACAAGAAAATTCTAGAGCTAACAGAAAAATTCAGCAAAGTAGCAAGGTCAATAAAAATAAGTTGTGAGAAATCTGAAAGATAAATAATTCCACTTATTAGCATTCTTATAATGATAATATATAAAATGCTATTAATAATTCTCTTAATAGCATTTAAGAGAATAAAATACCTGTTGTTGTTGTTGTTGTTGTTGTTGTTGTTGTTGTTAGGTTGCTCTCTAGTTGGCTCCTACCCATAGCAACCATATGCACAACAGAATGAAACACTGCCTGGCCCTGTGCCATCCTCACGATTATTCCTATGCCTGAGCCCATTGTTGTCAATGCATCTCGTTAAGGACCTTCCTCTTTTTCACTGCCCTTCCACTTTACCAAACAAGATGTCCCTCTCTAGGGACAGATCCCTCCGGACAGTCTGTCCAAAGTATGTCAGACAAAATCTTGTCATCCTTGCCACTCATGAGCAATCTGGCCTTACTTTCTTCCAACACAGATCAGTTAATCCTTTTCCAGTCCATGGTATGTTAACATTCTTCACCAGCACAAGTCAAATGCATGGGTTCTTACTAGGTCTTCCTTATTCAATGTCCAACTGTCACATGCATATGAGACAATTGAAAATACCACGACTTAGTCAGGCATACCTTAGTCCTCAAAGTAACATCTTTGCTTTTCAGTACTGTAGAGTGGTCTTGTGCTGTTTTACCTAATTAGATTTACCTAAAATAATTCGTCTTTTGATTTTTTTTATTATTATTTTTTTACTTAAAAGGGATCTTATTCCCTTGCTTTTGTTGTTGTTGGGTTTTTTTAAGTCATTTTATTAAGGGCTCATACAATTCTTATCACAATCCATACATACATCAATTGTGTAAAGCACATTTGTATATCTGTTGCCCTCATCATTCTCAAAATATTTGCTCTCCACCTAAGCCCCTGGTATCAGCTCCTCATTTTCTCCCCTCCCTCCCTACTCCCCCCTTCCTCATGAACCCTTGATATTTTATAAATTATTATTTGTTCAATCTTTTATATCTTGACTGTTGCTTCCATGAGCATTGATTGTGGATCCAAGCAAGATAATATCTTTAATCCTCTCAACTTTTATTCATTTATCTTGTTACCTATTGGTTCAGTTGTGAGAATTTTGATTTTCTTTACAATGAGTTCTAATCCATACTGAAGGCTACCATCCTTGATCTTCATCAGCAAGTATTTTAATTCCTCCTCACTTTCAACAAGCAAGGTTGTGCTATCTGCATATGACAGGTTGTTAATAACCTTTCCTCCAATCCTGATGTAACATCTTTGTTAATATAATCCATGTGCTCAGTTTATTTGCCTAGCATACAGATTGACTAAGTATGATGAGAGGCTACAACCCTGCTGTGCTCCTTTCCTGATTTTAAACCATGCAGGAGTCCCTTATTCCATTCACACAACTGCCTCTTGGTCCATGTACAAGTTCCCCATGTGCACATGAAGTGTTCTGGAATTCCCTTTCTTCTCAAGGTTATCCATAGTTCATTACGATCCACAGTCAAATGCCTTTGCATAGACAACAAAGGACAAGTAGGCATCTTTCTGATATTCTCTGCTTCCAGACAAGATCCATCTGACATCAGCAATGATAGCCCTTGTTCCACACCCTTTTCTGAAGCCAGCCTGAAATTCTGGCAGTTCCCTGTCAGTGTACTACTTGTTGTTCAATGATCTTCAGCAACATTTTTACTTGCATGTGTTGTTAATGATATTGTTTTACAGTTTGACCATTCTGTTGGGTCACCTTTCTTTGGAATGGGTACAAATACGAATTTCTTCTAATCAGTTGCCAAATATCCTGGCATGCACCAGTGAGTGCTTCCAGTGCTTCTTCGGCTTGTTGAAACATTTAAATTGGTATTTCATCAATTCCCAGAACCTTGTTTTTGGCTAATGTCTTCAATGCCGATTGATTTTCTTCCTTCAACACCATTAGGTTTTGCCCATATGCTACCTCCTGAAGTGGTGGAATGTTCACTATTCTTTTTGGTACAGTGAGTCTGTGAATTCTTTCCATGTCCTTTTGATGCTTCATGCATTATTCAATATTTTGCTCATGGAATCTTTCAACATTACAACTCAAGGCTTGAATTTTTCTTGAGTTTTTTCAGTTTAAGATATGCTCAGTGTATTCTTCCTTTTTGGTTTTCTAACCCTAGGTCTTTGCCCATTTAATTATAATATTTTTCTTTGTCTTCTCATTGCTGCCCTTTGAAATCCAGTTCTTTGACGTCATCATGTCTTCCACTTGCTTTAGCTACTCTACAATTAAGAGCAAGTTTCAGTCTCTTCTGACATCACTTTGATCTTTTATTTCTTTCAAGTCTTTTTAATGGCCTTTTGCTTTCTTCATGAATGATGGTCTTGATGTCGTCCTACAGCTCATCAGATCTCTGCCATTAGTGTTCAGTGTGTCAAATCTCTGTGGAGATGTTCTAAAAGCTCAGATGGGATAACCTGAAGGTCATATTTTGGTTCCTGTGGACTTGTTTTAATTTTCTTCAGTTCTCACCTGAACTTACATATGAGCAATTGGTGGTCTATTCCACAGTCAGCCCCTGGCCTGGTTTTAGCTCCTGATATTGAGCTTCTCCAGTGTGTCTTCCCATAGATGTAGTCAATTTGATTTCTGTGTATTCCGTCTGGGAAAGTCGATGTGTTAGTCACCTTTCGTATTATTGAAAAAAGGTATTTCCTATGAACTAGTTGTTGGTTTTACAAAATTCTATCATGGGATTTCCAGCTTTGATTCGATCACCAAGACTATATTTACAAACTACTGCTCCTTCCTCTTTGCTGCCAACTTTTTGCTCTAATTACCAATAATTATCAATTAATCTTGATTCCATGTTTGATCAATTTCAGCTAGAAGTTGGTACAATTCTTCATCACTAACTTTTGTGGTGGTGCATAAATTTGAATAATATCCCCCAGAAGAATTGACTTTACAGGACAGCACTGAAGTTGCAGCTAAGGGAGAGGGACATGTCTGATCAGAGCACACAGAGCAAATGAATGGGGAGGAAGAGAGAGTGGAGCAAATCCTGGCCCACCAGGCCTGGAGGACGTAATCCCTGCTTCTAACAGCCAATGCACAGAGTGGACCATATGGTTGATCCCATTATGAGACATGACGGCCCTTGCTGACCCATGGCCCTATGGGGGACAACACTGGAGACTCAATGTCAGAATTGGCCCGGTCTGACCTCAGGACACCCAGGCAAAACACTAAAGGTGTGAGACAGAGCAACGGGGGGAGCAGAGCAGGTAGCTCCTGATGGAGTGCAAAGGATAGACTTTAGGGCCAGAGTGTGGCACCCCATCGGACTTGACTGGAGGACACACCTAGAGGTCAAAAAATCCTACCTTGATCTATTTACAGGTTTTCTTTCTTTTAAAAATGTTTTTAATGAAACAAGCGGCCATCTAGCTCAGAAGCAACAAAACCTACATGGAAAAAGCACACCAGCCTGTGCAATCACAAGGTGTCGAAGGGATCAGGTATTAGGCATCATCAGAACAAAAATCTTATCATAGTGAATGAGGTGGGGAGTGCAGAGTGGAGACCCAAAGTAGGCCACTGGAGATACCCTTGTAGAGGGGTCTAGGGGAGGAGACAAGCCAGTCAGGGTGTGATGTAGCAATGATGAAAAATACAACTTTTCTCTCGTTCCTAAATGCTTCCTCCTCCCCCACTATCATGATCCCAATTCTACCTTACAAATCTGGCTAGACCAGAGGTTGTACACTGGTACAGATAGGAACTGGAAACACAGAATCCAGGACAAATGATCCCTTTAGGACCAGTGGTGAGAGTGGTGATACCAGGAGGATGGAGGGAAGGTGGGATAGAAAGGGGAAACTGATTACAAGGATCTACATAAAACCCCCTCCCTGGGGGATGGGCAACAGAAAAGTGGGTAAAGGGAGGCGTGAACAGTATATAAGATATGACAAAATAATAATAATTTCTAAATTATCAAGGGTTCATGAGGGAGGGGGAAACAGGGAGGGAGGGGGAAATGAGTTGATATCAAGGGCTCAAATAGAAATCAAATGTTTTGAGAATGATGATGGCAACAAATGTACAAATGTGCTTGACACAATGGATGTATGGATTGTGATAAGAATTGTATGAGCCCCAATAAAATGATTTTTTTTAATTTGAATGATAGTTGTACTGATTGGATTTCACTGAAGGGGATAATGTTATTCCATCACAGCCAGCATTGTACTTCAAGATTGATTTTGCAATGTCCTTTTTGCCAATGAATGCCACACCATTCCTCTTGATTATGTCATTCCCAGCCTAGTAAATCATATTATTTTCTGATTCAAAATGGTCAACACCATTCCATTTCAGCTCACTAATGCCTCGGATATCAATCTTTAGGTGTTCTACTTCATTTTTGATGATTTCCAACTTTCCTAGATTCATACTTTGCACATCTCAAGTTTTGATCATTCACAGAGTTTTGCAGCTTTTCTTCTTACCCTCAGTTGTCCCCCATCAGCAAATGAAAGTTGCACAGGCTCCAGTCCCACAGGCTTTACTCCATTCCCATCAGGGTGGTCGACTCCACTCCAAGAAAGTCACTCCTCCTCAGTCACATTTCGAGCACCCTCCGCCCTCCAACCGGAGGGACCCATCCTCCGGTGCTATCGCCAGCAAGATTCTGCTTCCGTTCATTAGACCCTCATGAGGTATTTGACAATGTTTCTCGGCTATGCATATAGTTTTTGTTGTTCCTTCCCCCAAAGTGGGCAGCTGAGTCCTTCTTTGTGGTCTGTTCTTAGTCTGGGAGTGTGGCAGTTATGCAATCTCCTGTCAACTTGAACAAAGGGGTGGAGTCTAGCCTGTAAATCGGATCACAGCTTGATGACCTCATTTGGAGGCCAGACCCAGTCTCTCTGCCTTCCCTTTCCTGCTATTGAGACACTCAGAGAACTGAAGGTGACACATGGAGACCCGTGGAGATCTGTACTAGTGTTGAGATGCTTCCACCGCCACTAGATCCACAAGACCTGCTACCCACTGGCCTGTGATCTTCCTGCATTTGGCATCATTGCAAGTGCTGTGTGAGTCTAAAAAGGAGTTTATGGACTAGTACTGGACTTATTGGCTAATATCGATCTTATGGACTTGACCAGACCTGGGCTGGGATGTTTTCTCAATATACAATTGCTCTTTTATAGAAAGCTCTTTCTTATGCACATGTGAGTGTCTATGAATTTGTTTCTCTAGCCAACCTGGACTAACACAGGAAGCTCCACTGAAATCTGTTCACTTCAGGTGACCAAGCGGGCATGTGAAATACCAGTGACATAGCATTCAGCATCACAGCAACACATGAGTCACCATGGTACACAGACTGACAGACAAGGATTTGAAGGACGTATACCATTAAAATGATAAAACCCTGTGGAAAGACACTGAAGGAGACTTAACTCTTCGTTAAGAGGCTTTCTTTCTCCACAAGACTTACAGAGCTGTGTAACACAGAAGGATGTTTGTTAGTCATTTATTGCTGTATTAAGAGGTTATGGTATGAGGTGATGTATCCTGGAGTTGTGATTGTTTAAAGATTTTGTCTCTTTGGCCTTCTGTTCAGTGGGATAAGGCTTGCAAGTATATTCCTGTGTGTGATTGGGAAGTTGTAGTGTTTGGGATTAAGTGATATTCAAGCGGTAGCATGCTTGCGGTAATGTATTACTGACCTTAGCATTGGCCACAGTTTTACAGTGTGGAAATCCAACAACAGGGACCAACTACAACAACCTATAATAAAGACGTGACCAACTGTCCTTGAGGATTGCTCTCATTAAGCAGTTTCTGTGGGCCCAGAAATCAAAAGAAAAGGAAGACGCTCCTTTCTTGTCAAGAACAAGCCAGGAAGCAGCAGAGTGCCAGATCATCCTGGGCTCCAACAGGTTGAAGGTCATTTACCTGCCAGGGGAACCAGAATGCGATGCAAAGAAGGCAGGTTCTGATGACGATTAGGTGCAGCGAATGCAGGATGCTTTCAAGGGCTGCCTCATATTGTCAGAAGATTATTTAACTCATTAAAATAATATTGCTGCTGAGAGTGGCAATACTGGGAGGGTGGAAGGGGGGTGGATGGAAAGGGGAAACCGATTACAGGGATCTACCTACATATAACTTCCCCCCTGGCGGATGGACAACAGAAAAGTGGGTGAAGGGAGACATCGGACAAGGTAAGATATGACAAAATAATAATAATTTATAAATCATCAAGGGTTCATGAGGGAGGGGGGAATAGGGAGGGAGGGGAAACAATGAGGAGCTGATACCAAGCAGAGAGCAAATGTTTTGAGAATGATGACAGCAACGGATGTACAAGGGTGCTTGACAAAATGGATGCATGTATGGATGTGATAAGAGTTGTATGAGCCCCCAATAAAATTATTTAAAATAAAATAATATTGCTAAAATATAATGAATTTTCAACACAGTCCATTAGAACATGTGTCCACATAATATTTATCAAAATCTATCAAACCTAACAAAAAATTTAACGCAGTGATTGAGCACGCATTCCATTAACAATAAAAGCAAAATGCAAAAAAAAACAAACCCACACATTTTAGCCAACAAATCTTACAAACAAAAAATATCTTAGAAATGAAAGTGTATTAATAATAGGAATGATGGTTCATATTTATGAATTAGAGGGTGTCAATACTGTCCAATGCAATGTTTAGCTCAAGGCAATTCTCACCATAATCCCACAACCTGCCTTACAGGGACAGAAAACCCAATGCTCAACTTTATAGGGAATGGCAAAAGGTCTTGAATCACTAAAGCAATGTTGACAGAGAAGAAGAAGATAGAAGGACAGATTTTAAAACATAATCATACAACTACTGTAATCAAAACAGCATGGTAGCAAAATTAATAGCAAACAGATCGTTCAAGGAAATAGAATTGAGAATCCAGAAATAAACTCACACATATATGATTTTTAAAATAAGGGTGATGAGTCCATTTGATAGAGATATAAGTCTCTTCATTAAATGGTGCTAGGAAAATTGGATTTCCACATGCAGAAAAATGGAAACAGATGCACAAAAACAAATGCACTATGGACCAAGAGCCTACATGTGAAAACTAAAGCCACAAAATTCTTGGAAGAAAAAGGTAAAGCAGGAGCAATACCTCCAGACCTAGCTTCTAATAATTATTTAATATATTAACAAAAGCGCAAACCCACAAAAACAAAACATGTAAATGGAATTTCATGAAAAATGTAATAGGTTGTTCAAAAACTTGACCCATTAAGTAAAGGGCAAGCTACCAACTGGAGTATCTTCATAAACCATCTGATAAGAATTGAATATCTGGTAAGAATCTAATAACCAAAAAGAAACATAAACCTCCAACAGCTTATCAACAAAAATATAAATAATCCAATCATAAAATGGGCAAAGGACTTGAATAGACTCTCCAAAGAGGTCATTGAGATGGGCACCAAATTCATGAAAAGATGCTCCACGTCATTGCTTTCAGAGAGATGCAAACCAAAACCACAATAGAATATCATTTGACTTTTCCTAGGATGTCTAAGAAAACAGAAGAACCCAGAAATTAACAAATGCTCATAAAAGTATAGAGAAATTGAAACCCTAACCCACTGCTGGTGGAAATGCAAAAGGGTACCACTGCCGTGGAAAACATGGTGGTGCTCAGAACCCTGAAACTAGAATGAACACGTAACCCAGCAATCCCACTCCTGAGTGTGTATCCCCCAAATTTGAAAAAAAAAAAACTCAGCTACTTCTACAGGCACACCAGTATTCATGGTAGCACTGTGCACAGAAGTCAAAAGGTGAAAACAACCTGAATGCCCACCAAAAAGAGGTGCATGCATACAGTGGAATACAACTTAGCCAGTCGAAGAAATGAAGCCTTGATACAAGCTATTGGATGGATGGAGTTTGAAGGCCAATCACGAAAGAATAAATATTATATGAACATATATTGAATTTATATAAAAAAGAGAATAAAAGGCAAATGTCTAGAGAACAAAGTTTATTCGTGCTTCCTAGGGGTGAAGAAAGAGGAGGGGAGTGGTGTAAACATTAATGATGACAGGACTCTCATGTTGATTAAAGGTAGGCTGTACACCAATTATTGTCATTGCTGTCGATATATCAGACACCTGTAAAAAAAACTGAATGGGTCAGAGCAGACAATGCATAGAGAGGACCATAGGGTAGCCCTCACCACAAGGCACGACATCCTTCATGAACCAAAGCCCTACAGTGCGGGAATTGTGCCCAATCTGACCCCATCACACTGGGGAGAAACACCAAGGGCATGCAACAGAGCAGCAAGGGGAGCAAAGCAATGAAATCCCCGGGGAATACCGAAAACAGACGTTGGAGACAGAGTGTGACACCCTATCAGACTCCACTGGAAACACTACTAGAGGTCAAAAACAGACCTGGAACTATTTACTGGCTTTTCCTTTTTTGTCATTGACTTTCTTTTTGTTGTTGCAATTTTATTTTTGTTTTTCTTTGTTGTTGATACTGTGTTGTTGGCTTTGTCTTCCTTTGTTGTTTTGTTTGACTTTGCCTGGGTTTTGTGCTTATTAATGTCTCTGCATGTCTATCTAGATAAGATAGGCAGGATAAACAATTTGGGGATGAAAACAATGGAATCAATAGTTCCGGGTGATATGGGAGAAGGGAAGGTGGGAGAAAGGAAGTGGGGGGAGGGCAACAAACCCAGGGATAATGAAACAAGTGAACTAAAATCAACAAAGGAAAAGGGCGTAGGATGCCTAGTGGGGCTTAATCAAGGGCAATGTAACAGCGAGGAATTACTAAACCCAAATGAAGGCTGAACATGATGGTGGAACAAGAGGAAGGTAAAAGGAAATAGGAGAAACAACCAGGAGGCAACGGGCATTTATAGAAGCCTAAATACAGGCATGTACGTATGTAAATATATTTATATATGATGAGAGGGAAATAGATCTATGTACTTATATCTATATGTTAAGAATTAATGTAGCAGATTGGGCCTTGACTCAAGTACTCCCTCAACACAAGAATACTTTGTTCTAATAATCCGGCATTCTGTGATGCTCACCTCCCCAACAAGATAGCTAAAGACAAGATGGGTGAAGAAAGCTGATGGTGCCTGGCTATTAAAAGATATAGCATCAAAAATAAAAAGATATAGCATCTTAAAGGCTTGAAGATAAACAAGTGGCCATCTAGCTGAGAAGCAACAAAGCTCACATGGAAGAAACACAGCAGCCTGTGTGATCATAAGGTGTCAATGGGATAAGGTATCAGACCCAAAACAAAACCATAGCAATGTGAATGGGATAGGGTGGGGGGAGAGAAGTGGAGACCCAAAGCCCATCTGTAGACTACTGAACATCCCCTCACAGAAGGGTCACAAGGAAGAAATGAGCCAGTTAGGGTGCAGTGTAGCACTGATGAAACACACAACTTTCCTCTAGGTCTTTAATGCTTCCTCTCCACCACTATCATGACCTCAATTCTACCTTACAAATTGGATTAGACCAGAACATGCACACTGCTACAGATAAGAGCCCACAACACAGGGAATCCAGGATAGATAAGCCCCTCAGGGCCAACAATGAGAATAGAGATACCAGGAGGATAAGGGGAAGGGGAGGCGAGAAAGGGAGAATCGATCACAAGGATCAACATATAACCCTTTCCCAGGGGGATGAGCAACAGAAAAGTGGGTGAAGGGTGACAGAGGATGATGTAAGAGAGGAAAATAATAATCTATAACTTATCGAGGGGTCATGAGGGAGGGCAGGGGAGAGATGAAGAAAAAGTGAGGAGCTGATAGCAAGGGCTCAAGTAGAAAGAAGGTGCTTTGAAAATGATGATGGCAACGTATGTACAAATGTGCTTGACACAGTGGATGAATGTATGGATTGTATTAAGAGATGTAAGAGCCCCCAATAAAAGTATTTCATTTTCTTTAAAAGCTGAATTGGTAAAAGTTGTGGGCCAGATATATTTACAGCCACAAAAGCGCAGCTGTTGACTCTGCTTATGTATAACTCAAAACCTTATGGGATTTAATTTCATGGTTTGCAAGTTTAGAGGCATGGTTTCATGGGACATCCCAAGTAATTGGTCTAATAGCAAGTTTCATGCTTCTGTTCTGTTAGTGACTGGAATCTTAGAAACCTGCAAGTGGCCCTTCAAAGCACAATTGGTGTCTATTTACCTGGAGCAACTGAGGAAGAAGGAGGGTCGGGAATCGGAGGAGGGTGGGGGTGACTAATTGCCTCCATGATCAACTGCTCCCTGTGCCATGAGACCAGTGTCTAGCTACCAGTCCTGAACATTTTGATCGAAGAATCCTGATCCCAAAGGAGGAAATATAGGTTGGATTTTCACATTCTAAATAGATTCTAGACTTTGTGGAGTCACGAAGCTTAGAAGAACCTCTGAAATTCCTGTACTGAGATAACCTTTAAGCCCTAAACAACAACAAATCCCCCGGAATCTTCTTAAAACCAACCCAATAGTTTAACCTATCTAGTAAAAAAGTGTCTGTCCCGAGCATTATTATGTTCTTTGAAGACCATGTACATGAGATGAGAGTGGCAACTTGAACGTTTATATAAGACTCTGTGCTATTAAGGAAGAAACAGCGCAGTGAAGGAGAGTAAGCCGGCGGCACAGCTTGGGGAATGTAATCGCTGTCACCAAATGGGACCTGTGGAAACTGTGAAATTCATGAGTGTTTTGCTGGGGGAATTCACAACAACAAAATCAATAAAATTAAAAACATAAACCTATGGAAGCTAAAAAATAAAAATAAATAAATAAAATTTTTAAAAAAAAACCTATGGAAGCACAATTCCATTCTGATACACACAAGGTCACTACGATTGGAAATCTCCTGGAGAGCAACTTCGTGCGTGTGTGTGTGTGTGTGTGTGTGTGTGTGTGTGTGTGTGTAAACGGGATGTTCAGTCCAACAGAGCATAAGCAATAGACATGAGAGTCTGCTCGAGAGAGACAAATTCGCACACAGGTATGCAAATCTAAGGTTCTCACTGTCAGCGAGTCGATTCGGACTCACAGTGAACCTGAAAACCAAAACCCAAGCTCACTGCCATAGTCAAATCTGACTCACGGTGACCCTACAGGACAGGGTAGAACTGCCCCTGTGAGTTTCTGAGGTTGTCACTCTGTACAGGAGTAGTCTCATCTTTCTCCTACGAAGCAGCCGGTGGCTTCGAACTGCTGACCTTGAGGGTTAGCTGTCCAATGTGCAACCCACTACATCACCACCACCCACTGCTAATCTAAAGGTTACACATAGATATATCCAATAGCTTGCAGAAAGATTATACTCCAAAATTCATTTCAAAATCAGTTTAAAATTCAGGGCACATTTTTACCCATGTGGGGAGAAGGTGATTGTTAATCGGGCATTTCCCAGGCTAGTTTTTAAAAAATTACTTAACCCAAACTACAGTAGAAATGTGAGATTTCTGCAATGAAAAATAAGGAAACCTGCAACCGCTGATGATAAATAAGACAGGGGGGTACATTTTCCCGCAAACCTTGTCTTCATTTATTATGAGGATTGGCGCATGAGGAAAACGGAAGTTTAAATAATGAGAACGCGTTGGCAGGTAGAGCCTCCAGTGGAGTCTAAGGGGCCTTCTGGGTGCTTCTCAGAGCCCTGGAAGTTGATGGCAGAGCTCTGGCTGAGGCTTACCTCCCTCCACACACTGCGGCTTGCCTTTTTCTTGACACGAGTCCAGCGAGGAGTATCCTCTCCTTACATTTTCTTTGTACAGGTGTATGAGGACCACATGGAGCCCCCGGTGGCGCAGACAGTTGAGCACTTGACGACTCAGCAGAAGGCTGGCAGTTTGGTCTCACCAGGCGAGTGGCAGCAGACAGAACTAGAGATCTGCCTCCCGAGGTCACAGCTCAACACTCTGCCACTAACAGCAACAACACAAAGAAGAAGCCCCAAGGCTTTGTCACCCCACCGGATTCGAGTCCTTTTAGGGCTCACCAAGGGAGTCCCAGGGAGACCGGGGATTGCCCTTAGGCACCAGGGACAAGAAATGCTGAGAGGGGGGCTGAGGTCGAGGCTGCACTGAGTGAACTGGGAAGGTAGGGCCTATGGAGGAAGTACCTGAGCCTGCTAGGGCAGAGGGGCAGATGCTGCCAAACTCTCCTGCCTTGTTTCTCACCTGTCACAAGATGCCACAAGATGCCTGCAGCCGCGCTGTTCTCCCACACAGCAGTGTTTCCTCTCAGCCTCTAGAAACCTGGGGCAGCAACCAAGCTATGCTTACCATTAAGTGCCCCCTGATGGCCAGTGTGGGGAATTCTAACACACAAGCAACTTCTGGGTTCCTGCAGCCAAAAGAGGAGAAAAGTTGCACTGCCATAGATTCTGATTGTGGGTGCTGCTACCTAGAACTGCCCCATCGGGTCCCCTTGGCTGCCATCTCTGTGGAAGTAATCGCCAGAGCTATGCTTCGTTTTCATGGCCTCTGGATGGGTTCAAACCACCAACTTTGAGGGTAACCTATTTGTACCACCCAGGGGCCTTCCCCCACCCCCACTGCCCCCCATAACCAAACACCAAAGCCACTCCAACGGGGCCCTTCTGATGCAGGGCAACCCTGTAGAACAGAGTAGAACTGCCCCGTTTTTTCTGAGGCTGTCACTTTCTACAGGAGCAAAGCGCCTCTTCTTCCACTCACAGAGGGGCCGGTGGTTTCAAACTGCTGACCTTGTAGTTAGAAGCCCACTTCAAAACCCGTTATGCCATCATGGCTCCTTGGCCTCCCATATGGGAGGGGAGCATTCTGCTCCTGAACCACCAGTGACCTAAAGAGCTTTTGTAGTCTGTGCCCAAGGCAATTGGGAGCTGATGGAGTGAACCACTGGAAAGCAGGTCTTTTTTTTTTTTAACATTTTATTAGGGGCTCATTCAACTCTTATCACAATCCATACATATGCATACATCAATTGTGTAAAGCACATCTGTAGATTCTTTGCCCTAATCATTTTCAAAGCATTTGCTCTCCACTTAAGCCCTTTGCATCAGGTCCTCTTTTCCCCCCTCCCTCCCCGCTCCCCTCTCCCTCATGAGCCCTTGATAATTTATAGATTGTTATTTTGTCATATCTTTCCCTATCCGGCATCTCCCTTCACCCACTTTTCTGTTGTCCGTCCCCCAGGGAGGAGGTCACATGTAGATCCTTGTAATCGGTTCCCCCTTTCCAACCCATTCACCCTCCACTCTCCCAGCATCGCCCCTCACACCCCTGGTCCTGAAGGTATCATCCACCCTGGATTCCCTGTGCCTCCAGCTCCTATCTGCACCAGTGTACAACCTCTGCTCTATCCAGACTTGCAAGGTAGAATTCGGATCATGGTAGTGGGGGGGGGGAGGAAGCATTTAGGAAGTGGAAGAAAGCTGTCTTCTTCATCGGTGCTACATCAAACCCTGACTGACTCATCTCCTCCCCTAGTCCCCTCTGTGAGGGGATCTCCATTGGCCGACAAATGGGCTTTGGAACAGGTCCTTTACGGCAAGATTTCTTGGAAAGCTTAATTTGTCATTTTGTATTGGGATTATCCAAATGGAGTAATATATGCATATTCGACCACACAACGAGGGTTGTAAGGAATATACTTGGAGAGGTGGGGCTGTACGCATCAGAGGAGCCTGAGGATTTTGAAGGACTCAAAGTGTGGTAATCAGATTTGTGTTTTGGCCAAATAAATTGTGTGGGTCCTTTAAGGGGGGGAGGAAAGGGGAAAGGAGAAGAGGACGGGCCAACAATCAGCTTGCTGGACGGTGATGGGTCTGTGGGGAACTCAAGTGTAATTCCCAATCAATGCATCTTACGTGAAGCCATTACCCATTTGTCGGGGGAGGCTTGTGTGTTACTATGATGGTGAACAGGTTTCCGTGGTGCCTCTAGGCCAAGAGTGGGGCAAAAGGTCCAGTGACCTACTGCTGACAATTAGCCAATGAATAACACATAGATAACAATCGGATATGCAACCAATTATAGATAGGGTGGCAGAAAAACAACAGGCTTTCATTCCAGGGTACATTGGGTCGCCATGAGTCAGGGCCAACTCAATGACAGCCACCAAGAGCAATAAAGCCCTTTCAATGTATTGCTATTAAACACATACTTTGAGATCTACAGGCCTACAAGAGATGGCCCAGACCCTTAACACAGCATCCAAGACCCTGCCATTCTGGCCAAGACATGCCTTTTTCCAAACTGGCTATCTAGGATTCCCCTCAGATGCCATACAGGCCATGTGGTGATTACACAACTGGTGTCAATTTGAGACTATTAAGAGTGAAGGGGTGGAGTTTAACCTGTCAATCAGGTCGCAGCTTGAGGACCTAATATGGAGGCATGACAGAGATAAATAGCTCGCTGGAGGACAGACCCACACTCTCTGCTTCTCCTTCCTACTGGCGGGATGCATGGAGCTACGCTCCTAGAGCTAGAGCCCTGGAGCTGGAGGAGCCACGTGGAGACCCATGCCAGAGCTGAGATGCTTCCACTGCCACTGGATCCACAAGACTTTCCACTCACTGGCCCAATGATGCATTCCGCATCATTGCATGTGTTACGTGAGTCTGAAGAGGAATTTATAGACTGGTATCAGACACATGGGCTAATATCAGACCTATGGACTTAAACTGCACTGGGCTGAGATGTTTTCTTAATATACAATTACTCTTTGATATAAAGCTTTCTTATACATATGAGTATCTATGAATTTGTTTCTCTAGTCAACCCTAACACAGACCGCAAACAAATGCACTTTCAAACTCTGTATTTTTTTTCATACTATTCCTCCCCTTTCTCCAGTGAGCCCCCTCGAAGGATGAGTAACACTATTAAACACTTACTGTGTGCCAAGCATGCTCCATTCAGCTTTTTCCACTCAGGCCCAGAATTTGAGCAAAACACCAACAATGAATCCATTGCCTGCTGTGCTTGGATATGCCCTTCCACCTGGGCCCGGCAGACCCCTTTCCCTACGGGTTACCGCAGACCTCCTGTACAATCCCCCAATTTCCTGTCAGCGGCTTCTTCACTCTTATAGAAAACAACTTTGCAGTCTCTACCTGACCAGTGATTGAAACCTGCATTCATTCATTCAACAGATACTGACTGAGAGCTAGCCAAGTGCCCTCTCAGATGCCTAGTTCCGGTCTCAGAGCCAGACGGCAGTGAGCAGGAGGGGTGGTGGTGGTGTAGGGTGCAGAAATCTTGGGGGTCCTGAGTCGCATCTTCACAACAGGCACCCAAGTCCGTTACTAAAGCTGGAACAAAGCTCCAAAGGGGGCCCTGGTGGCATATGGGGTGGGCGTGGGGTGGGGGTTGGGCTGCTAACTTCAAAGTCAGCACTTGGACTAGACGGGGCTCTCTGTTCCGGTAAAGATATACAATACAGTCTTGGAAACCTCCAGGGGCAGCTCAACCCTGTCCGAGAGGGGCGCTATGAGTCAGAATTCATTTGATGGCAGGGGGATTCGTTTTGTTGTTATGTGCAGTCAAGTAAGTTCTGACTCATCGCGCCCCCTGCGCCCAGCAAGCAGCCTGCGTGGTCCCGCGCCACGCGCAAGCCGGAGCCACTGTGTTGATCCACGTCCTTCACGTCGACCCTCCACTCCACCAAACATGACGTCCTTGGCCAGAGGCTGGGCTCTCCTGATAGCATGTCCCAAGTACGTGAGAGGCAGCTTCTCCGCCACCACTCCGAAGGAATCTTCTGGTTGTACTTCTTCCCAAACCAATTTAGTCATGGCGCCGCTGCCGGGTAAGCGTCAGACTGTTCATTGTAAGGTCAGCAGTTCGAAACGACCGGCCGCCATGAGGGAGAACAAGGAGGCTGTCGGCTCCTGCGCAGATTTCAGCCTTGGAAACGCAGATGGCAGTTGGGTCTCCTTGGTGAAAGGTGAGAATTCAGCCTCTGACCCACCTTTGCCATTTCAATGTTGTCCACGCGTGCTTCCGCCGCATTGACAGTCTTACGTTTGTCAGTGACTCTGGTATGTACGTCTCTAGGAGGGCGTCATCACTAGCCATGTTCAGATTTGTCCATTACCCTTGACAGAAACGCAGTGCCCCTTAAGCAGTGACTTCCCCGTCCCCCCTCATTCCCACGCCGGAGCCACTAATGAATGTTGGCTTCTATACACTCGCCTACTCTAGACATTTCATCTAAGTGAGATCATGCACTAGCGGTCCCTGTGTAACTGGCTGAGTTCATTCAGCATAATATTTCGTTCACGTCGTAGCAAGTATGGGATCTTCATTTCTCTTTATGGCTGATTAATGTTCTATTATATGCAGATACCACATTTTGTTTATCCATTCCCAAAGTAATTTTTAAAATAATGCTTTTCTTCCTCTGCGATGCTCCTTTGTCCCATATTAAACGTTTTTGTGTATGATTGCCTCATTCTGAGGCATCTATTTGATCTAATAAAACAAATATGAAAAAATATGCATGTTTGCCTTAATTTCACACTATTTTAAATACTCTGGTTTTCTGTTTAATATCTAGCAGGTGGTCTATTTGCTCCCTCCTTATTCCTATTTGACAAGACTTTCTCTGAAGTTCTGGCTCTTTTTTCTGTCAAATGAATTTTATAATCTTTTAGTAAAGGTTTGGGAGGGATCACATTTGAATTTATACTGACCCTGTAAATTAATGTAATATTTCCATATTTATATTATTTACTCTTTGAACTCACTAAAAACCAAACTCACTGCCATCAAGATGATTTTACCTCATAGCCAAACCCTAAAGGACAGCGCCGAACTACCCCTCCGGGTTTCTGGTAAATCTTCACAGGAGTGGAAGCCTCCCCCTCCTCTCATGGCGGGACTGGCGCTTCTAAACTGCTGACCTTGCGATTGGCAGCCCAGTGCACAACCCCCCTACACCAACAGTGCTCCTCCTTTGTACCCAGGCATGGAGTAGTCTTTTATATCAGGTCTTCTCGAGGAAAAAAAGCAATTTTCTTTATTTATCAAATCATAGATTCTGAATTAATTTCTATGACAGGGGCTATCATGCCTTCAAATGTAAACGAAACCCTCCTCCTTCCCAGTGAGGCCATCTAGACTCAGGGCTTTTGGAGAACCATGTTCCTGATCAGTTTCTTTTTTTTTTTAATTGTTTTCTTAAGGGCTCATACAACTCTTATCACAATCCATACATCCATCAATTGTGTAAAGCACATTTGTACATCCGTTGCCCTCATCATTCTCAAAACATTTCCTCTATACCTAAGCCCCTGGCATCAGCTTCTCATTTTCCCCTCCCTCCCCGCTCCCTCCTTCCTCATGAACCCTTGATAATTTGTAAATTATTATTTTGGTATATCTTGCACTGTCTGACATCTCCCGTCACCTACTCTTCTGTTGTCCATCCCCCAGAGAGGAGGTTACATGTAGATCCTTGTAACTGATTCCCCATTTCCAGCCCACCCTCCCCCGACCCTCTCAGAATCACAACTCACACCACTGGTTCTGAAGGGATCATCCGCCCTGGATTCCCTGTGTTTCCAGTTCCTATCTGTACCAATGGACATCCTCTGGTCTAGCCAGATTTGTAAGGTAGAATTGGGATCATGATAGTGGGGAGAAGGAGGAAGCATTTAGGAACTGGAGGAAAGCTGTATTCTTCGTCATTGCTACGTCGCACCCTGACTGGCTCATCTCCTCCCCGAGACCCTTCTGTAAGGGGATGTCCAGGGGCCTACAAACAGGCTTTGGGTCTCCACTCTGCACTCCCCCCCTCATTCACTATGATTTGATTTTTTATTCTGATGATGCTTGATACCTGACCTGATCAGTTTCTTTAATGATGCCCCCCACTCATTTACTGAGGAGACTAATATCTATTTAAAGTACCTACTATGTGCCGGGCCCAATTCTGGACTAAAAGAATACAGCAGGGAACAAAACAGCCTTCTCTTACAGTCGTTTTTAAAGAAATAGAGTTATCTCAAAATAAAGACTTTGAACGATAACCATTTGAAAACAGAAACCACAGTTCTCTCTTCCCAGGAGGCTCAGCTTCTCATGGGGAGAAGAGGGAATAAGCAAACAATAAGGAGTATGTCGTCTCAGATGTCAGGAAGTGCTGCGGCAAAGAAATTCGAAACAGGCCGAGCGCAGAGGCCGTGCTTAGAAGCCGGTCAGGGTGGCCTCTGTCCGCAGCACATTTGAGCAGGCACTAAAGGGGGCGGTTTAGGCTTTCAACTTCCGACTAGGTCAAACATGGGAGCAGCTCCATTTTTCCATTCTCTCTGCACAGCCCGCCACCCCCACCCTGAGGACGTTATCTATTGCATTGGCATTTTCAAATTTATCAGCAATTTCATATGCTTTCCTTTCATGTTTTCAAAGCCTCTCTATTTCTGTCATCATTCCCAGCATTTCACCAGTATCTCTGTCTGTCTCCGTTTGCTTTTGCTTTTCTTCATTACAGTTTGCCTGCCGCCATATTTCAACCTTGTTTTTAATCAAACGAGGCAGCTAGAGGACATCGATATTAATGCTATTGTTTGCCTGTTTTCCCATTTATTCTTTCCTACTTTTCCTTTATTTCTTCCTTACTCATCTTTATTTGGGGCTTTGCATTTTAATAGTTCTGAATTGCTGCATGAATCATCATTTTGGTCATTTAATGATTTCTAGGTTTGATAGTGAAGTCGTTTTATTTAAAATACAAATCAGATTTTTAAAAGTTGTTTTACTGTGGGGAAAATATATACACATCACACACCTCCGCCAGGTGAACATGTTTCAGGCACAATACAGAGCTAAGGAAACCTTGGCATGTACTGGCTCAGGGGCTGAGGGGCGGGTTGCACGGACACTACGGGTTCTCATGGGTGTAGTTCTGGTTTTCAAAATCGACACTTTATTCTTGAGTGCCTCCTTTTGGAAGGCCTTTGGACAATTCCAAATATGAGATTTCTGACATTAATTTCGAGTGTCATATATTGCGAGCAGAAGGCTGCTCCTATGACACCTCTCTTCAACTGTACTGCGGTTTCCGTTGCCCAGCTTCAAAACGATGTCGCAGATCTTTCTTTGAAAACGGGCTGGGTCACTCCAAGACCCAAGCCAACAGTCGAGATGGCTACAGGAACTTGGAAGAAGAGCAAAATGTCAACAGGAAATCAGCTTCAAAGGACTGACTTTGATGCAGAAGGGACAAATAGCAGCCTTTGCATCTGCTGTGAGACAGGCACCGGATTTTATGATACAAAGTCTATTATCTTGGTCAATGTTAAGGGAGTATTCTTGATAAATGGGGGGGGGGGAAAGCGTTCAAGAACTAGAGGAAGGTTTTGAGTTTCATCTAGCTCAGAAGCAACAAAACCCACATGGAAGAAGCACCCCAGCCTGTGTGATCGCAAGGTGTCGAAGGGATCAGGTATCAGGCATCATCAGAACAAAAATCTTATCATAGTGAATGAGGTGGGGAGTGCGGAGTGGAGACCCAAAGTAGGCCACTGAGATCCCCTTGTAGAGGGGTCTAGGGGAGGAGACAAGCCAGTCAGGGTGTGATGTAGCAATGATGAAAAATACAACTTTTCTCTAGTTCCTAAATACTTCCTCCTCCCCCACTATCGTGAGCTTAAAGAACTTGTTTCCCAAATCCCTGTAGCTCTCTTGGATAGGTGGCCTGTCCCCCTCACCTTGCTGAGCAAGTTCCCACTTTCCTTTCAAGATTTGGCACACCCATCACCTTCTCTAGGAGGGCTTCCCACGGAAATGAGCTGGGTGCCCATCCTCTGTTCTTGTAGTCATTGCTAGTCATCCATCTGTCATCCACCCGAGAGACCCGTGGGGCCAGCAGCCATTGAGGGTTTTCCATGACGGAATAAAGGAATGACAAAGGAACAGAGTCGAGAAGAGAATTAAAAATCTGAGGAGTCAACATAAGCAAAACCCTCACCCTACTGTACCCCTGGACCCAGCAGGTGATGGCTGGGGCTTTACAGGTAATACTGAGACTACTATTAGCTCATTCATTTGCAGAAGGCTTTACTGTCCACACAGAAGAGCCCTGGTGGCGTAATGGCTATATACTGGGCCACTAGCCACAAGGTCAGCAGTTCGAAACAAGCAGCCACCCTGTGAAAGAGTGATGCGGTTTTCTACTCCCAGGATGACTGTCTCAGACAGGCACAGGGCCACACTGCCCTAGAGTCGCTGTGAACTGAACAGGACTGGATGGCAACAAGTGTGTCGGTGGGTGTTTGCTACTGTCCACACAGATTATCCTAAGTGAATGACCTCATTCGCTCTTCTCAACAATCATAGGCTGCTCTAATCCTATCTTACAGAATCTGCCCCATCCATTCGTGTGCTGGGAGCTACACCACCAGTACTTTGAATGCCAGCAGGTCGCCTGCACCTTCAGGTTTCAGCCTGGCAGGTTTCAGCAGAGCTCCCAGACCAAGACAGACCAGGAAGAAAGGATTAGGATTCTACTTATGGAAATCAGCCCAAGAAAGCTCAATGACAGGTTCGACTGGGCAAATTCATTCTAAAAAAATCAGCCTCATTGGACCACCTGAGACCCTGAGACATATCACCCTGCAGTGCTTTTTAAGCCCAGGAGCGTAAACCATCCCGGGCTCACCTTTAGCAGGAAAGCAGAATGACACACCAAGTAGAGGACATTACCCATTCGATAGGTGCGCCACTGAAAACGACCTGGACGTATTGCAAAGTTCAACGTTTAACCCCAAACAAAAGTGAGACGCTAAGGGACAGGGAGCTCGAGTGCCAGCAAACCTCATTTTATTGTGCTTTGTTTTCTTTTACTTTGCAAAGAATTCTTTTTTTTACAAGCTGAAGGTTTGCAGCAGCCCTGTTTGAGCAGGTCTATTGGTGTCGTTGTTCCAGCAGCAGGGCTCACGTGGTGGCTCCGGCATATTTTGGAAGCTCTCACAGCAGTTCAACCTATTCATAAGGCTTTTGCACACTCAAAAGGCTATAGTATAAGGCAAACAGTGTTTATACGCATGCGGAAACCAAAAAGTTCATGGGATTCACTTTAGTTCAATATTCAGTGTTTTGCAGTAGTGGGGGTGGGGGTGGGGGAAGCTTCATGATATCTCCAAGATATGCCTGTACTGAAAATGGAATGACCAGAGCACAAACAGATTGCTGACACAATGTGAAAAACAAAAACAAAACCCAGGGAGCCCTGGGGTGTAATGGGTATGTGTTAGGCTGGGATCTGGAAGGTCAGCAGTTTGAAACCACCATGCACTCCTTGGGAGAAAGATGGGGCTTTCTATTCCTATAAAGAGTTATAGTTTCATGAACTCACAGGGACAGTTCTACCCAGTCAGCATCGACTCAGTGGCTGTAAGTTTTGTTTGGTTTTGGGGTGGATGACCACAGTACATGGTCTGATATGGTGCTAGAAGATGAGTCCTCTCAGTTGGAAAGCATGACATAGTGGTCCTAACAATGAACTAGAACAGAGCATCATGAGGATGGCAGAATATTGGGCAAAGTTTCCCTTATATTGTACATAGGGTCACCCTGAGTCAAGCCTCCTCAAAGACAACCAATGATGACTACAAGCTTATTTTATAAGTGCTGCCAGTAATCAAGTTGGGCTTTGAGGTCAGCAGTTCAAACCCACAAAATGCTCCTCGGGAAAAAGATGAGGCTGTGTGCTCCTGTAAAGATTTGGAGCCTCAGAAACCCTGTATCAGGTTGCTATGAGTGGGACTTGACCTGGTGGCAGTGGGTTTGGGGGAAACATTCACAGACTGAAAGACTGGGTCTGGTCAGAGTCACATAGTTGGCAAATCAACACAGTCAAGGCCAGCTCAGATTCCCCTGCCACACTGACAGTGGAACGTAAGTCCCTCCTATGATTATATCCCCCCCCCCCCACGCATGCACACTCCTTGCAGCTCCACTGGAGGGGACTATAAATTCTCTCCCATCTTCACAGCTTGGCACTGGAGTCTTTCTTGTTCAGACTCTTTAATCAATGCTTTAAAGGGAATTCATGACATGATCCCCGATGTTACCTGCTCATTCATTCATCTTCTTGGATGGACAATAAACATTTACTAAGCCCATGAGTGAGGCACCAGCTACTCAGCTGGTCTCTGGACACTCCAACCAGATACAGACTGGGGGTGAGGGACCTTGGAGGTAGCCCACCTTGGAGGGCAGCCCCATGTCAGTCCACAACCACCCCATGGCACTTCCAGGATGTCCCTCCTGGATCTGCCCCAGCCCTGCCTCCTCCTCCCCCATCCTTCCTGGTTGGTGCCCCACCCCCTCTTTTATCTCTCCTCACAAAACGCCTATTCTCTTTTTGCACAAGACACTTTCACAATAGTTAATCTATTCAGTCAAAGCCAACAGCAACCAAAACACTGGTTCCGCTTTCCTCCTGGGCCTGCACATATTTCCACAGGGAGGAGACGCACAGCCTTTGCAGTGTAACTTCCTGTTTGTGTGTCTCTTACAGAGTGGAAGCTCCTTGAGGGCCAGCTGGAGTCTTTACCTACCTGCTGTAGATGAATGAGAAATCTAGGCTTTTTGTTGTTGTTGTAAGTATGTATGATTGTTGAAAAAGAATAGAATCATAAGAGTTTGGTAAATAAACTAAAGAACCAAGAGGAAAAAAATAAAATCACCTACAATTCCCACAAACAGAATTAACTTTTTTACTTGTATTATCTTCCAGATATTTTACGTGTGTTTTATGGGTAAACATATATATAGTTATAGTCATAAGCAGCCCTGGTGATGCAGTGGTTAAGCACTGTGTTGCTAACCTTAAGGCTGGTGGTTTGAATTCACCAGCTGCTTCTTTAAACAAAGGCTTGGCTGTCTGCTTCTGTAAAGATTGACAGCCTTGGAATTGCAGTGGGGCAGTTCTACTCTGTCCTATAAGGTCCCTATGACTTGTATTTGCCTCAACACCACTGGGTTTATATGTACATACACAATTTTGCAAAAATAGAGTTCTGCTGCCTGTGCAACGTGGCTTGGTCAGCATCTCACAAACATTTCCCTGGTCATTAAATATTCAAAATATGGTTTCTAGTAGCATAGCGTTATATCAAAAATGCATGCCATGACTTCTTTAAACATTTCCCTATAATTGGATATTTAGCTTACTGTGGAGTGGAGTTCTTAATAGGGCTGTTCTGCCCATGTCTCTCTGTAACTCCCACCAAATGATCAGGTGGGACCAGGCAAATAGGGCAGGTGCAACACTAACAGAGGGAATTGGTCCGTTTTTTGGTTGCCACCTGTTGGCTATAGGATGAACTCTCAGCAGGGGAGAGAGAAATCCCAGGGCCCTTGGGAGAAGAGTCAGTAGAGCTCATTCAAGATCCCTGTCTGCTGTTGGAAGTGGCAGAGGCTCCAGAGGCTGAGGCAGGGAGACCATGAGGCAGAGCAGAGGAGCGGCACCAACACTGAGACTTGAGGCAGAGCAGCGGGCAGGCTTCTGGCCCATGGAGGCGGAGGCCAAAGGACCACGTAACTGAGGCTGAGACTGGAAAGAGGCAGTTGATGCCTCAGGAGAGGTGCTGCTGTGGACCGATGACCAGATCCTCCATGTTTTCTCTTCCTGGCGTGGGGTGACCTGTTTACCTCCCTAATAAATCCGCCTGTCCTCCACCCACAATCATGAGTATTGGCTGCAGGGTCTGTGTGGCCACTGCAAGGAATTCTCGAACGCAGCAGAAAAGTAGAGTATGAGAGAAATGACTGGCGTCCGCATAGGCAAAGCAAGATGGCAGAGGCATGTTGATCTCTGCCTCATGGCAATAGGGAAGCCAGAAGAGGTCAGATGTGTGCCCTCCCCCTCCTCTCGACATTTGCTGCAGCCCTAAACCAAAGTCACTTGTTCAAACCCACCAATCACTCAGGGAGAAAGATATAAGGCTGTCCGCTCCTGTAAAGATCTGGAGCCTCAAAAGTCCTACAGTGGGCGACTATGAATTAGAGTTGACTCAGAGTATGTGTGGATTCTGGTTTTTATTTTATTTCTGCCAACATAAGTGTACTTTGACTAACATCCAAAATACAACAGTGAATTACTTAATATGGTGCTTCTATGGGGGAAGATGCTGATCAGATTATACGATTCAGCTGAGTGATTGCTAGCCTGGGGGTACCAAATGAGCCATCTCACCAGCAAGATGGGAGGGATCTCACGACCTGTGAGAGACACATGCCAGGAGGAGAGCATGTCCCTTGGACCCAGAGATTCCAGGACATTGAACCTCCTTACTCCAGGAGACAGTTTCCATAGCAGAGGAGTGGCCAAGCAGCAGCAACAGCTGAACCAAAGTCAGAGCATCAAACAGAACATTGAACTTCCAGGTGAGTGAGCGAGCACGTGAGCAAACGAATGTGAATGCAGCGGTGATAAGATGGGCTGAATTGGGGCATGTTCCACTGGCGCTTATTGACTTGATCCACAGAGGCGAGAGGAGAGGAAGGGCTGGCTGGTGAGAAGTTAGGGGGTTGTTCAGACCCCAGAGCCTCCTACCCGTGGGGGGCTGTGGCTGAGAGAGTGTGAGAAAGGACCAGCTAGTATGCATTGGAGAGAGATGCATGGACCCTCAATCTTGCAGCTGGTACCCAATTGACCTAGTGTGGATGGCTAGGGCTGAGATGACCAGATCTAGCACACGAAAAGGGAGAGAGATGTTGGACACTGTGAGCTGGGGTAAGCTGCTGAAATGTGGCTTGCTCTGGCTGGAACTGGCTTATGAATGTAGTCGGTCAAAGCTCCAGCAGGAACTGACGGTCCCTTCAGTTTAAAGAACATGCTTGTCTCCAGAGAGCACTGGGCTGACAGGGACGGGCAGTTTAAAAGCTGACGAGCTAAAAGAGGGCCATGAGATGGCTGGCTTACAAGATTTTGTGGTGTGTCCGCAGGAAAATGATTTAAAGGGGAAAGTGAATTCTTCATGTATGAGAAGCAAAATGGCTGGAAGAGCCACAGGGTGGCTTACAATGCAGTGAATGATTTAATATGGCTCTGCTCCTCATAGCCTTTGTTACCCCCACCCAAGACCTTGCATTGCCTTGATGACTGTGGGTAAGAAGTGGGGGTATGTGAATACTGATTGGATTACATGATTCAGCTGAGTGATTGTCATCCTGCTGGGTGTAAAGTGAGCCATCTCAGGAAAGGAGGGGGCTCATACCAGCAAGAGAGGAGCCAGGAGTAGGTATGTCCTTTGGAGCCTGAGATTTCTGGGCATCGCGCCTCCTGGATGCAGGAGACAACTTTGACACCAGACGAGTGACAGAAGAGTAGCCGCCGCAGAACCAGGAGCCAGTGTATAAGCAGAGCTATGGACTCCCTGGGCCACAGAGCAAAGAAAGCTACATGTTTTTAGGGCTGGTAGCTGGCTTGTGGAGTGGGGTGCCTCTGGGCACTTAATTGGGGGAACTAGGTTTGCTGCCCCACAGAACTTGAGCTGCGTGTCTTTGAGCTGAGGCTTCTAGTGGAATACCATGCCCTTTGGGTATTTACTAGAAGCACTAAAAAGTTTGTAACATTGCCTGAGCGGGGCAGAGGCTAGGCCAAGAGATGAGTAGAAACCCTTTAGGGGCGTTCTATTCTGGCCTGCCACTGAAAAATTGTCCCCTGAGCATTTCTCACCCGAACTGTGACCTATTAACTTTTCAAAATCATTTTATTGGGGGCTCATACAACTCTTATCACAATCCATGCATACATCACTGTGTCATTCACATTTGTACATTTGTTGCCACCATCATTCTCAAACCATTTGCTTTCTACTTGAGCCCTTGGTATCAGCCCCTCATTCTTGCACCTGTTAACTCTCTAAGGCACCCTACAATCATGGGCATGATCTGCGAGCCCTGTGTGGCCGCTGCAGGGAATTCTCGAAGCCAGCTGAAAAGTAGAGCTGTGGGAAGGGCAGTTGGTGTCAGAATTGGTAGGAAGGTTGGACAACGAGGCACGTCTGACCCTTGCCTTGTTGCCTTGTGAGACGGGCAAGGGCTGATGTGCCCCACATCATTGTTTATTTGTTTGTCTGTTCAGTTAACATATGTCTTTGATCACATTGCCGATTATTTCTTTCAAACAGATGTTTAGAAATAGTGACTGACTCAGAGTCTAAACTTTGAAACTTCTCTTGGCCTTTCCACAGCTGTGAATAAATAAAACCAAATTCAATGCCCTGAAGTTGATTCCAACTCCCGTGTGTCAAAGTTGTACTGTACTCCAATAGGCTTTTAAGTAGCCCTGATCGTTTAGGACAAAAGATTGCCAGGCTTTTCCTCTGAAGCACTTCTGGGTAGATTTGAACCCCAAGCCTTGCAGTTGGTAGCCAAGCACAAACCATTTGTGCCACTCAGGGACCTACATCAGTGAATAAAAGTGCCTGTCTTACTACATGTTTGCTGCGATATGTAGCACCATTGTGGCATCTGTTTTAAATAAGAAAATGGAAGTTAGTCTGCTCATGGTTTTCTTTGGCTGTATTTTAATTTTTAAGTATAATCAAATAATGCAAACCCATTTCTATGCAGTCAATTCCAGCTCATGGCAACCCAAAGTAGGATTTCCAAGGTGGTACATCTTTTTTTTTTTTTATCAAAAGCTGTTGCTTTTGTAATTTTTTTATAAATCATTTTATCAGGGGCTCTTACAGCTCTTATAACAATGCATACATCCATTGTATCATGTACATTTACACATATGTTGCCATCATCATTTTCAAAATATTTTTTTGTTTTCTTTAACCTTAACAATCTTTTTAAAATCATTTTATAAGAGCCTCATGCAACTCATCACAATGCACACACACATCAATTGTGTCAAGCACATTTGTACACTCATTGCCCTCATTATTCTCAAAACATTTGCTCTCCGCTTAAGCCCCTGGCATCAGCTCCTCATTTTTCCCCTCGAGGTGGTACATCTTTACAGGAGCAGGCAGCTCCACCTTTCTCCCACTGTATTCTTGGTGGAAACCAGTCTTGGAAACCCACCAGTGCAGCGGTTCTCACCTTTGGGGGTGGAACAACCCTTTCACTGGGGTTGCCCGATTCATCACAGTAGCAAAATTACAATTATAAAGTAGCAATGAAAACAATTTGATGGTTGGGGGGTCAGCAAAATATGAGGAACTGTATGGAAGGATCGCGGCATCAGGAAGGCTGAGAACCGCTGCTCGCAGGGCAGTTCTACTCTGTCCTATAGGGTCACTCTGGGTTGAAATTGGCATGAAGGCAGCAGGTTGGTGCATTTTCATTTTGGGTTTTATATCGGACAGAGTAGAACTTCCTGATGAGGAGCCGTGGTGGTATTGTGGGTTACTCCTTAGGCTGCTAACCACAAAGCCAGCAGTTCGAAACCAGCAGCCACTGTGCAGGAGAAAAATGAGGCTCTCTACTCCCATACAGAGCATAGTCTTGGAAACCCACAGGGCCTGTCCAAGGGTCAAGATGAGTCAGAATGAATGCACGGGAAGGGAGGGAGCCGAGAGAACTGCCCAATAAGATGAAAGGTTGGAAGATTCGGGATAAAGGGGGTTGTCTCCACAGACTGCCTCCGCCAAACAAAATCCCTTTTCCTCCTTAAAGTTACTTGAATTTACAAAAGTGCGTCTGCCGTGTGAATTCTTTCAGCGTGGAGAAGCAAGAACCAGGGAAAACCAGCCCAGGAATCTAGCAAGGGTCACCTGGACTGTAATGTTTATGGGGACAGACTGCCAGGTCTTTTCTCCCTTAGAACCACCGCTGGGTTCAAACTGACCACCTTTCCGTCAACAGCTTGGTGCTGAGCCCCTGTGCACCAGGCCTCCTCACCCTGCCCAACACCCGGAAAAAGAAGACACCCAGGTGGCGCTCACTCCCATCTATCCATGCAGACTCGATCCATGCTTTCTCTCTCCCCCCCCCCCATCCTTCCCAACCCTGACGGTTTCCAAACTGCTACTGTACAGAGCCTTATGAATGAATGGTGGGAGATGGCAGGAGGCCTTGTGAACTGGAACAGAGTCCTGGGAACTTAATGACCAGAGTCCCCGGCAGCCATTCAAAGTCCTTCCAGTTCCCTCCAGGCCCACCATGCTTCCCACAGCCCCTATTTAGTTTTAGTTGAACCCGGGGTCTTCCACCCGCTCAGGATATTTTTTAAAACGATCACTTTGGGTTGGGTTTGGCCACTGACGGACACAGGTTGAAGTGATCACCTGTTAATCTCCCAGCAGCTTCACTCCAGGGGCTGAACTGGTGGAAATGCTAAAGAGCTGCCTTTCCTCCCTTCCCTCGGCTTGCAAGATGCCTGCATTTGCAGAGATGGAAATGAGGGTTCTGGAAGGTCTGCGGCATGAATTCATCTCCCTTCAGGGAAATCATGAGTTTTAATAAATCTTATAATAACAAACCTGCCTTCGCATTTCAGCTCTGGTGTGGCAATGGAAGGGCCTCTGAAATGCATGGTAGTTGGGAAGGGCGGGGTGGGGAGGAGGGGAGGGGTAGAGGTCCCCCTCCACTGTTTCTGCATCAAAACAGCTGATTCCTTCTCTCCGCTAATCCAGGAATTGGTGCAAAAGACAAGCTACATTTTTGGCCACTAAAGATGAGAGTTCGAATCTACCCAGAGGCACCTTGGGAGCAAGCCTGGCCATCTATCTACTTCTGAAAAGACTGTAGCACAGGACTACTCTGACGGTGGGGGGGGGGGTGTGCGTGGGGGCAGGGCGCCAGGAGTCAGAAATGACCGCCACTGTGTTTTCTGATGGTGGGAAGGCAGAGCGTTTCCCCGTGGATTTGAACACACCAGGATTTGGCCGAGTTGTGACAGCTAACGATGAACTTAGGCCCTTGACAGCACCTGTGAACATTCACACAAGTTTTACAATTTATCATACATGATCACTTTCAATATAATGTATCATGTTGTGTATACATCTAATTATGTATTTTATGTATCAATATATTATGTATTATATCCTATCATCATTTAGCGCTTGCATACAGCCCAACAACCTCAAGAGATTGGCATTATTGACGTTGAAAATATCTCAAGTTCAACAATTGGGTTAATCAGGATACATGCATTTTATGGAATAAGAATATTAGTGAGGTGTTATCTTTCAGGGTACAAGTGGGTACATACAATTTGGTTAATTTGTGATAAAAATGTATACATGTATCATTTATTTAGTAATATAGTCTTTCTCTATTATACATATTCCCATATAAGTCATGTGGATATACAATATCTAAGGATACACACCACAAAGTCATCTCTCTAAAATGAGGGTTTCATTTTTGCTTAGTTGAATTTTCAACTTTCTCAATGAACTTGTGTTATAAAGAAATCACGTAAGTATAAAATGTTTACAATACAGGAGCTGGGATGGGGGTGTGTGTCTGGGGCATTTTATAGGTGTCGGCCTGGCTAGGGGGGAGGGGGTTCCCTTTGCTGGTTGGTGTCTGCTTGCATCCAGGGGGCATTTTTCTGGTACCAAGTAAATCTGTAGGTTGTCTGGAGAACTTGGGAACAAGCAAAGGATTACGTGGTTCTGAGAGCTTTAGTTCAGGTTCAGAGTCTCTGTCCTTCCCCTGGAGCCCCTGCTCCCCAAGTGTGAACCTTGGGTACGTAGTCTCCCTGGACAAACCCAGGTGTTGGCTCTTTAGGGTCCTATTGGTTCTCCAGTCTGCCATCTAAAGCACTGACCAGCTTTTCACACCCACAGCAGTCACACTCCAGTCGCATTCCACAGGATGACACCCAAGCCAGCTTGATCAGACATAGGTGTTGCCCCAGGCCCAGCCACCCAATGTGACACAGGGCATCTTTGAAGGAATGCGACTTGTTTCTGGGGTGATGAGTCACACTGGTTTCAATCAGAGCATAGTCTCATTTCCAGGTTTTGAGGGCGCCTCCCTGTCACTCCTATATAATAACAAGTTAAGGCTTATTGGTGCTTATGTACCACAGCCATAGGCATGGGATCATGAAAGGAGATTGACAATCTTATGAGGTGGGTATTTTCCACCTTTCACAGATGCCAACATCTGGAGCGGTCAACTTGCAGGAGCCACGCAGCAAGTTAAGGCTGAGCTCTTAAATATGAGATAGTCTCCATAGTCTCGGGAGTCCTGGTGGTGTCGTGGTCTCCCATTGGGCAGCTAATTGAAAGGTCGCTAATTCAAAACCACCAGCCAGTCCACTAGAGAAAGACAGGGCTTTCTACTCCCGCAAAGAGCTAGTCTCAGAAACTCGCAGGAGGCAGGCTCAATTCTATCCTGTATGGTCACCATGAGACAGCATTGTCTATAGGCTTTCTTACCCCATTTTATAAAACTCTAAATCAGTGGTTCTTAACCTGTGGGTCATGATCCCTTTGGGGGTCGAACGATCCTTTCACAGAGGCCACCCAATTCCTAACAGTAGCAGTATTACAGTGATGAAGTAGCAATGAAAATGATATTATGGTTGGGGGGAGTCACCACAACAGGAAGAACTGTATGAAAGGGTCGTGACAATAGGAAGGTCGAGAACCACTGCATCATACCTTCAACCCACAGAGCTAGCTGGCGGCCAAGCCAAGACTGGCATATCTCCATGACATTCAACTCATTCCTCTCTCCCCACTCCATCCCCCGCCCCACCCCCCCATGTAGCCCAACACCCCTCTCCCTCTGCCTAGTTGTACTCCAAACTGTAGCAAGCTCTGGGGCAGTTTCCCCCATCTGAAAGAATGCGTTGTCTGGCCCATACAGGTATCTAGGGCAGGCCCACTAATCTAGATGGCACCCCCTCTAGGAAGTTGACCCTGATACCCCTGTCCAAGCACCCTTTGGTGACACCTCCTTGGTTCTCCTTGTCCCTAGCAAGGAGATGAATGTGGTTGCCACTCCTTTTGCCCCATTCCCCACCACTGCAAAGCAAGGCCTGTGTTCCTTTGGGGGTAATTAGATCCTCAGCACCCAGCGGCTAGTGGAGGATGAGCACTCAGGAGGCACTGATTTGTTGAAATGAATGTGTTTAGGGGATTCCGCTGGGTGTGGTGAGTAGGAGGGGACACTGACAGGGATGTGGCTTCTCACGTGCCCTATAAGGCTACTTGCCGGTTGGTCAAATGCTCTGGGGTCAACTGGGTCAAGTGCACGGAGAGTAAAACCAAGGTGTCTGTGCTGCTGAACCCCTCTCTCAGGCCTCCGTTTCACTCTCAGTCAGAAAGACATCATGTTCTGAGTGACTGGAGTCAATGCTCACTGATCTGGGGGCTGGTGGAGGGTGGGGCGAAGGACGGTGGCCTTGGGGCTTCCGTCTCAAAAGGCCTAGGCCTCCGAGGTGGGGGGAGGAGTGGCAGGTCCTGTCCCCCAGAAGCTGCAGTGACTAGGGGAGAGACAATGGGGCCCAGCATCTGCTCCTCGCTGAGAGAAGGGACCCTCCAGTGAAAAGACAGGGAGAGCAGGGAAGTGTGGGAGGAATTGATGAGGAGAAGGGGTGGAGCCAAGGAGATGCAGCCGGGAGGAAGGGAAGGGAAGGAAGAGGCCGGGTGAGGATTCCGGCTCTCCTTCCTCTCTGACCGGGTCTGGAGCTGTAGCTTGGTTTCGCATTGTTTCACAAGGAAGCTGGGGGGGCGGTGGGGGGACAGTGGGACTAAGACCTCGAGGTGCACTTCAGCTGCTGGCAGCAGCCCCAGACCACAGGCCAGATATCCAGCAGGTGCTCAATACTTACTTGGGAAAATGAGACGTGTGTGGGCAACTTTGCTTTGGGAACTTTTGCCCAGTGTTCACTCCTTCGTAGAAGCAGCCCAGGGCGGCGCGGGGCTTGGGAGCACGCCCAGGCGCCCCATGAATAATGGACCCTTCCTGGCCGCCCTTCCCCAGGGCTCCGGGTGGGCCGGCGTGGAGAAGGGGGCTCCAGGTCGCAGGGTGAAGGGCGTTCTGGGCGTTGGAGGCTGGGGTCCCGCCTGCCCCAGCGTCCTGTTCCGTAGAGATTCGACTGGGTCAAGCCGTGGGCTGGGCAAGGAACCTCACCGGCCTGCTCCCACGGAGAGCAGTGCGCCAGGGGAGGGTCGGTGCCTGAGCTGCGGGGACCCCAGAGCAGCCATCCCGGCTGCCCCTCCGAGTCCCTGCCCGTCCCTGCGCTCGCTGCCCTCTGCCCCCTGAGCCTGGCCGTCCAGGGCTTTGCAAACAACTGTTTAAAGGCGCTTTTACAGTTGAGTGCTGGGCAGGGAGGTTTGTTTCAAGCCCATCTGCCTACTTTTAAAATGTATTAAGTAAAGAACACACCCAGCCCAGCACCTCTGGCTAGGGTGGGGGTGGCCTCCCCCGCCCCTCACACGCAGAGCCCCACCCACGCCCCCGCTCCCACGAGTTCTCCCTTCGGAAGGGGACCCCAGGCTTCCCAAAGGGGACAGAGCCCCTGGGCCCCTTTGTGGCCGCTTTGGGGGGGGGTGCGGCATTGCCCTGGGAGGTTCTGTCGCTCCATCTCGCCCCTGTTTCAGTTAATCTTTGTTCCCCTTTTCTGCTGAGGGGAGGGGAAAGAAGAGAGAGAAAGAAGGAAAAAAAGGCGTGACTAGATTTTCAAACGAAACTCCCACAGCAAACAAAACCCTTTTAGAGAAATAAGAAAGGAGGAAGAAGGAAGAAAAGGGGGGGGTTGAAGAAAGAGAGCGAGAGACAAACACAGAACCTCCAGGCTTTCCACTGGAGTGGGAGAAAAAGAAAGACAAATCCTTCCTGGGGCAGACAGAGACGAGAAAACTTGGGCTGACAGGAGGAGGGGGCTGGGGGTGGAAGGAAGTGAGAAAACAAAAGAGAGATAAAAGGGCTGCTTTTCTGCCTCTTCCTCTGCGAGCTGGGTTAGGAGGAGCTGTTTTGCATCCCTTCGCGTCAGCCCTGCCTCACTCCCTTCTTCCAGGGAGGGGGAGAGCGCGAGCCGGGAGGAGAGCGCGAGGGGGGGGGGAGAGAGAGGGAGAGAGGAGGGGGGGAGAGAGAGGGAGAGAGAGAAAAAGAGGAGCCGGAGGGAGGCGGCGGGCGCGCGTGGAGGCGGCCGGCGCGCAGCAGCAGCAGGCGGCGGGCAGCCGAGCCCCCGGCCCACCGAGGCCCCGCGCAGGAACCGCGCCCGGAACCGCGGTGAGTGTCCCGTGCGGGCCCCGGCCCCGCCGCCCGGGCGGCGCGCCGGCGGGGGCGCGGGGGGCGCGGGGCTGGGGCGCTGCGGCCGCGGCCGGCCCGCCCCCCGCCTCTCCCCGGGGACGGCGACGGCGGCGGCGGCGCGCAGGCCCGCGGCGCGCGGCAAACATGTCGTCTTTTCCTTTCGCTTCCACATTCCCTCCTGCCGGCGAGCCGGAGGGAGAAAGGCAGCGGCGGGGCGCGGGGGAGAGATGGCGTCTGGGGGAAGGGAGGGAGCGGGGGAAGGGAAAGAGGGCGAGCGCGAGGAGCGCGCGAAGGAGGGAGCGAGGGGAGAGCCGAACTGTAAGCACCGCGGCGGCGGCGGCGGCGGCTCGCGCGCCCGCACGTGGGTGTCCCCGCGGCGCCCCCCGGCCCCGGCCCGGGACTCCAAAGTTTCCCCCCCTCCCGCGCCGCCCCGCCCCTCCGGCTGCCCACAAACTTTCGTCTCGGAGCGGGTGGGGTAGCAGCGCGTCCCCGCCGGCAAGGGGGGTGGGGGGAGGGCTGAGCACGCTGCTGGGGGCGCTGGGGCACCCCCGCGGGACCCCGGGCAGTGTCGGGGTGCTCCGGGCCGGGGACCTGTTGAAGGCGTTCGCCAGCTAGCGGGGTGGCGGGCGGGGTTCCCACGGCCTACCCTCAGCCTCCCAGCTCGCAGCCCCCTTTCGTGATTGCCCCTCCTGCGTCTCCTCGCGGTCATTTTCCTAATTGGACGGCGCCGCGGCGTGGGAGCCTGTGCGAGCCCGGCGGGGGACCGGGGCCCCTCGGCTGCAAGGTGGCCGCGGGGACCAGCCTCTTTACCGCCGACGCGGAGCACCCACGGATCCGGCCCTTGCGCCACCGCCCCCCAAACCGCGGACTTGCTAACTAGTGCGTGTCGGGGTTTTTTTTTCCAACTTGCCTTTTAAGCTGACTTTTATGGTGGCTGCAACCGCCTTCTTCCAGTCAGAGCTGTAGTTGGGAAGATTTAAGAGGCCGGGGAGGTGATTGTGTGGGTTTTAACTAACCCGAAACGGTCATTAACGTCTCTCTCAAAACCCTGCCATGATCCGGGCAGGGCGGAACTTGGGCCTTCTTGGTCTGAGTGTGACTGCCGGGAAGCCAGCGAGAGGCCACCCTCCTGCCCATCCCGGAGCAAAGGGCTCTCCGAGCGCCTTTACTTCTGTGACAAGTGGAAACTCCGCCGCTGTGGACCTGGCAGGACAGCCCCTCTGTCCCCGTGGGCACCCGGGGAGCTCACAGAATTCCCCCACAGGTGTGCAGAGGCGGACTGTCCGGCCAGTGGGGGTCACCCAGCAATGTTTGCAGCTGCTCCCTCAGTCCTTCCTATTGCATATGTGTCTGTAAAAACAGTCAAAGCTCATGCTCACCCAGCAGGCCTGCATACCTTGCTGAGTCTGCCCCATGGGCCAGGTGGGACAAGTGGAAGGAAACTGAACCTGATAGTCATTCCAACCGTCCCCCCAATGCATTTCTACTATGTATGATCAAAGCCACGGGGCCTGTATGGTTTCCATTTTTTGAGATCTAATAGAATGCATTTGTTTTAAAGTCAATGTTATTTCCCAGAACTTACCTTTGGCCTCCTCAGCTGGCTCTTGAACCAGGCTCTAAGCCTGTGCCAGGCACCTGCCCATCCATTGTGCTGCCAGCCTCACTGGTGCGCCAGTCATCTGGGGCACGGACCCTGCTTTCCTGCACAGGGACAGTGAGGATCTAGCAGCTAGCTCCTTTGAGTAAGAGGAATGTCCAATTCCGGTCACATTTTTTTGTTTGTTTGCCTCCAGGCCTGGTTGGGCGCCTGGTTGGGCACCCTGGAAAGGGTTCTGGCATGAGCTTAGAAGGGACCTAGGGGCTCCTCCTCTGGAACCTCTGCTCGTCCTTCGGACACTCATTCTTCAATGGGCCCTTGGCCTGTGGTGTGTGACAGGTAGGCCACTCGTTCTGGGCTAGCCACCCTCTACTTTGCCCAAGATAGTCCCTCCAGGGCTTATGTTAGGTCCACTGTGAAGAGACAAGGAGACTGGCAGGCCTGGATTGGTTTTTCAGGAGGAGCTGGGCACATCTTGGAGGAACGTTCTGGAGACAGCTTGTTACCTTGCATCCTTCTGGCCTGGTGCAGGAAAGGTTCTCACCTTGTAGAGTTAATGAATTTCTATGTCTGCCCAGTCTCATTTGTTCTAAGTTACCCACAGTCGATTCTGACACATGACAACCCCATGTATTTCAGAGCAGAACTGTGCCATCCGATTTTCTTGGTTGTACCTTTTTAACAGAAGCAGATCGCCAGGCCTTTTCTTCTGCTTCCCCCCCTGGCTGGGATGGGACCATCAACCACTTAAGAACCTGGTCTCTTCTTGGTGATAGTTCACCTCAGCCCCGAGAGTTCAGAGCTAGAAGGGAACTTTATAGCCGTGTTTCCCAAAGTGGGAAACCCCTGTGGGGTACTGGAAACGATCCAGGTGGGGAATGGGAGGCAGGGTGAGGGAGCTACAAGAACAGGAACCTCTACTTTATCTTGGATTATGGGCTATAATAGTACTGTTCTGAAAAGGAGGGGTAGCCCAGATATGTTTGGGAACCTGTGCTTTAGAGGTCACCAAAGGAAACAGACCGGAGAAAGGCTCCAGCCGCTGGCTCTCACCAGGCCAGTGTTTAAAGCCAGCTGTTAGACCTTGTTTCCAGCGCTCAGTCCTCAACACCTCATGTGACTGCTGGGGATCCCGAGTCAAGCTGGCTACAAAGAATGAGGCTTAGGACTCAAACCCATGGGCTCCTGCCTACGTGGAAAGACGGGCATAGGGAGCCTCTTACCTCTTCTGAGTGGCACACGCATCGTTCGGGTGCACTTCTTGGGTCAGGGTGACTACTGTCCGGCAGCAGGGCTTCCGGCTGGCTGGACATGGACTTCTCCAAAGTCCCACAGCCCAGCAGGCAGCATGTAGTCACCAGGATGTTACCCGTCGCAGCTCTCATGTTAGGGGCTGGAATGCTTTCTGAAACTTAGCACCTGTGGGTAATTTATTTGGGATTGCTCAGAGGACGAGGGGAGGGGCTCACCAAAAAGGGCTGCAAGACCCTTTTAGAAGGAATGTCAGCTCCATGGGGGTAGAGGTCTTGCTTTGTATTGTTTACTGTTGAGCTGGGGGCCTAAAGCAGGCCCAGGCTTGTAGTGGTCTCCCCATAAATAAGATAAATACATCCCTGTTGAATGATTGTGCCGGAAATTAGAGAAAGGGTTTTCCTGCCAGGAGGAACCTTGAATGCCACACAGAGGCAGGGACAGCAGGTGATGGGAACTACAGAGCGGGGCTCTGAGTCATTGCTTCCTTCAGACAAGCTCCAGACAGGTGAGGCAGGAGGGGGCTGGCAAGAGGCGGTTCTGAGTGGGTGGAGCCATTGGCTGGTAACTGGGGCAAAATAGGGAGATTTTGAATTGTACTCATGTCGGAGGAGAATAATAATAATAAACTAGGGCTCTCTAGGGCCAAAACCAAACACCAAACTCACTGCCATTGGCCGATGCTGACTGATAGTGACTGTATACGACAGGGTAGAACTGTCCCTGTGGGTCTCCGAGACGAAGTCTTTACTGGGTACATAGCCCCAACTTTGTCCCTCACAGCAGCTGGTGGTTTCAAACAGCTAATCTTGCAATCGCAGCCAATGCATAACCACTACGCCACCAGGTCTACCTCTAGGGGCCCGGCCTTTTTATGTGACGCCACCCTTGGCCCTCGTTGCTGGTGCTGCTATTTCATTAGAAGTTCTGTTTGACGGTTTGGGTACCAGACGGCCAGAAGAGTTCACCCATCGGAGATTGACAGGCTAGTAAGTGACCGTGCTGGCACCTGCAAGCAGGCCAGCTGACCGCCTGCAAAGTTTGCTTCCTAGAATGATGATGTGGTCAGACATCTCTGCTTGCACCAAGGAGCTGAGGATTTGCCAGTCCTCTGAAGGATGACAGCAGAAAAACTGGAGAAAAAAGGATCAGTCTGTCATGGTGTAAGGCTGGTCAGGGGGCATGCCTGCTGCTTCCTCTGCCAGCACCTCATAGTGTTCAAAGACAGTTCACCCAGTGAAGAATATAAAGGAATACTTATATTCCGGGGACTAGGAGCCCTGCTGGCACAGTGGTTCTGCATTGGGCTGCTGACCTCAAGGTCAGCAGTTTGAAACCACCAGCTACTCCATGGGAGAAAGGTGAGGCTTTTTACTCCGGTAAAGAGTTACCGTCTTGGAAATCCACAGGGGAAAGCTCTACCCTGTCCTTTAGGTTCGCTGTGAGTCGGAATGGGCTTGATGGCAGTGGGTTCAGTTTGGGCTGTGTTTCATGGTTTTAACTATACACCCCACCCCCAAGTAGTGTAGCTAGTACCTGGCCAAGGCAGGGCAGTTTTTCAGTTGTTAGAGATTTGTTATTTGATGCTGTCAAGTCGGTGGCCCCAAATGCATGGCAACACCAACCAAACCATTGTAATCTGTAGGGATTTTGTTTGGCTCAGTTTTGGAAGTAGATCACCAGCTCTTTCTTCCTAGTTTGTCCTTATCAGGAAGCTCTGCTGAAAGCTGTTGGGCATCGTAGCAGCATGCAAGCCACTAGTGGCACATGGGTGGTGGCTGCACCTGAGGCACGTTGGCTGGCACTTGAACCCAGGTCTTCTGTGTGGGAGGTGAGATGTCTACCATTGAATCACCAGTGCCCCAGATAAAGATTTAGCTGTTTGTGGACAAACTTGCTTTTTCAAAGTTTTGGTTGGGCTGCTAATTGGAAGGTCAGCTGTTCAAAACCCCCAACCACCCCCCAGGAGAATGATGAGCTTTCTACTCCCTTAAAGAGTTTCAACCTCGGAAACCAACCGGGGGGGGGGGGTTCTCCCCTGTCTTAGAGGGTCACTATGAGTCGGCATTGACTCGATGGCCGTGAAGTTTGAGTTTTGCAAGTGCTGGATCCCATCCTTGTGGAGCTTGTAGTCTCCTTGGGAGACAGACATTAAACGAATAATTACACAAGTGATCTTTAATTACAGTTGTTAGAAATGCTTCAAAGGGCCAGGAGAGCAAATACTCAGGTCTGGAAGGAGAGGGGAAGGCGGGCTTTCCAGAGACAGACATTTAAGCTGCTACCTGAAAAGTAGACGAGGAGGCCTTAGCCAGGGGGCTATTGATGGTTAGCCTTGATGTTGTCAGGACTGTCCCTTGACTCAGCTCCCCACCCCTCCCCCTCTCCCATGCAGGTGTAATAAAGCCAAACATTGCCAGGGTCTGAGCTGTCTTCCTGGCTGTTGCTCTGCTTGCCTCCACTGAGGTGTCAGTCTATCTCATTGACCCTCTGTTTCCCAAACATGATGGCCTTTTCCTAGTGATTCAGTTTGTCCTGACCACTGGCGGGTCCTTGCTATCTGAATCTGTATGTGCTCCGAGGGCCAACAACTTCCACATCACCTGGGAGCTGGTTAGGAATGCTGTCGCCCTGGGGCCTCTCCGCAGACCACTCAAAGAAAATGCTGTGCAAAATCACAGGATTCACGCATGTGGTAAAGTCTGCCAAACAATGGTGGAAGGGACGCCCTGGACTGGGAAACCAGTTCCCCACTTTCTCATGGAGTTGGGTGACCTTGGGAAGTTGCTTAACTTCTCTGGGTAGCAAGGGAATTAGATAATCGTACCGATTCCTTCTGCCTTCCGTAAACTTGATCTCTGGCTTCTTCTGGTTTACGTTGCCTCCAAGCTTGTGGGGGGTGTGGGCCTGGACCTCAGCATCCTGCTTGCCTTGGCTCTGGATTGGAGGCCCGATTGGTGCTACCGTATGCTCGACACTGCAGAGGGTCAGGCCATCAGAGCTTCTGAACAGCATCAGCATGATGCAGAAGGAAGCAAGGCTTGGTTGCACACACACAGGGTGACCCAGGAAGGATTTGGCCCTAAGAAAGAGGAAAAATAGCAAAGGTCACAGGGGTTTGGGGGAGGGAATGGTAAGGTGTAACATTTCTGCCAAAAGTAGAACTTAAAACGAGGGTGGGAGGAGGCTGGTCTGTAGTTCTGTACATGTGAACTTAATCCTTAAAGAATGGCCAGAGTTTTATCCGTGGGATCTCCACCTCATGTGGTAGGACTCCGACGTTGCTAGTGAGTCGATCCCGAGAGGACAGGGTAGAACTGCCCCTTAGAGTTTCCATGGCTGTAAATCTTGATGGAAGCGGGCTGCCACATCTTTCCCACAGAGCAGCTAGTGGGTTCAAACTACCAACCTTCCTGTTTGTAGTCGGGCACGTAGCCACAGCCTCAGCAGGACTCCTATTGTAGAGCGGACACGGCTCACATCTTGCTGTGCACCTGAGACTGTGTGCAGAGAGTCTCACGTGGACACTGCTCTGGGGAATGGAGCCCTAACTTTAACCACCTCCAAAAAAGGAGTCTGATCTTCAAGGAGTAGGGTTGAATGCCTTTTTAATTTTTTGGCTAATCTCGCACCGCTCTTTTATTACATAGTCCTTAGGAGGGAGTCCCTGTATGGTTCAAATGGTGAAGTGCTCTGCTATTAATGGAAAGGCTGGCTGTGTGAGTCCATCTTGGGGAACCTCGGAAGAAAGGCCTGGTGATCTGCTTCTGTAAACCAGCCATTGAAAACCCTGTGGAGCACAGGTCTACTCTGACACGCATGAAGCCACCATGAGTGGAAATTGGTTCCAAGGCAACTGAGGTGGAGGATGGGCCAGGCCCTGTTCTTGGCCTGTTGTGTGTAGTAGATCATTTAGGTTTGTGGTTCTCAACCTTCCTAATGCCGTGACCCTTTCATACAGTTCCTCATGTTGTGGTGACACCCCCTCCCCCCAACCATAAAGTTATTTTCGTTGCTACTTCATAACTGTCATTTTGCTACTGTTATGAATTGAGCAACCCCCAAAGGGGTCATGACCCACAGGTTGAGAAACACTGATTCAGGTTGAACAGCTTTCACCCCTGAGGTCAAGTGCCTCGTGAGTGTCAGAATTCAAGCCCCCTAGAGGCCCACCTTGCCAAGTCTAACCTTGGCAACACCACAGGCAGAATAAGGACTAACCCCTTTGGATAGCACAGAGCTGAGCCTACAAGAGGCCCTCACTTTATAAGTAAACATCTCCCAATTGCTTAGGCATTAAAAAAAGAACACCCCCCCCAAAAAAAAAAACCACATGTTACAAATAGCATGCTAAGGTTACCAGGCTAGTCCGTGAAAACCATAAAACCAAACCAGCTGCCATTTGGTTGGTTCTGACTCCTCGTGACCCATGGGTTGCTGAGTAGAATTTCGCTCTCTGAGGTTTTCAAGGTCATGGCCTTTTGGAAGCAAATTGCCAGACCTTTCTTAGGAGGCATTTCTGGGTGGGTTAGTGGGTAAGTGCTTCATCGCATGGGGTCCGCAAGGATTCCTAGCCCATGAAAACTTTTACATCAAAGTTGGGTCCAGTGCAGACTTGCTTGCAAAGAAAATAATTTGAAAACAAGTGTTTTGTCACCAAAAGCTAGAGTCAGAAAGAAGGTTCTTGAAGGATTGCAGCCTGGCCCTAAGGCTGGTGAGGTGGTAGCAGAAGGCCACGGCCTTAAGAGGTTGAGTGCTGGTCAGCTAGCTGGACAGACCAGTGGTTCAAACCTACCAGCAGTGGCACGGAAGAAAAGACCTGGCAATCTGCTCTCCCAAAATATTACAGCCTAGAAACAGTTGTTGTCGTACCTTCCCCTCCCCGCCCCAAACAGTTAGCCCCAATGATGTGTGTTGAGTCAGCCATTTCAAAGGTGAAATTACCGGGTTTTATTACCTACTGATTAATGTGTGTCGATCACAGACTCCACCCTCCCGCCATCCCTAGTGCCCTAGCCCAAGTGCAGGGGCCCTTGGTCTACTGATTTATCCATGTCGGCGTCACGTGCGTTTTTGCCACTCTGCATTTACTGTTGTCCCCTCTATCCATAAGTGGAGTCAAGGACTATGGGAAGTGGGCTGGCCTCTAAGGGTGCCCGTGGAGTGTGGCTCGAGGTCAGGGTCCACTCAGTGGCTGGGGAAGAAAGGCCTGGTGATGTGCTCTCCAAGGGTCACAGCCCCTTAACCCGGTGGCCAGCGGTGCAGCCCCGACATGTGTGCGTCACCCAGCGGCCGTGCCATTGTTTTTCCGTGAGGGCCTCTGGGGCGGTTTGGGTTCTGCTCTTCCATGACCATTAAGTATAAAGGAATTTCTGCTATTAAATATATATGATGTATTATGTGCATGTTTCTGGGAGTGCGGAGAGCACTATTGGGAATGGGAGGCTTTTTACTGCATTCACAGGCTGAGAGTAAGGGGTTGTCCCTCTTCCCTCCTCGGCCTCTGGGCTGGTAGGTAGGTTTTTGGTACCCCTTTGTTTGTAATGTCCAGAGCCCTCAATGTACATAGGGGTCTGTCCTGACCACTCTGTTAGTTCAATTCTGACCTAAATGGACTACCTCATTCCCCTCCCTCCCCCCACTATCAGTGCCTTTTATTATCAATGTCTTTACAAATATGATCTTTATTTGTCTTTGGAGGTTGGGAACATTTTAGAAACCTTTTTTTTTTAAGAACTCTATTTTGATACATTTTTAAAATGTACAAAACACAAACATCTACTCCAGTGAGGAAGAAGAGTTGGATGATGTGGGTATTTTGCCAATTAGAGAGGAATCATTCTGCTTGTGGAAGATTCTGGATTATTCCTGGGACTATGGGGGTAGTGTTTCTAGTAAAAATTAGTGATAATTGTCTCTGTAGATCTTTTCATGATCTTCACGTATTTCCTGGTTATATTTCTTTTTTTTACCATAATTCAGATAATTTATTCAATAACAGTATAAATCACTATAAAAATATTCTTATGCTGGTTTCTTCATAATCACAAGTTGGTGGTAATAAAATCGTTACCAAAAAGTGGGTAAAGGATAAGTAAAGTAGATTCATCACTGACACTTCACAATAATTCTAAAAAGTACCTGCGTTTTGAAAACAATTATATAACTTTATCATCAAGAATTATAACAAACTGTAGCAGAAGATCTATTTGCACAAGACATTTCTGTGTTAGAAAAGTTCCAGTCCTCCACATTTTATCAACTCATTAAAAGAACCAAAGCAAAGCATTTCTTTTTGTTTGTTTTTAAAATCATTTTATTGGGGGCTCATACAAATCTTACAATTCATACATCCATCCATTGTGTCAAGCACATTTGTACATTTGTTGCCATCATCATTCTCAAAACATTTGCTTTCTGCTTGAGCCTTTGATATCAGCTCCTCATTTTCCCCTCTCCGCTCCCTCATGAACCCTTGATAATTTGTAAATTATTATTATTTTGTCTCTTGATTACATTTCACTGCTTTCTGAATCTTCAACTTTAGTGATCAGCACTTGGGTTCAAGTTTTAAAACCTAAACCTGATTTAATTTAGAAGAAAAATTCCAGCTAATCTTTTCACTGTAAAAAAATTTTGACTCCCCTTTCTCTTCTTCATTAGTTCATCTTCAGCATTTCTTTCTTCTCAAGCTCCATCCAGTCCTGATCTGTCAATTCGCTGTCTCCAGGATCTGTGAGCTGCCCCTCATCAGCGATACCAAGCTTTCAATCCAGTGCCCTGGCCAGACAGAAGATTTTTCCACCCACCTCGCCCGTCAGATGATCCTGATCAAATGCTTGGAAGGTGCTCCCATCACTCAGCAGTTTTTTCCATATCCCCCTGCATGCATTTTCCTGTACCTTCCTCCAGGAAGATGTCCTAATGCTAAGATGCAAAAGAGCAGACGGTTGTGAGTGTGGTTGATCTTAACTGGAATGTGCCACACGTGTGTGAACTACCTGTGCCTGCTGAAACAAAATAAAATCAGGCTCGAGGGATCGCCGCCGAAAACCGAAAGGAGAGAGGAAGAGGAAAATGTGCAACAAAATTCAAAATCATACAGAAGACCAGACTTACTGGTCTTAGGGAAAGTGATGGAACTGTGCCCCTTAGTCACCCTTCAAGACTGGAACTGGGTTCATGCACATGATTCAGCATTCAGCCAAACAATGGACAGGCCTCTGCAGTAGACACGGGGAGCCCTGGTGGTGCAGTGGTTAAGCACTCAGGCTACTAATGGAAAGGTTGGTTGTTCAACCCCACCAGCCGCTCCTTGGGAGAAAGATGAGGCTGTCTGTTCTGTGAACTAATGATCTATAGGCTCAGAAACCTGGTGTCCTGTCTCTGTGAGTTGGAATCTACTTGCTGGCAGTGGGTTTGGTTTGCTATGAGTCGGATGGCAGTGGGTTTAGTTTGGTTTATCAAAGGTGAATGACACCAGAGAGACCCATACTCTTTAGAGCAATAAATCCTGCCAGATCCGAAGGGTGGCCTTTGCCCAGGATCAAAGCTCAGAGGACCGGAAAGGAGAAGAAGTAGAAACAGGAAACACAGGGAGGAGGTGGAAAGAGTGCTCTTCCTGGTGCGGGTCGCAGCCAGTGTCACCAAAGACAACGTGTGTGAAGTATTGAATGGGAAACAAATGCGCTCTGTAAATTTCCCCCACTCACAACACAAAGTCCCAGGGAAGAAAGGAGTGTGCAGCCTCCAGATACAAATGGGAAGCCACCCGTGATTGCTCTTGGTCATATGTGGTTTGTCTGGGTAGCGGCTGGGTGCCATCCTGCTGTTTCATTCCCCAGTGGGGACTGCACGAGACCGAGGTCCCATGGGAGAAGGCTGTCCTGTCTGTCTGTCTGTGGGGATAAACAACAGGCAGGCCTCAGTGTGGTTTCTCACTTCACCATGCTGTCCTCACGGCGACCCTGTCCGAGCATCACGGTCCTTTATGGCTGTTAGTGCTGGTTGGTGAGCATCACCCCGTTAAGCTTGAACTGGGGTCCTCCAACCTCACACACCCCTCCAGGAGGACCCATCAGGACTCCTGGGGTTTTTTGTGGGGGGAGTTTGTTGTAAATCATTTTATTGGGGGCTCTCACAGCTCTTATCACAATCCATACATACATCCATTGTGTCAAGCACATTTGTACATATGTTGCCATCATTTTCAAAACATTTTTTTTCTACTTGAGCTCTTGGTATCAGTTCATTTCCCCCTCCCCCACTCTCCTTCATGAACCCTTGATAATTTATTTAAAAATTTTTTCATATCTCACACCTACTGCTGTCTCACTTCACCCGCTTTTCAGTTATCCGCCCCTTTGAGAGGGTTATATGTTGATCGTTGTGGTCGGTTCTCCCTTCTCCCCCTGCCTTCACCTTCCCCTCCTGGAGGACTCCTGTGTATGCTTCCAAGACCCCCTGTGAGCATGCCGTTATTCAGAACCCAAAACCGAACCCCACTGGCTGCTATCTAGTCAGTGCAGACTCACGGCAGCCTTGTAGGACGGGGTAGAACTGCCCTGTGGGCTTCTGAGACTGGAACTGTTCATGGGAGTAGAAAGCTCACCTTTCTCTCTTGGAGCGGCTGGTGGTTTCAAACTGCTGACCTTTTGCAAGTCTCCTGAAACTCTGACCTCTTGTTTTCCTCCCTGAGGCAGCGCGGCCAATCCCTGCTGGACAACAAATGTGTGCTAACCTGAGCTACCCCCCATGTGCCCACCATCTGGGCATCGCTGGTTCCCTGGCCTGTGCGGCTGCCACCCTAGAACCGGACAGCCTATATCAGTGGTTCTCAACCTGTGGGTTGTGGCCCCTTTGCAGGATTGAAAGACCCTTTCACAAGGGTTGTGTGATTCAGAACAGTAGCAAAAGTACAATTATGAAGTGGCAACGAAAACAATTTTATGATTGGGGGGGGGACGGTCACCACCACATGAGGAACTGTATGAAAGGGTCGCGGCTTTAGAAAAATTGAGAACCACTGTTGGACATCATGTGCCCAACTCCCCAGGCACAGTTCTAGACTCACTTCTCCAAACCCCATGCCACATCGCTGCTCTTCACCCTGGGGCTTTGTAACAAAGATCCGGCCCTCTCTGTCCTCAGCTTCCTCTCTCCGGCTCAATTCCCAGCTCTGCCTCAGACCCCGTGGCTCCTTCCGTGGCCTCCACTCACCGACTAATGCTTGGCAGCTGCTGTCAAGCTCACCCTCATTGATTGGGCTTCTCACTCACCACGCCAGTTCTCTTGTGTCGATTCTGACTCAAAGCACCCATAGGCAGTAGAACGGCCTGCCCCAGTGGGTTTCCTAGGCTGGTAATCTATAGGGGAAGCAGACCTGGTGTCGCAGTGGTTAAAGCACGTGGTTACCAGCTGAAAGGTCTGTTTAAACCTATCCGCTGCTGTGCAGAAGAGAGATGAGGCTTTCTGCTCTCCTAAGGATGGACAGCCCCATGGGACAGTTCTGCTCTGTCCTGCGGGGTCCCACTCAGGTGGAATGGGCTTGATGGCCATTTGGGGAACTTGTTTGCCCAACTTGATTGTATGGAGCAGGCCCACTGGAGAGCATAGTGATGGTGGTTGTTAGGTTCCAGCCAGTTGGTTCGGATTCTTAGCAGCCCTGCACCAACGTCACCTTGTCCTTCTGTTCCGGTGGGCAAGGACTGCTCATCTTTCAGTTAGCAACCGAGTGCTTTACCAACTGCGCCACCAAGGCTCCTGGTCCTCCTTCCTCTGGAGAGCCTGTCCTTGCTTTGCTTTGATGCCGTGGCCAGAGCCTATGGGTCCCGCCTCCATGCCCGGGCCCTCCTCCGTGTCCCCGGCCTCCTGTCTGCCGTGAACAGCGTAGAGTCAGCTTTTGTTTCTAATCCAGCGTGATGTCCATGCTGTCTCCCCACTACTATTGATATTTGTTAGAGTGTGTCTGTCTGCCCTCTAATTACATACGCTCTGCCCTGGTTTTGACTTGTTTGACTAAGTTTATTCTTGTGAAGTGATGAAAGCGTTTTTCCTGTTTCTCTCTCCATTCCCCACCCCCCTCCGCCCTTTCTGTTCTTTCCGTGGAAACTGACTACGTAATACTCAAAAGTTCTCCATCACGGTTTCTTTTGGATTTGTACATTTTACCTGGGGGCCACCTTGGAAACCAGCCCCCTTTCCCCTGTCGGTTTCAATGAACGGTGGCACAGCAGCACGAGTGACATTTGTTCAGAGTGAAGTTGTTCTAATAAACCCTTTCTGAAACTGCCCCTGCTTCCCTTTCTACCAGCCAAAGGGCGGCCCCGAGTGCCTCAGTCGAAACCCCCAAGTCAACATGTTCCCCCTTTGTAAGGAGATGAGCCAAGAGGAGCAAGTTATAGCACCCCCTTCCACCTCCCCCAAGAACGAAGCAGGCACGCAAGTCCTGGCGAGGCCCGGCCTTCCTTACAAAGAAGCTGCGCCTTGAACCTTGCGGGGGACTTCACAACCGCCCCGTGGGAGTGGGCCATCTCCAACACTTTTAAAACAACTCCAGGACCTTGGAATGCTTTGAAAAAAATCACCCCTGCCCCTGCTCATAGTCCATTGTTGTGGGGTGTGTCTGTTGCCTGTTGTTTCTCTCTTTAACCCTACACATGGGCCTTATTTCTGTATGACCATTGTAGAACTAGAATTTTACCCACATATGAAGGGGCTTCAAAAAGTGTGTGGAAAATGAGATTAAAAAATAATGCAATTTTTTCCCACAAAAGTTTTGAATTCCCCTTATATTTGCATTTTGGTGTGCTCGCAATCTTCCACGCGTCGCCATATGTCTGGGTCTGGGAAAAAATGCACTGAAGAGCTCTTATTCTTGAAAGGTAGTTTCACTGGGTATAAAACATTACTGGGACAGTTATTTTCTCTTTATATTTAGTATCTTGAGGAGCCCTGATAGCGTAGTGGGTTCTGTGTTGAACTGCCAACCTCAGGGTCAACCATTCCAAACCACCAATAGAAAGGCAAGGCTTTCGACTCCTGTGAAGAGTTACGTTGTGGGAAACCCACAGGGCCAGTTTTACCGGTCCTTATAAGGTAGCTATTACTTGGAATTGACTTGATGACAGTGAGTTTGTTTTTCCGTATCTTAGTGTTTCACTGTTCTCGCTCCATTTTTGCAGTAAGGCAGCTGGTAACCTGGTTATTCTTACATAATCTCTTCTCTCTGCTGCTTGCTACAGGTGTGCTTGGGCTTTTTAGCTTAGTGTGGTTCTAAGAGTGGATTTGATTTGATGAAAGATTCAGGATTCATTGGACCCCTTGAAGCCAAAGATTTCACAATTCCAGAAAAATTTCACCATTCTTTCTGAATGTTGCTTTTCTCTCAGTATTCTGTCTTTTTGAAACCTCAATTAGATGTATGTTAGACCAGTGTGGGTCACTTATTTTCCATATTTTAATTTTATTTCTCTGTGCTTTTTTCTGTTAATTTTTTTAATCTGTCTTCCAATTCACTGGCTCTTTCTTAAGTTATCTCCAGTCTTTTGTTTAGCCCTCTGTTGAGTTATTTTTAGTATCACTATTAACTCACATGTTCTAATATATTTTAATGTTAACCACTATCGTTGTTATTCTTTTTGATGTTCATCCACTACGTTTTTAGTCTGGAGGGTTCTGCTTGTTTTTCTCAAATACACTGGTCTTTTTTCCCCTTCTAATCTTTACTTTTTACTCATCCTTTTAATTTCCTATGTTGTTGCCTTAATTGTTTTAAATATACTTATTCTTTATTCTGTATTTGGTGATTTCAGTATGTGAAGTTTGGCAGGTATGGTGGTTCTGTTGCTTGCAGATTTTGCTGACTCCCAAGCATGAGGTCAGACTTCCTTATGATTAGTGATTTTTAAAACATTTTTATTGTGAGCGCATGTTAGTTAAAATTCTCTCTCTAGGAGTTCTTTGAAGTGTGGCTAACAGTATGTTCTTTCAGGGAGGATATGTTTCTGTCTACCTGACAACAACAAATGGGTCTATTTTATTTATAATTCTTAGCTTACATTTTTGGGAATAAGATCCCAAACCCACACAGACCAGCAGGTGACCATAGATTCTCTGAGGAACATTATTTGCGATCATGATTTTTTAAAACCCTGCCCAGAATTCACACACGCACAGATTGTTCCTCCCTGGCTGTGCATCCTGGGCCACCTTGCTCTGCCCACCATTCCTTTACTGTCATGTGCCCTTTTCTCCATCGTTGGACCAAACCCCAGCTCTTCCCATCAATGGAAACTTCCATCTTCTGAGGCTTCCCAAAACCATCCCTTGCAGAATTAACCCGTGTCCTCCTTCACAGGCCACTGTCACCTTACTTGTAGGTCTGTGGGGTGTTCAGGTCCTAAACTGGACTTTGAGCTTCTTGAAAGCTCCGCTGTGCCATTTATTTCTGGAGTCCTGTGCTTGGTTTACTGTGGGTTAGAGTAGCTGCTTAACAGGTATTTATTGATTCGACAGAATTTATAGCAAAATCAATACTTCCCTTCTCCTCAAATAGTAATTATAAAAAAAAAAAATTAGAACCGCCAAGCTGCCCTATGATCCTAGACAAGTCCAGCCCACCTCTTTGGGTCTCAGTGTCCTTTGCTGTAAGGAAGGGATGCTTTTGAAGGCTCTGCTTTTTTAACCTTTTCGTGGCCAAATTATCTCCTGCTTTGAGTGTTCTTTTGAAACCGGGTTTGAAATTGGGAGCAGGTGACTTTAAGTTCATCTGGATTTTGATAAAATGACATACAGGACACATGTGCCAAGAAGACGTTGGTGATAAGATTGGTGGGGTGGGCCAGGGCTCATTTCTTCAGATTCATACACTTGTATAGGTCTTTGCAAGGAAGCAGCGCATACTACAGTGGGGATCACAGCTTCGCAAGAAACTTGAGAGGCTAAAAGTGTTGGTGGGCAATATAGCTTCCACAGGTCAAGAAAGGGTTGATATTCTGAGATTCAACACCAGTTGTATGGCTATTAGCATTGATACAATGAGGCAGATTCTGGATCAGAAATGGAATGAACGCGTTAGAAAGGCACGTATTTCTCAGAGAGCATAATACTGAGGTACGTGGGCATGAACCGGAAAAGAGGAAGGAGGAGACGTGTCAAAGGTAAGTTAATCTGAAACTGAGGTAGCATCTTAAATTTACAAACTTGAGACAAAGAAATGAACACCTTTTAGCAAAATGAATTTCAGATGGGTTAAAACATTTCCATTGTTTTTCAGTTGACTCAGGAAACTACTTTTTAAATATGACTCAAAAAAATCCAGAAGTCATAAAAAGATGAAACAGATTTGACTTTACAAAAGTTAAAAAACAAAAAGCAAAACTACACAGCACAGCAGTTGCTATCAGTAAGGCAAAAGTGAATTTCCCTATTACCCAAACTGGGAGATTTCTTCTGTCATATGCATTACCAAACCAGAAAACAAAACAAAAAGCAACCCCTCTGCCATCTAATCGAGTCTGACTCAGCAACCTTATGTAGGCTTTCTCAGACTGTGTGTGCTTATAGAAGCAGACATCTGCACCTTTCTGCAGATCACTTGGTGGATTTGAACCTCTGACCATGTGATTAGCATTCCACTGCTTACCTGATAGCGCCACGGAGTTCCTTAATATAGTTCACTCAAAGCTCACTGTGATCAAGTCAGTTTTGATGCTTAGCAACCCTATAGAACAGCAGAGAACTGTCCCTCTGCTTCTCCAAGGCGATGTAAATGTGCACGAGAGTAAAAAGCCTCATCTTACTCTGGAGAAGCGGCTGGTGGCTTTGAACCACTGTCCTTGTGGAAAGCAGCTCAACAATGAACTATGCAACCAAAGCCCCCCCCCCCCCCCTCTCTCTCTCTCTCTCTCTCTCTCTCTCTCTCTCTCTCTCTATATATATATATATATATATATATATATATATATATATATATATATATATATATATATATATATAATCATTTTACTGGGGGTTCACACAACTCCCATCACAATCCACATATGCATCCACTGTCAAGCACACTTGTACATCTGTTGCCATCATCATTCTCAAAACATTTGCTTTCTACTTGAGCCCTTGGTATCAGCTTCTCATTTTCCCCCTCCCTCCCAGCTCCCCCCTCCCTCATGAACCCTTGATAATTTATTAATTATTATTATTTAGTCATATCTTACTGTCCAACATCTCCCTTCACCCACTTTTCAGTTATTCATCCCCCAGAGAGGAGGTTCTATGTAGAGCCTCACAATCGGTTCCCCCTACTACCCCACCTTCCCTCCACCCTCCCGGTATTGCCACTCTCAGCACAGTTCCTATCTGTACCAGTGTCCCTCCTCTGGTCTAGCCATTTTTGTAAGGTAGCATTGGGATCATGATAGTGGGGGAGGAAGAATTCAAGAACTAGAGGAAAGTTGTATGTTCCATCATTGGTACCCGGCACCCTGGCTGGCTCACCTCCTCCCTGCAACCCTTTTATAAAAGGGTTTCCAGTTGCCTACAGAGGGGCTTTGGGTCGCCACTCTGCACTCCTCCTCATTTGCAATGATAGGATTTTTTTGTTCTTTGATGCCTGATACCTGGTCCCTTCGACACCTCGTGGTCACACAGGCTGGTGTGCCTCTTCCATGGAAATCCACAATATTTTTAATGTATGTTACTGATAGTATCAATTCCTTAATATCTGAAGAGTTCCTGCAAAGCAATAAAGAAAAACATTAACCTAATTTTTAAGGTAGGGTATGAACATGAAGAGTTCACGGAAAAGGAAATACAAATGGGTCCTAATCACAGGGAAAGGTGTTCTGCCCATAAATAAGAGAACTGTAAGCTAAGGCTACCCTGGAGAGGCAGTAGTGGGACACAGGCACACACACAACTGGTGACATAATTGCGTAGGTGTGTGGCAAAAGTATTGACAAAGATGTGTAAACATACAATCTTTATAGAGAGACTATATTAAAACCTTAAAAAGTACAATTCCACTTCTGGGACTATATTCAACATATCTGTGCAAACATGTGAAATTGTGTATTTTTCAAGGTATTGCTCATGTGTGATGGCTTGCAAAAGAGAAAAAAGAAGTAAACCTGGAAATAAACAATGTGCATCAATAAAGCTAAAAAATAATTATCCTGCAATATTGCACAAATGTAATAAAGAATGTGGACACTGACCAATGTGGAAGGGTCATGAAGATCCTTTCTGATGTGAGAAAGTTTGGGAACCAATGGTTTCCCACTGTGTGTGGGGTGCATCCAACAGAACGAACCAACACCTGGTTCCGTGCCAACCTCACCATGGATCCTCGGTTTGAGTCCACGGTTGCAGCCACGGTGTCAGTCCGTTTTCTCGAGGGCCTTCCTCTTTTTCGCTGCCCCTCCACTTTACCAAGCAGGGTGTCCTTCTGCGGGACTGATCTTCCTCATAACTTGTCCAAAGTACATGACAAGAGCTCGCCTCTAAGGAGCATTCTGGTTATACTTCTTCCAAGACAGAGCTGTTCATTCTTTCGGCAGTACATGGTATTTTCAATATTCTTCACCATGTTCAAACACATCAATTCTTGTTTGGTCTTCCTTATTCAATGTCCAACTTTCAGATGCATATGAGGTGATTGAAAAAATCATTACTTGTGTTAGGTATACCTTAGTCTTTGAAGTAACCTCCTTGCATATATATATATATTATATATATATATATATAATGTATTTACAAACCATTTTATTGAGAGCTTATCCAAACATCATAGGATTTCATGGTTGAATCACATCCAAGCAGTATTATACAATTACTACCAAAATCAGTTTCAAAGCATTTTTTTTCTTTTTGAGCTCCGTGATATTAGTTCGCTCTTACTTCCCACCCCGCACCTCCTCCAGCTTTTCAGTATTTTAAAGAGGTCTTGTGCTGCAGATTCACCCAATGCAGTGGGACGTTTGATCTCGTGTCTGCAGCTTCCATGAACATTGGGGATCCAAGAAAGATCAAACCCTTGACAACTTGGTTCAGTTGTAAGGATTCTCCTTTTCTGCGCATTAAATTTAATCCATATTAAAGACTCCAATCCTTGATCTTCATCAGCAAGTGTTTCAAGTCCTCTTCACTTTCAGCATGCAACGTTGTATCATTTACATACTGCAAGTTGTTGTTAGTAAGCCTTCCTCCAATCCTGATGCCACCTTCTTCATATAATCATATAATCCAGCTGCTCTGAAGCTTTGCTCAGCATACGGATTGAATAACTATGGTGAAATGAATACAACCCTGACACACACCTTTCCTGATTTTAAACCATGCAGTATTCCCTTGTTCTGTTCACACAACTGCCTTTTGATCTATATACACTGCAGGCGTCCTCAAACTGTGGCCCGTGGGCCACATGTGGCCCACTGAGGACATTTATCCGGCCTGTCGGGTGTTTTTACCCCATTTGTGTTTTTACTTCAAAATAAGATATGTGCAGTGTGCATAGGAATTTGTAGTTTTTGTTTTGTTTTTAACTATAATCCAGCCCTCCAACAGGTTAGAGGTACCATGAACTGGCCCCCTGTTTAACAAGTTTGAGGACCCCTGATCTACAGGCTCCTCATGAGCACAATGAAGTGTTCAGGAATTCCCATTCTTCTCAAGACTATCCATAGTCTGTTCTGATCCACAGTCAAATGCCTTGGCACAGTCAACAAAGCACAATGAAACGTCTTTCTGGCATTCTCTGCTTTGAGTCAAGATCAGTCTGACACCAGCCATGATAATCCCTTGTTCCCCGTCCTCTTCTGAATCCGGCCTGAACCTCTGGCAGCTCAATGTACTGCTGCAACCATTCTTCGATGATCTTCAGCACCGTTTTACTTGCTTGCTGTACCAAAGGCACTGTTAATTCATTTGAGCCTTCTGTTGGAATGGGTACAGATATGGATCTCTTCCAGTCACATGGCCAGTAGTTGTCATCTGACTGCTCCAGCGTAGATGAGTGAGCACTCCCAGAGCTTCATCAGCTTGTCGGAACATTTCAGTCGGAGTTCCATCAACCCCTGGAGCCTTGCGTGTTGGCTCATGCTTTCTGTGCAGCTTGAACTTCTCTCTTCAGTATCATTGGTTCTTGCACGTGTGCTACCTCTAGAAATGGTTGCACGTTGGAAGTTCTTTTTGGTTCAGTGACTGCGCATTCTTCCCATTTTCTTTTGATGCTTCCTGCATCGTTCAATATAAGTGATTTTCTGGCGCTGCCTCGTTGTGCATTTCATTGTGATGTCCGACTTTACCTTCTTGAGCTGCACTTTGACATTTTCGGTTCGGCTCTTTGAGTCCTTTCTTACATTTGCCTGAGTTACTCTGTGATTAAGAACAAGTTTCTGAGTCTCTTCTGACATTTATTTTGATCTTTTCTTTTTAAAAATCATTTTACTGGGGGCTCTTACAACTCTTATCACAATCCACACATCTGTCCATCGTGTCAAGCACATTTGTACATTGTTGCCATCAGCGTTCTCAGAACATGTGCTTTTACTTGAGCCCTGCCGTCAGCTCCTCACTTTCCTCCTCATCTTTTCCTTTCCTGTCTTTTTAATGTCATTTTCCTGGCTTTGTGTGTTATGTACTTGATGTCGTCTTCTGTCATTAAGTGCTTAATGCAACCTACGGCCCGCGGGCCACATGCAGCCCGCCGAGGACATTTATTCAGCCCGCCGGGTGTTTTTGCCCTGTTTGTTTTTTTACTTCAAAATAAGATATGTGCAGTGTGCATAGGAATTTATTCATAGTTTAAAAAAAAAACAAAACGATAGTCCGGCCCTCCAACGGGTCTGAGGGACAGTGAACTGGCCCCCTCTTTAAAAAGTTTAAGAACCCCTGGCTTAATATATCAAATCTGTTCTCGAAATTCAAGTGGGATAGCCTTGAAGTAGTATTTTTGGCTCCTGTGGACTTGTTTTAATTTTCTTCAGCTTCAACCTGAACTAAAATATGAGCAATTGATGTTCTATTCCACAGTCAGCTTAGCCTTTGGCTAATACTGGGCTACTCTGTTGTCTCTACTCTCTCACTCACACACTGCTATGGAGTCAATTCTGAGACATGGTGACCCTGTAGGACAGGGTAGAATTTCTCTTATGGGTTTCTGAGACTATACCTGTTTATAGGAGTAGAAACCTGAGGAGAGACTGGTGGTTTTGAACTGTTGACCTCGCAGATCAAAGCTCGAAGCGTAACCGCTACACCACCAGTGCTCCTGGTGTCTCTTCCCACCGATGTAGTCAGTTTGATTTCTGTGCATTCTATCTGGAGGAGTCCACCTGTAGAGTCACCTTTTGTGTTGTGTGAAAAAAGGCTTTTGCTGTGAACAAGTTGTTGACCTTGCACAATCCTGTCTTGCCATCTCCAGCTTTGTTTCTATCACCAAGACCATATTTTCCCACTGCCGTCCTTCCTCCATCTCTGCGACTTTGTATTCCGATCACCAACAATTATGAATGCATCTTGATTGCATGTTTGATCCGTTTCAGACCGAACACTTTGGTAAAATTATTCCGTTTCTTCATCACTAGCTTTTGTGGTGGGTGTAGACATATGAATAGTAGTCGTATTGACTGGATTTCCCTGTTTGTGGGTAGACATGATCTTATCACAGATAAAATGGGACCTCAAGATAGACGTGAAACGTCCTGTTTGATGACAAATGCAATGCCATTCCTCTTGCCTGTCAGTCCTGGCACAGAAAACCATATGATTTTCCGACTCAAAATGGCCAGTGTCAGTCCATTTCCGCTCACTAACACCTAGGAGACCAGTCTTTATGCATTGCACTTCATTTTTAATGTCTTCCAAATTTCCTAGATTCATACTTTGTGCATTCCCAGTTCCAACTGTTAATTGATGTTTGCAGCTGCTGCCTCCTCAGCAAAGGAAGGTCCTGAAGGCTTTCCTCCACCTGCGTCATTACGTCCGCTCGACTCAATGCCGAACTTTGCGCCTTCCAACCTGAGGGAGACGCTCATCCTCTGGCACTGTCTCTGACAGCTTTCTACTTCAGCTCTTTACGTTTTCAGTAACTGGCCGTGTTTCAGTACTTTCCATAGAGTTTTCCACAGCTAGTTCCTCCGAAGTGGACAGCCTATTCCTTTGTAGTCTTAGTCTGGAAGCGCTGCCGAAACCTGTTCCGTGTGGGTGACCCTGCTGATTTTGAAATAACAGCGAGATAGCTTCCAGCATCAGCCCACCCCACATACACCACGGTACAGCACACCGACAGACAAGTGGTGGATAGGACCTAATAAGAAATATTCCAAAGGATCACAGAAGGGCTTGGGGGCAAGAGGAAGGGAGGGAGGAAGAGGAAGCAAAGGGCGACAGATCTGCTCACTTCAGTCTGTTTTCACATGGATTGTTTCAGTTCCTCCCCCAACAGCTCTGTGCTGCGTTCGCACTTGATGAAACCAAAACAGGAGGGCTCAGAATTCTTAAATGACTTGCCCAAGTTCTTGGGGAACATTCACGTGGAATCTGACTTTGAATCCAGTTCAGAATTCATGGCCACTGAACTTGTTTCTCTAAATCTGCTGTGGTGGTGGTTTTTTGTGTTGTTGTTTTTTTAAAACCAACATCTCCATTGATCAATGTCATTTTGCCTGTCAGTTGATGATCTCCATAGACCATGGTGGGGGCCCACCTCCCAGGAGAGGGTCAAGTTCCACTCCCACCTGGCCTGCTCCAGCTGGAGTGCGGGCGAGCTCAGGAGGGCTCAGTCTGTAGGTGGTGGAGGTGAGCCCAGCGCCCAGCTGCTGCAACAGACATAATGAGGATTAGGGATGGGCTTTGCAGTCTTCCCTTTTGAAGTTCCCAGCTTTTATCAGTGTCTGGACCTTAACATTATTTAGAGAGAGCGTTTATTACAGTCTGTGAGCTGGCCTCAGGTAGGTGTGCTCCTGCCAGGTGCTGAGGGAGCCCTTCCTGGTGCCCTAACCTGGCACCTTCACTTTGCTTTATGGGAGAAAGTTTTCAGGGCTGAAGACTCTTTATACTTGGAAATTTTGGAAGAAGAATTGTTTGGTCTTAGTATCTTTTCTTTCTATCAGGAGGTACATTGGGATAGCATCTGTTTAATTAAAAGGAGGCTTCATTAAAATGTATATATATATATATATATATATATATATATATATATTTCTTTGTGTCTGGCAGAAACATTTGTGTTGTATTTCTTTGTAGAGTAGCATCTGCTTCCTCTTTGTTAAAGAGAAATGCTATGTGGAGGACAAAGCTAAAGGGGACACACACACACACATCCCCACATCTAACCTGAGAGTGTAATTTATAGAACACAGAGCTCCCAGGAGAAGAATCGGATGTCTTAAAGAGGTACAGAGTCCTCCAGCACCACCTGTCCTCATGTATAGCATCATATTTATATTCTCATTTGGAACCATCATTTCCTAAGAAAGAGTCAGGATCTTGTAGACTGTGGAGTATTTGCTCTGTGGGAAGGAAGTTTTCAGGATCTTGGGGCCTGAGCTCTGTGGGAAGGAAGTTTTCAGGATCTTGGGGCCTGAGTTAGAGTCTCTAGTACAAACATGAATGAAAGGTTGGTGATTCAGCTCTACCCAGAAACACCTTGGAAGAAAGGCCTGGCAATCTACTTCTAAAAAATCAACTCGTGAAAACCTTTTGGAGCAGTTTGAGTCTAGCACACGCATCGTCTTCCTGTGTGGTAGTCAACTCAGTTACCACCGGGTGGTTGTTTGGCTGGAATTGGCTCATCCAGCCCGATACCATGCCACTGTGTCACTTTAAGATGGCTGAATCCTAATGGTCCATGCGATCTAGCTTGGTTTGTCCAGTGAAAGTAGAAATGCCTTGACTATCACTGTGTTGTGCCCTTGTAAAATATGTGCCTGTAAGCTCCCAGCTACTTACTAATTGAATGAACGGATAGGAGATACCCAGCAAGCATTTCCCAAGTGAATGATTTTATTATATGTGAAATAGACTGTCTATTCATTTTTAAAGCAATAATTTATTGAACTTTTTGTGAAAGTTTACACGGCAAGTTAAATTCCCACTTAATGCTTTCCACATTTTTCTCCCATTCTGTTGAGAACCGGTGGTTTAGCTGGGCACCATCTAGTTCACCGGGTCTCAGAGTAAATGAGATTGTGGCTTGTGTAGACTTGTTTGCTTTCTAAACAAAAGTTTTACCTTCTTATTGTTAGAGAAACCTGTAGGTGCATCTTAGATGGCTGCGTAAGATGGACTTCCAAGTGTTCCATTTTTTAATCATAAAGAAGCCTAGAGAAATTTAGCCCTCTCCAGTGTTCCTCAGGTTTCCTGACACTGGAATAAGGAAGCCCATGCCTATGGGATGGTTCCTTCTTTGGACTGTCAGGCAGCTCTCTGACACAAAGGCTGACTTCTCTAAGTGGCACTTTGAGTTCTCCCGAGGCCCTCCCCTAGCTTTGTACTCCATTAGCTTCGTGTGTTCGATCTTATTATCCAGAGAGGAAAAAGATCACACTCAAAAAGCTTGTGTATCATATAAGCTGAATTGTTTTGCTGAGTTGAAGAGTTTGGCAGAATTTCTCTTTAAAAATTCCTCTTTTAGGGCTTCTATGTCTTTCTATCGGGAGTCCCTAGGCGCACGTATGTGCTTATGACTACTACAGAAAGGTTGGCAGTTCTCAACCCACCCAGAGGTACCTGTTGATCTCCTTCAAAAAACCCGCTGTTGGAGTACAGGTCTACCTGTACACATGGGGTTGTTGTGAGCCAGAACTGACTTAACTGGGAGTCAGTGCGAGGCTTTGTATTGTTGTTGTTACCCCTTGGTTATACAAATTCATTTCCTCTTGTTCTTTTAGCAGTTTTATTGGCATATACTGTATATACTTGTGTATAAGCCGAGTTTCTCAGCACATTTTAATGCGATTTTTGTGGTTAAATTAGGTGCATTAGCTGATATTTTGGGTCGGCTTATACTTGCGTATACAAGGTAATTCATATAGTGGCATACAATTCAATAGTTCAGTCCCATCGAGAAGAGTTGTATAATTATCACCACAGTTTGATTTAGAATATTCTTCTTACTCTTGTACCCTTCCATACTCCAAAGAACCATCAATCCAGTGACTGCCTCTCGGTTTACCTATTCTAGATTCCATACACAGAAAAACATATTAAAAAGAAAGCACAACTACAATAACAAAGTAAAACAGATAATAACTTCAATTGAAAAGGAAGAAAATATTAAAATATTTAATATTAAAAACAAGAACAAATTTAAATGGGCCATAAGGGAGATCAGTTGATAAGGTGCTAAATTTTAACCCAACTGCATCTGCAACAATCTGCTTTCCAATCCATTCTGTATGTTGGCCGGGTTACTCACAACTCTGGTCCATGGTCAGAGGGGGTTCACCAGGGGTTTAATCCGTGTGTATGTTCCCTTCACTTAAAAAAAAAAACAAAAAAAAACCCTGAAACAGCTTTAAAATGGATCTAAAGGGAGATTAAAAAAAAAATCATGCCCTATTGTCACTAAGATTAACCAGTCTCAGTTTAGGAACTGGCTGATCTCTTTTCTCCCCCTTTGAACTCACTGTCTTCTAACAAAGAACAGGGTGAAGTGACAGTGGCTGCTTGCTTTGCTTCTTAGCACCTCTGCTTCAGCAAAAGTTGTACAGCAAAGTTGAGTCCTAGGTACTCAGTGGAAATTTCTGGTGGATTTGGCTCCCTCTTGGTTACACCTTCACCGCCTCACTTGGGCCTTCTGGGGGTTCACTGGAAACCACCTCGCAGTCCATGGAGTTGCTATTGGGTGGTTTTTGGGTGCCCCTTCCCTGTTTTGTTTTTTAAAGAATTCAGTTCGATTTGAATGTCCAAGGAATGACTAATCTCTTGGACCTTGCTATATTCCTTTGTAGCTTTTTAGAAAATAGCTTTTATTGATTTTTGTTCCCCTTTGTTTTAAAGTGATTCATGATTATTGCAGAAAACTTAGGAACTACCTACAGGCAGAAAGAAGAAGATAAAAACCATCTAGGATTTTTTGTATATTTAGTCTTTTAGGATATAATCTTCCAGTGTATGTATTTTAATTTTAAGAATGAGCTCACGCTACACATATTATCCTGAGGAGGCCTCCCCCACCCAAAATAATAATAATAAAACATTTGTTTTGCTTGTACAATCTGTTACTCAGATTTGCATTGGGTTGAATATTCGTCAGTCACTTTAAAGATTTGCATGGTATTCTTTTGAACAAATAAAGCATCATTTATTGAAGCAGTGCCTTACATTTGGGGGGTTTCCTCGCTTCCTCTTTCATAAAGAAAGCTGTGGTGAATATCTTTGGAGATTTTTGCTTATTTCCTTAGGATACATTTGGTAGAAGGGAATGAACCACTGCTCACATTGGATCCAGAACACCCTCTCAAAGTACTTGATTTCAGTGGTTAAATTGCTTTCTAGAAACGTTGTGCATTTGAAAATGCCCTTGTGAGAACTTAAGATCCCTCTTTCCAAAATGCCCACACGTCTTGGTTGAGGGACGGATGAGTGGCTGTCAGAGACACCGCCTCTGTGAAGGGCGGTAGAGAATTCTGGAGGATGGTGCTGAATGGTCACACTGACTGGCGCTGAGCTGTGCATGAGAAGGTTATTGAAGTGGCGGATGTTTTATTACCTATATTTGTCCACCCACAAAAATAGTCAATGGCCAGGAACAGGCCCCCGTAGGAGACCCAGGGCACCAGGCACCCTGTGAAAGCCAGCCCTTTGGTTTGCCACGGGAGCTGGTGGCTCCCTGGAAACCTGGCTCGAGGTTCCAGCTCTGGAGGCACCTGAGACTCCACAGGCTCCGAGGACTCCGGGAGATTGCCGCCTGTCAGGAGCCCACTTCTCCTTTCTGTGGCCCTTCAGCCCCCTTCTCAGCCGTCCCCTGCTTAGATGGGGGGGGGGGGAATGAGGTCAGAGGGAATTGCTGAGGAAGTAGCATTTGCTGAGGCTAAATTGGGCCTTCCTGTTCCTCCTTTTGCCTGGCTCTTCCTCATTGTCAGCCTCCTTCCTCTTCCTGGAGCCCCGATTCACTCCCCAACAGCACTCATTCTTCACAGCAGCTTGTGGGGGTCCTGGGGGCCTTCTCTTCTCCTGGCCTGGGCAAGTCCAATGTGCTCACCACCTCGGTTTTGCTGGCTCCCTGCCCCCTCCCACCCCTCCCCCAGGGCTCTGGTCCCAGCAGTGCTGGCCCAGCTGAGCCCCCTCGCTCAGGTCTGGCAGGAAGACCCTGGGGGCTACAGAGGCCCGGCGCCCCCTCCCACCCACACCCACCCCTGAAAGACCCAGCATGCCAACTGCTGCCCGTCCGGGTTACAGGAAACAAAAACACAAAACCCAGCACCTTGGGATGAGGGACGGCTCGGGTTTAAATGATCCCGACTCGTGCTGGAAATGAGAGAGGTGCGGGGTCGGAGAGGGGGGCCAGCTGCTTCCACACCTTTTCCTTTTGCTCTCACCATCCACGGAGAGCCTTCAGCCTCCCCCCAACCTCTGTCACCTGCCTAATGGATGAGGTCTCATCTTGCCCTTGTCTCTTCTCTGAATGCCCATTCTCCCCTCCCCACACCCTGTGTGGGACACAGTAACGGGTTCTGTCCTCCGACAGCGCTTGTCACTTTGCTTCCTAGCCAATTAAGATGGGAGAACATGACCCAAGAAGGCTATGCGCTGTGGGCTGCTTTGGTGGTGGTCTGTCACCCCACCTCTGCCCCAACAGAGCCCAACGTTGGCTCCAGTGTGTGTGCCAACTCCTGACCTGGCGCCCTCTCGACCCCGGGCCCCTCTGGCTCCAGTGCTCTTTGTAGAACGGAAACTGTGGGACACACACAACTGGCCCCTTTCCCACTGACAGGAATCCGTCTCAAAGATGTCTCCCTGCTCACCTGGGCTCAGATGAGAGGAGAGCGCCTCATTGCAAGCCTCTGGACCCAGGATCAGGGTAGCTGGGGCCCTCTGTGTTAGCTCACCGTGTCCTTGCCCCATGAGCCACCCCTTCCCTGAGCCTTGGATTTAAGAGCTGTACCGTAGGGTCATGAGCCTTCTTGTCTGGGCGTGTGCTGTGCTCAGTGGATGGCAGGGCCGGGAAGCTGGCGGAGAGGCCCGTGTGGTCCCAACTGTTCTTTTGTCTTCCCATTCTCCCGTTGTCACCGTTTTATCCTTCATCCCTTCAACACTTATTTACGCAGCACCTCCCGTGTACCAGGTCAGTGATAAAATGGTGAGTGCATGGGCCCTGTCTCCCGGGAGCTGTGGCGCCCATTCTGACTTAGAGTCACCCTACAGGACAGGGTAGAACTTCACAATCTACTCCCTCCCCCCCCCACACACACACACCCCACACTATTTTATTAGGAGCTAGTCCAGACATCACACCACTCCATAGTTCAAGGTTTTAAATCTGTGCAGGAGTAGAGAACCTCACCTTTTCTCTGACAAGCGGCTAGTGTTATTGAACTGCTGACTTTGTGGTTAGCAGCTCAGTGCGCAGCCCATGTATAAACAAGAATAAGCAAGAGAACCTAACTGAACGTGTGATGGAGGGCCGAGGGAGGGTGGCACAGGGAAGGCTGCTTGGACGGGGTGGTGTTGAGCCAAGTAGAACAGAGGGTCTAGAGCGTGCAGGAGGTAGAGGTGGATCAGATGAGGGTGGTGGATGGTAGAGGCGGACCTGGGCTGTGTCCAAAGGCTTACACTTCCTTGTGAAGCTTGGTGGAGCCAGCAGTGGTTCTGCGTGAAGACACAGCACCATGGAATCCCTGTGCCACAGGGATTTGAAGCTTGCATTTTTGTTCAGTCCACGAGGGGAGATTCCCTTGGAAATGTTGATCTGATTGTTGAAAACCCCCTTCGAAATAATAACGGCACTTTTCCTTGAATTCTTATTTCACCGAAAATTTCTGGTCAGCTGTTTATAGATCATCATTTATGAAAGTGCTTTTCTTATGCTTGATCATGGTTCTTAAAACGTAATAAGAAATGACCCCCACGTAAAATGTTCCCATTAGGTTGCGTCTTGGCGGGGAAGATGTGTCTTTTTTTTTTTAATGTGTGCCCTTAATATATATTTATAATGGTTTGGAAATGTCAGGCGCTCTGCAGAAATGTTGTATGAGGGCGTGACATCAGGCTAGAGGTCCCAGAACCCAGCAGTAAGGGAGCAGGGACGGAGAGCCAGTGTTTGCAGCACGCCCGATACAGGCCAGGCCAGGTCCCGGGCTTTGGTATTAGTTGCCATCTGTTGGCTCCGCCCCATGGCGGCCCCGTGGACAGCAGAGCAGAGCGTTGCCTGGGCCTGTGTCGTCTTTACATTGTGAGTAAGCTGGAATCCGGTGTTACAACCACTGTGTATTCTGACTGCCTCCCAACTCCGGGGGCCAGACTTCCAGCATTTTATCAGACTGACAGTCTGCTGTGCTTACTGGGGTTCTCACTGGCTACTTTTGGGAAGGAGATCACCAGACCTTTCTTCCTAGTCTGCCTGTGTCTAGAAATGGCTAAAATCTGGGCCACACAGCACACCAACTTGACAGATTGGTAGACTGGGCTAGACCGCTCGACTTCAGTGGCTGTGGGAGACTTAGCATTTCTGCCCTGTGGTGCCTGTAGCAGCGTGCTGGCTTACGTGTAGGAAAGCCGAGCCTCCCAGGAACATCCGCCTCCCTTACTGCTTTAGCCCTTTGAGCCGCCTCCGCCCCCTCACTCATCCCTTCTCTGCTGCCTTTCCCTCTGCTCCCGCCCCAGGCTGCTTCTCTGAGTGGGCAGCCGCCCAGCAGGCTTGTAGCTCTCTGAAGTTTTCAGTTGTACAGGATGACCTACACCCTCTCCAGAGCTGGGGGTTGGGGGTAGGTGGCAGGTGCTGGTCGATCATCCTAGTGAGCATTCACCACCTTGTCTGCTTCCTGAACTGGGGTTCGGCCAGAGTGCCTCTGGATTCAAATGCTCTCTGGCAGCTGACCTTGTGGGGAAAATGCAGTGTTTGGGGTGGTCAGGTACACATCACGCTCTCACACCAAGCAGGGGAGAAAAGAGCGCACAGGAGTCGGTGTAGCTGTCAGAGTTCACTGGCTGTTTCTCATCTACCTCCCCTCTTTGATGAAAGAATGTTGGGTTGAAGTGGGGTGCATGGAGGGACAAGAGCGTTTCTGGGTCCCGTCCCCCCTGCCCCCCTGGAATGTTTCTTTTCCAGAGGACCCTTCAAGGGGGAGTGACTGTGGACCCCTCTCTGTGTCCCTGTGTGCACCTTCTTCAAGTGTTGACACAAGTTTGGGGCCAAATCCAATTATTCCTCAAGCCCTTTGTGTTGGCTTCGTTAGCTCTGGCCTGGAGGGACATCTCAGGGACTCGGAGCAGCCAAGCACTTCTGTCACTCAACCTTAGGCAAATAAACATATAAAGAAATATTATTATTAAAATAGTAAACCTTATCTAGAAAATTTGATAATTACAGAAAGGGATAAAAACCAAGAGCAAGGCTGTTGCCATAGAACAGATTCTAACTCATAGCAACCCTGGAGGACAGTGGAACTGCTCTGGAGGGCCGCCAAGGCTGCGATCTTTAGATTGTTGCACATGAGGAGCCAGTGGCCTTGAACTGCTAGTAACTGTTTGGCATGTGTGTATTTTTTTCACTAACTCCACTTGTGTGTTTTCTCAGTCTTTGTCTATGCCTATATGTAAACAGGCGGTATTTTAATGATGGTTGCAAACACAATACACCTTATATCACCACCAACCCCCCCCCCATGTGACAGCACATTATGGCAAGCAAAAACTTTCTTTTTTTAAATCATTTTATTGAGGTCTCATACAACTCTTATCACAATCCATACATATATCAATTGTGTAAAGCACATTTGTACCTCGTCATTCTCAAAACATTTACTCTCCACTTAAGCCCCTGGCATCAGTTCCTCATTTCCCCCCTCCCTCCCCACTCTCCCTCCCTCATTAACCCTTGATAATTTTTTTTCTAGATAATTTATAAATTATTATTTTGTCACAAAAACTTTCAAAAGGCATTTGGGCTCTGCAGATGGGCATGTGCCTTGCAAGCATTTCTGTCAGCCACTAGTAACCAACTACCAGAACTCAAGTTGTACCCACAACAGAAATTGTGCCAGTTGGCGTGTCTTTTGGGCACCATTCAGTAAACCCAACCAATGATTGCTGTAAATTTCAATAAACTAAAACTGAAATTTGGTCACTTAAAAAACAACAACTCTTGAATTGCTACTGGTTTGAGGAGTAAAGAACATAGTGACATATTTAGAAAGCATTAAAAATAGAATTCCTCTAAAGAGGTCCCCAAGTTCAGAGCAAGAGAAGAGCCACCATCAGCACCATCACCATCATCTGACGCCTATGAGGTGGTGGTCAGGCACACCGCCACCCTACAACCTTTTAGTTCTTAAACCAGCTACCCTTCCCACAGCACCATCTCCCTACTGGATTCGATCACCTTGCTGCAATGGCCGCACAGAACTCACCATGCTCATGTTTGTGAAATATCAGTTATTTCATCCTGTGGAAAGAAAGCGACCACAGTGGGTGACTTTAACAAATTTATGTTCTCAGTTTAGGAGACTCACTCACTGCCTGTTTCTATCAAACCAGTACTCTGAAGAACAGGCATGTTGCTTGAGCTGAAGTGTTGAGCATCTGCATCCATAAGTCCAGTCCAGTCCAGTCCAGAGCAAACCATCAGATTGTTGCAATCTACATCAGTTCACAGTGTCAAACACCTTCCTCTCTTCATTCAGTGGAGTTCTGGTCATTTTATCTGCAACCATTCAAGCTCAAGCACCAGAGGTAGACTTGGGCATACACACATTTCCCTGCACTTCAGACCAGCTAGCCCTTTGTCTCGCTCGTCTGTCATCTGTAGTCTCCTGTAGGCTAGGTCGGTGAATACCAATGGAACATGTCCAAACTCAGCCTGCCTCATCGTTGCTGTAACCATCCCGGCTTCTGCTCATCAAATGGATCTAGGTGGTCACCCCAAGCAAGCGTACCAGTCTGTCTACCCACCAGTTCCCTTTAGTTTCCGGTTGTAGAGAGGGGTTCTTCTGACGGACGCTGGTCTTTCCTGATTCAGTGTACCCAAAGAGCATTTGCTCCTTGAGAAATTCAAAAGGCAAAGCGCTCTTTTGTTTTCTTTCTTTCCTAGGTCCTTCCTTCAAATGCAAATCTCCTGCCCTTCCAGCAGTTCTAGGTGTGTCTGTATGTCTTTCCCAGTGCAAATTTACCGACTAGAAAGATCCGTGGGTGAGCTATAAGTGTTCCACTTCACTCAAACTCACCGGCATTGCTGGGTGTACTCCTGGCGACCCTATAGGACAGAGTAGAATTGCCCCTGTGGGCTTCTGAGACTGTCAAGTTTTATGGGAGTAGAAAGCTTCATCTTTCTCCCCGAGAGTGGCGAGGTAAGCAGTCCAGCACGCAAACCACCATGGCAACAGGACTCCCGAGTGTTCCACCTAAACCCTCAACACTGCACACAGGGCTACTGCATTCGAACTCACAACCTGCACTGCTTTTCAGACCAATCCCAGTCCTTGTTTTAGCCTAGCCAATCCAGTATTGGTGGAAGGCAGAGCTACTGGCCCTCTCATCTACTATACTCCTCCTCAATTCTCACTTGTTTCCTCATCTGACCTTTCAAATAATAGCAAATCTACTTAAATCATCTTAAAGCCAGGAGTGAGAGTGCCTTCCCAGGCCTGTGATTCCTCCCAGCCCAGCCCTTTTCTCAGCCTTGGTTGCAAATGAAGTTAACAGAGGAACAAATACAAACCTGACACTGGTTCTCAGGCCATTCTCCTGCACAAGTGCTCCCTGGCCTCACCAGATCTCAGCTGGGCCTGAAGGCTCTGTAGCTCTATGGGTCAGTAAGCCTAACTGTGATAACTGCCAGGAAGCTTCTGCCTGCTGGGAGGGACGCACTCTCCCACTCTGTGGGCCTGGAAGCCCCACACGCCATCTCTTGTGGGGCTCCTGGTTCTGCTGCTGCTGGTTCTTGGCATACTTGCCCACTGCTTTTTGCTAGCTTGTGCTGCCTCTGGCAATACAGCTTTCCATCTCTTGGATGTAGCAGGTTCTCTGTGCAGAGACCTGGGATCTAAAGGACACGCTCTGCACCCAGCTTTTCTTTCTTGGTGGTAGTGAAGTTTTCCCCTGTCTACTTCTAGGTGGGTTCATTTTAAGCCAAACCGGTTGGCAAAACTCACCAATCTCTGTTAGTGTTCACATTGGGCTGCTAACCACAAGGTCAGAGGTTCAAAATCACCAGTCTCTTTGAGAGAAAGATGGGGCTTCCTATTATGCCCTGTCGGGTTGCTATGAATAAGAATCAACTTGATGTGAGTTTGAGTTGATGGCTACAGTGTTTGGCATGCACCTAATAGGCACTAGTAGTAAGCCACCCAATCTCCTTATTGGGCCATAGCAGCGTATTTACACAGCTCCACCTAATCATTTGATGGGGTTACAAGACCATGGCAAGAAAAACCATTTAAAAGTGATCTGTCACATCACAGTGCCACAAAACCAGGCCAGCAGGAAGCAGCTGGCACGGTGCTTTTGTTATTTAAAGAGAGAGAATAAAAGAGAATGAGTCAAGCATTCAACCTGATAGCTTATAGGAAAATAAAATAAAGAGAGGAGGAACGTAGTAATAATAATAAAGGCAGAAATAAATTAATTAGAAAATAGAAGCCCAGTGAAATTAGCAAATATAGTCAAGAACCAATTCTGTTTTTAAACAATCAACTAGTCTAACCTCTGGCAAGTCTACGTGAGAAATAAAAGAAACATATGGAGGAATGAGAAAGGGGTAATGCAGGAGATGGAGAGATTGTACATGACAGAAGATACCTGCACAGCAAGGGGCTTAAAATTCAAAATCTCAGTGGATGAAAAGATGTTTGTTGCTAATGGAGGAAAAAAATTGAGATTATCATGAAAGCATTGCTTTCTCTACCCAAAAGTCACTGGTCTCTAGTAAATTATTTTGGATTTGATAACACTCAGAACTATGAACGCTTCCATGGCTTAGCAAAGGCACAGCTCGTCATTCTCTCTGTGAACCAAATAAGCCTGATATTTAAACACAGCGACAACAACACACACAAAAAAACATAGCAAAGAAAGAGAATGGTAGGTAGAAAATAGAATTCAATAATACAGTAAACAAGTCATCCACCAGAACCCAGTGGGGCAAGGAGGAAATGATAGTCCATATTAGAAAAGCTTAATATAGTAGCTACATCATGCTAATGGTTTAAGTAAAACCGTAATGATTTCAATATATGTAGGGGGGGAATTGATTAAATTGAACAACCATTTCTACCTGATCAGTACACACTCACACACACAAGAATAGAAGGCTGCATTCTTAGAGAGATTGACAATGTCTATTTCAAACTAATAGCCCGTGTTGTAACCGAAAAACCCTGGAAGCCCTCTTGAAACCTGCAACAAAATGACAGCGCCACCCTCGTCACTCTGTAACATTGTTTCAAATTTCCTAGTCAACCCAATAATCCAGCAACAGAAACATGTAAATACTTTTGAGGGAGACAGATGATCCTTATTTGCTTAAGGCATTGTATGTACACAGTATCCTAAAGAACTGACTAGTTCAGAGAAGAGAGATTTATAAGGATTTGAATGTTCCCTTTCCAGAAGGAACAACTGTTAAAGAGATGTCAGTGCTTCCAAATCAAGTTCATGTTCTTCCATTAAAAACTCTAAAGGTTGCTGTTGTTAACATGACAAAAACCACCACGAAGTTTGCCTGAAGAACAAAATGGGAAGGGTGTCTGGGAAAACTTGGAAAAGGTAGGGCCTTAAGGGGGATTAATTAGCCCTTTGACACAGAAAACTTTTGGTAAGCTTTAATAATTCACATTGTGTAATGTACAGTTCTGGAAGGGGAGAGAGAAACCAGGAATATAGAAAAGGGGGCTCAGAAACAGACCTTTGCTTCTAAGATCAATTCATGTTCAATGAGATGTTACAAATTAATGAGTTTAGAGAGGAGAAGTTTCAATACACATAAGTAAATTTCCAGGCCATTTTAAAAGTTAAATATAAAACATGTAAAATAATCATGAACTAAAAATACAATCATGTGAATATGAACGAGGGGGCTTCAGAATATCTGTGAAAAAATTTCCTTTATCTTTTCATTCCATTTTTCCCCCCTACAAACTTTTTGAAGTCCCTTCATCCAACTAAAAGCAAATACAATTAGTTTGTGCCAGCAGACTTGACTACATTAAAATATTTTAACTAGTGTATGATTGCTACAGAACAATTGGCCCCACCCTCTCCAGAGAAGAAAATAATTAATTCAAAATAAGAGACGCGAATGTTAATATTTTAATACTACAAAAATCCTATGTATTCTGGTTTTGTTTTGTTTCTTGGTCTGTTGCTTTTTTTTGGCATTCCAAAGTTTTCTGTTTCTACATAGTCATATACAGTATATCTATTGTTACTTTGGTCAATTTTTAAAAAATCATTAGGGGCGCATACAATTCTTATCACAATCCATACATACATTAATTGTGTAAAGCACATTTGTACATTCGTTGCCCTCATCATTCTCAAAACATTTGCTCTCCACTTAAGCCCTTGGCATCAGCTCCTCATTTTTCTCCCTCCCTGAGCCCCCTCACCATGAACCCTTAATAATTTATAAATTATTATTATTTTGTCATATCTTATACTGTCCGATGTCTCCCTTCCCCCACTTTTCTGTTGTCCGTCGATCAGGGAGGAGGTTATATGTAGATCCTTGTACTCGGTTCCCCCTTTCTACCCCACTCTCCCTCCACCCTGCCGACATCTCCATTCTCACCACTGGTCCTGAAGGGATCATCCACCCTGGATTCCCTGTGTTTCCAGTTCCTGTCTGCACCAGGGTACGTCCTCTGGTCTAACCAGATTTGTTAGGTAGAATTGGGATCATGCTAGTGGGGGAGGAGGAAGCATTTAGGAACTGGAGGGAAGTTGTATGTTTCGTATAAGGGGATGCCCAGTTGGTCTTTTGCTTTTTTTTAATTCAAATCTAAACTTGGAAGACAGTGTGCCCAGACTCGTATAATTAGTCCATAAACTGCACCTGACCCAAAGAAGTGATGAGTGGGAAGCCCCATGTGGTCAGGGACCAGATCAGTTCACGGAATGACAGAGGGCGCATTGAATTAATATTATTGAATAAATGAAGGTAATGCAAACTTGTAATAGGATGGTGCCATTTTTTCACTTTTAACTGAGCAAGGCTTATTGTGAAAATTTCACCTATGCCTAGAGAGCAGAAGAAAGAGCCGTCCCGCAGACACCCATACCCCTGTGATCGCGACCCAGTGCCATCTTTTCTGGACCCATTTTTTCACCCCTGAATTATTTTGAAATCACCATGGTGAGTGGCACTCTGGCTGCTAACCACAGCCATTCCTTGTGAGAAAGATGTGGCTGGCTGCCTCCTTAAGGATTTGTAGGATCATTATGAGTTGGAATAGATTCTGGGGTAGTGGGTTGATGCTTTTGGTCTTTTGAGGTACCTGGCAGAACACGCATCCCTTCTCCCCTGGACACTTACGCGAGCATGCGGAGTCCAAGCAGTCACCCAGAAGGGAAGTTTGTGCAGAGGGCAGGGCTTGACACCACACTCAGGATGCCCCTGCGAATTGCTCGGGTCTCCAAGAAGGTCTTTCAGGGCATCATCGTGCCCTGATAAGTGGAGGGGACAAAAAAAAAAAACCACACATATATTGTATCTCTGCATGTTTTCCCGATTGTCATTTAATCCTCCCCTTACCGCTGTAAGGGATGATCTATCCCCATTTTATGGTAAATTGAGGTTCAGAGAGGTTAAGTATCTTGCCGTGTTCACACAGGGACGTGATCCAACCGGGGCCTGTCACCATAAAAATTACACATTTGCCTCTTGCCTTCAGCTTTGCTGTGCTTGGTGTTTTGTGGGGCGGTATGGACAAATTAGAGGTAACCTGCATGTCCCCTGGTGTGGGAACGGGTAGGCAAATGGTGCTCTGTGCACTCATGTGAGCGCGCTGTGTTTATCGACACGGATGACTGGCTCTGAGCATGCCACATGGAAAATTGCTGTGCCATCCGGTTAGGAGGCAAGAAGCAGGACGCCAGCCTGGCCACTCTGTGATCAGAAACACAGCATGCAGAGGACCGTGAGGAATGCTCCAGAAGTAGTTGTGTTTAGAAGGAGATATTTTTTCCTTTTCCATTTTCCCCAAACTCTTTCTATTATGTCTTCTTATTGCTTTTGTTTCCTCCTTACTGTTTATTCTTTTTTTTTTAATTTTAACAATTTATTAGGGGCTCATACAATTCTTATCACAGTTCATACATATACATTCATCAATTGTATAAAGCACATCTGTACAGTCTTTGCCCTAATCATTTTTTTCTCCTCTTTTCTTTTTTTACATTTTATTAGGGACTCATACAACTCTTATCACCATCCATACATATACATACATCAATTGTATAAAGCACATCCATACATTCCCTGCCCCAATCATTCTCAAGGCATTTGCTCTCCACTTAAGCCCCTTGCATCAGGTCCTCTTTTTTTTTCCCCTCCCTCCCCTTTCCCCCCTCCCTCATGTGCCCTTGGTAATTTATACCTCGTTATTTTGTCATATCTTGCCCTATCCGGAGTCTCCCTTCCCCCCTTCTCTGCTGTCCCTCTCCCAGGGAAGAGGTCACATGTGGATCCTTGTAATCAGTTCCCCCTTTCCAACCCACTCACCCTCCACTCTCCCAGCATCGTCCCTCACACCCTTGGTCCTGAAGGTATCATCCACCCTGGATTCCCTGTACCTCCAGCCCTCATATGTACCAGTGTACAGCCTCTGTCCTATCCAGGCCTGCAAGGTAGAATTCGGATCATGGTAGTTATTGCTTTTTATAAAGAAAACGTTTTAATTAGGAAAAGCTACTTCTACCCACATTATTGCTTTGTAAAGAGCTCTGATGATGCCATGTGTTAGGCTAGTGGTTCGACTCCACTAGCTGCCACAAGGGAGGAATATGAGGCTTTATCTGCTCCCACAAGGATTTGTAGCCTCAGAAACCAAAGGAGCAGGCTTGGTCTGTCCTGTAGGATAGGAGTGAGTCAGAACTGACTCAATAACAGTGGGTGGGTGGGTTACAGCTTTGTAGGTTCACGGAGGCAGGAAGCTCTGCTGTTACATCTTCCAGTGCCAGACCCCAAGCCTGTTATATTATAAACAATAAATGTGTGCTGGATGAGTGCCTGGTGGGAAGTCGCTCAGAGGGGCTTGGCCGGTGAACATGTTTGCAGAGAGCGCCCCTCAGTTGGTCTCCCTAAGAGCAAACACCTGTGAGGTTGTCTCGTGGTGGCTCAGTGTATGGTGTTCAGCTGCTAACAGAAAGGTTGGTGGTTGGAGCCAGTCATCAGCTCCGTGGGGAAAGATGGGGAGGCTGTGTCCTTGGAAGCCTGATGGGGCAAGAGTACGCTGCCTACCAGGGTTGAGATGAGTGAGAATCGACTCACCCTTAGATCAGGCTCTCCTGGTCCAAACACAGGCTCACTGTGAGGTGGAGGTGGTTCCCTGCTGCTGAGTCAGTCCTCAGCTCACGAGAGCCTCACGCACAGCAGAAGGAAGTACCACCAGGCCCTCCACGATGGCTTACTGATTGGACCCTTGTGATCCCTAGGGTTTTCGTTGGCTGATATGCTGACGCAGTCTGTTCCCTGTCATATTAATTAGCATACAGACCACGACTGACTGACAGATGGGGCTCCCATAAGGTCCATTGGCTGGGAGTCAAACCCTGCCTTCGTACATGGGAGGCGTGAATTCCACCCCAGAGCTATCACTGCCCCGACACCAGGGCAGACAGTGTCAATGTGCACTCTTTTACAACAAATACACCAACTCCAGTAAACAAACGTGCACACTGGGTTTGGGTTTTGTTTTTTCAAGAAACAAGCTTTTTGTTGTGAATCGGGTGAAGGTTTACAGAGCAGATCGGCTTTTCATTTTGTTTCATGTCACTGACTGCAATCCCTACTCTGTACAGCTCATTTCCCCTACCTCCCTGTGTGTCCCCTTTCCATCCCTCCTCCCTTTGTAACCCTTCTGAACATTGTCCCCGGGGAAATGCCACTCTTTCCATCTCAAACAGTGGGTTAGTCCAAAGAGTGTGTACCACCATAGTGTTAAACCCACCTGTGGTCTGGCTGGATATTGACGATGTGGAGTGAGTTCATTTCTAGGCTTGCAGGGGGTGAACAATTTTGTCATTCTCAGACTCTCAGATTTTATGAAAGTGTTCATGTGAACAGTTAGTACTTATTGGATACCTGCATCAGCGGTAGCAACTCTTACTATGTGCCTGAGGAAACTGAGGCACAGAGGAAAGAAGCCAAGGTTCCTGAGCAACTGTTGGTTTTGCTGAGAGCTGGAATTGCAGCAGCCCCCAAGCCTCCGGGATTCAGTTTCATCATCTGTGAACAGCAGCAACAGCTGTTAGTTGAGTTAGTGCCAGGCTCCAACCAATCACTGGAAACACGTTCTCTTAGAGATAACCAGAGGGCTGGGGGAGCAGCGATATGGGGCCATCTTACTAACTGGACGGACCCACCGCTGGCTTCAGGTCACACGCACCTTGCAGAAGTACAAAGCTCACTGTCTTGGAGTCAATTCTGACTCATAGCGACACTATATAACAGCGGTTCTCAACCTGTGGGTTGTGACCCCTTTGGGGATCGAACGACTCTTTCACAGGGGTCGCCTAAGACCATCAGAAAGCACATCTCTCTGATGGTCTTAGGAACCGAGACCCAGCTCCTCTATCCATGTCCAGGCAGGCCTGTCCACATGCAGATACGCCCACATACGAGTATCCGGCCTGAAGACTGTTCCCCATGGTACACCATGCTTCAAGACAAAACTTCATTTATTTGTCATTAGAAATAAATATTTCACAATATAGAATTACATATTGTTTTGGGGATTTATCACTGTGCTTTAGTTATGTTCAATTTGTAACAATGAAAATACATCCTGCATATCAGATATTTATAGCAAAATTACAGTGATGAAGTAACAACGAAAATAATTTGTGGTTGGGGGTCACCACCACATGAGGACCTGTCTGAAAGGGTGGTGGGCGGCGTGAGGGAGGTTGAGAACACTGCTCTAGAACAAAGAGGGCCTGTCCTGTGGGGTTCCAAGACTTCAAGCCATCCTCTTGCTCCCGTGGGTCGGCTGATGGTCTCAAACTGTTGACCTTGCAGTTGGCAGTCCAACTTGAACTGCCCCCCCCCACTATGCCACAAGCATTCCTAAAAGTACAAAGTGCCACAAAATGAATTCTCTTGGGTTTTTACAATTACTTCGTGGATTATTTGGGAACAAAAGCCCTATGGTCTTGCCTTTTCCGGTTGTCTAAAGAAGTATTTGAATCTGTGGTTTCGGCTCAGTTCATGAGGTTGTGGGCCTGTACTTGGTAAAGGGTAGTTTTGCTCATACTTAAGTAGACTTATGAACTTAATCCAATACATTGAATGGGATGAGGAAAACCATGAGTTTAACCACGAATGACAAACTGGGCATTACGTTGCCCCGGGAGGAGGGAGAAAGGACATCACCTGGGAGCCATCAGAAGCGCAGCCTGTCCTGTGGTCCCTAGACCTGCTGAACCAGAGGGAGCCTTTAATGTGAAAATCCATGCTCGCCTTCATCACCCCCCTTTGAGGAAATCCTAACCCTACAGATAGGTTGTGCGACACGCTTAAAGACGCACAGAAAGTTCTAGACAGCAAGCGTTCTGGGCACTGAACACCAGGCCTTTCCACAGCAGTTACCCCCCAGAAAAGGAAGGTTTTGTTTGCTTGTTTGAGCTTATTTTGCTGACGCCATGACCTCACTTTATGAGCGACTAATCACATCCCATTATGCCTGCTTCTTAGACGCTGAGAGCATCTTCAGAGGCCACGCTATGTAATCCCTGCTGGGGAGCTTGTTAAAATGCAGGGAGCTGGGCCCAGCCACAAACTCTGAGTCTGCATCGGAAAACACCTCCAGGAGGCTCCCGGGAGACGTGGGTGCCAGGCTTGCCAGTGGTCCAGCTGGACCCACCTTGAGCTGCTTGCCACATTGGGCTTCTGGGATGAAGCATGCAATGGTGGGACCCGGTGGGGTCATGAACGTGGTTCACGACCGCAAACTCTGTCAATTTCTCATTTAACAGAACGTTTCTTTCAACCCCCAGCTCCTTGTTGCTCAGCAGGCCACTGGCACTGAGACCATTTAAGAAACGTGAAATGTATATTCTGTTCTTAGGAGAGAAGAGAGGCAGGTGAGATGACCTTGGAAAATGAAATTGCCCCCCAAAGTGCCAATTAAGGATGAATATTTGAAGTACTAAGGAAGAAGAAATTGGGGTCTCCTTTACCTTTGGCTAGCAACATCTGCATTTAAAATTCGTTAATGATAAGCCCCAGGGTAGCATTCTGAAGAAGTTCTGATGAAGGGCCCTGTGGCTTAGGCCTTGGGCTGCTACCCGCAAGGTTGGCGATTCAAAACCCCAACAGCGCTCGGGGAGAAAGGCAGGGCTGCCTGCCCTGGGAAAGCCTTACTGCCGTGGGTTTGGTGGCAGTGGGGGTGGTGCTTTGGTTGTTTTTTTTTAACCATACATTCTTGAATGGCGAGAGGTCCCTGGGTGTTGCTTACAGTTACCAGTTCAGTTGCTAACCAAAAAATTGGCAATTTGCGTCCACTTGGGATTTTCCTGGAAGAAAATCCTGATCTACTTCTGAAGAGCCAGCCATTGCTGCCCTATGGAACGATCACAAAACACATAAAATCTGGACCAGAAACCCTGTGGATCATACATGGGCTCGCCATGTGTGGCAATCAGCGTGGTGGCAACCAAGCTTTTTGTTTCCCAAGTAGCTGTTGTTCTACTCCAGATATCATTAATATTAAGATTTTACTTGGATTTGTTTCTCGTTCCACTGTTTTCGCTTGTGAGTGGGGGGAAGGTCCCCAGAGCAGACCAGTTTTCCATTCGACAATGCATGCCGTTTCCTTCCATATCGCTGATTGCAGTCCCCGCAATGTAACATCATTCATCCCGCGTGCTCCCGTGTTTCTTGTCTCCGTGCCTCCTGCTTCCCTAACCCATCTGAACTTTGTCCCTGGGTAAATAGTGTCCTTTGGATCTCAGTTGGTTAATTATTCTGAGCGTATGCCTCCTAGAGCTATTATTCCCTTGTGGACCTATCTAGGGAGACAGACAGAGCTTTCTAGTTGGCATCAAATGATGACAGTGACTGGTTTTTGGTGGAGTTAGACCTGTCTATGGTTTGGCTGAAATAGAGCCCTGGGGGAGTGAGCTCGTTCCAGATCTGAAGGGTAACTAAAGGACACAGGTTTTTTTTGTTTGTTTTTTGCTTTAGATCTTTTTTTAATTATTGGGGGCTCATACAACTCTTATCACAATCCATATATCCATCCATTGTATCAAGCACATTTGTAGCCATCATCATTCTCAAAACATTTGCTTTCTACTTGAATCCTTGGTATCAGCTCCTCATTTTTCCCCTCCATCCCCGCCCCCCCACGAACCCTTGATAATTTATAAATTATTATCTTGTCATGTCTTACACTGTCCCATGTCTCCCTTCACCTACTTTTCTGTTGTCTGTCCCCGAGGGAAGGGGTTATATGTAGATCCTTATAATCAGTTCCCTCTTTCTACCCAACCTTCCTTCTACCCTCTTAGTATTGCCACTCTCACCACTGGTCCTGAGGAGTTCATCTGTCCTGGATTCCCTGTATTTCCAATTCCTTGGGCAGGGGGGCGGGGGGGATGCTAGCCCCCCCCCCCACTAATCACGAGTTCAATAAGCGCAATTGTACGGTTAAGATACATAAAGATTATAATAAAGTCACAGATAGGAGAGAGAGTAAAATAAGAAGTCAGACACATTTCATAGTAGCATGCTCACCTCCTGGATGGCCATGATCTTACCAGCCAGGTCTGCGTACAGGCGTGGGCCCAGGTAAGGTGAGGCAGAGACCCTGCAGCTGCCTGGGGACCCGTTTATTGCTAACCAAGGGTTATATCTGCTTAGGGGGCTATGATTACAGGTTACCACATGTCACAGAAAGGGGCAGTACAATAGGCATACAAGCAATAGGAAGGGGGTATACAATGGGCATCGGTGTAACAGGAAGAGGATGAGCTAGGGGTGTACACATGATAGGAAGAGGAAGGATTAGGGGTATACGTGTGACAAGATGGGCAGACCCTAGACTCAATATGGTGGCCTAACCTTGGTCACCCTTGGGTGGGCTTGACCTCTCTGGGACCTCCTACCAGGAAACACTATCCTTAGGAGTGGGCCCTACTTGTTGTGGGATAAACAGTGGCATCTGCTTGCTCTGGAGGGCTGATAACCTTGAGGGAGAATAAACCCTGACCTACTTCTGTTGACCTCCAAGTGTACAGTCATCTGCCACGTGGAGCAAGCAGCTAAGTTTGGCACATATTTGGGGGAGACAACTTGGGAGAAATTTTTGTTTCCCACAATTCCTATCTGTACTAGTGTACATCCTCTGCTCTAGCTGGATGTGTAGGGTAGAATTGGGATCATGATAGTAGGGGGGAAGAAAATTTAAGAACTAGAGGAAAGTTGTATGTTTCATCATTGCTACACTGCACCCTGACTGACTCATCTCCTCCCCTTGACCCTTCCATAAGGGGGTGTCAGTTGCCTACATATGAGCTTTGGGTCTTCACTCCTCACGCCCCCTCATTCACAATATGATTTTTTGCTCTTTGATGCCTGATACCTGATCCCATCAACACCTCGTAGTCACACAGGCTGATGTGCTTCTTCCATGTGGGCTTTGTTGCTTCTCAGCTAGATGTGGCTGCTTGTTTATCTTCAAGCCTTTAAGACCCCAGACATTGTGTCTTTGATAGCCGGGCACCATCAGCTTTCTTCACATTTGCTCATGCACTCATTTTGTCTTCAGCGATCGTGTTGGGAAGGTGAGCATCACAGAAATGCCCAATTATTAGAACAAAGTGTTCTTGCTTTGAGGGAGTACTTGAGTAGAGTTCCAATGTCCAACTGCTACTTTAATACTAAACCTATAAATATGTGTACATAGACCTATTTTCCCATATCTAAATATATTTAGATGTGCACATGCCTGTATTTAGACCTCTATAAATGCCCTTTGCCTCCTAGTTCTTTCCTCTATTTCCTTTTACTTTCCTCTTGTCCCACTATCATGCCCAGCCTTCATTTGGGTTTCAGTAATTCATCTCAGTTACATTGTCCTTGATCAAGCCCTACCAAGCTTCTTACAACCTCCTCACCACTGATACTTGTTCCCTTGCCCCTGGATTTGTCCCAATTCCTTTCCCCTGCCTCCCCCTCTCCCATGTCCACCCCCCATCCGTGGGTCCCATTGTTTCCTCCTGCAGATTATTTATCCTGCCTATCTTATCTAGATAGACCGGCAGAGATAATAATATGCACAAAAATAAGACAGAGCAAAACAAAAAAATATGACAAAAAAGCCTGTAGGAGTGTTTTCTGGTTGAGTCTGAAGGGGTGCCACGCACTAGCCCCATGCCCTGGCCCCAATGTCTATTTTTGGTATTCCCTCGGGACTTCCTTGCTCTGCTCCCCTTGCTGTTCTGTTGCACGCCCTTAGTGTTTTGCCTCGATGTGGTGGGATCAGATCGGGCACAATTCACACACTGTGTCTCCAGTGTTGTCCCCCCTGTGGCTATGGTTTAGTGAGATGTTGTGTCTCCTAGTGGGGCCGACCATATGGTCCTCTCTGTGGATTGGCTTCTTTGAGCAGGGATATTTTCCTTAAGGCTTGGTGGGCCGGGATATGCTCCCCTCTCTCTTCCTCCCCCTTCATCTGCTCCTGTGTGCTCTGATCAGACACGTCCCTCTCCCTGAGCTGTAGCTTCAGTGCTGTGCTCTGAAGTGAATTCTTCTGGGGCTGTCTGCGTAGTTGGGATTGGGGCCAGCCCCTCAGATTCTGTTCTGGTTCCTGCTTCATGCCAGTATGTTGCATTCACATCCCTGTGGAGATAAAAACAATACCCACCCTCCCCCTAAAAAAGCAATACCCTCCCCTTGCGTGGGTTAGTGCCCTGTTCCTGCCACCCCTTTTCCTCCTTCCTTTTAGTTTGGCTACCATATGTATCCCTGGATTTGGCGTGGCCCCTGCCATACTACCTGGACCTGAACCTCACACCAGGAATGTTTGTATACAGTAACATTTTTTTCCCTATGCCCCTTTTGCTTATTTTTTTCAAGCTTACCTCAGCAGACTCATACTTGGGACAGTTTGTATCAAAACCAGTAAATCTGGCCTCTTAAAAATGATTTTAAGGGATTCTTTTCACAGCTCTTCTGCCATGGTACCCTGAGCCTTCTAGTGTGGCCTCTTCCACAGCGGGTAGGCAAAGCCAAGCACCATCGAGTCCTCTGGCCTTAAGGGTGTGGAGGGAGATGTTAGTGGGACCCAGTAGCCCCTTGGACTTCCATTTTCTCAACTACTCTCTCCTGTGGATGGGGAAGAGATCAATATGTGCACCTTAAGTGGCTGCTCTTGAGCTTCTAAGACCCAGTCACTACTCTCCCAAGTAGGATGTAAACGTTGCCTTTGTGGACTGTTACTCCACATACCTGTGTGAGCCCTGACCTGGGCTGTTTGCAGTGTTACTCGGCCAGAACCCCCCCTGCCCATGGAGCTCCTTTCTGATGACTCTCTCATAAATCGGTTCCAACATAAGTTGAAGGTATTTTTTTGTTTCCATTGTTATTGCCTTTCATTATAATATTTATAAATCCTATGATTACCCTTGGGGTTGGAAACATTACATATAAACCTACAGGTATGTGTCAGTCCAGGTGGACTAGAGAAACAAATCCAGAGATACTCATATGTGTGTAAAAGAGAATTGTATATCTAAGAGCAATTGTACATTAAGGAAACAAACATCCCAGCCCAGGCCAGATCAAGTCCATAAGTCCCATATTACCCATATGTCAATACTGGTCCATATATTCCTCTTTAGACTCACATGGCTGAGTGCAGGAAGATCACAGCCAGTGGGTGGGAAGGCCTGTGGATGCAGCGCTGGTGTGGGTCTCCACATGGCTCCTCAAGCTCCAGGCCTCTGGCTGCCTCAGTGTCGCTCCATGTGGCTTGTCAGCAGGAAGGCAAAGCAGTGATTGTCTCCCGCCTCCAGGGAGGAAGACAGGAATTCCCAGAATCCTCAGGAGAAGGCCATGCCCACACAGAAACCTCTTTGGCTATTGCCTGATTTAGAAGCTACACTCCACACCTTTGCAAGTTGACAGGAGATTGTGTAATTGCCACGAGGTATATTTTAATACTGCATCCACAGAGACAGAAACCAACGAGTCATAACAATTTACTCTAGCAATGAAGAGTTGGACACCATTGGCATGTTGTCCGTGTTGGTAATAACTCCACATCCAGAAGGTTCTGGGTGGGCTGAATTTCCCTCTAGAATGGGAATGTCATTTCTAGTCAGAAAAGTAGCAAAAGTTTCCTGTATGGTTCTATGGTCTTTCTTCTTCTTCTTCTTCTTCTTCTTCTTCTTCTTCTTCTTCTTCTTCTTCTTCTTCTTCTTCTTCTTCTTCTTCTTCTCCTTCTCCTTCTCCTTCTCCTTCTCCTTCTCCTTCTCCTTCTCCTTCTCCTTCTCCTTCTCCTTCTCCTTCTCCTTCTCCTTCTCCTTCTCCTTCTCCTTCTCCTTCTCCTTCTCCTTCTCCTTCTCCTTCTCCTTCTCCTTCTCCTTCTCCTTCTCCTTCTCCTTCTCCTTCTCCTTCTCCTTCTCCTTCTCCTTCTCCTTCTCCTTCTCCTTCTCCTTCTCCTTCTCCTCCTCCTCCTCCTCCTCCTCCTCCTCCTCCTCCTCCTCCTCCTCCTTCTCCTTCTCCTTCTTCTCCTTCTTCTATGTATTACAGGAAGAATATATGTGACATCTCATTGCTCCCCTAATCTGCTGGTCGACTTCAGCAGAGCAACCCCTGTTTGGGTCTGTGTTTTCAAGCAACAAAAGCCCCTGATGAAGTTTGGGGGGGGAAATTTTAAAAGCTCCAGTTAATCCTTACTGTACACGTTTTTCTGACAGCTTCTGCCCTTCCTCTTCCTCAATATTTCTCCTTCAGCATCCCTTCTCCTCTTCAGAGTCTGTTCTCAAGTTCTAAATTCAGCCTTCTTGCCATATGGACCACTTTCCCCTGATCTCTTCCATCATGTCACCCCGATCAGATGTGTGGAGCATGTTCCCATCCGTCACTCGGCGAGTTCCCATACGCCCTGCGTGCACTTCCCCTAACTCCCTCCCAGGGAGACGATGAGGGGTCCAACAGCAACACATACAGAGTGGCTAAGTGCAGTTGGTTGTAACTCGACTCTGACGTAGATGGGAATTAGCACACAATTGAACTTGGTGTTTAGAATGTGGTATGAGGTTGGCCCGCCACCCAAGGGCATGACAAGTGACGGCAGCTTGTATAGGAGGACCTGAGGAACCTGATCTCAGTCACGTCTCCTAGCAGGTCGCAGGAGCGAGGTGCTGCCTGTCAGGGTTAAGCCTACAAGAGGTTTCTTTTAAAAAAATTCATTCTTCCCCACAGAAAGCTGGAGGCGCACGGGGTGTGTGAAATACACTGTATGTGTGCAGTGGTAACTGTGCCTTTAAGCTTTAGAAGTCGAAACTGGGTGAGGAGTTGGGGGAGAGGTGGAGTATTTCTCACCTCCCAGCACCCCTTCCAAAGTCACAGGACCTGAAGACTTGAAGTCCCAGCAGGCCAGCTCCTATGGAAGGGAGCTCATCTTCCCACCTGGTCCCAAAGAATTCCTTTGAGTCCTGATTGCAGAGTCTAGAAGGGAATGTGTTTCCAAGCGGAGTCAGGTGGTTTTTGGTTTTGTTTTTTTGTTTGGGGTGGGGTGGGGTGTTTCCTACAGAGTCCCGCATCTCTGTGACTTGGGCCCCTCACCTTGCTCTCTCTGTGCCCCAGCCCCTCCACTCGGGGCTCGTGTGTAAGATTGAAATGTGATCATGCACGGAAGGGGCTGCACACTTGCTGGACACTGAGGAGTAGGTGGGGAGGCTTCTTCATGTTGTTTTGCTCACGTTCATTAAAAAGTGAATCACATCACATTATGGGTCCCCGGAAGTTGCCACCTGCCCTGCCAGTTTCTAAATTCTTGTGTGTGTGTGTGTGTGTGTGTGTGTGTGATTTCTTTGCCCATGCTGGGGGAGGGGCTCACAGGTGGGAGCTTCAGGAACTAGCCAGGGTTTCCTGCTGATTAACCCAGTTCCTAAAGGGCCTTCCCTAGCAGTGAGGGCTGGGCCCCTGTCTGACTTTCCCCCTGGCTGGCTTGTTCTCCTATTGCCCTAGAGCCCAGAGCACCCTCCGGGCCTTCTAAGGTCAGCTGCCTGGGTTCCAACTGCCTCGGGGTTTGCCTGCAGGTGGGATCCCTTTGCACACCTGGCACCTGCTGAGGACTGTGGCCTCTTCCATATTGAGCTCGAACGATTCTAATCATGGGACTTGCAAGCCCTTGGGAAGGAACCTCTGCCTGTGCAGACCAGCAGGGCCTGGTGGCAAGGCCCTGAGCACTGGACTCCAGGAGGATGGGCTGTCTGGTGGGAGGGATGCTGGAGGGCTTCTGCCTTGGATATCCAAGGAGCACATACCCTAGTTACTGAGATTGGGGGGCCCTGGCCTGCACCTGAGGTGCCCTACTTGCATAGTGGGTATGAGTTGGGTCCACATCTTGAAACCACCAGTGGTTCTGGAAGGAAGCTGAGGCTTGGAAACCCATTGGGGCAGTTTGGACCCTGTCCTGTAGGGTCGCTGAGTCTGCATCTGCTCCATGGCAGAGTTTGGTTTGGATTTGGGCTGAACCCTGAGTGAAGGGCCTGGCAATGGGGGGCACGGTGCGAGGGGGATGCATGTGGAAATGGAGCCTGGGCTGGGCATTGGCCAGTGATCCTGGTGTGTGGCAGGATCCCCCGGGCTCACACGGCAGGTGGCCCTGGTAAGTGGTGTGGGCATTTGTGGTCCTGGCTCTCTGGGGGCCAGGGTGGGTGGAGAGATTCACCAAGTGCGGCCCCCTCTTTCCGCACCCAGGCGAGTGGTTCAGGCTGGTTTCTCCGGGTCAGGCCTGTTGCGGTCGCTCTGCGGCTGACGCTCACCACTGTTTGACCAGCTACACCGTGTAATGTTCCTTCCCCCACCAGCCTGGCTCTGCGGGCTGGTAGGAAACCTGTACTCGCTGAGTCAACAGTGCGGGACCACGGTGTTTAGTTAGCAAACACAGAGCTTCTGGTCCGCGCCTTCCTGCTGCCGCCCTACCAGCAAAAATGCCCTCGACAAAGGTCAGCCAGGCCCAGCTACATCATTCACAGGGCCCAGGGCCCAGGGAAGTGCCAGGCTCCTTGTTGGAATGATTGAGACTCTCAAGAGGGGCACCAGCGGGCCAAGGCATGAAGCCTGGCGCTCTGGTGGCTGCACAGGTCACACATGATGCTGCTGGGTGGCAGCAGGGGGCTCTTCTGTGGGAGAGCAGAACTTCCCATGCCTGTGCTCCCACAAACCCCCTTTTCTCAAAGGCTGGAGTGAAAAGAACTTCAGCTTTCCCTTTTGTGCTTCTCTGCCCGGTTTCCCCTTTCTCTGTAGATTCTGAAAGTCTTTTTTCGTTTTCTTCCCTCTTTTTCTTTTTATAGTTCCTCTCACCCTTCCTGTTACTCCCCTCCTTCCCCTTCCTCTCCCTCCATTTCCCTTGCCCTCTTCCCTTTGCTTTTATCTCCAGAGACCTGAGAACATTTCCACCCTTCCATTTGGGGGTTCAAGGATGGTGGGCTCTTTAAGGCCCCCTTGAGTTTGAGAGAGGAGACTGCTAACTGCAAGGTCAGCAGTTCAAAACCACCAGCTGCTGCTCCCAAGAAAGACTTCCTGCTCACGTTAAGAGTGACAGACTTAGAAACACGCGAGGGCAGCTCTACCCTGTCCTATAAGGTCGCTATGAATCGGAATCGTCTCGATGACAGTGAATTTAGTGGGCTTAAGAAGCCTGCCCCCGGAGTGATCCAGGTAAGGGTCTTCCCCACCAAGGGAGACCCCTTTAGTGGCCTCTGCCCAGTGCCGTAGTACCCAGGAAGTGAAGTAAGCACAGCTTCATGGTGCTTACTTACTCACCTGTACTGAACAATCAAAGCTGTGGTACCAAACAAAATATAAACAAGCATGAAACTGTTGGCTGTAGACTAGTAAGTAAGCACTAGTAAGCCTGTGCTTGCCTTGCTTCCAGGGTACCCCACCGAGCCTCTGGCTCTACCCATTGGGAGCCAGGACTCTGTTCTCACTGTTAGCCCCTGGCACCCTCAACCCCATGCCACGTTCAGCAGACAGCCCTGCTGCCTTCAGTGGACAAAAAGCCTGCTCCACTCTCTTTGTGGGCGTGCAATTCTGCTTGGCCTGGCCACAGACCTGGCTCTCTCCCCCAAGGACAGCAGCTTCACAGCAGGGCTGGACCGAAGAGGCTAGGCAGGTAGGCAAAGGTCCAGGTGGATTTGCCCTTACCCTCCCCACACCCTCACCCCACCCCCCGGCCCTCTCCACACAGTTGCCAGAAAAATCTTCACAACATAAATTGGGCTATGTTACCTCCCTCCCTACAACCCTCCTGGGGCTTCCTGAGAACGCATCCAGACCCAGCATGAGGCCCACAGACCCATGGCCCATCTCCTCCAGCCACTCTGCTGCTCGGTGGGAGGAAAGTCAGTCCCCTGGGATGCTGAGGGGGCATTTGAATGGCACCTGAAGAAGGCAAGGGCATTGGGAGGGTCTAGAGCCCTGCAGAGGAGCTTCAGTAGGGGTCTTCAGGGAGGGGGTACTCGGGGGTTAGGCTAGAGGGTGGGAAGCTGAGCTGGTTCTCAGCTGGGACTGTGGAAGGAGGATTGGATTAATGGCTGGTCCCCTGAGGCCATGGTTCACTACCAGGTACACATTCAAACCACCTGAAGAGGTTTTTAAAGTTTATTTTACAAAGAGGCCAGCCAAGTCTCTCGGAGGGACCCAGCCTAGGTGTTTGCTTCCAGGACTGTCACAGTACAGTAGGCTTGAGAATCAGGGCCACCTGGCCAGGCATCCCTTGAGCTCTTTAGGAAAGTGGCAGGACCCACCTGCCCTATTATTGTCTCAGCTGGGGAAGCCTGCAGCTGGGAGGCAATGGGGGCCTGTCCGGTGATGGTGAGCTGGCTTGACCCTGCTGCCAGGGCAGAGTGAAACCACTGAGTCTGTACCAGCTCGTGGTGGATGAAGCGGAGAGGGGAGTTTAGAGTCATTTGACAGGAGCCTTGTTCAGCGGGGGAAACAACCCTGCACGGTTTGCTTTCAAATGACTTTATTCTGAGGATTTCAAAGCTGCAGAAAAGAGAAGACCCTTCATCTAATGTCACCAGTTGGTAATATCTTCCTGTGTTGCCTTTATTGTCCTCCCCTTCAAAGTGGCTTTTGTTTGTCTTTTAATGTTCTGTTGTGATCGGCGGACAAGTTTTTAGAACAACTTAGCTTTCTGCTCAATGGTTTACACTCCTTTTACTTTGACACGGATTGCAACGCCCGCTGGGTCACAGTCCGCTCTCCACTTCCTCCCTGTTGTTCCTGTTTCCGTTCATCCTCCCTTTCCTTCCCCTCCTGCCTGCTGAGCTTTGTCCTGGGCAAAGTGGAGGCTATATGGCTGATTGTCCCATGACGTGCAGGCCTTCCTGGTGGTCATGGCCACCTTATAGGCCTATTGTGTCGCTGACAGTTGATTTCTGGGCCGGGGGTGAGGGGATGGGGTGTTCAGTCCAGGCATGAAGGGTGTCTAAGGACCAAGCTTGGTCACTTTTTATCATTTTGAATTTTGTTTCTTGGTTTTCTCTCATTTGGTCTGGGATCTCCAAAATGTGACCCAGTCGTACTCATCAGTTGTGGTAGCCCGGTACCATCTAGTTCTTCTGGTCTCAAGGTCATAGAGGTCACAGTTCTCACCACCACATGTGCATTTTTTGTGGCTGTCCCTCTTCTTGGCTCTGGATGGTGAGAAACCGATTGTTGCATCTCAGGTGGCACCGGCTTAGTAACACCCCTCCCCCCACACTTGCTACCCATAACTTTGCCTCCTGCCTGCTGCTTTCAGATGGTTTTGCTTAATCATTTGAAAGTGAGTTACAGACCTGATGCTACTTTAGCTCTCAATAATTGAGCAACTGTCTCTTATAAGCAAGAGTGTCTGCTGCACACCCAACGTACACACCGTCACCACAACCTTCCCCACAAGTTGCCATAATTCAGTCATGAAATATGGCAGTTTTGAAAATATCCTCCCAAAATGTCTTTTATAACTTCCTTCTTGATTCAAGTAGGCTCCTGTCTTGTATTTGGTTATTTGATTTCTTTAGTTTCTTTTGATCTGGAATAGTCCCCCTGCCGCAGTGTGTATGTGTGTGTGTGTGTGTGTGTGTGTGTGCATGCACACGCGCATGTTGGAGGCGGAAAGAGATGTTGATGAATGTGGAAGAGGCCAGCCGCCTTATAGGATGTCCCAATTCTAGATTTCTCTGAGCATACATTCAAGTTCTCGTTTTGAGAACCACCTAATAAACGGACTTCATTGTGTTTAAGGCAGTTCTCCGGCAGAGGGTGCCCCTTACTCCTGTGTAAGTAAGTCAAGGAGGGTCCTGTCCAGTGACTTTCATACCATCGGAAGTCCCTGTGTGGTGCACATGGTTGATGTGCTGTCACTGTTCACCACAAGGTGGGAGGTCTTGAGTCTGTCTGCCCAGAGCAACTCTGAAGAAAGGCCTGGCAACCTAACTCCAAAAGCTCTGCCCCGACACACACAGGGCCACCGGGCATTGAGCCACCTCAATGACAACTGGTAGCATTATGTTCCTGTGTCATCTAGCTGACTGTAAGAATTTGTGTCACTTGAGTCACAGCACGCCTGACCCAGCATGCCTTTTATTGTGTGCCCGGGACTCTGAGAGGCTAAGACTCTGGCCAGGCCCGGGAGATGCAACAGGACCAGACGAGCACCCAGCTCTCTGACCGCCGGCGGAGCTTCTGCACCTCACACTGCAGCGGCTGCTGGGAAATTCGCAGTGGCAGGCGGGTAGAGTTGATGCCTTAGTTGTTCATAGCCCAGAGTGAGTTACAGCAACCCCCTGTACTGCAGCTCCGGGTCCTACACATGCTCTCCTGCGTGCTGGCCTGAGAATATGGACCACAGCAAGCTAACAGCATCCAAGCCGCCCTGATGACGCCGTGCCACCTCTATGAGCTTTCGTGATTGACCTGAGATATTGAGAGGTTGCAACTGCTTGTTCGCCCCCAATGGCCCCCGGGCTGCCATTTTGTCATTTTTCATCCTGCCACCTGCCTGTCAGCAGCCCTGCCTCCGGCAGCTGCACCCCTTCCCTCTCCCCGCCCCTCCCCCTAGCTCGCATCTGCCGTGTCTTGGGAAGCCAGACCACCACACTTGTCAGAATGGCATCACGTGACATCCAGCGAGGGCCTCTCTCCCAGGGAGGGAAAAGCCACGGCAACACTCGAGGGCCCCTACAGACAGCGGCGTTCCAAGCACCCCACGGCAGACTGCACCCCGGGCTGTGGGGAGCCTTCTTGTGTACTCTGCACCTCTCTGCTCTTTTGGGGTGTTTGAGTGGCCCCAGAAGAGATCCCTGGACAAAGTGGGGTGTTGCCGCTCTGGGTTTCAGGTGTACAAGGTCTAGAAGAAGCCGTCTCACAGAAGTCACCAGTGGCTGGCAAGTCGTGTGCCTGCCTGAGGACAGGGGCTCTTTGGATGCAGGGCTGGACCATGTGTGAGTCCAGGCTGGTCCCCCAAATACATTGCCATCTAGTCAGTTTCAACTCATAGCAACCCTACACAGGGTTTCTAAGACTGTGAATCTTTACAGTCTCATCTTTCTCCCACAGAGAGGCCTATGGCTTTGAACTTCCTGTGAGCAACTCAACCAGACTTGGTGAGGAGGCCCACCTTTCAGGCCCATGTGCCATGTAGACTGACCACTCGGCCTTTCCCAGAGTAAGTTGTATTGACATTCATTCCTGGCATCCGCCTAGCCCCTGAGTGGTGCTTGCCTCTAACCAAATGGTTGGCATTCAAGTCTATTCAGAGGTGCCTTGGAAGAAAGGCCTACTAATCTATTCCAGAAAAAAAAAAAGTCATTCAAATCCCTACTACGCCTGGTTCTACGCTGACACACGAGAGGTAGCTCTGGGTGGGAATCGACTGAAACGGTCAATTCCATCTGCACCAATCACACTGGTCCCCCTTTCTAAGGGTCCCACACCCTTGGTCTCTGGGTCTCCTGATGCTGAGGACCTTGTTAAAACCACACACAGGGGTCTCTCCCCCAAGCTGCTCTCCTTCCATCCCATCCCATCTATGCGAGGCACCTTGGTCAGGAGGGAGTTGACAAAATTCTAGCGTTTCCGGCCAGTTCTACCAGGGTCAGTCACGGCTGACGCGGCAAGGTCAGAATAAGCCCACATTGAAAAGTGGGCGAACTGGGATGTAACTTGAGAAATTAGGGGTCAAACCCTGGGAATGGAGGACTTGGAAGAGCTGTCGGGAGCCTGCTGCAGGGGCTGGAGTCCTGCCAGGACTGTGGAGTTGGACAGACACTCGGAGCGCTGGGTCCGGCCACCGTCTCTGAGCCTGACACTGTTGTCGACAGCCCGGCATGTCCCCTGTGTTTTAAGAGAGAGATCCGCTTTCCAGCAAGTCTGTAATGTTTCTGTTCTGGTTCACCGACATTTTACAAATCCAGTCAGTTCAGGTGGCGGTGTCTCAACCTGGAAGAACCAGTTCGAAGCCCCGATGGAAATTTCTAGTCTCCTAAGCTCAGAAGCATGGTGCCCGGTTGTTTCTGGCCTTCAGAGTGATCACAGTTTAATCGCGCTTCTTGTTGGCATGTTTGCTTGTAGCTTTGTTGTTGCTGTTTGTGAAAGCAGTACCTATGCATCCTTTTAAAGTCAAATAAGCCCAAAGACGATCAAGCTGTAGGTCCTACCCCAGGCTGCTTAACCTTCATCAACTCTTTTAGTGCCTCCTCCTGCCTCTCACCTCCATATTTTGAAATGATATATTTGTGCCACTGTGTGTTGATTTGCCAGTTTGGGATCCACAGTATGAATGAATATTCATCACCGCCGAGCCTAGCACTGAACTATGATTTCTTCTTTAAAAGAAGAAGGGGGAAAAAACCTAATTGTTGCCTTTTTGTTTTCCCTCATCGAGTTTGCTTTTTCTGGGCCTCTCTCTTGGGGGCCCTGGTGGTGTCGTTGGGCTGCCATCCACCAAGGTCAGCAGTTCCAAACTGCCCGCTGCCCTGCAGGAGAGAGACGAGGCTCTCTACTCTGGTAAAGAGCTACCGTCTTGGGCACAAGGAATCCACATGAACTCGATGGTAGTGAGTTTGAGTTTGGGGCCTTGCTCTGCTTTGTTTTTTCCCCCAATGTACCAACACATCCTGTCTGTTCACCTATCGATACCTCTTTACCTCCTGCACAGTGGGGTATCATGAAACCCTTTTCAACGCAAATTCGAGGCAAGTTCACTTTAACCTGTGAAAGTAATTCTGAAGCACCTCTTCTGAGAAGGCTTCCCTGCTTAACCCTGCCCGGCACCCCAGGCCAGCCCTCCTGTCTGCTCCCAGTTTCCCCATGCCCCGGAACACACGAAATTGGAAGGGCTTGTTTCTTAGCTGGCACGCCTATTACTCGGGAATTCTTGCGGGCAGGCTGTGTCTTGTTCACCTCTGTGCCCCGCAGAAGGGGCAGCACTGGCAAACTCTTGTTAGGTGCCGTGGCATGTGGTCAAGTCCAGCTTCCAGCCACTGTGTGTGACAGAAGAACATTGTTCTTCCTTTTCTTTTTTTGTAAAAACCATTTTACTGGACACTTGGACAGCTCTTAGCACAATCCATCCATCCATTGTGTCAAGCACATTTGTACAGATGTTGCCGTCATCATTTTAGAAACATTTTCTTTCTACTTGAAACCTTAGTATCAGCTCATTTCCCCCCCTCCTCCACCCTCCCTCCCTAATGAACCCTTGATAATTTATAACTTTTTTCCCATGTGTTCCACTGACCGCTGTCTCCCTTCACCCCCTCTTCTGTGTCTGCCGCCCTGGCAGCAGAACTCTCAGGGGCCCTGATGGCTCTGTAGACAATGGGCTGCTAACAGTCACGCCTAAATGTGGGGCCCTCTGGCCACTGGGCAGCGAAAGATGAGGCTGTAGACTTCTGCACAGAAGCCCTATAAGAGTCTAAATCAGCACAATGGCAGTGAGCTGGGTGGCATATCACCCAACCATCCGACTGCCCTGGGCCTTGGCACCCCGTGTGCTTGGGGATTTGAATTTGTGGGCTTGAAATCCCGATTCCTTTGTGTTGTCCTAGTGCCTCTTCCCCGCCCTCTAGCTTCCTGCCTTGTGGGTTTGAGACGCTCCCTGAGCCTGTTTCTAGCAACAGCCTTTCCTTGGCGGAAACAGCAAAGGCAGGTTTTTCTGTCCCCATCCTGATAGCTCCCTCCCTCCCTTCTCCCTTAGAGAAGCTTCAGGCATTTCGGGGCCCTGGGTGGGCCCATCGCTGCACAGCCCCAGCCTGCCCCCACGGAGCCCTGCGTCAAGGCTCGATAGCTGAGTGAGGTTGGAACTGGCTCAGTCAATCAATCAATAAGCCAATCAGTCTTCCGCCACTCAGCCCCTCAGCTCCCAGGGATTTCTCATTACACAGCGTTTGAATGATCCCCGGGAAGGAGCAGCGCCTGCATGAAGGTGACCCTGGTTCAGCTCTTTCCCATGACTCACTGGGCACTGAATGGAAGAGAGAGCGCAAGAAAGCAAGACAAAGAAAGAGGGCCGGGGCAGGCCACCTCTGCCCTCAGACGAGGTGCTGTGTGCAGACAGGGCTGCCATCTGTCTCCTGGAGTTCAGCACTGGCCTGGCCCACAGCACGTGGCTGACAGCTGACCTGCAAGAAGGCCAGCGTGGGAAGAAGTCCACGTGTAGGCTTCTTCCAGAAGAGGGACTTCAGATTCCCTAATGCACCTTTTCAAGCAGTGGAAGGTCTTGGGTATACAAGGAAGCCGGAAAATCGAGCTACTAGGGTTAATTCCAAGCTAACACGATCCGCCGATGGCTGCAGACAAGGCCCCTCGATACACTTGTCTTAGTCTCACTAGGGCGTCTCCTTAAAGAAGGCCCCATCAAAACTGGCTTCCCAGGGGACTTGCCAGGCCAGTTCCACTCTGGGCCCAAGTGGTCAGCTCACCCAGTCGTGGCGCCTGTGTGCTGGGATTCCGAATGAGTCATCTTGAAAGGTCGCCTTGTGATACACACAAGAGGACCACGTGGCGTCTTAGGATGTTTTAAGAATGCAGGACATGGGAAATAATAATAAATTATCAAGGGTTCACGAGGGTGGAAGGTAGGGGGGGTGAGCTGATACCAAGGGCTCAAGTAGAAAGAAAACGTTTTGAAAATGATGATGGCAACAAATGTACAAATGCGCTTGACACGGGGATGTACGGATGGACGGTGATAAGAGCTGTAAGAGCCCTCAGTAAAAAACAAGGCAAACTGACTCGGTGGGAAAAAGGCTGGGAAAGCAGCGTGGAGGAGGTTTGTCTTAGTCTTTTCCCCTCACCACCATGCACTTGCTCATTCTCTGATGATTGCAGGGATGCTCCTAGGAGAGTTTCTTTGGTAAACCCCGCTCCATTTGCCCTGCAGCCCTGATCCTGTCCCTTCTGGCTGCTTCTTGTCTCCCAGACGTAAGGAAGACTTGAAGGGAAATGCAGTCTGAGTCCCAGGAGGTTGCCCAAACTGCCCTTCCTGTGTGTATTTCAAAGAGCATGGGCTGGCATCCCTGGGAACCGTGTAGGGAGCTGGAAACAGCACCAATGAGCAGCACCTTCACAGCCTTAAATCTTTTACTTTGTCAAACCGAAGGCCTTAGCAGTGTCTTCATTGCTAACCTCTTACCCAGGAGCATAAAGCCCCAGGAAGAAGCCAGACGTTGGCCACTAAACTCGGCGTGGCAGACTGCTAGTGAACTAGGCGCATGCTGCTCGTGGCCATCATCCCTGACGGCTCCTTCCAGACCCAGCTTGGGGCCTCTCCAGCGTCTTCTCATGGAGCTGTACCTGATCTTAATGCCCGGTTTGCATCAGAATCCATTGGGGAATGGGGGAGATTCTGCTCTTCTGTTTCTTGGCTAGCAATCGATTGCTCTCTTGATCCTGAAAGAAGACATTGCAAAGACGGACGGGCACCGCACTCAGGAAGGTGGAGAAATTCATACTCTTCTCATCAGAGAGGTCCTGTGACTCTAGCAAGCAATTCTCTTGGAACTTACCCTTTTGTGTCTTGAAGTCTTTGGGACTCAGCTAATGCAGGGCCTGCTCTGTGAAGTGGGGACAAACCCTAAAGGCCAACAGCACCCCCTTCCTCATGAGAAGGAACACAAGTACAGCTGTCTGCCACCAGAGTAAAGGACTAAGTCCCCGCACCTTCCAGGAGCAAGGGCCAGGCCTCAGAGCAGTCCCCCAAGTGGACACTCACCCCAGGACTCATTCCAGACCGCTGTTCATTCCACTCATTTGTTGCGTGCCCAGCGCCTCCTGTGTGTGCCACAGAGCAAGAGGACCAGTCACAAGGTCCCAGCTGGATGAGCCACCCAGGCCTCTGCTAATCGACTCGGACCCCTCCTTTGCCTTCCTACCTGGTAACCTGCCTGCTCTCAGGTCAGAGCTGGAGAGACCGGAGAACCTCAGGCCCAGCTTCTCATGAGACCAGTGACCCTCGCCCAGGACTGTATGGGGAAGACCTGCCTGAGCTGGGAGTAAAGCTGCTGCACCCCCACCCCCACCCCCCAGAAGAAGCGCTTCTCCTGTGGGTTTAGTGAGTTACAGGGGGAAACCTTTAAAGCCGCCGTTAGAAGTTTCTCCGGAGGAACCGGAATTATATTTTGTACTTTCAGGAATGGACTTCCAGTTCCCAGGTCTCTCTCTCTCTTTCCAGAAGGGAGAGGAGGAGCAAAGAAGGGTTTGCGTGGACGCCATGCCATGATTGACGCCTCCTGTGAATGGCGGGTCACCCCTGGGCTGCGCCTTTTCAAGGGCTCCTTTCTCCCCTGCACGCCTGCATTCAGCCTTTCTTTCAAAGCCTCTGTCTTCCTCTCCCCCTGCTCCTTTGTATCTCTGCTTCCCTTCCCTTCTGCCTTTCATTGCAAGCTCTCACCCTCTCCCTTGGGGACAACCCCCCCCCTTCTATTCAGTTCCATTTTCTTCTTCTTTTTGCCTCTCTCTTTCTCTCTGTCCTCCCCCCCACCACCACCTTTTTCCCCTTCTTTTTGAATAGCACTTCTGTTTTCAGGGGAGGGGACAGGCAGAAAAGTCAATTTGAGTGAGGCAGGGAGGATGTGAGTGTTCTCATTTTTCTCCCTTGCTCTAAGTGAGAGGGTGGGGGGACCCCCTGTGCAAAAAACTCGTTTCCTTGAAGCTCCAGCTTTGGGCGGGGACGTTTGTGCGGAGGGCTCTGCTAGACGACCAGGACCTGGGACTCACACATCAGGCTGATCGCTCTTGCCCAGAAATCCGGAACCGGTCACTGGGCTGGGTAGCACCGCAGCTCGGCCCTGGGGACTGTCTTCCTCCGTCTCACCCTAGGGGCCCCGGCCTCCTTCCCTTGGGCAGGACCCGGACATCTGTGCCTGCTTTACCTGCCATGGGAGGGCCAGGAGCACAGCAGGCAGGGCTGAGCGTGAGGAGGAAGTGCCAATGCGTGTACACTCAGCTCAGTCCCAGAGCGCGGCCTCTACCCAGCTGGACAGTGGCCAGGCTAGAGGCCTCTCGGCAGGTTGGCAAGCTGTGTTGACACCTCCAGAATGACAGACGTGAAAGCCCCACATAGTTCCGGAAACCCAAACACCAAACCTATTGCTGTCGACTCTTCGTGGCCCTACAGGGCAGTGTCGAGCGGCCCCCTAAGGCCCCCTAAGGCTTCGACCTCTAAAGAGTTGCCATCTTGTCAGCCTTGTGGGCTGGCTCGGAGTCAGTGTCCACTCCATGGCCGCATCTGTCTGCTGAGAGCCGACCTTACGGGTCGTGGCGAGTGCTTTAACCAGGGTGCCACGCAGACTCCTTGTGTCACTCAGAGGGATCTCAAAGCGCCGCCGTGGCGACACCTGGAACATTCTTTGAGCTTTCCCTGGATTATTGAAACACTTGAGACTCTATCCAACAGCCTTTGTCTTGTGTCGAAATGAACCTGCTGCCCCTCTCTGAGAGCCGCCGTGGCTCGTCAATCAGACACGTGCCTGCTAAGGGCGGCGATCCTGGTCAGCTCCTGTGTGCACAGCTGGGGAGATGGCTGCAGTCAGAGCAGCCTCTTAGCCCAGCTCTGGGGCCACTGCTGCACGTGGTGGTACTGGCCACACCCACCCCTCACGTGACTGCTGCCTCATTCGATTATCGCTCACTTACGACCAGGAATCAGACTCCCCCCAACGATTCCACACATTCACGACACCACCTGCAGTAGCGAAGGCCGAGGTTCTGCGGCTAAAGGCTTCGCGTTACGTGGCTGGGCCGTGAGCCACAGTGGTCTGGCAGTTCAGCAGCGATGCGCTCTGGCAGAGCCTATCATGATGTCATTCAGCAGTGAGCTCTCAGTGCAGTCAGCCTCCATTTTCATACCATGTCAGTTTTTTTTCATGGATCAACCCGGTCTCTTGAACCTGACCTGTGGAAAGTGAGGTGCGGGTGATGTGCTTTCTAAACGGATTTGTGCCTCTGTGGGTCGGGCAGTCAACCATTGAAGACCGAGGATCACAGTGGGCTGATCCTTGTTCAATCACGGCGACGACACGGGAGCACGTAGTGTTTTGTTCCGTCCTTCCTGTGGTCCCTCCGGTGTCGATTCCGTGATGGGCACACAGTGTGACACCCAGGGGCCTGGGGCAGAGGCAGCGTTCAGAGGCAAACGGTGAGAAGTTGGTTTCTCTCAGGAGTCCATGTGGCACAGAAAGCAGAGACCAGCCCGAGCACTGGGGCTGCAGAGGTGTAGGAGACCGGAGGAGGTGGGAGGGTTGGACAGGCAGCTACGGGGGGGCGCCATGCCAGCTGTGAGTCCAGCGAGGGGTAGAGGGCTGCTGTTGGGTCATGGATGAGGCTGGAGAAAATCCTTGTGTTTGGTAAAGTGTTCAGCTATGACCTTTGAGGGGACCCCGTGGCTTCATTGGAAGAGATAGATGTTAGAGACTGTGGGGTCTGAGCCCTCCTTTACGGGGGGTGAGGGCTGGCAACAGGCCTTGAGAGAGGGGGTACCACCAAGTGAGGGGAGCACTGGGGGTAGGCCTCCTATTAAGAGGATCCCTGTGTTCAGGGGTGATTTTTCCCCTGGGGGGAGGGGGCGCTCAGGTTATAAGTCTGGAAGGCCCTTCATATTTCCTCAGACCACAGGAAAGCATCAGTCCACCCCAAGTTCAGGGTCTGGTCCCAGAAGCCATGGTGTTTTTTGGAGGTGGGGCACAGGATATCTGTGGGAGAAGCTACCTGAGCGGGTAGGAGCCCCAAGATCCGCATGCTGGGTAATGTGGAGCGAGGTTGCCAGATCTGGAGGTCGAGGTCAGTAGGAGCCTTCAGAGGACAAAACTGGCTCTCTCCTCTCAGTCTTGGCCCATAGAAGGCACTCTGAGAATGTTGGTTCAAGTGAAAATTGGTTTTGTCCTTACCTGATGGGGCTCCTGGTGGCCCTGTGCTGTGGGTTTGCCCTGTGTAACTCGAGGCCCCTAGGATACACGTGTCTTGCAAGGGACTCAGGGCGGGAGTGTTAGGCCCTCTTCAAGGGAAACTGGGCCAGGGTCCAAGCTCCGTGTGGGGCAGGAGCATTGAGGAGCTGTGGTGAAACCTGACAGGTGTTCAGGTGTCCGTTCAAAACGAGGACAGAGCTCGGGGCACCAGCAGCACACAGCATCTAGGGTCCAGATGCCAGTCCCCACCTGAGAGGTCCCTGACATGACTCTAGGGGCAGTGCGTGGGTCAGCTCTGAGAGGAATCCCCCAAAGGTGGTTTGTTCACGGAAAGGCAGGCACATTGAGCACCTCTGTGTGACCGAAGGTCCTGGGCTCAGAAGGGTTTGGAGGAAGGCTGCGTCCTTTCCCTGGCCTGGGTGATAGGCTCAGCTAGGCGGAGGGTAAAGATAGCAGGGAGTGGGGTTTTCTGGGACATTTGGGGTTTGTGTTCCAGGGAAGGGATGGGGAGGTGACTGAGGGGGAGCAGGAATTACAGCCCTGCTGAGAACACCCAGAGTGGGAGACTGTTCTCAGATGAACCTGGCCTTCTCCGTATACCCAGGAACGTTGGCCAGCGGCCACCTGAAACCCAGAAGGAGCCATCAGAGAGCGCAAGAGCATCCAGACTGGCAGGCAGGTTTTTCCAGTTTGGGCAACAACATCTCCTTAGACCTCAGAAAGGCACCTGTGGCTGCCTGGCTTGGAGGTGAGGGGCGCATTTGGCTGAGGCCCCCTCATTCCAAGCATGAAGGTGACCAGGCTTCAGAGGCAGGCATGTGGCTGGGCCCCAGTCTCTGGGATGGTGTGGAGCTCAGACATCCTTCCCCAGCATTGGCATCAAGGAGTCCCACGGATTCTGGTCCTCCGACAGCTTCCCAGGTGGCCCCAGCACACACAACACTGTCTCAAGGGCAGTCCTCAAGGAAAGCAGGGCTCTCTGTACCACCCGGTTTAGTAAGGGGAGACCATCACACCCCTGGGAAGGCGTAGAGGCAGGATTTGAACTCGGGCATTCTGGACTCCGGCATCAGGGCTCTAAGCTAGCCAGCGCTTCTCAAACAGTCTGTGTTTTCAACGATTCTTTCTGATCCTATTGGTATATGAAGTTTCAAAGACAAAAAAAGGAGCCAGCATTGGCAACCAGGCCCCCTGGCAAGGGCCTGCAGCCTTCTCCAGGGCTCAGCCTGTGTCTGGGGCTCAAGGGAGGGTCCCAAGCAGCGCTCTCGTCCCTGGAGTCGAAAGGCTCCTGTGCTGGGCTTTGTGGGAGCCAGCGTCACCTCCAGCAGCTCTGCCTGCCCTTCCACACGACGTGGCTGCTTTTCCCGCCTCAAACTGTAGCGGCGACTTTTCCAAGCCCTCATCCCATCCGCACCACTGTGCGGTATTGACCACAGATAGTTTTCATGAGAAGTCTGGGCCAGATATGTTGAAGCCCCAGGTGGTTGGAAAAGTTCCATTATCTTTCAACTGCATTTCTTTTCTGTACATTAAATCACCATTGGATAAAGAAAATGATCATTTATCAAATGCCCGCCCCAGGCCCTTTCATTTTGATACTGCTCCCCCCCCGACCCATCCTGTTAGGCCCATTTTACAGTTTGGAAAAAAATGAGGCTCTGAGCGGTGAATTGACTTGCTCCTGCCCACGACAGGGCCCACTGCCCTCTCGCCATGAGGGCTGCGTTGTGGGCTTCTCCTCTGTGTTCATATCACCCTAGCTGGACTGTGAGGACCACAGACCCCGGTCCACACCTGGGTCCAGCCCCAGCCACTCTGAAAGCAGAATGGATTTGCTGCTGCTGACACAGCCTGTGTGGCCGGCCGTGCGTGTGCACACCATCGGGCTGGACACTCGCCAGCTGTGTGCCCCGCCCCAGAGGACAGATGAAGGCATTGCGTGAATGAGAGCCGCATTCCTAACTTCTCCTGGCATCAGCCCATACTCGAGCGGGGTGTGTGGGTGACTGCAAAATGAACGGTGATTACAGCATCAGCTTCAGGAGGCGGACCGCAGCCAGGGCTCTGCTGGGAGGATGGCCAGGGATGACTCACGCTGGCTGCTGTGAGGGAGGGACGCAGGAGAGGGAGCGGGCTCTGAGGCCGGTCCACCCTCCTCACCGGCCTTGTGCGACCCAATTTCAGCTCTGTCCCCTTCGCTTCTATTCTGCACCTCTGGCCTGCTACATGGGCTGGGCTCTCATGGGGTCCAGCTGGGTCTGATTGGGGTCGAGGGTCCGACCCAGCTCCTCCCAGCCAAAGCCTCGTGCATCATTTTCACCACTCAGCAGCTCTAGGGAGGAGAACCATTGCTCCTGTGTTCCAGATGGGGAGACAGAGGCACACACCAGTGACGGGTGATCAACAGGGCCGGTGTCCAGCGTCATGACCTGGGCCCCAGCGCCCCTACACCGAGCCACGCTGCTCTGTGGTTTGTAAGTCCCAGTGGACATCGAAGAATGTTCCCAAAGACAAAGCGCTTTGGTTGTGTTGATTTCCTGCCTGGGGCTCCGCACTACTGCTCCATGGTTACTTATCCTGTCTGTTTCTCTTGTCCCTCCATCCACCCCAGAGAGGGGGCTTTTGCTGCCCCACCAGCAGCCAGCACCACCCCTGGAGTGGGTGACGGCTAGGTCACAATGGAATGCTATTCGTTGCCTTCGAGTTGGTCCCCAATTTGCACAGTGGTGGGTGGTGCTGCCCAGTCCTGTGCTGGCCCCCTTGATCGCTTATAGGTTGGAGCCTCGGGGTGTGTTCATTGGCTGATTTGGGGAAGTCGATCGCCAAGCTTTTGTTCCTGGACTGGAAGCTCTGCTGAGACTCGATCGGCATCATTAATCAGTCCCCATTCTGCACCAGCCTTGTGAACCAAACCCACCATCTTACTTCATTGAGCTAAACTGCGCACGCTGGCATTTCAGTGGAGTTTGAGTTTCATTCTCAAGAATGGGGGCCCTGGGCCCAGCACTCGGCTTCTCTGGGTTTGGTTCTCCCTCATCTGAGAAACGGGTTTACGTATTCAGAGCAGGTGCATTGTTTCACCAGGCGCCGTGCCCGGCGGGAAGGCTGGGCTCCGTGGATGGATGTAGGGCCTTTTCAGTCACTGTCCGCTTTTTGCAGGTGACTGAGCCCTGGGGAGGTGGGACAAGAACAGACCCCTCTCCCCACCACTGGCTACACAGTGAGGGGTGGCACTCCTGGTTTCCACCCTGTCATTGCTGCTCTGTCCCTGCGAGGCTCTGCCCCTGGGCCCATGAGACTCTGGGCCAGCCAGAGCCCTGGTAGTGCTGGCACCTCTAGGCTCAGGGGTTCTGCTCTGTGACCTGGTGCATCCTGAGAACAGGGCCTTGCCACCTGTACTCAGTGGGGCAAACCTGGCACTTTGGGACCCCAGGACTGAGGGAGCCACTGACAACTCAGCCTCCAATCCCTCACCTTTAAGGTTGCACAGCTACCAGGAGCCACCAGCTCACAGGCCTGGGGCAGAGGCTGGGTGGGTAGTGTGCAAACAGCAGGGTTGTGGAGGGCATTGAGGGCAGCCAGAGAGGGGTCCTACACTGTTCTCAGACCACAGGTGTGTGGAACCGTAGAGCAAGGTGTCCGGGTCTCTTTGCAAAGTGACCCAGGCCCTGCCTGTACCCTGGTGCCACTTAGTGCTCACAAGTGGGACTTGGCCAAAGGGGACCACCCTCGGCTTTGGGAGCCCAGGGGGCCAACCTTGGTATTCATTCCCACCTAGAGTGTGCTGTCTCAGTGGTCCCACTGTGCCTCCACCTCTGGTGTGCGGACAGTGAGAGCGTTCTGGTGGCCGACGTAGGCCTTGTGGCTCCCAAAAGCCCAGGGCGCTTTTCTTCCCCACCGTGTGGCCTTTGTTCTCAGGGGACTTGGTACCATTTTCCACTAGCCTGTCTAGTCCATTGTCCCTTTGAAACTCAGGCCACATCCCTAATGGGCTGGCTTTGTTTTCTGTGCTCCCTGTCTGTTCTCGGGCCTTTGTTTCTCCTGTCGTTTCTGATCACTGCAGATGAAATGCAGAAATGTGGAGACCAGGGCTAGGGGGCATCATCCCCTCCCGGGAACACCAGGAGTGGGGCAGAGGAGGGAAGGGCATGACTGTAGACTGACCCGGCCCCCTCTTCCTGACTGGGCTTCTCTTAGCTTCACATTCTCACCTGTAACATGAAAATCTGGATGCTGGTCTGTCTGTCTGGGAGAGCCTCTCAGCAGGGCCTGGTCCACAGCACCAGCTCAGTGCGTGGGGCGGCGGCGAGTTGCCATCAAGTTGACGCAGGCTCCCGGCGACCCTGTGTGTCATGAGAATTGGTGTGCGATCTGCCCGGTGTGGTTAGGTTCATGTCTTTGGCCTGTGTCAGCCCATCGCCCTGAGCAGTCCCTTGCCGGTGCTGGCCCTCTCCCCGACACATGCCTCTCTTTCAGTTGTCCTTTTGGTAACTTGTCTTTCTCTCACAGTGAGTCCAAAGTGGGCCAAAGTTTCTAAAGAGCATTCTGGGAGCTGGCGAGAGTGTGGAGAAGGGCAGACGCCCTCAGCTCAGCCAGAAACTGTAGGGGTGAGGGTGACTGAGGTCCCTAAGAGCCCTGGTTCTCACCCTTCCTAAGGCCGTGACCTTTTCATACAGTGCCTTATGCAGTAGTGACTCCCAACCATAAGGTGATTTTCATTGCTACTTCATTACTGTAGTTTGGTCACTGTTATGAATCGGGAGACCCCTGTGAAAGGACCGTTCCACCCCAAAGGGGTCGAGACCCACAGGTTGAGAAGTGCTGCCTCAGAGTTAGTTCTGGGTCACGGGAAAGCATGCGTCTGAAGAAACAGCGAGTCTCCACACCGTGTTTGGAGCTAGGCAGCTGCGCATGCGGAAGGAGCACCCAGCACAGGCCACTGCCAGCCAGGAGCGGGCCCTTTCTTTCGCCCAGGGCACAGGGGTGGGGAGGACTGGGGTTCCCTAGCAGGCACAGAATGCCTGCATCTCACACAGATGGCATGGAATTTCCAGGTCTGCTTATCTATCTCTGGCCCATGTTCTAGCTCCTGGTTGTTTGTTTCTCTACTGTCCGGAGGGAGGCCTCTGGCTTCTCCCTTCCCAGACCTGGGCCACCAGTGAGCTCTCAACCCCTGGGCCCCGCCCACCAGCACTCAGGTGTGGAGAGGGGCTGCCCATTGAGGAACCTGCCTCCAGGTGACTGAGCACCAGGCACTTCCCCGGAAAGTCAGGGTGCATGAAGTGGGGTTTCTTTTCCCTCCTTTCGTTTCTTCTTTTTTTGTCAAAGCTGGAGATAAATACTGCTGCCCTGAGATGACAGGAGCACATGAGGAGATAAAAGGCGAGTCAGAGGGACTGAGAGGCCAGACGCTGAGGACTGAGAGGGGAGGGTTGTGATGAGGGAAGAGATGAAAGAGAAAAGAAAGAGATGAGATGGAGCGCAGGACCAGAGGCAGAGCGAAAGGCAGAGGGAGCGGAGGAAGGGGTTGCCAGGGAAACAGGAGGAGGGGAGGGATGGAGGAAGAGGAATATGGGATGGAGGAGGGTGGAGGGCACACGGGGGAGGGGCCTGCCATCTTAGGCTGGTGAAGGGGAAGGAGAGTCCCGAGGGGCCCTCGGTCAGCATCAGACCCCAACATGGGGAAACTGAGGCATCCCTGACCCCAAACGCCCCTCCCTGACCAGGGCTGATCCAGGGAGCTGGCTGCCTCTCTCTGTTTCTGAGTTCAAGATACAAATGGTACACCACCACCACCCGACCACCCCAAGGGCTTCTCAGACATTAGCACTCGCTCAGCCCCAGACCTGACAAAGTCTAAGGCCAATAAATGCACACGATCCTGATTCTTGCCTCTGCCCCTGGAACCTGAGCTCTGGCGAGCATTCTTATTGGGACACAGGTGTGCTTGCTCTTTGCTTCTGGAGTTAGAAGAGGGGAAGATGTGGAGCTTTTCAGAAACACGGGGCCCCTGGGAAGAGGTACTGGTCCTGATGCTCAGAGGAAGGAAGTCCAGGCTCAGGAGTTTCCACCTGGCTGCTTGCCAAAGGCTCCATTCGGCAAGGGGCACCCCCCCCCACACACACACACACATGCCACCTCTTTTTTATTTCTTCTTTGCCCTTGAACATGGGTATTTTAAAAGGGCAATAGTTCTTTCTAAATATGTACTCTGCCAGGGATGCAGCAGTGAGCAAAGAGACAAGGTCTCTGCCCCATAGAGCCTATAATCTAACTGAGATGCCGGATGATTGTACAAATTACCAAGTGATTGTACCGTCAGGCATCACAATGAGGACCAGGCAACGAGTGCATAAAACTTCAATCTGTGTAGAACTCAGGGACCAGGGGTAGGGGAGGGGTGGGATTGGGGAAGCCCTCCTCAGGATGTGACGCCTGGTTACAAAGCAGAAGGATGGGGAACAAGGAAGGGTATTTGGGCCCAGGGGACAGCAGGAAACAAGATTCTGTAGAATCTTGATCAAAAGGGAGAAAAATGTAGATCAGAACTCCAGATTTTCACAGAATCCAGGAGCCATTTGCAGCTGTACGAATCCTCGAAATCGTTGCCCTGAGAAGAATCTTTGAACCTTAAGCCAGAAGTGTGTTGTGAGACAGTCCTCGGTAGCCCAGAGGACAGCGTCACTGAAGGGTGGTGGCCTGGGCCTGGGGCTGTTCTCACAGCACTGTCTGTGTGGGGGTCATTGGGAAGCAGTCCTTGAGAGAGAGGTCCCAGTAGAAATTGAGGGGAGTGAGCTCATGTCTGTGGAGGAGGCGCCCCAGGAAAGGAAGGCACGAATGTTGGCTCCGTTTGAAGACTGTGATTGGCGTCACTGGCGGACACGTTTAGAAACTGATGGAGGGGTGTATGTTCTGCCGTGTATGCTTTAACTGGAATGAATGAATGACAGGAAAAGAGAAGAGAGCCGTGGGGGTTGGTGGGTGGGCTGGGGGCCAACCATTGGTCGGGGGGGGGGGGTGAGCAGGATGCCATGTGATGACTGGTGCGTATGAGCACACAGCTTGCTCTCTCCCTCTTGGCCTGCTGGACTCCCTGGCCTTGGAGGACAAGGGGCCCAGACCAGGAAGAGGCCTGAGAGCTCCATGTGGTCCTAGGCGGCGGAGAGAGCGAAGTGCTTGGTTGGAGACTGGAGGCCTGGCAGGTCCTGGGAAAGCCGTGAGCGATGCGCCGCCATGGCAAACGCGGCTCTGTGTGAATCAAGGTTGACGAAGCAGCAACTGGCCTGCAGGTGGGTCGGAGAGGAGAGATCCTGGCAGGGAACAGAGGGAGCCTGTGCGAAGAAAAACCTGTACCTACCTCCCTGGCCCCTCGGCCCCTGCAGCCCACGGAGGGAGGCAGCCCACCCCTGCACATGCTACTGCACGGCTGTGGCCTGGGCAGAAGTGACACTGTGTCCAGGAGCCCGGGGTCGGCACCAGCCTCCCCAGTTTTCACTTCCTCTACCTTTGCCTGTTTGAGACTGTGAGCAGAATTTACCTTTCAGTGGACCGTGGGGAGGACAAAGGTGGGTGGGCAAGATGGGGTGCAGCCTGGGACTTCCTTAGCCACCTCCTCCCCACCCTAAAGCTCCCTGGTCCACCACTCCTCTCTGGCCTCCAGATGTTAGGGCCTCAGGTCCCCAGGGCAAAGGGCTCAGAGCCACAGCCAGTGACAGAAGCTAGAAGGTGAAGCAGGAACCACGTCTTGGAGGACATGAGTGCCAGACCCAAGACCCCACGGAGGACTCTCCAAAGCAGAACCCACCAGGCCTTAGGTGCCTTGTCCCTATGCTCCGCCCCACCAACTATGTCCCAGGGGACACCAGCCACCCTGAGCCCCTCCCCATCACAGCCTCCTGCTTCCCACTGTCGCAGGACGATCACCTGGTCTTCCAGCTTCCAGGAGGCTCCTGGGCCCATTTAACAGATCAGAAAGCCACACAGCAAATCGCTCCTGTGGCATAGTGGTAGGAACCCTAGTAGAATGGGCAACCAGTGAGGTGATAATGTGGAGTACTAGGGGGGGGGGCTGGGTGCCTCTCCGCGGGGCTCCGCTGGCCTGGGTGCCGATGGGGTGATGCTAAGCCCGACACACCAGGCCGCCTCCAGTGTCATCTGCCAACTCTCCTCCTTTTTCCCTCCCCTCCCCCTCTCTGCCTTTGTTTCTTGGCCTCAACAGTCTCCTTCCCTCCCTCCTTCCTTCCCTCCCTGCTCAATCAGGCTTCCGCCTCTCCCCCTTCCTTCCCTGCCTGTTCATTCCTCTTCTCCCTCCTGCCCACCCGCTCTCCTTCCTGTGGCCTCCCTTCCCCCACTCCCAGCACAAGTCTTTAAACTACAATCAGGCCTCTAACATTTACTCTCTCTCTGCCCTGGGGACCAAAGGTCCTAGTGGGAGGAGGAGCCCAGGCACCCGGCACTGAGCTGTCTGCAGCCTGCTCTCCTGGATGCTGTGGAGAGCTTTTGTTCTGTGTCCTAGGCCCTTGAGGTGGGGAGAGGCCCCGCCCTGAGGAGGAGGGGCTGGGCCACCCTGGCACACTCCTGGCAGGCCTTTCTGCCCCCGTGCAGCCCCAGGGCTGGAGCCTGGGGTGGGGTGGGGTGGGGGACTAGGAAAATGACCCAGGAGAGAAGGAATGATGACACCAGTTAGAGAGCCCCCCTCACCCCCCACCCCCCCACCCCCGCACTGCTGCAGCAGGCATACAAAACACAGGCAAATTAGACCCTGCTGCCAGCCTCTGCCCCAGAAGCACGGGATGAACACAGGGTCCAGCCCAGGCCTCCCCAGCCCTTTCCCTGGCCACCTACAGGGCATTGGTCCAGCAGGGAGGAAAGCAGGGCCCGGCAGGCAGACAGGTCAGGGCAGGCTTCCAGGAAGTCTGTCCGCTCCTGCCTGGTTACCAAGGCAAGAGTGATTGTCCTCAGGTGCCCCAGACCCTGCATCTGCTTGTGGGCCTGACCAGCCAGCCTGAAGCTGCATGCCAGAGTGGCCCAGGGCCGGCTCCCCATAACCTCGAGGCCAGCTGGGCAGCCCCTGAAGAGATGGAGGTACAGAGCCCAGAGGAGGCTGAGTGGGGGCCAGACAGGCTTAACCAGGCAATCCCAAACATTCCTTGGCCTGGGAGAGAACACCCCCACAGGATCATTTGAGGATTAAATGCCCCACCTGGGACCTGCGGAGCACTCTCTAATCAGAAGCTTAGTGGGCACAAACCCCTCCACAACAAGGGCTCTGAGCGCCCCATTTACACACAGGCCCAAGCCCTGCCACAAAAACACCGCTCCACTCCGCTGTCCCTCCACCAAATACCCTGCTGCCGGGAGGGTCCGGCCAGCTGGCCCTGCCAGGGTACACGGTGAGCTTGGTTTGCACCTGGTGCCCACTGCCATCCTTAGCGATGGTGGCTTTCGCTCTCGCTTGTAGGAAGTCCATTTGGACAATAAATTACATGGTCACTCTTCCTGTGCTGGCCGGCTTCCCTCGGCGCCTCTACCTTCACACTCCCACGGTGGCGGCGGCGGCGGTGGCTGACGTTCACCCAAGTTGATGGCAGGCACCCTTGCCCCATCGCCTCACAGCCCTGTGAGCCAGGCACTAACCAGGAAACTCCCAGCAGACCCGCTGCCCTCTGGTCTATGGACTGCCCCGTGGGTTTCCGAAGTCGTCACTCTTGACAGGAGCAGGCCCTCGGTGGGGTCAGGCTGCTGTAACCCACAGTGCTGTTGGGCCACCTACCTTAGGCACTGCTCTCCCCTGTGTACCGAGGGGGAAACTGAGGCTCGGGAGCCCACCCAGGGTCACATGGTGACGCCTGACTTTGCACCTCAGATTGCCAGGGACTTGCACAGGCTGTGCTGTGGGTGATCGGTTCCTCCAGGGCTGGTCGGGGCGCTCAACTCCAAAATGCTGAGCCCAGTGTGTGTGCAGAGCCACGAGGGACACGTGGGCTGTCGCCGGGGGCTGCGTCACAGGCAGGCCACCATGACCAGATTGGGGGGGGGAACTAGCTCAGAAAACCCAGCAGTGGCCAGTGGCCACACGGGAGGCATGGCTGGGACTGCAGTATTTGCTGAATGATGAATGAATGAATGAATGAATACGTTCTCCGAGTCCCTAAGGTTGTCCTCCATCACTGAGGAGCTTGGAGACTCTGGGGCCTCAGTGGAGAAACCTCTCAGCTCTGTGGCTTTCCTTAGAGGAGGTTTTCTGGGCAGATGTGTGACCCCTGTTCTTCACATTTACCAGTAAAGGAAGACCTTGCACCTGTGTTAGGGCGCTTAGCAGCTGTTCTGTACGTAGGTGTTTCGACCCGGTTTTGTGGCTGGGGAAACAGAGGCTTTTTGTAAAAATAGAAAGGGCTGTGCCTCGTCACACAGCTAGTCCTGGTGCTGCCAGGAATTGGGGCCCGACTGCCCAGGTGCAGATTCTGAAGGACTGAACCTCCCTGGCCTATGCCAGAGGGCCCCGAGCCCTGAGTCAAAGATTCTTCAAGACCCCACTTTAAGCTGAATAGTTTAATCTTTAGTGTCTGTTTCAAGGAGGATAATTCCTGTCGGATATTTTTAGCCAGCCTCGGGAAGAGAATGCTGCCCTGGGCTGTAGGGGAGGCGGGCACTGGGGGCATCTCACATGGGTTTCCTGAGGAAGGGCTGCCAGAGGCGAGCAGCCTTGCTCGAGGACCCACCCTGACCAGTCACCGCCCACGATGGCATGGCCAATCCTAGGGGGGTAGGCCAGGGGTGGGGGAGGTTGCCCAGGGGCTGAGAGGAACAGGAGGAGCTCATGGGGACAAGGAGAGGGCACCACAGGTGGAGGAAGCAGTGTCCACACAGGCGGGGGTGCGTAGAGCACTTGGCGGACTGATCGGTGCGCCGATGCAGCTGGAACCCACAGAAAGCGAAGAGCCAGGTTTGAACCTGGATGAGTGCCTTCAGACACACCTGTGCTCACCGGAAGGTGAGGGGCCCATGTCCCAGAGGGCGCATCGGAAGAAAATCCTGGTCAACAGCCCCCGAGCATGGGAACAGTTCTGCCCACGCCAGTGAGGCTGCCACCGTGGGAGACAGTGAACAGCGGCTGGTTAGGGTCATGCTCGGTGAGAGGCTGTGGGTGTCTGTGTCAGCCCTCCTCTCAGACGGTGGTCCCTGCAAAGGCCCTCCTTTCCAATCAGATCATTCTCGCGAGGACCTCAGTGTGCCAATTCACAAAAGGTGAATTCACTGACGGTGTGGCTTTGGATATTCAGATGGGAGCTGTCCACGACTCGAGAACACGGGCCTGCTGGGATCGCTACTGGCTCGCAGGTGGGGCAGGTACAGGGTGGCCAATAGCTGAGCTCTGTCTCATGGCTGGATTTGTTTCCTGATGTTGTTTGTTGTGTGTTGAAATGCCTACCCCTCCCCCCCCCCCACACACACACCAGTATTTTTCCAAAAGGACCACCACTGACCCCGCCTCTGCAGAGATGACCGGGGAGCAGATGAGGGGCTGCAGGATGTGTCGGGGTGATGCGCAGGGTTGGAGTGGATGAGTTTTACGACTAGGAGAGGATTTTTCGAGGAACCTAGAGAGGTCTTGAGAACCACTGTGGAAGTCCGCCTTCCCAGCATTCAGGACTGGGTGGTGGGGACTGAGGCTGGCAAGGGCAGGACTTCCCCGAGCAGCTCCCTGTAACCACAAGCAGGGGTAGACGGCCGATGGGCCCATGCGCTCCCACCGCCGGCCAAGCCAACCATACTGATGGCGCCTTCTTCCTCCCACAGTGATGTCCTCCTAGCCGGCCGCCGCGGGATGGAGGGCTTCATGGACTCAGGGACACAGACGGACGCCGTGGTGGTGCTGTCCTTGGCTCAGGCTGCCGTGCTGGGGCTGGTCTCGGAAAATGAGCTTTTTGGAGCCACGATAAGCGCCGATGCCTTCTACCCGGACCTGGGCCCCGAGCTGTCCGGGCCAGCCCTGGGGGACCCCGGGCCGCAAGGCACCGATGTCTACCAACTGGCCTGCAACGGGCAGGCCCTGGAGGGGCCGACGGAGGAGGAGGAGGTGCTGGAGGTGGAGGCCGCCTTTGAGAAGCACACCCGGCGGAAGACGCGGCCACCCGTGCGCCTGGTGCCCAAGGTCAAGTTTGAGAAGGTAGAGGAGGAGGAAGAGGAGCAGGAGGTGTACGAGGTGTCCGTGCCTGGAGATGACAAGGAGGCGGGCCCCCCAGAGACCCCTGCACAGGTGGCTGCCGGCGGCGGCGAGGCCCTGGTGCAAAGCAGCGCCGTCAAGATGATTGACCTCAGCGCCTTCAGCCGCAAACCCCGGACACTCCGGCACCTGCCCCGGACCCTGCGGCCCGAGCTGGAGGTGGCCCCCTATGACCCTCACTTCCCTGGCCCGACCCGGGATAGCTACCCAGAACCCAGCATGGTGCTGCCCGGGGCAGAACCTATGCCTGCTGAGTGTGGCTTCAAACCGCCACCCCTGAGCGACCCCGAGGCGCCCACCATGGAGTCCCCGGAGCCCGTGAAGCCGGAGCAGGGCTTCGTGTGGCAGGAGGCGGCCGAGCTCGAGACGGACACGGCGGGCTCAACGGTGGAGCGCCACAAGAAGGCGCAGCTGGACCGCCTGGACATCAACGTGCAGATCGACGACTCCTACCTGGTGGAGGCGGGCGACCGGCAGAAGCGCTGGCAGTGCCGCATGTGCGAGAAGTCGTACACGTCCAAGTACAACCTGGTGACGCACATCCTGGGCCACAATGGCATCAAGCCGCACTCGTGCCCGCACTGCAGCAAGCTCTTCAAGCAGCCCAGCCACCTGCAGACGCACCTGCTGACGCACCAGGGCACACGGCCCCACAAGTGCCAGGTGTGCCACAAGGCCTTCACGCAGACCAGCCACCTCAAGCGCCACATGCTGCTGCACTCGGAGGTCAAGCCCTACAGCTGCCACTTCTGCGGCCGCGGCTTCGCCTACCCCAGCGAGCTCAAGGCCCACGAGGTGAAGCACGAGAGCGGCCGCTGCCACGTCTGCGTCGAGTGCGGCCTGGACTTCTCCACCCTGACCCAGCTCAAGCGCCACCTGGCCTCCCACCAGGGCCCCACCCTCTACCAGTGCCTGGAGTGCGACAAGTCCTTCCACTACCGCAGCCAGCTGCAGAACCACATGCTCAAGCACCAGAACGTGCGGCCCTTCGTGTGTACCGAGTGCGGCATGGAGTTCAGCCAGATCCACCACCTCAAGCAGCACTCGCTCACCCACAAGGTAAGGCCCTGCGGAGCGGGAGCCGCCTCAGGACAGGGCGCGGGGAGGGCCTGGAGGGGGGGCTGTTTCACAGCAGGGACGGACACTCCCTTTTCTTATACTTGGACGATATCCATTCGGACAGGTGTTTGCACAGCAAAGAAAACGGTCCTTGAAATTGCTCCTTACCATAGCGAAGCCTTGTTCATTCACCAGCACCCCCTTGCTGAAATCCAGTGTTTAAAGAATCCCTGAAGGGCCTAAGGAACACGCGTGGAGCATCACTAGAGCCACTCAAAAAGAGCCCCGGTGGTGTGGTAGATGACGCCTCGGCCTGCCAACCACAAGGTTGGTGGTTCAAAACAATAAGCCGCTCCGTGAGAGGAAGAGAGGAGGCTTTGGAATCCGTGATGAGTTACTGCATGGGTTCTCAAACTTTTTAAACGGGGCCGGTTCACTGTCCCTCAGACCTGTTGGAGGGCCGGCCTATAGTTTTAAAAAATCTATGAACAAATTCCTATGCAAACGGAACAAAAACCACCCGGCAGGCCGATAAAAGTCCTTGGTGGGCCACATGTGGCCCTCAGGCCGTAGTTTGAGGATGCCTCACTGACTGTCTTGGGTGCCCTGAGGGGCAGGTCCCCCTGGTCCTGTAGGGACGCTGTGAGTTGGAATCAGCGACCGAGCGAGTGAGTGAGTTTGAAGCAGCTTGCCCTCCTTCGTTTGGAGCTGGGAGAACTGAGACCAGAGGGCTCTGGGCAAGATGGTCAGAGGGCGAGAGGGTCCCCTTGGCTATTCCTCCTGGCAGAAGCATCTGGAAACCCAGGACTTCACAGCCAACTCTTTGGCAAAAGGCTTCGCTTACAAGGGTGCTTCAGAAGTGGGCGGGGCGGTTCCTGTCTCATTTCTGACGGTCATAGATGTCAGGAAAAAAGCCTCTGTCCAGTAAAGGCGCTCGTGGTCCCCGGACGTGGCGGGACGAGATGGAGAGGTTTGTGAAGACAGGACACTGAGCGGCGAGGCTCTGATCCACCGTATTCCTGTGCCAGCCAGTACCCCTCGGCCCAGTCTGTCCTGTGTGCCACGCCCTCCCCTCATGCCACTAGCCACCCGGCCTCCAGCCTGCATCACCTCCTAAAGAGGCCTCTTGCCCAGGCACCTGGCATGAGGGTGATACGGAAGGGACCATCAGTTGTGCTGTGAGGCTGAAAGAGGACACGGGCTAGCAGCAAGTTGTTTCATAGGTTCTTGGTGGAGCGTTTGGAACTGATCACACGAGCGTGAGAAGCACCGAAGAGTCTATAGAAGAACCCTATCAAAAGGGGAGCCATGCAGCACAGAATTCCACACTTTCCTGCAATCCAAGAGCCATTTACAGCTGGCTCTCATGCTGGCACTTGGCAGCCTCGAGGTCCTTTCCCCCCGCCCCCCAGTTGCAGCCAGGTTACTTCTCCACGGCTGCACGTGTCTAAGGGTTCCCTGAGTGCTCTCAGCGTGGCCCTAGTGAGAGTCCAGGTCAAACGTAGGCCCTTCTGTCTCACGGTGGACACTCGAGTAAGTGGAGAAGCAACAGCCTGCCAGGCCAGGACTCCAGCTTTCCCCACCCCTGGGGATGTAGAGCCAAGGGCGATTTGTAAGTTTGCTTATCTGTGTCTCCTCCAGCCTAGAGCATACTAGTAAGAGGGATTCGGAACTGAATCTGGGCTCCACAGTCAGCCTTTCTGAGTGATTATTGATGTCTGCAAGCGTGCAGGGTTATAGCCTGGGTACTGTGTGCTTGCCATCTTTCTCCACTCGCGTTCAAAGTGATAACGAGACAAGTAATACAATAAAGAAAATGCAGAGAGCAAAGGCTGATGAAAATGAAGGCATCCCCTCTCGTCAACCTAAATTTGTACTCGAGTAAACGACCCCCGGGTGCCGTGTATCGAGTGGGCCTCGGTGATCCTGGGCACAGCCACTGACCCGGAGGAATCCCTGTCCAGTGTGAGAGAGAGACGGGCTGAGGGACTGTTCAAACTCTGTACCGACCAAGAGCTATGACCACAGCAGACGCATGCCTGTCCCTCCGGGTCTCTGCTCAGTCCTTACTCAGCAGAGAGGGAACAGGCCCGGCTTCCATCCTCAGATGGCAGTGATGTGGGCCCAGTGTGCACAGCGCCCTCTGCCGAGGGAGGGTTTGGAACGAGGGGACAGCTGTGGACTGTCCACACAGGGTTTGCACCCCTGGTCTGTGTCGTTTGGAACTTAAGTTCCCCAACTACTGCGCTCATTAAGACCCCGCGAGGGAACCTGCTGGGGAGGAAACAAAGCCCTGGGCCCCATCCTGGGCCCCCCACTCACCACATGAGGATTTCCAGGGAACAGGGCTGGAAGCTGCAGTCACCAGGAAAGCGGACAGAATGCTCCCAGGGTGGCATCAGTGGGCAGGCTCTCAGGACTTGAAAACTCTTAAAACGCCACCCAGCCCTGAGTGTTTGTGGTTCTGCCTGAGGTGGAGAGGAGCAAGCAGCCCTGCTGCCCCAACATTTTCTCCCTTTGTCTTTCAACTATTAACCGAAAGGCTGGCCTGGGGTGAAACGCCTTCCGAGCAGTCATGCTCCGTGTGCACAGGGCCGCTGGGAGCCAGGAGCGGCGGCAACTGGCATTTTTTGGAGCCGGTTTGGGTTTACATGAAAAATGGTATCAAGTACAGAGTTCCCATCTCATCCCCACATGCAGCGACCCCCGCTAGCTTGTTACATGAGCGTGGTACGTGCCACACAACTGAGGAGTCAGCACTAAGTCATGGCTAAGTAGAGGCCACAGTGTGATTTAGGCTTCACTCCATGCTACAGCCCTGTTGATTTTGACACATGGCCCAGTGGCCATCATGACAGTATCCTACCCTGGGCACCACTGGCCCTCCCGTTGGCTTTAGATCAGTCCTACTGGTTCAGAAATGCCTGCCCCTCCCCCCACCCCGTGACCCAGAGAGCTATGCCAGCACTGCAGCCCTGATACAACCCCCTGGAGGGTCACTTCCTGTGGCCCTGACCACTGGCCCTACCTCCGCAGGGCGTGAAGGAGTTCAAGTGTGAAGTCTGCGGCCGGGAGTTCACGCTGCAGGCCAACATGAAGCGGCACATGCTGATCCACACCAGTGTGCGGCCCTACCAATGCCACATCTGTTTCAAGACCTTCGTGCAGAAGCAGACCCTCAAGACCCACATGATTGTACACTCGCCCGTCAAGCCATTCAAATGCAAGGTGCAGTGGGCAGGCCCCCGGGGGAAGTGGCCTGGCCAGTGTGGGGTAAGGGGACCCTGGGTGGGTGATATGTTGTGTGGGCCCTGGGAATTGGCGTGGATGAGGTTGGGGTTCAAATCCTGGAAGCTGCTGAAACTGTGCTTCTTGAATGCTGGGGAAGACTGGGGGTCCTGGGTTCTGCTAACTCCAGGGCAGGCCCATGGGAACAGTGGCATTAGGAGCGCCTTGTTTCGCTCAAAGTTAGCACTCTGCATAGTAAGTGGGATTCCCATCCAGCCTTGGTGGGGGTAGGGGTGGACCGAGAGCCCAGGGGGTGGGGCTGGCTCCCATGGGGTAATGAAACCTGTTCGGTGTGTTCCAGGTATGTGGGAAGTCCTTCAATCGCATGTACAACCTGCTGGGCCACATGCACCTGCACGCGGGCAGCAAGCCCTTCAAATGCCCCTACTGCTCTAGCAAGTTTAACCTCAAGGGCAACCTGAGCCGGCACATGAAGGTCAAGCATGGCGTCATGGACATCGGCCTGGACAGCCAAGGTGGGTGGGCCACACGTGGCAGCCGGGGCAGGAGCGGTCCCCTCACGGTGCACTCAGGAGCCTCCTGTCCAGCTGGGGAAGTGGGGAGGCTTACGAGGGGCACGGCGCAGATCTGGAGAGGGGGGGTCCTGGAGAGCCATTGTGCTGATAGCGACGGGCTATTTATGTATTCTTCAAAAGACGTACGTGGGCTCCCCTAACAATAATAAAAAGAATCACTAACAGTTATTGAGTGCTAACTGTGTGCCAGGCCTTTATTAACTCCTGTGCTCCTCACCAAGAGTGGGCTCGGTTGTCCTCCTTTGACAGATACCGAACTTAAAGCTCAGGGCACTTAGTTCCTTCATGCCCGATTCAACACACAGGAAGTAGTCGACATGCCATCTCACTAGGATTCAAGAGAGCATTGAGAAGTGGCGGGGGGTGGGGTGGGAGTGGAAAGGGGGACTGGTAGCCGCAAAAGTAGAGAATCAGATGAGGCCGCCACACCAAGAGCACCGTGGACGCCAAAGATGCGCTCTTGAGCTTCTCTCCAGCAGCCAAGGCAGAGCGCGTCAGATGCCCAGTGCCTACCGAAGAGTAAACCGTCAGTTAGGAGAGCCGGGGTGCTGCCATGAAGGTCTGGGAGAAGTTTTCAGAAAGAACCCTACACATCAGCAGTTGGTGGGGCGGGGGGGTGGGGGGTCACAGAGCTCTTGCGTGTTGGATTATCCAACAAGCCAGGTAAGCACAGGCTTACCTGAGCCTGTTTCCCAATCTCTAGTAAACAGTTTCTAACCTGTGATGAATAAACGGGCATCTGGCAAAAAGCATGTCTGCTACAAATTAGCAAGTAGATACAAGCCAGCCCGCGCTTATCTTGTCAGATGGGCAACCACCCTGGGGCTGTTTGTCATAGTGAAGAGTAGGCCCATCAAGGAGGGTCACTGTCTGCCTCTCAGACGGCTCCTTGTGTACTCAGGGGACCACTTGACTTTCTGGTGTCCCATCTGAGCCACCTGGCCAGGAGCATGCCCTGAAATCAAGTCCACTTGATGTATGGGTTCCACTGCTAGGGAAGCCATGCAGTCACCCCAACTTTGATCTTGGAGCAGTTGCCTGGTGATGAATGGTCTAGGCCAGGGGTCCTCAAACTTTTTAAACAGGGGGCCAGTTCACTGTCCCTCAGACCCGTTGGGGGGCCGGACTGTAGTTGGAAAAAAAACTATGAACAAATTCCTATGCACACTACACATACCTTATTTTGAAGTAAAAAAACAAACGGGGCAAAACCACCCGGCGGGCCGCATGTGGCCCGTGGCCATAGTTTGAGGACGCCTGGTCTAGGTGTTCTGAAAAAAGTGGGTGCACTCTTCTGTTTTGCATTTGTCTATTAAAGGTGCTCGGGAGAAAGATGGGGCTGCATACTCCCGAAGGAGTTACAATCGCGGGCTGTTCTCCCCTGTCCTGTGGGGCATCAACTCCATGGCAGTGGGTTTGGGCTTTTTGGGGGGCGGGAATTAAAGGTGCCCCTGGTCTGGGAGAATGAAACACAGCTGGCTGCATATAAGTGCCCTCTTTCACTTTGTGCTCCTCGAAACATAGGTAGGACGTCTGACCTCACTGGAATGACCTAGGGTCTTGTAGCCATGTAGACGCTCCGCCCTGCTTCAAAATAGGACCCTGGGGGGTCTCTGTCCACAGTGAAGCGCGGGAGGCCTGAACTAGACCACGGTGGGTCTCTGCCTTGAGTGTTACGTAGGGGCCCACACCACGGGGTTCCTGAAATAGTCGGTGGGACCCAAGAGCAAGCGTGATGCTGATGCTGCAGGCTCCGTACCCTCACTTAGAGGTCCCTCCATCCAGCTTTCAAGACTGGCTCTCAAACTCGGCTGCCACGTGAGCATCACCTGGGCCCTGGAAAATGCCTAGAGTCCATTGCTGCTGATCTGCAGGGCGGGGAGATGTTACGCTTGCCATCAACTCCATGGCGACCCCGTGGGTGCCAACGTAGAACTGAACTCCATCGTTTCCAATGGCTGCTTTTCCTAAAGTCAAGTCACCAGCCCGGTTCTCCCTGGTGCTGGGGCACAGACTCAAACCACCACCGTTAGGTTAGGGGCCGAAGGCTTAACCATTGACCCCAATCGCAGGGACTCTGGCAGCTCTTTCTGCGGTTCTGGTGTAGAGCAGAGTCCGAGCGTCTTTCTCGGAGAGGACCTGCCTTGCACCTGCCCCACCAGGAGGGCTAGGAGCAGAACATGTCCTGTTGGAAATAACTAAAGCCATCCAAAGACTGCCCCTCCATTACCTTGCTTTCCTGGGAGGAAGGAGGGGCAGGGGGTGGGGTGGTGGGAGAAAGATTCTAAGGTACGAGCTCCCCCACGAACAATGACAAGCACCGTCATCATTTTGTTCTTGGAGAGCGGTGCAAGGGAACCACCAGGCAGGACGTGTGAAGCTAGGAACCAGTCCTGTTAGGACTCCACAGCCACCTCCCTACCCTGGAGTCATCTCTGACTCCACGTGGCTCTAGAGGACAAGACAGGGTAGAACTGCCCTGCGGGTTTCTGAGTTAGAGACTGTCTAATGTTTTAGGGGTACAGAAAGCCCTTTCTCCCCAGAGGCCCTCAGCTCAACATGTAATCAAGATGCCACCGGGACTCCGGAGGAGTGACCTCTCCTCAAGAAGTCTGCGGCCGAGTGCTTTCTCCCAGGTGAGGGGAGGGACAGGCTGGCCCTGGAATGGCTCTGGCTTGGGCCGGCCTGCCTCTCACCCAGCACCTGCGAAGCCCAACCTTGCCATTTATCCAGGAGGAAGGCAGCATGTGTTCTCCAAAGAACCACCTAGTCAGCCATCCGACTCAGGGCAGCCTGGTGTCGTGGGTGGGTTGGAACAGAGCAGAACTGCCACGGGGGTAGGTGGGAGGGGGGTGTTCCATGGCTGTAACTCTTTGTGGGGGTAGGAAGAAGCCTGGTCTAAGGTCTATCTCACTCCAAATGGCTGGTGGTTTTGAACTGCTGACCTGTGGTTTGCAGCTTACCCATGTACCCACTAAGCCGCCGGGGTCGCTGAGTGGGAACCAACTTGATGGCAGGAGTCTGAGTAAGCGAGGCTGTCACTGGAGAGGTGGGTCAACGGATGGGACGGTCGTCCCTGTGGTCGGTGGTCGGCTGGGTGGGGCCAGTAGAGTTCACACGTGTGCGTGGGGTCGGGGACGGGGCGGAACCGCAGGTAGGACTTTACTCTGGGCGCTTTCCTGAGCACCTTTTTCTAGTGAGTGGTCCAGTATGAGGGCGTGGCAGCAAGGCTTGAGAGGGTGCCCCGAGGCTTTGGACACAAGCACAGACACTTCCTTCACACCGGCTTCAGCAATCAGGAAAGTGGAGAAGCGGCCTGACACGCAGGCCATCCTCCGAGCTGGCTGCTCGGCCACTCCAGATGGCGGCAGAGCTGGGCGGGTGTGGTTTTCCTCATGGTCACAAAAGGGCTGGGTCAGCACACTGCGCCTCTTCCTGTACATTCAGTGGGGGACGGGGAGCCCACCTGCTCATGAGCCCATCCTGAACCACTGGCTGCCCAGAGGTGGGGGATTCCCCTGGGGTCCCTGGTACTCGATGGCTTTGCCTGCCCACCCTCAGCAGACAGGTCAGTTGGGCAGGGGGTAGAGGCACTAGGGATGCTGCGAATCATACTGCAATGCAGGAGGCAGCCCGCCACAGACGCCCAGACCAAATGACAGGAGTGCTGAGGTTTAAAAACCCTGCCTTAGACGTGCCAGGGACCAGCCCGGCTGAGGTCTACGTCCTCCCCAAAACACATCCCATCTCCTCCTCAGCGCACCTGTCAAGCCCGGCTCCCAGATTCCCTGCCCGTGCACTGGTCCCTCCCCCGTAATTCACTGGAAGGCAGCCGGGCCTCCGTGTTGGGCCGCTAACCGCAAAGTCAGCAGTTCAAAACCACCAGCTGCTCCTTGGGAAAAATTTCTACTCCTATAATGTTACAGTCTTGGAAACCCACCAGAGCAGCTCCACCCTGTCCTGTAGGGTCGCTATGAGTCAGAATGGACTGGGGGTAGGGGGTGGTTGAAGTCTGTCCAGAAGCAGGTCGCCCAGCCCTTTCTTCCCTGGTGTCGTGGGTTCAAACAGGCAGCCTGTAGGTGAGGACTGAGTCAGGCACAAACCATGACCCCCACCCCCCACCCCACAGCAGTAACTGCTTCCAGCAGGGTTTCGCTTCCATCACTCACGAGCGCATGTTTGCCTCGGACACCTTTGGTAACTCACCTGAGGTTCTGGGTTGTTCTTCGAGAGGCGGGCAGGAGCGGGGAGCCCCCTGGCCTCCAGTGTTTGGAGGCAGGGCAGCACAGGGGAAGTGCAGCCGCTCTGGAGCGCGGACCCGGTCGGTGGGTGCATGCAGTGAGTGCCCACGGAGAAGGCGAAGGAGCGTGGTGCCACAGGCTCTCACAGACAAGGGTGTCTGAGACTAACTGCCTGATGAGGGCTTGGCGCCATTGGGGGAGTCCCTGGGTGGTCCTTAGGTGGTGGGCCGAGCCACTCAGAGGGGCCTTGGAAGACTGGCTGACCACCTGCTTCTGAAAAGCTGCAGCTGCGGCACCCCTAAGTGCTCACACGGGGTCTGGGCGACAAGCAATCACCCAGGAGACTGAAGGACCACAGTGACGGGTGGAGGGGTGGAAGTGGTGGTCCAGTGGCAAATTCTCACCGTCCACGCTGAAGACCTGGGTTCAGTTCCTGGCCAGGGCACCTCCGTGCTGCCCCTCCCCCACCCCCCATCTGTCAGCAGAGGCTGGTGGGCAGCTCTGATGCTGAACTGGTTTCAGCCACGCTGCCAGGACTAGGAAGAGAAGCCTGGCGATCTAACTCAGACTGTCAGCCAAGGAAAACTGCATCGTATAGCACCCTGTCTGATCTCTGGCCCTGGGAGTGGCGCGGGGGCCGGGTAGCATGTGGTTCCCTTTGGGCGTGGAGTTGCTGTGCATCAGTCGGTGGCCACTAGCAGCAGCTCCCAAGTGACTTAGGAGGCGCCAAGGGGCATCATCCGAAGAGGACTTTAAAGCCAAGCTTGCTGGACTCCTGTGAGGGTCCCACCCCACATATACACAGCGGCTTCAGCGGTGGGTCCTGGTGGACCCATCTGAGATGGCTCCTGGGTTGGAAAACATGGAAGGACGCAGAGAACCCTCTGGAAGCCGTGGCTGGGAAGCCTTGTCCTCAAAACGATCTCCAGCTTCCCGAGGCAGGGGTGGCGGGCTGCCCCAGGGAGGAGCACACAGGCTTAACTGTGCCCTGCTCTCTTCGCAGACCCCATGATGGAGCTGACGGGCACTGACCCCTCGTTGCTTGACAGCCAGCAGATGGAGGACTTCGAGGAGAACGCCTACGCCTACGCAGGCGTGGACAGCAGCACCGAGGCCAGCGTCCTCAGCGACCCTGCCTACTACAACGTGCTATAGCGCGTGGGCTGCCCCTGTGGGGTGGGGGTGGGGGGCAGCCAGGCACACTGCACAACACACCTGCCGCTGAGCAACAAGCTCACCCCACTGCCCTGTGCCCCCATTCCTACCCCACCCCAAGTTGTTTGCACCACTAGGTACTTTGAGACCAAATGGAAACTACTAGTGGCCTCCCTGTGAAGCAGGCCCAGCCCAAGGCCCCCAGGAAAGGGAGGGAGAACAGGGAGGCCAGGCTGGGCCCTTGGGTCCTGCTGGGTATGGGAGGGGAACACTGATGGGGACACGTTGTGAGGGATCACAAGGACACACAGCCTCTTTGGGGGTCTCCTCTCTCAGGCCCAGCAGCCAGTGCTGGCTCTTTGGGGGTCCTGGCCCCACTGACACTGGAGCATAAGTCACTTGAGCCATGCCTTGTTTGTCTTTACGGCCAATTCCTGCCTCTAGGGATGTCTGGCCTGTATTGGCCAGCACTGACCCCAAGCCCCCTCCACCCTTGTGCTGTGAAAGGCCCCGCCTGGGAATCCTTTTCCCCACCTTGCCCCTGACAGCCAGGCAGGACAACCTGCCTTCTACCTCCAGGTGCCCTTGCCTGCAGAACAGTGGGGTGTCGTACCCCTACCGGCAACATCCACGCCAATTAGCCCCCAGAGGCCTGTGCCTGCCCACGCTGTGTGAAAGTGCTTTTCCAACAGGGTCCCTAAAGTCGAGTTCAGCAGGTTTGATCTGTCTGGGTGCTGAGCTGGGGCAGCACATGGGGACCTCTGGCATGACCAGAGCAGACAGACTGATGGAGGCCCCTGAAGTGAGGGTGTCGGGCAGAACAAGAGGGGAGGGAAGGCCAGGGACCACCTGTGGGGTGCGGTGGGGGGAGGGGGAGGCAACAGTACTGACTAGCAAGTCTCCATTTTGAGGACGGAGATAGCCAACAGGCTCCTTGGAAGGAACAGATGTCAAAAGGAAAACGAAGACCATATCAAAGAAGAAAAAAAAAATTTTTTCTGAGCAAATGGGGGAATTTTGATGAAGTTAACTTATTGGTTTTTTTTTTTCTTTCCAACTCTGCTGCCCATTATCTTTCCTGATGGGGATGCATTTTCTTTTCCCAACCCCAAGCTCTCTGCTGTGCTGTGTTGTGCTGTGCCTGCTGAGTGTACCCCCCCTGGCTGCCAACGGGAAGAGGCAGCTGGAGGCCCTCCACCCCTGCAGCTCACCTCCCGGCTCCTCCTCCCTTCTGTTCTGGGGGGGCGGGGGGTTGCAGCTTCTGCCCTGGAGCAGCAGATGGGGCCTCCCAGAGCAGGAAATAGCACATTCAGGAACTCTAGGGCACCAAGACCCTCTCACACAAGGCACCTCCTAAGGCTTCTGTGGGGTGGGAGGGCAGGCAGGGCCTCCCCCCAAGGCACAGAGGATGGATGCCTCCAGGTTCACCCCAGAAACCAGGAGAAGGGAGACAGCTGGGGGAACCCATTTGAGAAGCAGCCACCCCCAGGCTGTACCCATAAGTGAAGGGGCATGCCAGGTCCCAGGTGGCCCCTTCTCTGCTGGAACACATGCTGAGCAGCATGGGAAAGGGTGGGGGGCTCCCCAGACCCTGTGGCCACCGGCCTCCCTGGTGCCCACACGACGATCCTCAGGTGGCAGTGACTCCCCTCCCCACTCCCTGTCACTGTAGAAGACAATTTTCTCCTGCTGAGCAGAAGGCATCACCCCCTGCAAACTACCTCTTCCCACAATGTCTTTATCCCCTGGTACCAAAAAGCACCCTGTACCTCCTGCTCCTCCCTCCTGCCAGCGCCATGGCCTTGGTCTTGGAAACGGAAGGGCAAAGGTCTGGCCTCCGGAGTGGGACCTCTGCTCTCCTTGCCCTGTCCTGCCATCAACCCTGGCCCTCTGTGAGGTTCTATACTTGAATGCCTGCCCCCTGCCCTGTGCCTTGGACCTAGGCAGAGCTAAGAGAAGGCAACAGCACAACGATTTGCAAGGGGGGCGGGGGGTGTCTAGTCTTGGCAAGGCTCCTGTCCCTGCCCCTCCCCAACTTTTTCCAAAGAGGCGCGCCGCCTCTTGGGTGACTTGGGAGACCCCTGGACAAATCCCACTCTAACTTATTTTGACGTGTATACAAACCAACCGTTTAGAAATCCCACTTGTGCAAAGCCCTACTGTGTTTCATGTTCCTGTTTAAAAGAGAAGTTTACTTAGCAATAATTATAAATAAATGAATATTCTTTAGTGAGGTGACTGCCATGCTTTTTCCACAGCCCTTGGGGAACAGGCTGTGCACAGGCTCCCGGAAGGAACCCACAGTGAGGCACCTCTCTCTAGGGGCCGGAGGGAACACAGACTCTGCTCTGGCCCGGGCACCCGCCAGGCCAGGGCCTCCTGCTCCAAGCCCCAGAGATGGCGGCATGGGCTGAGGCCCCCGAATCCCCAGCACACCCAGAGAAGAGTCGTCTTCCCCACCCACAGGCGCTGGGACAGATGCCAGTGCACATGCTCGGGTGAAATCTGGGGTGCTGCCATCCGGTTGCTGCTGACAAGCTGGAAGGAAGGGCAAGAAGCCAGGAGCTCCCTCCCTGGATGGGGGGCCCTCCAGAGCCAGCCCTTTCCTGCCTCAAACCTGGGGGTTAATGAAATTAACCGCCAACAGGAAGGGGGCTTTGAGTATGGATGAGGGCGAGGGATTAGCTCTGCTGAAGCTACCCAGGGGTCTCACCAACAGAACACCTGCCCCCGCCCCACCCACCCCAAATTTGGGGGATGGACTTGGGTTGTCGTCCAGATACTTCATAAGGCAAACATACACAACTCTTAGCCCAGGACCTTTCACTACGACCCCCGCGAAGCACAGCCCTTTCAAGGCACTATGCGCTGGGCTCCGGAACACTGCAACCGTATTCCCGAGTTTTGCCTCAGAACGGGGAAAATGAAAACCAAGTTTGGGAGCCACAGGCCTGGACTGCAGGACACAGCCCCACCCCAACCCCCTACCTGCACGGGACTCTCAGCTATCACCACCACCCCTTTCTTTCCCGCCCGCCCCCCGAGCAGCCATAGTGGGGAGAAGCTTTCAGTACAGAGAAAGGGGCAGATACCGGCTTGGGAGACTTGCCGAAGGTCAAGCAAAGAAAACGTAATAACCGGGACCTGTAGGGAAGTGACCGTGCCCCAGAGAGAGAAGATGGCTCCGCTGGCCGCTTCCTGGGCAACACGGGTCACTGCTGCCTGCCCCCTCGCCGCAGCAGTGGTCCCCTTAACTGGACAGGGGCCCAGGAGCAGGCTGGGCAGCCAGGGGCACGCTAGTCTGTCCCCTTTGGACTCTTGTCAGCTCCTGCAGGGCCTTTGCTCGCGGCCTCCTTCCCCGCAGGGACACACACGGCAGACAGTTTGAGAAGAGCATTTAGTACTAACTCGGCACCACGTGTTCCACGGGCAGTGGAAGTTACAGTATGTGGGACAGACTGACTGGCTGAGGTAAAACACGACACGCCTGCCTCACGTCTCCATGAGGAGAAACACGGGGAGGCTTTTAAAAAATATCTCACTTATAAAAAATGTCCCCTACAAAGGCCTCCTGGGCAGGCTCCCCGGAGAGGAGCTGCGGGGCTCACCCTCCACTGCGGCCCAGTGGCCCTGCCCGTGTGGCTCCATCGTGTCCACCGCAGTGGCCGGGGCAGCGCTCCCCCTACTGCTTGCCCAGAGCTCTGTCCAGGTTCGTCTTGATGGTGTCCAGGAAGTCCGTGGTGTTCAGGAAGTGCTCGTTCAGCTTCACACTGCCGAGAGAACACCGTCGTGTCAGTGTGCGGTCGGCCAGGGCGTCGAGAGCAGACCCCGCGTGTGGCCATCTGGGCGGCAGCCTCCTACCCCAAGGGATGGGGCACACCCAGTGACAGGCCACGGGCATGGGCTACCTGTCACCCACCACTACGTCAGCAGGCCACAGCACACTCGCCAGGAGCCTGGGAGCTAACCTCTGGCTCATGGTGCCCGTGTATAGACTAGAACAGTGCCCCACGGGGGTTTCAGACCCACCAACCGGAAGCAGCCCAGGTCTGGGTTTCAGAGACTGTAAGTCTCTAACCAGAGCTGCCAGCCTCTCTTCAGAGCAGCCACCTTCAGTTAGCAGCCCTGCGCCTCACCCACAGCACCACCCCAAGGATGCCAGGGGCTGGCGGGCAGAAATGGACCACTAGGCCTTTCTTCTGAGGGCCCCCTGAGTGGACTTGAACCTCCAAGCTTTCGGTTAGCAGACGAGGGCACTGACCATTGGCACCACCCCAGATCTGCGGCGAGGCCTGTCTTTCCCAGGTCACTGGACAAGCGGTCCAAGCTCACCGAGGGAAAGACTTGGGAGCAGCCAATGGCAGCAAGAGGACAAAGCTAAGGGCCCTTGTCTGAGAAGGTGGGGCCCGAGTCCTCCTCAGGGATGTTTACCTGTCCAAGCACTATGCTGGCTTAGAGAGAGGGTCCTCTGGCCCCTTCCCACCCTGCCCAAGGCCCCAGCCGACCAGCACCACCCCCGGCCCAGCCGGGCCACGCACTTGCTGAGGCCATGAATGCAGCCCGCCAAGTCCTTGGTCATGGCTCCACTCTCCACGGTCTGGACGCACACCTTCTCCAGGGTCTGGGCAAATCTGCAGGGGATGGGCCAGCGTGAGGGCGGGGCTGTGCAGAGTCCCGCCCACCTGCCTGCCTGGGGCCTGCTCGCCCCCTCCCTCTACACTCACCTGATGAGGTCCTGGCTCCCATCCAGCTTGCCCCGGTGCTCCAGGCCACGGGTCCAGGCAAAGATGCTAGCGATGGGGTTGGTACTGGTAGGCCGGCCCTAAGAGCAGCAATTGCAGGAGATCGAGTTCCCCCACCCACCCCCAGGGGCCTGGCTAGTGAGGGGGCCAGTGGACACAGCTGCCAGACCCTTCAGACCCTCGGCACCCATGGGCTTCGGGCTCCACTCACCTTTTGGTGTTCCCGGTAGTGGCGGGTGACCGTCCCATGAGCAGCCTCTGCCTCAATGGTCTTTCCATCCGGGCAGACCAGCACAGAGGTCATCAGGCCCAGGGAGCCGAAGCCTGTCAGGCAGAGACAACTCAGTGCCGGGCTCCTGCCAGACCACCAGGGGGCGCACTACCTGCTCACCCCCAGGTGATGTGACTTCTCAACCCCACACGCTCACTGTAACAGAGGAGCAAAGGCAATTTCAGGCTTGTCCACCCTTGTTGTGGGTCTTCAGCACCCAGTACAGGGAAAGGGGGCACTTTCAGGTGACTGTCCCCACCTCTAGGCACCCTAAAACTTGTAACTTCCAGGGTCCAAGGTCCTCACTGACCCCCCCCCCCCCCCCCTTATCCTGAGCACTATCCAACCTGCAGGTCAGCCCACCCAGCCTGGCCCCGTGCGACCAAGAGAAGCAGAAAGAACAGCCATCAGCCAGTTCACAGCGATACCGCCGCCTCGGCCACGTTAAAGATAGTTCTGGCATGGCGCTTCCTTCTCGTCCCTCCAGGGATGGCACTTGCTCACAATCAGAGACCAGAGGGGTCCCTCCTGGAGGGTTGGGGCTGGTGGGCACCAGAAAGCCACAATGCCTCCCCCCAGCTGCTGAGTGCTGGAAGAGCAGTCATTGCTGAGCCCATGGATATCTTTGGCGTCTTGCTGTGAGGGCTGCCCGTGACCTTGCAGCAGGGCCCGAAGGTGAGGCTTCTCCAAGGGCAGAGCATCACCAGGTGGGCCATGGCCATGGGCATCCACAGGCTCCCGTGCTCCGGAGGGCTGTGTGCAGTGTGGACAACAGCGTGGACCTGCACTCACTGCCTTCCATCCAGTCCAGGCGCTCCCGTTTGAGGGGCTCTGTGTCTCCTGCTTCCTCAGCTCAGCGGTGGGCTCTGGTCATTTCTGGTCACACTCAGAGGGGAAAACTACTGGGCAGCAGGTCCTCAGTCACTTTCAGCACACGGGGCTCTTGAGGGAAGCTGGCTGACAGGCACGCTGCCTCATGGCCCCATTAAGGCTTCCTGGGAAGCAGCTTGGTCTGTGGGGGACAGGAGGTGCCTGGTCCGAGGCAGCGGTCAGGGGAAAAGGAGTATCAGCTCATCTGCCAAGAGCCAGTGGCCCTCTTGGGCAGCAGAGGCGTCTTAGGCATGAAGCCATTGGGTGAACCTGAGGCAAGATCTCCAAGGTCGACAAAGGAGTCCAAGTTGTGTGGCTTGGTCTGGCTTGTAAAGGGGTCAGGCGGGGCTGCCGGCTGACTTCCAGAAGAGGAGGTGGGTGTGGGAGGCGGGGGTGTCTGCAGCAGGCTTGGGAGCAAGTGTGGACACCGAAGTCCTGGCCCAGTTGTCCATCCTTGCAGAAGGCCGTTCTGATGGGTGCTCCCTCCCACCCAGGATGTCCTTGCCAGAGGACAAGGGCAGGGCACTGAGGGTATTGGGCTGCAGCCAGCTTCGTGGCCTTGGGGGTCCAACGAGATCCTGGTGGGAGCAGGTCTCTGACTGATGGAGCAGCCAGCTGCCATCAGGACAGGGTTGAATACATCAGCAGCTGTCAGCTATGGCCGGTGATCTAGCATGCTGAGGAGGGTGACTTAGGCTGAGAATGGGCAGCAGCGTGGCCTACCAGGCAGGCAGTCCGTGGCCCCCTTGGGCACAGCCTGGGGGGGTGCACCAAGAGTCAGCTGGGCAGGTCGAGGTGGCTGCAGGACCCCTGGTCACCCTGCATGGAGGGTTCTGGCCCCAGCCCTGGGTCCAAGCGCAGCCCAGCAGGTCCATGCTGTCCTCTGGTGTAGGCTGCGGCGGGGAGGGCATCCTGCCGCAAACACGGAGTCTGGTCTTCACTGTCACACCTGCCAGTGGCCAGTGGAGGAGGCCGGGCTTCCTCTCTGGACAGCTGGCTCTCTCGGTTTTTCATCAGGGCGGGCGGGCCTTCTAGAGGGTTGTTTCGGACGCCCACTGCTAAGTCTCTCCTCTGAGCCTGGCCGGCATGTACGTCCCAACACTCTGCAGCAAGTCCAACCACGTGCTGGCCCTTGGCATCCGGCTGCACTCCTCACCTCCCCACAGGCTGTCCTGCTGCCCACAGCCCACCAGGAGCCCTTTGGGGCACCGGGGTAGGTAGGGATGATTCACCAGGACAGAGATGTGTCTTTTCTCTTCTTTGGCAGGGGCAGTGCAAGGAAAAGGGCCTTCACTCATTCAGTGATTCAACCAATATTGATTGAACACGTTTTACAGACCAACTACCAGCTCTTGCTCTCATGGACTCTACATTGGGGCTGAGGGTGGGATTTGATCAAACATGTCTGGGAAAAAGTATGAGATATGGTGGTGGTTTTTATGTCCACTTGGCTGGGCCAGGATTCTCCTGCGATATGCTCTAACGTGGCGTGGTCAGCTCCATGATGGGCTCTTCTGGGAAGCAGCCAGGCAGTCGTGGGGAGAATAGCGCTCCTTCACCTGGGCGCTGCCTGGATGTGATGGAGGGCAGTTTCATACGGGTGAGGCTTCCTCTTGGATACGCTGACAATGTACAGAAGCCAGCTGACATGGACTGCTGGCTGCATTTGGATCCTGCATCTGGCTCATCGACCTCCTGATGAACCCAGAAGCCAGCAGTGGACCACCAACATGGGATTCATTCAGCAATCTTGTATTCACTCGGGTCTACATGCACCAGCCTCCAGCTTCATCTTCCCGCTCCCTGCTCTTCAGTCCCTGCTGCTAAAGGACTCAGGGGAAGCCTGCAGCCTACAGCTGGTGCACAGCCTTGAACCCGTCTGGACTCACCCACTTCTACAGCTGTGTGAGCCATTTCTTGATATAGACCTCTGTCTACAGACATACACATACTAGCATCATTGGCTCTGCCTCTCTCGAGAAGCCAGCCTAGTACACAGAGGTATTGCTGCAACCATTAGTCTTCTGCACAGGCAAGGGAACAGAGCCTGGTTGCTCGGTTAGTCACAGCATCTTCGATATTCAAGTTTTACTGGCATTCAGGAAACACGTGACACAAAAGTATATTTGCGTTTCATGACCCTGCCAGTAGCTTTTCCAATTAAGGACCAGAAGAGACTGCACAACATCTATGAAAAGTTGTCCAAGAATTTGTGCTGGGGACAGCAGTCAGACAGCCTGGTATAGTCACACCAGGTGCAGAGATCACTGGGACAGAATTAAACATCTAAACACAAATCCTTCCACTTATGGAGAGACCATCTTCAGTGAGCCCAAGCCTATTAAATGGGGAAGAAATCATGCCAGCAAACTATCTGTAGAAAAATGAAATAGAACCCACACGTCATACCATGCACCAAAACCAACTTGAAATGAATCGAAGACCCAAGTGTGAAACCTAAAGATCATAGTGTAAAACGTACAGTGTAAACCATAAAGATCATAGAATTAACAAATAGGGACAATGCTAGGGGCATGAATAGAAGACCAAACATAACTGAAAATGCACAAACAGCAGAAGATGAACTAGACAGACAGACCCTCCTAAGATTCAAGACTTAGCTCATCAAGATTTCTCCAAAAGAGTACAAAGGAAATCAACAGACTGGGAAACACTTCAAGGGTCTAAACTCCCAAATGTATTAAAACCTTCGACTTCCAAATAAGAAGGGAAAAATCCAGAGAAAGGAGAGGAACAGACAGGTCACCAAAGCAGACATTCAGGCGGCCAGCACATGAACAGAGGCTCACCCTCATTAGCCACCAGAGATGCAAATCAAAGCAACAATGAAATAAGTCCCCCGGAACAATCATGGCACTAATTATGAAAGAAATAACCAGTGCTGGCAATGTGGAGGGGAGCTTGGAACCTTATACCCCCACACAGCTCTTGGGAATGTCAATAGTACAACCACTATGGAAAATGGTGTGGCGCTTCCTTAAAAAGCTTGAACTAGAAATACCAGAGGATCCAGCAATTCCGATCCTAAGTATATACCCTAAAGCAACACGAGCCACGATGTGAATGGGCGCACATGCACACCCATGTTCATTGCAGCATTTGTCATAGTAGCTAACAGCTTATGTGTCCAACAGCTGATGAATGGAGAACCAACGTGTGGAAGAGACTCACAATGATAAAGAATAATGATAAAGCCACAAAACACCTCACAGCGTGAATGAATGTGGAGGACAGTATGCTCAGTGAGATAAGTCAGTCACAAGAGGACAAAGACTGGATGTGTCTATTATTTAATAAATGAGAGAAAAACTGAAACGGCAACTGTCCTTGATGGCTATCAGGGTGCAGGTGGGGGAGGAAAATGCTACCTAGATCGAGGGCCCGGCAATAATAGTGAACGGAAGGCAGTCCACAATATGAAGGGTCAGCACAACACAGCCGAGGCAAAGAAACACACTGAGGAACACAGGGATAAGGGATACATACAGTGATTACTCAATGAGCCTGGTGGTATAGTGGTTACACTTGGGGCTGCGATCTTCAGGGTCAGCAGTTTGAAACCACCAGCAGCTCCAAGGGAGAAAGATCGGGCTGTCTACTCCCATAACCTGTTATCGACTCTGAAACCCACGAAGGGTCACCATGAGTCAGCACTGGCTCAATGACAGTGTGTTCGGTGGTGTAGGGAGTTATGTATTTGGATGCTAACTCACAGCAAGGTTAGTCGTTCGAAGCACTGTGGGAAAGATGAGGCTTTCTATTCCCAGTAAGAGTTGCAGTCTCAGGAATCCACAGGGCACCTCTCCTCTGTCCTAAAAGGTTGCTGTGAGTCAGCACTGACTGGAGGCAGTGAGTGTGGTTTTACAGTAATCACCAAGGAGCCCTGGTCGCATAATAGGTTACACAGTAGGCTGTTAATGACAAGGTCAGCGATTCCAACCCACTAGCTGCTCTGAGGAAGAAAGACGAGGCCTTCAATTCCTATAAAACTCTGAAGCTTTGGAAATCTAATGCAGCAGCTCCACCTGTCCCGTAGGGCGGCTCAGGGTCGGGACTGCTTTGATCTGGGATGTAAGGAGTTCATATATACAGCCCATCTTGCAACCATGGTATTAGCAAACAGTGAGCTACGGACAGACAGACAGGGATAATAAAGAGGAGGGGGTGTAAGGAAGCACACGCACCTCCAGAGATGGGTTGGGTTGTTGACATTTCCACACACATAATTATAGGCACCGCCTGTATATTAATACCTAGACCATGAAAGGGGAATAGTCATGGACATTTCTTAGATATAACCAAACCCCCATAGGACTAAGATCCTAAGTTCAAAAGGGAAGGACTTGGGACACTCAATTGGCACAACACCGTTCATAAAGGTGGTATTCTGACGTCGGTGAGTATGAACTGATGTGAACGGGTAAATGGACGGGAACCAACACTCACTAGAGGTGCCAAGGGGTGGGTGTGGAGAGATGGAAACGCACTCTCTAGTGAGCAGCCACTTGTTATTGTTGGTGACAGGAAAGGCACAAATAAGAGTCAAGTGTCTACTCACGGCTTGACAGGTCAGTAAATGTACACTTGAAAAGAGGACCGGCTGGTCATAGCTACAGCAGAGACAATTTTGCAACGATGGCAAAAAACCACCATGAACCATATTTGTGGGTGTTTGGGAGGGGGGGGCTTCAAAAAATTTAATGCATATATATATGCATTTAAGCACATGTATGTGTATGTGAACATGTATAGGTGTGTGCATCTATGTAACTATATGCACATACATTCATCTGTATCAATAAAATGCATAGGAAGCTATGGGGCTGTGAATTACCCGATAGGACCCCTCCAGGCTTCAAATGAGCCATCGCAGATGCAGAGTGGGGTCTCATTACCATTCGGAAAGCAAGAGTCAGGAGTGGAGACATTCCTGGGGCCTGCGCTCCTCGTGCTGCCTCCTCAGTCCAGAAGAGAGAGAGATGTCATGTCAGAGAGGGTGAGAAGCAGCGGCAGCAGAGGGAGAACTGGCCTGAGATAGAGAGGGGGCCCCAGCTCACAGAGCAAGGAAGCTGAGGGCCTATGGGCAGGAGGCTTGCTGCCAGAGTAGGGTACCTCTGAGGACTTACTAAAACAAAACAAAACAGCACCCCAATTCACTCGCTCGATTCCAACATAGCGACTCTATACAATAGAACAGAACTGTGGGTTTCCAAGATTGTAAATCTTTCTGGGATTAGAAAACCTCATATCCCTCCCCTGGAGCAGCTAGTGCTTTCCAACTGGTGACCTTGAAGTTCACAGCCCTACACGCAACCCCCATGCCACCAGGGTTCCTCGAGCAGATATTGGCAGAGCTGAAAGAGCTTTGTAACACTTGTCTCAGCAGGGTGGGGACCAAACCAAGGGACAAGGGGACAAGGGTTAAAAGGAGACAGTCTGCAGAGGAGGCTCTCCTGACCGTAGAACTGTATCCTAAGCATTTCTGATCCTGGATTTCAACCTGTGACTTCCCCAACAAACCTCCCAAGCATTGTCTGTGGGTTCTTTGTGGCCATTGCAACAAAGTATTGTACCCAGCACAGAAACAGTATCGTGGGTGGGACAGTTTGTATCCAAAGTGGTTACAATTCTTTTTCTTTTTTTTAAGTTAGAGGGTGGAGGCATATCTAGGAATCAGCCCGGAGCAGCTGGTGCTGATGCCAACGGTCCTCGCCCTCATAAAATTAAAGGAGGTCAGATAAAACCAACACATTGTTTCCAGGGGCACACAGTTACAGAGACTTCTTAGACATAACCAAAGAGCTGCACAATTGGATTTCTGAGTTTGAAGTATTAGGACCATGGTCTTATGGAACATCTGAATCATTTGCCTAAAATAATCTCTGGGCCATGTAGTTCACACAAACCAGGGCCACACCGACCCTGAAACCAGAAAAATCAGATGGTGCCCACTACCATGGTGGGCCATTTTAATAAGAGCCACAATAGAAAGACCCTGGGAAAATAAGAGAATATGAAACAGAACCTCAGCTATCTGAAAACAAAACCTGCATCTGGAAACAGCCTGTGGTAGCGGTTGTACAATTCTGCTTGACATGATTGAACTCTGAAATCTAGATGGATTAATTCCCAATAAATAATTTTTTAAAATAATAAAAAACAAAAACCATATCTTATTTTTCAAAAAACATATTTACTGGACTGATTGCATTGCAAGGACTCCCCATGATGATTATTTTTGAGAATCTCTTCAAACCTCAAATCCAAACTAACCCCTGGGGCCACCTTGTAGCTCAATAATAGTGTGATTCACAAATGATGATTAGCAACCATAACACTGTGCTCCGTGAAACACCACCTCCATGAGACACAGTGGTCAACAATTACTTTAAAACGAAGAAGATGGATAAGGGAGTAGGAAAACCGGATGAACGGAAATGGAGCCATTCTAAGGGAAATCACGAGAATGTTCTTGCGTCGTCAAGGATGGAAGCCCTATCCTTCAACGATTTGTGTGCACATTGTGGAAGAGGAACCTGAAATTCTGTATAGACCTTCACCCCAAACAATAAAATATAATCAAAAATAAATCGAAATCATTTGTGCTGAGGGAAGGAGAGGCTCACTTTTGCCTGGACCGTCACGCTCGCCAATTCCTTGCAATGCTTAGGGTGACTCTGCCTGCCTCTCTCCCTGGACTCTCCTCCTTCCTTCCTAAGTGGAAACAAGACCTTCTCTGCCGTTTCAGCCCAACCTGCCATTGACCTCACTGTTCTCACAGAAGTGGCTGGGCCTCTCTCCACCTCATGTGACTTTGTTTCTCTTTATCTTTCTAGATTATTCACATTGTCCACCATACTTCCTGCTCTTATTCCCAAAACACCCGGACTCTCTGCGCATTCTTCTCTCAGGCCCACACTATGTCCTCCACCGCAATCCACTGGTCTTCCACACCACTCTACGGCTCAGGGGTGGGCCATCCTGCCCGATAGTCTGCTACCACCATAGAATTTACTGTACAAAAAGAAACCCACTGTCATTTCAAGAGCAAGCCATCCACTCTGCCGATCATCCTACCTAGTCCTTCCCATGGCCACCAACTCAAAGCACAATCCAAACCATAATCCTCAATTCCTTTGTGGCCAAGAGCAACCTCAGGACTGACTCGCCCAGCCCCTCAGGACTGGGATTCCTCTGTTACTCGGTCATAACAGCCTGGAGGATACACCAGGCCAAGCCCAGGGGTAGCCTCCCCACCCCCGCACCCCTGCTCCTTTACCAGGGAACTCCTGCCACCCCACCACCTGCCCCCCACCCCCCTACTGTACACCAGGAGCCATGCAGGAGAGGCAAGCTCCAGTCCTGCTAATACGTTACAGAGGTATGCTACTGGAAAGTTCTACCAACCCCCCAGCCAGAGGAGGCAACAGTCCACCCCCACCCCCAGGGAGCGGGTCCTTCCAGCATACCCTGGGCCAGGATGTCCGACTGCACGTCTCCGTCGTAGTTCTTGCAGGCCCACACAAAGCCGCCCGAAGACTTGAGCACCTGAGCCACCATGTCGTCAATGAGCCGGTGCTCGTACCAGATCTTACACTTGTCAAAGTCAGTCTTATAGTGCCTGGGAGCAAAAGGGCCTGTGGTGGGGTGGGGGTGGATTGGGCAGCCCTCCCCAAGCCTCAGAGCTGAACCAAGTGGGACAGGGAGTCCCTGCAGTCATAAGGAGCCGGGGGACAGGGAAGAAGGGCCTGGGACCCCTTGGGAAGGCAGCAAAGTGAGGTCGTTACTTGTCAAAGATCTCCTGGAAGATGTCCTTGAAGCGTCCATCGTATGCCTTCAGGATGGTGTTCTTGGTGCTCATGTAGAGAGGCCACTTCTTCTGGATGGCATACTGGAAGCAGCTGTGCGCAAAGCCGGAGATGGACTGCAGGGAGAGAGCGTCCGGCAACGTCCCCGAGCCCGCCTGCCAGAACTTCCCAGGGCCCAGGCCTAGGCCCCCACAATTGGTATCCACCCTGCATACCACCCTCTCAGACAGTCTGCATCAACCTCATCCCCCTTATCAAGGGTTCATGAGGGTGGGACGAGGGAGGAAAACAAATTAGGAGATGGTACCAAGGGCTCAATTGGAAAGAAAAATGTTTTTAAAATGATAATGGCAACATATGTACGCATGTGCTTGACACAATGGATGGATGGATTGTTTTTTGTTTGTTTTAATCATTTTATTGGAGGCTCTTAAAGCTCTTATCACAATGCACACATACCTCCATTATATCAAGCACATTTGTACATTTGTTGCCATCAAAACATTTTCTTTCTACTTGTGCCCTTGGTATCAGCTCATTTCCCCCCTCCCGGACCCTCCCTCTATCAGGAATCCTTGATAATTTATTTTAAAATTTGTCATGCCTTGTTACACTAACTGCTGTCTCCCTTCACCCACTTTTCTGTTGTTCGTCCCCTAGGGAGAGGGTTATATGTGGATCGTTGTGATCTGTTCCCCCTTTCTCCTCCCACCTTCTCCTTCCCCTGCTGGTATGGTTACTCTCATTATTGGTCCGGAGGGGTTTATCTGTCCTGGATTCCCTGTGTCTCCAGCTCTTTCCTATACCTGTGTACATGCTCTGGTCTAACAGGATTTGTAAGGTAGAATTGGGGTCATGATAATGAGTGGGAATATGTATGGATTGTTATAAGAGCCCCAATAAAATGATCTATTAAATATATATTTTTTAAAGGAGGAGGAAGAAAATTAAATGGGATCATGATGGTCCCACCGCACCCATCACAGGGAGGATGCAGGACCGGGCGGAGTTCAGTCTGTTGTGCCCAGTCACCCCGAGTCGGACAGAGGCTGACCCAAGGGCAGCCATCCATCACAAGGCCATGGCTGAAGAAGGGCTGGGGGGGGGGGGCATATCTGAGAAGGAACTATGCCTCCTTCTGGACCCTCACCTCGTCGGTATTGTACATGCCCATGCCCACGCCGCCGGCTGGGAAGTTGTACACCTCCCACTCCTTGGCGCTGCTGCCGTCCTTCGGGGTGAAGACCATCTTAAAGGTGCCAGCCCGGTCCACCACGAAGTCCGTGCACTTATACTGCAGAGACAGACAAAGGGCAGCTCAGCGCGGGGCTCCGCCCTTGAGCCCCTAGCCAGTGGGCCCCGCCCCCACAGCAGCCCACCTGGTCGCCATGGGCGTGCCGCCCAATGGTGATGGGCTTGGTCCAGCCAGGAACCAGGCGCGGGATGTTTTGGCAGATGATGGGCTCCCGGAAGACGGTCCCCCCAAGGATGTTCCGGATAGTCCCGTTGGGACTCTTCCACATCTTCTTCAGCTTGAACTCTGCGGGGACAGAGACCGATAGGTCCCGGCACTAGCATGCTCGCCCTTCCATGCCCCCTCCGCCCAGAACCTGGCTCCAGAGCACACCAGCCAGGTCTCCTGCCAGTGCCGAGTCGGACTTCCTGGGTTCGAGTCCCAGGTCCACCCCCTCCGAACTATGAGCCTCGCTTAAGTAGCTCAACCCCAAAAAGAGAGTGAAATTTTGCTAAAATGTCTCGCTTATTGGCTGTGGTGAGGACCAAGTGAACTACTATGCGAAATGGAGTCTGTGGGTGGAAAACTATTAACGGCCCACCCCTCCCCACTCCCCAAATGAGCAGCATGGCCAGGCTGCTGGCACAGTTCTGATGAGACCAGCAGGCAGAGCCCCGGCCCTGCCCCGCCCTGGCACCTTCCACGCGGGCTTCATCGGGGGTGATGGTGGCACACTTGACGGCCACGTTGTATTTCTGCGTGGCCAGTGCAGAGTCGATGGTGACCTGGTCATTGGTCTGGTCACGGTGTGGGAGTCCAAGGTCAAAATACTTGAGTTGAACATCCACATGGGGCAGGATGAGCTGGGGACAGACAGACAGCAAGGATAAGGCATCAGCCACAGGACTGTAATGCAAGGGCAGGACACTAAGGGGCACAGGGAAAAGACCACAGCAGGGGCACCCGGTCAGGGGCAGGCACCAGAGAAGGCAGCAGAAGGGACTGGGCAGTGAGGGCTGGATAGGCCATTCCTGAAAGAAGAAGGCCCGACCTGGTGAGCTAGCTTCTGAATGGAGGTGAGGAGCGCAATCAGGCCCTAGCCCCTTATGAGGGCTCTTCCCCAGCTGGGACCTCCTGACCTCCTCCACCCCGCCATGGCCTCAATTCAGCCTAACCCCAAGTCCAAATGGAGTGGCCTTTCTCTACAGAGTGTCCCCTCTTCACTCAAAGTGCTCTGAGGTCTGACAAGCAGGGGAGGCATGCCCCAGCTCCCCCTCCACCCCCCCCCCCACCATGAATGTGCAGGCAGACATGGGGCCTTTGTGTGACAGCACGTTCCCCTGGCCATGGTGTTACCCTCTGAACCAGCCTGTCCCCTTCCAGGCCCACCCCAGGGAGCACACTGCAATGCAGGAACAAGAAACGGGCCTTGTTCAGTACCAAGTCTTAGCAGCTGGGACAAGGGTCAAGGATGAACAGGAGGAAAGGCTCACGGATGCCGCTGCCCAGCAGGGTGACGGCTGAGGCTCGGAAGGCCTGTGCTGGGACAGAGCAGGGAGGCTGGCCCACCCGCCTGGAGAGCACCCACAGGGTTGGGGCTGGAGGTCACCTTCTCCTTGATGAACTGCCAGATGATCCGAGTCATCTCGTCGCCATCCATCTCCACCACTGGCTTGGCCACCTTGATCCTCTTGTCAGCATCTGGAACCGACATACACAGCATGTCACGCTCCTGGGGGAGGTTGGTGGGGACTCCCCTCCCTCCCAAAGGCCTGGTCACATGCCCCCTTCACAGAGAAAGAAGCTGCCCAGTGCCCACCCCCTTCATCAAGAGCTGTTCTCTGAGTATAACCCGGCAGGACTAGCCAAGAAGATCCCTGCCCGGTCCGATGCCAAGAAGGCAGGGGCCAGAGCTGGCCAGCTAAATGCTGTGCCCTGGAATCTGAAGGCAGGGGACCAAGCCGGGTATTGAGAATCCACTAGGGCCCACATGTCCAGCACCAGGTCAGGGAGACTGATTCTCTGGTTTTTCAAATAATTCTACGTACCACCCCGTGTTCTTCCAACCAAGCCCTGACCAAGGAAGTCAGCATCAGCTGTATCTGTGGCTTGCAACCAAATGCTCCAGACTCACTGGACATGAGGGAGGCGATGACATTGCACCCCCTAGAATTGAGCACCCACTAGAATCCCTGGAGGTCCAGGGGGTAAGCCTTCTGCCACTAACTGGAAAGCTGGCAGTGCAAACCCTCCCAGAGGTGGGTTTCTCCTTGGGAGAACGGTCTGGCAGTCTGAAAGGTCGCTGCTGAGAACACCCAGTGGAGCTCAGTGCTGCTGGGAAACACCTGGGGAAGGGACGGAAGGCAGTGGCTTTTGTTTTTATAACAGTGATGACAATAAGCAGCTACTATGTTCCTAGGAGCTCTGGTGGTGAGTTGCCAGCTTCCCAAGTCCGCAGTTGGAGCCCCAGCTGCTCCTGGGGAGGAAGGTGAGGCAGGCTGGATCGGTAAGGATTTACAGCCCAGAAACCCCAGGGAACAGTCTGCCCTGTCCTGTCAGGTCGCTGTGAGTCAGGATGCACCCAACAGGAGCAGGACGGCGTGCCGTGCCTGATGGAGTCTCTGCGCAGTCCAAACAGTTCAGCTCTGGACCGGGAACTGAAAGATCAGTGGTTTGAGTCCACACAGGCTCCACCGGGGAAAGGCCTGGTGATCTACTTGCAAAAAAATCAGCCATTGAAAAAGAACCCTAAATGTAAAGCATTTTTAAAATACCCCTGTGGCTCAACTCACAGTCAAACAATAGACAGACCTAGAGGGTGCACGGAGCCCTGGTAGTGTAGTGGTTACAAATTAGGCTGCAATCCGCATGGTCAGCAGTTCGAAACCACCAGCAGCTCTGAGGGAAAAAAGACTGGGCTTTCTACTCTTGTAAGCAATTAGAGGCTTGGAAACACCCACAGGGGTTCTCTGGGTGTCGGCATTGACTCGACAGTGTGAGCTAAGGTGCACAGGAGCACCAGGGAGGTTGCATCCTTAGGACCCAGCAACCCTGAGACCGAAAGGGCAGCATTTGTCCAGAGAGTGGCTCAGGTGACAGGACAAGCAGGGAAAAGACTCAGTGGGAGACACTGGGAGGAAGTGGGATGAGCGAGTTCTGTTTGTGGGGCTAGAAATCAGTGTCAAAAAACAAATCACGTGTAAATCGTTGAGTGGAAAAGCCCATTTGCTCTTTCACAATCACAATATAGATAAAGTTCAATAAAAAAACAAGCCAAGCCAGACTTAACTCATCTGAAAAAGAACAGAGGAGCCCCCTAGCCAAAAACAACTAAGGCCCCCTCTCCCCAAGCCCTGAAGATAACCCCAAGGCCCCTGTCCTTCAGCCAGAGAGCAGGTCAGACTGTAAAACAACCGGCAGCATTCAGGAAGAGCAGTCATTCGCCCAAACCCAAAAATGAGATGACAGGGGAACTGGGTGAACAGAATGGGGATGCCAGGGAGGACGGGGAGCGGGAGCACGCTGACACACTGCAGGGACGCCACCAAGGTCCTAGAACAACCTGGGCATGAACTATGGATGGGAAAATGGTTTTGCTACATAAACTTTCACCTAAAAACTCACTGCCATTGAATCAATGGCCTCTCAGAGTGACCCTACAGAAGGGGGCAGGAATGCCCCTGTGAGTTTCTGAGACTGTAACTCTTTATTTCATCTTTCTCCCATACAACAGATAGATAGATAGATAGATAGATAGATAGATATTTAAGTGAAAACCAGTGACATATGTGATGAAGTTGCCTGCAGTCGGAGTGGAGCCCACGGTGACCACACTCTTCACACACAAAATTCTTTTTATCCTCGAAACAGCCCTCTAAGCCCACTATCTCTATTGGACAGGTGGGGAAACTGAGGCGCTGAGAGCTTACAAACTACACAGCTTGAAATCAACAAAACCAGGTGGGCTCCATGGTAAAGACAGGCTTAATGGCAAGCCAAACCCAGAATCCTTGATCTGAGCTGCCTCCAGGATCTTCCAGAAGGGTCCTGTAAATCCGTGTGACTGCCGGACTGGCGGGGGGGGGGGGGGGGGAGGAAGCAGAAGGATGGGGAGGTCCTTCAAAGAAAGTATGACTCCTAAGAAAATGGCCCATCCACTGACTGAGTGCAGAGTCCCTGGGTCAACATATCGCATTCGGCTACTACACAGAAGTCAGGGGTTCGAGTCCACTGAGAGGCACCTGGGTGAATCTTTGGCCCCTGAAACATCACACCGGGCGTGGGGGGGGGGGGCACCATGTGTCAGAGGCAACTCAACAAGGCTTGAACCTTGGCTTCCACACCTAGGGCCATCCTGGTGGCTCTGCCCACAGCTGGCGAGGTAGCTTAGTGACTTCAGGACAAGCCAGCAAGATCTATGGAAAATGACATCCATGGCCAGAAAAATCTCAGTCCACATTGAAACCCAGCAGAGAGCAAGACAGCTGACGCCTCCACCCCCAGGGGCCTTCCTCAGCTCCTCACACCCAATCTTTACAGCAGAAGCTGGCTCTGAGCTTCACCTGTGAGCACCTGTCCAGTCAACTCCCAGCACAGCGACAATCCCCGACACAATGGGGACCCCAGACCCAACTGAACAAAACACCACGTAGTCCTGCCCCAGCCCCAAGGTGGCTTGTGGATCTGACCAGGGTTACAGTTTTCTTTTCTTTTAATCAACTTTATATTGCGAAGGTTTACAGAACAGATAACAGTTTTGCACTCAATTCAGACACATTCTCATTCAGCACACCCACTGTGACCCTATCTCGCTTCCTCCTCCTCTCCTCACCCTGGCTTTGCAACAATGTTGCCCTTTATATCTTAATAGTTGGTTATTCTAACTCCCAGGTGAGTTCAGTTCAGATCCGAAGGGGAAAGGCCAGTCTTGGGAGTCCCATCAGCCCCTACCCAACCAGTAAGGCTAGTCTCTTGTACAAGTATGAGGGTTTTGCTGTTGTTGTTTTAACGATAATTTTGCTTATCTTTCCAACCTTATGCCTTGTTTTCTTTTTTAATCATTTTATTGGGGACTCATACAACTCTTTTGGTTTTTGCTCATACAACTCTTATCACAATCCATAAACACATCAATTGTATAAAGCATATTTGTACATTTGTTACCCTCATCATTCTCAAAACATTTGTTCTCCACGTAAGCCCCTGGCATCAGCTCATTTTCCCCCTTCTTCCCCATTCCCCCCTCCCTCATGAACCCTTGAGGGATAAATTATAAATTATTATTTTGTCATATCTTACACTGTCTGACATCTTCCTTCACCCACTTTCCTGTTGTCTGTCCCCCAGGAAGGAGGTTATATTTAGATCCTTAAAATCGGTTCCCCCTCTCTACCCCACCCTCCCAGTATGGCCACTCTCACCACTGGTCATGAAGGGACCATCCGTCCTGGATTCCCTGTGTTTCCAATTCCTATCTGTACCAGTGTACACCCTCTGGTCTAGCCAGATTTGTAAGGTAGAATTGGGACCATGACAGTGGGGTGGGGGAGGAAGCAATATTGGAACTAGAGGAAAGTTATATGTTTCATCATTGCTACCCTGCACCCTGACTGGCTCATCTCCTCCCCGTGACCCTTCCATAAGGAGATGTCCAGTTGTCTACAGATGGGCTTTGGGTCCCCACTCCGCACACCCCTCATTCACAATGATATGATTTTTGGTTCTTTGATGTCTGATACCTGATCCCTTCGACACCTCATGATCATACAGGCTGGTGTGCTTCTTCCATGTGGGTTTTGTTGTTTTCTAACTAGATGGCCGCTTGTTTACTTTCAAACCTTTCAGAACCCAGACACTAATCTTTTGATAGCTGGCCTCCATCAGCTTTCTTCACCACATTTGCTTATGCACCCACTTTGTCTTCAGTGATTATGTCAGGAAGGTGAGCATCATGGAATACCAGTTTAATAGAACAAAGTATTCTTGCATTGAAGGAGTACTTGAGTGGAGGCCCAATGTCCTTCTGCTACCTTAATACTAAACCTATAAATATATGCACATAAATCTATTTTCCCATCCAAATATAATATATTTACATATGTACATGCCTGTACTTAGACCACTATAAATGACCTTTGCCTCCTAGTTCTTTCCTCTATTTCCTTTAACTTCCCTCTTGTCCCACTGTCATGCTGAGGCTTCATTTGGGTTTCAATGATTCTCTCAGTTACATTGCCCTTGATCACACCCTACCAGGCCTCCTATACCCTCCTAGCTACTGATTTTGGATCACATGTTGTTCCCTTGTCCCTGGATTTGTTAACACCACCTCCTTTCCCCCCTCCCCCATGTACCCCTGGAATTGTCAGTCCCATTGTTTTCTCCTCCAGATTGTTCATCCAGCCTATCTTATTTAGATTGACCTGTGGCGATAACATGCACAAAAACAAGACAGAGCAAAACCAAGCAACAAAAGAAAACAAAACAACAAAAAACAATGACAAAACAAAAAGACACAACAACAACGAAGAAAAGCTTGTAGTTAGTTCAAGAACTGTTTGTTGGCCTTTAAGAGTGTTTTCTGGTAGTTTGATGGGGTGTCAAGCCCTGGTCCCAAAGTCTATTTTTGGTATTCCCTAGGGACTTTACTGCTCTGCTCCCCTTGATGTTCTGTTGCACGCCCTTAGTGTTTTGCCTCGGTTTGGTGAAATCAGATCAGGTGCAATTCCCACACTGTGTCTCGAGTGTTGTCCCCTGTAGGGCTATGGGTCAGTGAGGGATGTTGTGTCTCATAGTGGGGCCAGCCATATGGTCACCTCTGTGGATTGGCTGCTCTGTGCGGGAATATTGTCCTCAAAGCTTGGTGAATTAGGATGTGCTCCACTCTCTCCTCCTCCCCCTTCATCTGCTCCCATGTGCTCTGATCAGACATGTTCCTCTCACTGAGCTACAGTTTCAGTGCTGTCCTCTGAAATAAATTCTTCTTGGAGGGGAGGGGCAGCTGTCCACATAGTTGGGATTAGGGATGAGTATGAATTTTGTTCCATATTTTTCTCCCACTCTAATGTGATCATTTTCAGAAGAGTTGGTAGTGGTAGTCGGGCACCATCTAGTTCTTCGGTCTCAGGGTGATGGAGACTGAGGCTTATGTGGTCCATTAGGCCATTGAATTCATTGTTTCCTTGTGTCTTTTGATTTTTGGAACTTGAGATAGTTGAGGTTTATTGTACCATCCTGGCCAATAAACACATGTGGGATTAACTGAAGGGTAAAGGATAAATGGCTCATGAGACTCGCCTTTCTAGTTCTTGGGTCTCTTGCTTTCTGATGGTCAGACCAGGGTGCAACTCATATATAAGTATGAGTGTCTGTGAATTTGTTTCTCTAGTTTACCCAGACTAACACAGCATTCTTTTCCTCTGGGGCAAGTAGAGACCAATAATTACACCTCATAAGCTGCAGTGGGTCTTGATCCTTTTGGGGGTCAAACGACCCTTTCACAGGGATCGCCTGATTCATAACAGTAGCAAACTTACAGTTATGAAGTAACAACGAAAATACTTTTATGGTTGGGTGGTCACCACTACATGAGGAACTGTATTTAAAGGGTCTCAGCATTAGGAAGGTTGAGGCCCACTGCCCTAGAGGTTACTGACCAAGGTAGGATGTAGAATACTATCTTTTTGAACTGCTAAATTCATCGGGTTTTCACTGGAAGTAGATTCCAGGCCTTTCTCCCAAGCCTGCCTTCTTACGTTTGGAAGCTCTGCAGAAACTTGTTGTGCATAATAGTGACATGCAAACCGTCCATGACAGATGGTGGTGGTTGCACATGAAATCCATCGGCCGGGAAATGAACCAAGGGCTCCCTTATGGAGGCTGAGATGTCTACCCCCAGATCCATCACTACGGATTAGATACACCAAATCAGAAGTGGGGAAGATATTCCATGGAAAATACCAACAGCTGGAAGAAATGGCAGACAGCTGGGAGGGTGACAGCAAGCACAGCAAGGGACAGACACCTATGGGAAACAGACCCAGAAACCAAAAAAAAACAAAACCACGGCCTGTCAAAACAGCAATTTAAAATATATATAAATTTTGCCACAATACTTTTTCAAAAAAAATTGACATGGAAGATTTCCTAAACATATTAAGTGGGGTGGGGATGGAGTTTTTGGTTTATCTTTTTAAGCATAGCCAGGGTTAGAGTACTGAATTGTATCCCCCAAAACTACGGGTCCACTTGGCTGAGAATACATAATCTGATGCCAGTATTATGTAATTATCATCCATTTGGGGAAGACTTCATTATCCGTTGTGTTGTACACCTTAACCTCTCTGAAGCAGTGAAGCAGGATTGGCAGCAGTTGTGTGAATGAAGCCACACCCAATCTGCAGGAACAGCGTGAATCCATCCCTTCTGAGTCATAAGGGATTAAACAGGCGAGCAGAGATTGGAGGACTTTCAGTTGCACCAAGGAAGAGCTGCTGAGGGGAAACTGGGGGTTTGGCCCCAGGTACACATGCTGGGAACCTCCTAGACCCAGGGAGAGGCCATTGCCAACACCCCGGAGATCTCCAAGAATGCGAAGCCCACAGATGTTGAGAGGAAACAAGGACCTTCCCACAGACTCTAGGGCCAAGAGTTAACAGAGAGAGAGAGAGAGAGAGAGAGAGAGAGAGAGAGAGAACACCCAGAATTCCATCTTCTAGCCTCCTAAATTGTGGAGAATAAACTTGTTTGCTAAAGCCATCCACGTAAACAGCGTTTCTGTTATAACAGGACTAGATACCTGGCTAGTAACTAACTCACTGCCAACTCCTGGAGACACCAACTCCTGGCGCGCCTATAAGACACCTGGGGGCTTCCAAGACTATTATCGTTCTGGGAGGAGGGAGCCCTGACTTACCCCCATGAAGGGGCTGGTGGGGTCAAACTGCTGACCTTGCAGTTAGCAGCCCAACTTGCAAACACTATGCCACCGGGGCTCCTAGATAACTAGCTTACACATTTACAATTCAGATGACCCAAACCCAAAGGACCCCAACCAAGCAGATCACTGTCCTACACACCACACCCATGGGCAGCATGACCGACGCCCCACCCGCCATCACTAAAAGGGCAAGATGGTTTCCTTTCCAAAGATGTGAGAATCAAAGTTTGTTGATCTTAGCGATCATGTAAGGTGAAAAATGGAAGTCAGGAAGGATTATGGCTTGTATCAGGTCTCTGGCTCAAGACTAACCCATCTGGAGTTGAGGCAAGTGCAGAGACGGGGAGAACAGAGACTGAACAGATTTCAGTCCCTGGAGAAAAAAGGCGATGCTGATGGTGGATGCTTCCTGCATCATTCAATATTTTGCCCACAGAATCTTTTGGAAAACGGCTTTAGAACCTGCAGAAAGCCTGCAGGACTGCTGTAAAGCTAGCTCATTTTATAAACACATTGTTGCAAGCTTACATAGCAAATCAGATTCCTGCTTAAGAATTTCTACACAAATTACTTTCAGTGGTTACACTGTCCAGAAAGTGTCTGCACTCATTGATTCCATGCTGGATGTCCCGATTCCAGGACAGCAGTTTCCCTGCCCGTGACTTTCTCGTTTCCGCATCGGAGTGATCATTAGCCATTCAGTCTCGTGTGGACGGTTTCCGATATTCTTCACTCTGTGAGCCAATCTGGTATTTAGGTAAAGGGTGACTGACCTCAAGGGCTGGCTGCTTTAAGCAAAGCTTAAAGCTTGGGGGGTCCTCTGGTTTGAACTGGTCCACCTGCCTGGTCTTTGCAAGAATGTGCGGTCTGGGCACATTCTGCCCCTATCCTAGCAGGATCCATCCTGGTGAGAATGATGGGGGTGGCCGCGAGGTATTGCTTCCTTCTGGTCTCAGAGGAGATGAGTCCTTGGTTCATGGAGACTAGCATCTTCGCTGAGACTTGGCTTCCTTCTGCTCTTTCGTTCTGGCCAGGAGAAGTCAGTAGCTGTGTCTTAGATGGCCACCTGTACAGTCACTACTCGCCACACCAGGGCTGAGGACACAAAACAGGTGGCTGAGCTGCTCCACAAGACGACAGTCCCAAGCCTGCAAACCCAGAAAATCAATCTTGTAGAGTTTTGGGGATGTCTAAGAAGTAGCCTCAGGAGAAGGACAAGACTTTCTATTCCCATAAAGGGCTACAGCATCAGACACCCACAGAGGCAGTTCTACCTTGTCCTATAGGGTCACTGTGAGTCAGAATGGACTCTGTGGCACTAGAGAGAGAGAGAGAGAGAGACGCCACAACTGTGCCCCCCGTGGGCTTTCTCTTAAAGATATAGACAAGACAGGGGCCTTCAAAAAGTGTGTGGTAAATGGAATTAAAAGATAACAGAATTTCTCCAGGAACTTTTTTTTTTCTCTAGGAACTTTTTCAAGCTACATATACATAGAGCTTTAGGGGTAGATGAAGCAGTTCTACTCTGTCCTGAGGGGCTCTCTGAGTTTGAATCAACTTTACAGCAACAGACTGGGGTTGTAATCTAGAAGGATTCTGCTGCTCCCCACACCCACCTATCCCTGCTAACCACCAATGTGTATTGGTCTCTGTATAAATAACCAACCTATTTTTGTCTTCTTATAAAAGTGAGATCACATCATGTTTGTCCTGTAGTGACCGATATTTCACTCAGCAGAGTGTCTTTTAGATTCAGCCGCACTATAGGAATGTGTTTTAAGAACTCGTCGTTATTTTTGATGCCGTGTGAATCAAATTTTGCTTAGCAGGCATCTGTTGATAGGCCGTGTCCCTCCTTTTGCTGTGGTGGCTGTATCCAATTACAATCCCACCAGCAGTATAGAAGGGCTACCTCAATTTTCATAAGGACTTATGACTTAATTTATGACAGCTTATCAAGTATATGTGAATGAAAGATGAAACGATCTGCTCCCATAGAGATTGCAGCTTCGGAAATCCTATATAAGGCTGCTATAAATCAGAATCAGTGCAAGAACAGTGAGTTCTGAGGTCTAGGTACACACACACACACACACACACACACACATAAACTTATCAAGTATAGAAACACACATACACAGGAGAGGGATTCAAGTAGTCATGAAAAAATAGAAGTAAATGATCATGGGATTTTCCCCATGAGCATTTTGAAGTCCGCTCATATTTAACCAGTCATAATCCGGACTCCAAGAGCCTCTGGGTGGGGCCAACAGTTAAACCTGACTGAGAAGCAAAAGGTTGGGGTTCACACCCATCCAGCAGCACCTTGGAAGAAAGCCCTGGCAATATCCCTCCTAAAAACCCAACATTGACAGTCTCGCGGGACGCTTCTGCCCCAAGACACCTATGAGTGGAGGTCAATTAGACGGCAGCAGGGTCTGAACTCAGGACCCCCAAGGAAAGGCTCATTGGGTCCAGTCCTAGAGTTTCCACCTCTGCATGGGATCCACAAGGTTTAAGCCCCAGACAGCACACTCAACAGGCTTAGCACACCACAGCTGCCATGCCTCCTCCAAGAGGAAGTTCAACATCAAGGTCACAGCTGACCTCCCTGCTGGATGCAGGTGGCAAACCCTCAGAGACCAGAGAGCACCCCAGTGCAAAGTGGCTCCTGCATGGGCTTAAAAAAGCCCAGACACAGCACTGCCAGCTTGCCCTCCTGGAGTGGATGTGCAAGGTAAAATCCGCAGGCAATGCAGAGAGGGGCAAGTAGACCTGGCATCCAGATCAAATCCTCCTCGCCTCTCGGGAAGGTGACAGAGTCTGGACCAGAGGCTGTTTGTTTGTTTTTAACGTTCATTGAAGCTAGGCTCCCCAATCCACAAAGCAAGAGAGCAGAGGTTGAGAGATCAAGAGGCCAACAGGCTGACGGGCCAACAAGGTCAAAGGACCACAGAGAGGCCAACCCACAGGCATAGCTAAGAACAAGCTGTGCTGACTGATAAAATATATCCCGAGTTGTTTCAGATGCTGAATTGTAACCTGTTACTTCCCTAATAAACCAAAAATTTAAAAAAAAAGTTCATTGGCAGTCAAGGTTTAGAAATCAGGGGATTTGACACACATTTAGCCACCCAGCCTCTCATGAAGTATCAGTTGTTCTGGGCACATTGAGTTGGTGCTCGCTCAGGACAAGGCGTGGCTGAGGAAGCCAGCTTCTTTCAATCCAGGCCTGCTTGGGCACCCTCAGGACTGCGGGGGCAAAAGGAGCCCTGGTGGCTTGGCTAAGCACATGGCTGCTCACCCAAAGGGTAGCAGTTCAACCTACCAGGCTACTCAGGAGAAAGGCGTGGCAGTCTGCTCTGGTAAAGAGCCGTTGACTTGAAACCGCACGAGGCAGTTCTACTCCATCCTGTAGGGTCCCCCTGAGTTGGAACTGACTTGACAGCCATGAGTTTGGTTTGTTTAGGGAGCTGTCATGCATTCCGTTGGGTCCCTCTAAAACAGTGGTTCTCAACCTGCCTAATGCCCTGACCCTTTAATACAGTTCCTCAAGTTTTGCTGACCCCCAAACCATAACGGTAATTTTGCTACTGTTATGAACCATCATGTAAATATCTGATACGCAGGATGTATTTTCATTGTTACAAATTGAACATAATTAAAGCATACTGATTAATCACAAAACAGTATGTGAAATATTTGTTTTCCGTTGGTCTTTGGCGACCCTTGTGAAAGGGTTGGTTGACCCCCATAGGGGTCACAACCCAAAAGTTGAGAACCACGGCTCTAAAACATGTCAACTTGGCTGTGCCATGATTCTCAGTGTTTGCCTGCTATGTGCTGATGTCACCCTACCCCAGGATATGATCACATGCGGTCAGCCAAGCGATTGTGAGGATCGAGGTGGGACTCAGCACCCTTACACGGGTCACAGCCCTGATCTCAGAGTAAGAGGAAGGGACTCCAGCACCACCTCGCAAGAAGAGCTGGAAGCACAGAGCAGAGCGCATATTTGGGAGTCAGGGTCCCTGTACAAAGACTCTCCTAGATCCAGGAAAAGATTGACACCAAGACACACGAAGACCTCCCAGGGAAGGCTGAGCCCACAGGTGTCGCAAGGAGATAGGGACCTTCCTCAAGCGATGACAAACAAACAAAAAGTCACTGCCAGAGAGTCACTGCTGACCTTGCTGTTAGCAGAGCAATGAGGGACCATTCCACCCCAGGGCTCCTCTCTAATCGATGGGAGAGAGAAAAATGGTGAAATCCATCCACTTTTATTTCTATTCCAGCAGTATTAAAAAGCTAAGACAGGAGTGCAGGACATGCACATCCGAGATTCTTGTCTGTTCAGTGGCCCTGGGTCATGCAAACAGATAAACACTCAACAACTAACCAAAAGGTTGGATATTCCGAGGTAACTCAGAAGAAAAGCCTGGCAATCGACTTCTGAAAGCCCTGTGGGGCACAGTTCTACCACAGACAAGTGAGGCTGCCAGGACTCAGAATCAACTGCATTCGGAGTCTGTTGTTCTGCCTATATGGAGAGACTCTGTCCCCTACACCTCTTAAGTTGTGGCAAGCAGCCTCAACAACCAGGAGCAGGGGCCCAGGGTCTCTGAAAACCCCAAATTAACAGCCACCATGAATCTCCAGATGACACGTTGCACAAACACTGTTCTGTTGGCAGGCACACGGAATGGAATTAGACCAGCTGCAGGAGGCCCATTAAACCACCTCTCCTCCCACTGCCTGGGGTTCCCAGCACCCAACACCAAGTAAGGATTCCAAAGCCTGCTCCCTGTCTCTGGATCGGCTTACTCCTCCCAACTGAAGGCAAGGGGTCCCTCCCACACAGCCGGCCCAACAGAAATCACTCCTGCCATGCAAGCTGCTCTCTGCTGAGGCTGCTCATCCAGCCAGCACGCCCCAGCACAGGAGCAGAAAATGGGTGAAGCCCCAAGTTCCCAGAGATTCAGGAAGGCAAGGCAGCAATTCTGAAAGACTCCAGTATTTTCTTTGGTATCCCCCTTCCCTGTTCTTTCTCTCATACTTATTGCTAAACCATCACCACCAACAGCAATGATAATAATCCTCAGTTCTCTCTTCACAAGTCACTTTTCACTATCCTCAAAGCCACCATCTCTTGCCAGGTTATTACAGCAGCTTCCAACGGGCGCCAGGGCTCCTGTTGGCACATAAATCAAGCCATGACACGGTCCTCTCAGTCTTTTAGGCTCCCCTTTCACTCGGGCATAAAAGTGAGTCCCACGAGTCCTCCACAGACCCCATTCCCTGACCTCCTCTCCTCCCTCCCCACCTCTGCAGCGTGTGCCATCCTTCTTCCTCCAAACAATGAAGGGCTTGCTTCCCCCAGCTCTAGGGCTTGCCTCTTCTTTCCTCCTTGGCCAGCACACACACTCACCCCTGCCTTATTTGTCCTCCATAGTTCTTGTTATGGTAGACAGTGAAACCTGTGAAAGCCGGAGCTCGAGGGGACCACATTATCAGTTTTCCACCTTTGACAGGGTGCATTCTGACCACTTGCCTATCACTCCCTTTAGTGGGAAATATTTGAGTTTACCTTCTCTGACAGGTTTCCATCTAAAAGGAGTTTGACTCTATCACACTAGGTGCCATTTATATTATCACTGCACTATCAAAAAAATAGTTACTATAGAGCTGTTTCCAACTCATGGCACGTGCTTCACTGTAGAACTGCACTCCATAGGTTTTCAATGTCTATTCCCCACCCCCACCCCCCAGGAAAAGATCACCAGTCCTTTCTTCCGGCGTATCTCTGGGAGAACCTGAACCACCAGCCTTTCACTTAGCAACTGAGAGCTTATCATCAGCTTCTTCCTTGATTATTGTCTGTCCCCTCCAGCATTAGATATTAAGATGGGTCAAAACCCCTGCTGGCTTTATTCCTGGTTCTATTGGCAGCACTTAGCAAGGTGCCTGGCACCTAGTAGGAGCATAATAAATAGATGTCAGTTTCAGTCCTTTCCATGTGTGGACATCCTCCTGGGTGTCTTGTCTCACTGAGGTCACCAGTGCAGGGCTTCAGGCTACACTAGATCCACTTAGACGATCACAAATGCACATGGGGACACTCGGAGGCTCTCTGCCCCAGAGAAGCTCGCAACCTAGAACATATTCTAGTTGGCAATCTGCTGGCATTTTTAACACAGGGCTGCAGAAGTACAAAACCCAGGGAAAAGTCACAGACCACCACCCCCACTCTTGGCACTCCAACACCTCACACCTGGAATGCAATCAGCCCAGGAGACCTCCACTTCAGCAGGAGGGAGGTTTGGAGGCAGGCCCTAGGCAAACCATAAAAGCTTTTGTTAAAACCCACTTGGCCTAATTATTTTTAAAATCCCACAGTTAACGAAATGATTCTGAGTCACATTGGTACAGATGCTGCTCCCAAAGGGCTGCTCTTGAGTTTGAGCCACTAACCTTGCAGCCAGCAGTTTGAAGGTTACTGCACAGTACCACCAGGGCTCCTAAAGATAACCCCCCAAAATAGCTGTGGTGGGCTAGCTGTGGTCTTTAGCTGCTGTGGTCGCTAACAAGGGTCGGGGGGACCCTCCACAGGTAGGTCTACAAAACCTTGAAATGCCACGTAAGATGCTGCCTGGGGTCGCAGAGTACAGGCAACCACGCCAATGATCTGACCACTGAAGAGGCAACTGGAAGACTTCGTCTCCAATAGGACTGGAGTTACGGAGAGCTCAGAGTCAGAGGAGCGATGAGCAGAGCGTCCCACCACCCAGCCCCAAGCTCTTCTGGTATCTTCATCAGCACCACCACCAGCCATCGCCGGAGGGATATGGCCTTGCAAAACCAGAGCCCTGTGGGAAGCAAGCGGCAGCAGAGCTGCAGAGACTGTTTTAGCCAAAAACATACTTGTTCTTGTCATCAATGAGGAATGCCAAGCGCTCTGTCTCCAGTCGTGTTGCCAGGTAACAAGCTGGCACAAGTCACAGCTGTACGGTCGATGTCCAATCCAATCCCAGCCGTTTTTCCCATTACCCAAGCTACTTGGGGACTTCTGGGCTGTTTTAGGCTGCTTTTTCAAAGCCGTAACCAAACGTAAGTCCCAAAAGGAGCTGTGTTTGTGTGCGCATGTGCGTGTGTTTTGTTTTCTTACTACCGAAACCCAAACCAAACCCACTGCCATCAAGTAGATGCCAAAATGTAGTGCCCCTCTAGCACAGAGTAGAACTGCCCCAGTGAGTTTCCAAGACTGTAACTGTTTACTGAAATAAAAAGTCCCATCTTTCTCCCACGGAACAGGTGATGGATTTGAACGGCTGACCTTGAGGAGGGCAGCCCAAGGTGTAACCACGACTCCACCAGGACTCCTTTTTACTACCAGTACAGGCGGTGAAAGGAATTATTGGAGACAATTTCTACTAACTTCCACTTGATTTTGCTGGCGATCTTTGGAGTCAGGGAGAACTAGGCTGGCCCCTTAGAGAAAATTCTTGAAGTTCAAAAGCAGAAATGTCCTTTCACTTTGGCTCCTCTTTCCTCCTCCTCCCCACCTCCAGGCAGCAACTCCCACCCATGGTTAAAGATTACCTCCCCTCCAGGCGGGTGGGGTGGGGTGGGGTGGGCCCCACGGGTGGCCCCACCCTCTCTTTCTTTTCTCCCGCCCGGGGCTCCCAGGCCCGGGTAGGGTCGGGTTTCCGTGGCTACGTGCAACAGACCGCACCAAAGGATCGACTTTGTTCCCCGTCTTTCCAGGCTGGCTTTCAGGAGCCAGGATAAGGCAAGGCCGATGCCCACATGGCAGGAGGGGCGGCCTGCGTGGGCTATGGAGGTTCAGGCCAAGTTCTGCTGATTGCGATCCCGTTCTCTCCAAGCCCAGGGGCGAAGTGGCCCCCAGAGGCTGGAGGACCGATTCAGGAAAGTGACGTTTGGCGCAGGCGGCTGCCACGTCTCTCTGCGGCTGGATCCCCGCTGAGCCGTGGTGGGCTGGGAGGGACGGTGGGTGCAGCCCGGGGAGGGGGCCCAGGATGAGGGCAACGGAGAAAGGGGAAATACACAATAGGGAAAATAAAAAGGGCGATCTTCCAGCTGTCGCCCCAAAGGTTCCCAAGACAGCTGGCGGGGGGGCGGGGGGGGGGCGGACGGCGAGGAAGGGTTGGCGCGCGCCTGAGTGAAAAGGAAGTGGAATCGAAAGCTGTCCCTTCAGCGCCTTTGTCTGAGCAGCAAGGGCGCTGCAGCGCCGGGCGCGCGCGGGGTGCTCAGCCCTGCTCGGCTGCCTGCCCGCCTGCCTCCCCCCCAGGACCCCCTCCCGAAACAAGCGAGCGGGCAGCCCAGAGCCTCCGTCCGAGTCCAAGGGCAGAGCCAGGCCCCGCGTCGCCACAGGGCCACCAGTTGCCACCATCCTTCAAGTCCCCAACCCTGCGCAACCTGGAAGCATAGGGCAGGGAGCACAAAGGTCGGCAGCCCGCGCTCCCCGGCTCCCACGCTCCCCGGCTCCCGCCCCGGCCGGCCCCTCCGTGCTGCACTCACAGTGGCGCCGCGGCTGCTCTCGCCAGTTCGGGGCTGCCAGCGCCGCGGGCGCCCAGGCCCGCGCGGAGCCGGGGGCGCTGCCCAGCGCGCGCACGACCCGCAGGTAGCCGGCCATCTCGAGCGGGCGGGCGGGCGGGATCCGAGTGCGGCCGCTCGGCGCGGGCTGCAGCAGGGCCTGGCTGGCGGGGGCCCGGGCACGGCCGGGGGTGGGGGCCGCCTCCGCATTGGGCCGCGCCGGGGAAGAGGCGGCGCCAGGGCCGGGCCCGGCACCTCTTTGGGCAGCGCGGGGGCAGGGCAGGGCCGAGCGTCGAGCCCGCGCTTCCGCGACAGCCCTGGGGAGCCCAGCTGGGCCCAGCGAGCAGGTTCAAGGTGGAAGAGTCCGGCAGCCGCTCGCGAGGCTGACCGCCTCTCCCTGGAAGGCCACGGCGAGCCCGGAGTGTCAACTGCGAACGCCTGCGCTAGAACCCCAAGGCAAGCCTGTGCCGAACCCCTAACGCGAGTTAAGTTGACTAAGAGCCGGTCCTCCCGCCGCGTCAGCTTCACTCCCCCCTAGATCCACCTGCACCACCTCCGTGAGTGTGCGGGTTGGAGACACAAGTTCGAAACCCCCCAAACTCTTGAAATCACTTAGAAGACCACAAGGGGATTTCACAACCACGGGCCCGCCAGGGCGCTTGGGTGAAGTCTAGTGTGGATGAGGGAGCTTCAAAAAAATTCGTGGAGACATGAAAATAAAAGATAATGAAATTTTTCCACCAACTTTTTGAAGCCCCTTTGGTAAACGCCTGAAACGCACCCTTGCACAAGCATAGCAATCGCCGGTGTTTGTAACAATCCAGGTTTGTAAGCGTGCAACTAATAAGCCCAAGAGCTAAGGAGCCCGACTGTCCCAGTGTTGCCTATTTTCACTCAAAAGGCAATACTGATTGGTTCCACAAATAACCCACGCTTGGCCCATTCTCCGCCCAGTTTCTAGAAATGCGAATCAGCTGGGGGACTGAGTTTTATTTATAGACATCTGACAGCCCAGCCCCCTCTCCACTCACACCAACTGACTCCAAACCCAGCTCCCTGCATTCCCAACTCTCCCTGCCCATCCACACCCCACACCCCACTGCCTGGAAGACACCAGGGCCAGGTGGAGCTGGGCCAGGACACTAACCTTGAACTTCAAAGCCTGCGGCCTGCTGTAGGCGGGCCACAGCTACTGCTTTGGCCTGAGACTCCTTAAGGACTGGGTCTCTAGAGTGACTACTCTGGACTCCTGATGCCCCAAGGCCTTGAGCCAATATGTCTCAGAAGCCCACACCCTCCCTTCACCCTGTCCTCACCTCTCTTGCTGGAAACCCACCCGAGTGGAGGACGTGGACTCCTGGGGCATGTCGTTTTCATACTCACCTGGTATTATCCGGCATCCTCACCTCAGTGTTCATCCCAGTAACCTGGGACAATGGTCAATAGGAGGAGCCTTCTTACCCAAGTAATCAGATTACAACTACTACCCCTATTGCCCCTACCAAAATGGCAGTTTTCCGTCCCAAGCCAGCCTCCTCCACACCGTGTCTGCTTAATGACCTGCTTGAAGTGGCTAATGTCCATTGGTTCCAAGAAGTTAGGTTCTCCCGCTCACAGTCATATAGCTGGGAAGTAGCTCAAGTCCCCTTCAAACCCAGACACCTGGCTCCTGGGCCAGCGTGCTTTCAAGCACAAAGAAGAAAACCGGAGGTCTTGTTTGGTGAGAACTCTAGACTGAAAGATGTAGCAGAGCAAGATGGTTTGGTGTCAGTGGGATTGGAAACTTTACCTTTCTGCATTTTCACCAAATCCCAATTAGTTATTTCCTGTGGAGCAGTGTCCTACTCAACCAACAATGGGTTCATTTAATTCCTCATTGAGTTCTGGTCATGTGTAAGTGAGAGAGAGAGAGAGAGAGAGAGAGAGAGAGAGAGAGAGAGAGAGAGAGAGAGAGAGAGAGAGAGAGTACTGTTCGGCAGTGGTTCTCAACCTTCCTAATGCCATGACCCTTTTATACAGTTCCTCATGTTGTGCTGACCCCCAACCATAAAATTATTTTCATTGCTACTTCGTAACTGTAATTTTGCTACTGTTATGAATTGTCATGTAAATATCTGATATGCAGGATGTATTTTCATTGTTACAAAATGAACACAATTAAAGCATAGTGATTAATCACAAAACAATGTCATTATATATTGTGAAATATTTATTTCTAATTGCAAATAAATGACATTTTGTCCTGAAGCATTGTGTAGCATGGGGAGCAGTCTTAATATAACAACAGTAAACTATACTGCTACATTTTGCCACAGTATGCATAAAAAGCCAACTTCAGTGCGAAGGGTGAGCACGTCTTTCTCACCAGATCAGAAATCTGCATGTGGGCAGACCCGCCTGGAGACGGATAGAGGAGCGATAGCTCAGTTCCTAAGACCTTCGGAAATAGGTGTTTTCTGGTGGTCTTAAGCTACCCTTGAGAAACGGTGTTTCAACCTGCAAAGGGGTCACGACCCACAGGTTGAGAACCGCTGCTCAAGAACCTGGGCATCACAACCACCACCTCCTAGTTTCCTGAAAAGCAATGAACATAATTTCCCTACTTGTGAACATTCTTTTTTTAAAAAAACAAACGTGGTACTTTTATCTTGGGAGTGAGGCTGTGAGAGGTAGCATCCACTTAGATTTTTTTTTTAAGAGTAAGACTCCCTTCTGTCTTTTGCAGTATCTTTAACAGATTGCCTGCGACGCGGCGCTGTTCTGGCATTCTGCGTGTTCGATGGGAACACTGTTTTCTTTCTCTTCTGTTTGCTAAGCTGGGAATAGATTTTGTTTTTCATTCTATTTCCCCAACAATTCCACTCAGACTCACCCTCTGGGAGCCAGACAAACATCAACACAAGTCGCTGCCACCCCAGGCAGGAGTGGAAAGCGTTCAGAGGGGAGTGTGAGGCGTGAGGCAGCCAGCCTGGGAAGATTGGTCCCCCTGGGAAAGGCTGGCGCTCAGTGGAGCAGCCCGGGCAGGCTGCCTCTTCCAGGAGAGCTGAGCTCTGGAGGAGGCTGAGTAGGTGGAGGATGTGCCCTCCATCCAGAGGGGCCGCCCTCCAGGGTCCCTAGGGGGTGTGGAATGTTCCTTGGCAAACACCTAAATGGAACAGCCAAGCGCCTTTCCTTTAAACATCATTTTTCTCTGCAGCATCTTTCCGGCTTCACCCAGAATTCTACACAAGGGTGCACTTGGAGTAAAGGGAGACTGGGAGACAGGGAACGAGGCCACTGGCAAGGCCTCAGAAGGAGTACGATTCCTGAGGTGGTGTGGATGGGGCGATATGGGCAGAAATCTCAGCTGGCTAGGTAAGGGGCACAGTAGGTGAAGAGCCAGCGTGAAGTCAGCTTTCACCCCTGGACTGGAAGAATAGCAAAGGGGCAGAGGGCTAGGAGAGGTGTAGATCAAAGAGCTATATATGGTAGTCCCCACACTGATTTCCCTGTCAGCACTCTCTGCCCACCTCCCCCACCTAATCTGCCCTATCCACTGATCCCAGACTGTCTTCCAGAAGCATAGCTTTGGGAAGTTGCTGGCCGGCACAAAAGCCTGCAGGAATGTGTAACTTGAGCTCCCCCACCATTCTCTCCACTCTCCCCAGACCAAGAGCCCTGAGTACAGTCATGCCCTAATACTGTAGGCCCTGCCGCTGAGCCTTTTGCACTGGCCCTGCCTGCCTGCCACTTACTGGGCACTCAGTGCCAGCAGACCGTGATTCTTAGTGGCCGTGGCCACTGGCCGGCAAATCACTGAGGCACAAGCATTTGTTGCCCACCTGACCCATCATACAAAGTTAGTAACTGCAAACTAGCACAACACGAGAAAGCTACTCTTGAGTTAAACTGTGTGGAATCAATCTCCACCACCCGTGGGTTAGTTTGTTGTACTGTGGGGGTAGAATGCTAGTTGATATGTTTCCACAAGTGGATGTAACCCTGGGAGCAAACACATCTATGAAAAGAAATTGGAGCGCAGCGCCCAGGCAAGATAACTGAAAGAGGTCCATATGTGTGCCCATTCCAAAGACAGGTGACCCCATCGATGCAGAAGTTGTCAAGCAGTATCATTAATATCACACACAAGTGAAGTGTTGCTGAGGAGAATTCGAACCCGGTGGCGGCAGCACATCAAGCGGGAGCTGCCAGAAAGTCAAGCCAGATTCAGAAGAGGACCCGGAATGAGGGATGGCAGACGGAAGTTGCTTAAAAGCAGGGACTACCAGCAAGACGTTCGCCTGCGCTGTATTGACTATGCCAAGGCGTGTGGCTGTGCGGAGCATAGCAAACTGTCAATCTCACTGTGGCGAATGGGGAATTCCAGAGTAACCGTGTAACCCATACATAGGCTCAGTGGGAGTCATTGGAACAGAACCAGGGAGTACTTAGTGGTTTCAACTCGGGAAAGGGCATTCGTGTCTCCTTACCTTGGCTTCCCTGCTCTTGGTCTGGGAAAGGTAGTCACAGCCGTAAGGAAACTGCTCGAGCGTCATCACCTCCGGACTTCTGGCGAGGGACATACGAGGCACACATCTACACAGACTCTCTATTCCCAAGACAGGAGAGACTAATGAAACAAGATACAGATCAAATCCTGGAACAATAAGTCCATAGAAAAGTGACGTCCCACTCACACCTGCCGAGGCACCCCGACTCTGCCTGAAGTCAGAGCCACCGGCATGGTCCCAGCGCCAGGGGCACAGAGTGCATGCTGGAAGCACAGCAATGCCCTTTCGTGAGACCAGAGACTAGGCAGTGCGCTTGCAGAATTGAGAGGAACCCTGGTGGCGGAGAGGTTATCTGTTGGGCTGATAACCACAAGGTCAGCAGTTTGAAACCACCAACTAGTCAGAGGGAGAAAGAAGGGGCTTCCAACTCAAGTGAAGAGTGATAGACTCAGACATTCACAGGTGCAGGTCTACCCTGTCCTACAGCGTTGCTGGAACGTGACATCATCGTGATGGCAGCAAGTGTTTGTTTGTGTGTTAGGGAAGTGAAGGAAGAAATAGACAATTCTACAATAATAGTAGCACACTTTAAACTCTACAATAATAGTAGCACACTTTTAAGCATAGACCAACCAACAAGAAACCCAGAAAAACTAAACAACACAATCAGTCAGTTTGACCTCCTCGACAAATACTGAGCAATCCAATCAATGTCAGCACAATATACATTATTTTTCAACACACTCTTCAGAATAGACCACATGTTAGGCCACAAAACAAGCCTCAATGAATTTTAAAACATCAAAATTTTACAAAGCTTTTCTTTTTTTTTTTTTTTTCCTGTGAAGAAACAGGTCTATGACTGGGTAGGAGGTATGGTCCCCACTCTGGGCATCTTCTGTGACAGCCAGTCAAGGGCCTGTGTATGGAAATGATGACTGCTATGTTCATGTTTCACTACCAGCCACTGTGGACTCAACACGGGAGACACCACCCAGTTTTCAGAGACTGAATTTCAGGAAGAAGATTGCCAGACTTTTTTTCAGAGGTGCCTCTGGGGAACCTCAAGTCGTCAACCTTCCCACAGGCAGCCAGGCGAGTTCTTCACTATTGGCACCATCAAGGGACTGCATTCCTTGCCTCAGCACCGGCAGGGGTCTCCACGTGGCTCCTCCAGTTCCCAGGGCACGGGTCTACCAGCGTAGTGCCATGTGTCTTGTCAGTCGAGCATCTGGTTCGGCACCATGCAAACCAAATGGATCTTCAGATGGAGCATTCTCTTTTACACTAGCTCTTGCCTGCATCAGGTATCAGGTAATAGTTCGGTGAACTTTCTACAGTTGGGGAAACCGAGGCACATACAGACTGTCCCAAGATCACAGCTCTATGTGGGTGGTGGAGAGTCAGTCGTGAGTAGAGTCCCTGGCCTCAAGAAAATTACAGCGACTTTTTTCTTTGATCAAGAAGTGGAGATTCATTCCACTTAACCTCTGCAGACAGCAGCATGCTCCCTCCCAGTCCAGCACCAGTAGGGCTTGTTACAGGAGCCAGGAATGGGAGGTGAATCATCCTTTATTTCATCTGCCGTGGAACCAGCAAGGTCTCTGATTGCCAAGGCCTGGTTGTTTCCAAAGCTTTTCATAACACGATGCTATAAAATTAGAAATCAACAATATCCTGATCAAGGAACAAATTAAAAAATTGTTGGGTAATAGAAAAAATTTTAATGAAATTTTTTAATTCTTTGGGAAATAAGGGCAAGAAAAAGCAAAAGACAATGGAAACAACCCAATGGACTAGTGAATCTTGCAGAAGAGCTGCATGGTGCCTGCTACCACTACCAACTGCTCGGAAAGGATCAGATAGAAGGTCTGGCTAGAATGGAAGAAAATATGGCGCACAATATGAAAGTCCCAAGAGAGACTAGGCTTACTGCTCATAGAGACACTGGCGGGACCCCCAGGCCGTGCCCTTTCACCACCCTTGAGGTGTGGGATGGAAATCACCCCACGTAAGAAGAATCAACTATTGAAAATCGAAAGGGCAGCATCTACCCAAGGACAAATCTTAAACAGCGAAGCAAGAAGGTGAAATAAAATAAGTGAGACAGGAGAGCAGATAGCATCGATGATCAAATAACTCCACCCAATGGGGTTGAACAACAAAATTATATGTGAATGGATATATTGGAAGGTGTAAGATATGTCAAATAAGACGATTATTAAAAAAAATAGATAACACAGGGAGGAAGTAGAAATAAGGGATGGTGGGTTGAGGGAATTGTTGAATGAAAAACTATGATTTGCTCTGGAAACTTTCATCTAATTCACCAAAAGAGGTTTAGAGGAGCCAGGGAACATGGTCACCAGGTAACAAGCGCAGGAAGATCTCCTCAGCAGCTGCCAGAGGGGTGCCACCAAGAGAGAAGTCGTGTGCGCCCTCGAAGCTAGAAAAGCAACTTAAAGGCTAAGTAAACCTAAGTTTCCTGAAGTAGGAGGTCAGCAACGCCTGCTGCCTGTTACTGATCCCTCTCCCCCCCCCCCCAACACCCCCTCAACCCTGGGAACCATCCTCAGAGCTGCCAATGCCCTGTACACTCTCACTGACCTTGGATCCATGCCACTCTCATGGCCCATGATCTCCCGCTTCCCACTTCACCCTTCAGGGTCAGGGACCTGAGCTACCTGAGTCTGCAGAGGGCTCCAGCTAGTGTTAAACCCATGCACTTGAGTTGGACTGTAATTAATGTCTTCTTCATATAAACTTACTTCTTTTCCTGTTTACTGCAACATTTTTGTTTCTCCTTACCCAATGCCATGTTGCTGGGGACCGATTGTTCATCCAGGACAGTAGGAACCAAAATGTGTTGTGTCCTCTGAAGAGTTGAGAATTGCATACCAAAAAGCTTACGTGAATTAAAAGGCTGAGTCAATGTACAGGTTTAAGTGCAAACCCTCTTCCAAGCCTGTAAGATGAATGGAGACCAGCTCTATCTTACTAATCAAATGGGCTCACCAGGGGCACGATATGCAATGAGAAAGCTTATCGATACGAGGGATGCTAAGATCCAGCTGGAGTGAGGGGGACTCCTGAAGCCGTAGACACTCCAGGGCCCGGACCTGTGTTCCAGGCAGCTGGATATACACTCGCTGCCACACAGCCTGTATCTCTCGACAGGTTTCCACACAGAGCGGTAGTTGACAATTATTTGAGGGCATACAATGAAACATTAACACTTTAACCAAGCTGTTCACAGACGGAGTAACTGATATTTTGCAGACTGCTGTGTTCCAGCAGCTTTGCCTGGGAACAGGAGGGAAAGCATCCACTTACAGGCAAGAGTCAGGCCATCCAGTGCGCCATTAGCTCCCATGGCTGAGCCATGAGTGTTCTCCCACAGGCCTTGCCTGAACCGTGGAAGGTGGTGGGCCTGTCCCATTTGCCCAAGGAGCAAACAACTTTGCCCACACACAATTCAAGGCAAGTAACAGCCCCCAGGGCTCCAGTGGCCAACATCGGCTAAAGCAGTGGTTCTCAACCTGTGGGTCGTGACCCCTTTGGGGGTTGAACCACTCTTTCACAGGGGTCGCCTAAGACCATTATAAAACATATATTTCCGATGGTCTTAGGAACCGAGACACTGCTCCTCTATCTGCTCCTCTATCTGTCCACCCACATGCAGATACGCCCACATACCAGTACCCAGCATGAAGAGTGTTACCCAGGCTACACCATGCTTCAAGACAAAATTTCATTCATTTGTCATTAGAAATAAATATTTCACAATATATAATTACATATTGAATTGTACAAATGATGTATGTATGTATGTGATATGTATGTTATGATGTATATATGGATGGATTTTGAGAATGATGAGGGCAATGAATGTACAAATATGCTTTACACAATTGATGTACATGTGGATTGTGGTGAGCCCCTAATAAAATGATTTAAAAATAAATAAAAATTTAAAAATAAATTACATATTGCTTTGTGATTACTTCCTATGCTTTAATGATGTTCAATTTGTAACAATGAAAGTAAATCCTGGATATCAGATATTTACATTAAGATTCATAACTGTAGCAAAATTACAGTTATGAAGTAGCAATTAAAATAATGTTATGGTTGGGGGTCACCACACATGAGGAGCTGTATGAAAGGGTCGCGGCCTTGGGAAGACTGAGACCCACTGGACTAAAGAAAGCCAGTTGATCCCAAGGCTCAGATTCTTCTGCCCTGAAGGCCTCACACAGCAAGGACTGGCTGCTTCCAGTCTCTTTCAGATGTCTGGGCAATTCTGGAGAGGACAGCGCTTCCTGTGAGCACACTGGCCAGACTGGCCAGGCCCCCTCCACCCTGGTCGCCTAGTGACCCAGTCACATGCGCAAATGCTGAAATCAAAGGGTGTATGGGGCCTTTAACAAGTGAAGGCAAGGTTAAGGTCAGCACCCATTCTGCCGGTTTGTTTTTAACGGGAGAGGTTCCCCAGGACATTTCTTTTCAAGGCTTCTTCCAGTCTGACAAGGCTAGCGTGAGGGCTGACCCATGCTGTCACAGAGCTCATGAGGACATGGGAGCACATGCGGGCACTCCATCTAGAAGAATGTGCAGTGGACGATGGAGGGGCCCGACTTGTCCTCCTGCTTGCTGATCAACATCTGCTGGAAGATAGACAGCGGGGCCAGGATGGAGCCTCCGATCCACATGGAGTACTTGCGATTTGAGGTGGCGATGATCTTGATCTTCACAGTGCTGGGCTTCAACGCCATGCTCCTTCTGTGTTCAGTCTGTGATGCCAAGGTACGCAGCGGCTCCACCGGACAGCACCGTGTTAGCATACGGGTCCTTTCGGATGTCCATGTCACACTTGATGATGGAGATGAAGGTGGTCTCGTGGATGCTGCAGGAAGGAGGGCTAGTCTAAGACGGCTTCTGGGCAGCAGAAGCACTCTTGCCAATGGAGGTGACCTGGCCGTTTGACAGCTCGTACTTCTTCTCCTGTGATAAGGAGGTGACACCAGTGGCAGTGGCTATCTCTGACTCAAAGTTCAGGGCAATGCAGCAGAGCTTTCCCTTGATGTCCTACTCCACATCACACTCAGCCGTGGTGGTGAAGCTGTAGCCTGGCTCGGTCAGGCTCTTCATGAGGCACAGCCAGTGCGGCCAGAGGCACACAGGGACAGCATGGCCTGGTTGGCCATGTACACGGCTTGGGTGGGGGTAGGGTAGAGAGTCTCAAATGTGACCTGGACCATCTTCCCCTTGTTGGCCTTGGGGTTCAGCACTGGGGGCTCCTTGGGAGCTACACACAGCTCATTGTAGGTGTGCTGCCAGTTCTTCTCCATGTCATCCCAGTTGGTGGCAACGTACATGCTCCATTGGGTAATTTAGCGTCAGGATGATTCACTTGCTCTGGGCCTTGCCACCCTTGAGCTGTCCTTCTGGTGCCTGGGGACCCAACGATGAACAGGAAGACAGCCTGAGGGGGCGTTGCCACCTGCCAAGCCAGCCTTGCACATGCTGGGTCCATTGTCAACGACCAGCCCAACGATTTGTTCTTCCGGTGGAGAGTCGCACAGCGATGGAGTGCAGTGGAGGGAGCTGAGAGCGGTGACAGCAGGAACTGAGACTAAAATTATTTCTTAATATACATTTTTTTCTTATACATGTAAATGCCACTAGTTTTGTTTCTCTAGATGTGTTAGTCAGGGCTAACTTGAGAAACAAAGTCATATGTTCATATGTGTATAAGAAAGAGCTTTATATCAAAGAGTAATTGCATTTTAAGAAAACATCCCAGGCCAGTTCAGATTAAGTCCATAAGTCCAATATCAGCCCATATGCCTCATACCAGACTATAAATTCCTCTTTAGACTCATGCAACACATGCAATGATGCTGAATGCAGGAAGATCACAGGCCAGTGGGTGGTAAGTCTTGTTAGAGTAAACCAACCTCTAACATCCATGGGGGTCCATAGGAGTAATTGTACGGTTATAATATAGAGATCACAGTAAAGTCATGGAAGATAGGAGTGATAGGAGAGAGTGAAATAAAGGAGTCAGACACGTTTTACGGTAGCATGCTCATCTCCAGGATGGCCATGATCGCAGTAACCAGGTCTGAGCAGAGAGCGGGAGGAGAAAAAGGGAGGAGAGAGCATATCTTCTTTATTTCTGACCAAGGCCTATATACACTTAGGGGCTTGCAAGCCCTTCTTGATACCAGGTGACCACATACATCACAGGAAGGTACTATACAATAGGCATACACATGACAGGAAGTGGTTGAGATAGAGGTGTACATGTAACAGAAAGGGGCGGGATTAGGGGTACACATGTGACAAGATGAGCAGACCCTAGACTCAAGATGGCAGCTTAACCTTTGTCATTCTTGAATGGGCTTGACCTTGTCCCTAGGCTCTTCTTCAAGGAAACAATCCACTACCCTTATCAGAAGGGAGTAGGACCTACTTAGGGTGTGACAGATTATACAGTCTGATTGCTCTAGACGGCTGATAACTCCCAGGGAAAATAACCTCTAAGCAGCTTGCATTGACCTCCAAGTATACAGTCGTTTATCATGTGTAGCAAGCAGCGTCTTCAGTTTGGCATATATTTGGGGGAGATAGCCTGGGGAGAAATCTTTCCGTATCCCACAAAGTCTTGTGGATCCAGTGGCAGTGGAAGCATCTCAGGCCTGGTGTAGGTCTCCCATATGACTCCTCCAGCTCCAGGGCTCTGGTTCAATCAGTGTAGCTCCATGTGACTTGTCAGCAGGACTATCAAGCAGAGAGAGCATGTGTCCCACCTCCAGGAAGGAAGACAGGAGTTTCTAGAATCCTCAGAAGGCCATGCCCACACAGAGGCATCATTGGCTATGACCTGATTGACAGGCTAGACTCCATCCCTTCACAAGTTGACAGGAGATTATATAACTGTCACATTAGACAACCCAGCCTAGCACATAGTATGTCACAAAGGTTTTATTATGCTGTATTTTCATTCTTGTTTAATTCAAAGATGTGTGGTGTGTGTGTGTGTGTGTGTGTGTGTGTGTGTGAGAGAGAGAGAGAGAGAGAGAGAGAGAGAGAGAGAGAGAGAGAGAGAGAGAGGCAGAGACAGAGAGAGATCCATAAGGTTTTTCCTTTTATTTTCATTGGGTGTGTATATGTTCATTTTGGTTGTCTTCTTATTCTATTATAACTTTAATCATTTGCTGTCCATTCTTATCTCTCATTATGTTGTTTGCTTTGAAGTCTATTTTATCAGGGATTAATATTGCCACTCCAGTGTGTTTATGCTTGCCATTGACTTGGTAAATTTTTCTCTATCCACTGATTTTTAGTCTATTGTTGTCTTTGAGTTTGAGATGTGCTCTTGTGGGCAGCAGATACATGGGTCTTGTTTTCAAATCCAGTTTACCACTCTATCTTTTAATTGGTGTATCTAATCCATTGACATTCAGTGTCATTACTGATATATGCAAACTTGTTGCTATCATTTTGTTAGGTTTGTGTTTGCTTTCTCTCCCCCATCCCCCTTTTTGGTGGCTTTATTGGTGTCTTTTTTCTTCTCTAATTCTGTGTTGTTTTGAGTGCTATTTTGATTGTATTGGCTTCTTGATTATGTGTTTTTCAGATGTGTCTGTTATTATTGTTGATTCTCTGGCCACACTGATCCTGTTAATATTCTTTTGTAATGCTGATCTGTTTTTAAAAATTCCTTTAATTTTATTTTTGTCTTGAAACACTTCTATTGCTTCCTCATATTTAAGGAAAAATTTTGTTGAATATAGGATTCTTGGTTAGTAGTTGTTTTGCTTTTCTTTCAAAATTGTATGTATGTTACTCCATTGTCTTTTTGCCTGAGAACTCCAAATTTATCTTCATTGGTTTTCCTTTGTTCTTTTTTAGCTGCATTCAGGATACCTTCTTTTTCCTTGAAATCAGAGGTTGACTACAATATATTACAATGTTTCTCTTTGGGATCTAACCTGTTTAGAATTCTCTCAGCTTCCCCACTGCCCTAATAGTTTTATTGGCATATAATTCGCATACCATACAATTCAATAATTCAACCACATCAAGAAGAGTTGTAGATTTATCACCACAGTTTTAGAACATTTTCTTCATTTAAAAAAATCATTTTATCAGGGGCTTTCATAGCCCTTATCACACTCCATACATCAATCCATTGTGTCAAGCACATTTGTACATATGGTGCCATCATCATTTTCAAAGCATTTTTTCTGCTTGAGCCCTTGATACCAGCTCCTCTTCATTTCCCCTCCCTCCCACATGAACCTTTGATAATTTATAAATTATTATTTTCATACCTTACATCATCCGCTGTCTCCCTTCACCCACTTTTCTGTTGTTCATCCCCCTGAGGGGGGATTATATGTTGGTCATTGTGATCAATTCCCCCTTTCTCACCCTACCTGCCCCTGACCCTCCTGGTATCTCTATTCTCATTATTGGTCCTGAGGGGTTTATCTGTCCTGGATTCCCTGTGTTGGGAGCTCTTATCTGTACCCATGTAAATACTCTAGTCTTAGCCAGATTTGTAAAGTAGAATTGGGGTCATGATGGTGGAAGCATTAAAGAACTAGAGGAATGTTGTATGCTTCAATAGTGCTATACTTCACCCAGGATGGCTCGTCTCTTCCTTGTGACCCTTCTGTAAGGGGATGTCCAATTGTCTACAGATGGTCTTTGGGTCTCCACTCCACAACCCTCCTCATTCTCATTGATGTGATTTTTTGTTCTGGGTCGTTGATGCCTTGTACTTGGTCCCATCAACACCTCATGATCACACAGGCTGGTGTGCTTCTTCCAGGTAGGCTTTGTTGCTTCTCAGCTAGATGGCCCCTTGTTTACCTTCAAGTCTTTAAGATCCTAGATGCTATATCATTTAATAGCTGGGCACCATCAGCTTTCTTTACCACATTTGCTTATGCACCCATTTTGTCTTCAGCAATCATGTCAGGAAGGTGAGCACCACAGAATGCTGGATTATTAGAACAAAGTGTTCTTGCATTGAGGGAGTACTTGAGTCGAGACCCAATGTCTGTCTGCTACTGTGTTAGTCTGGGTAGACTAGAGAAACAAATCCATGGACACACATATGTGTATAAGAAAGAGATTTATACACAAGAGCAATTGAGCATTGAGAAAACATCCCAGCCCAGTCTAGATCAAGTCCATAAGTCTGATATCAGCCCATCTGTCTGACACCAATCCATAAAGTATTCCTTGGAATCACGAAACACATGCAGTGATAGAAAATGTAGAAGATCACAGGCCAGTGGGTAGACAGTTTTTGGATCCAGTGGAACTGGACACATCTCAGCGCTGACAGGGTTCTCTGCATGACTTACTTTTCCAGCACCCAGAGCTGCATCAGGGTGGGTCCATGCATCTTGTCAGCTGCTATGTCTCCCAGGGTGAGCAGAGAGTCTCCCACCACTAAGGAGGAAGATCCTGGATTTCCCAGAATTCTCAGGAGAAGGCCATGCCCACACAGAAGCCTTGTTGGCTATGATCTGATTGACAGACTAGACTCCACCCCTACATTTTTAATCCTCAAATTGACAAATGATTATATAACTACCACAGCTACCTTAATACTTAACATATAATTATAAGTACCTAGATATCTTTCCCTATGGTTATATAAATATACTTACACATTTTCTTCATTCTTGTACTCACCATTATCAGCTCCCACCTACCCCCAACTTCGCCCGCCATACCACAAGGAACCATGCATCCAGCTACTGGCCACACTCACTGACCGACAGGCCCCGCTCTGCATGAGGTCAGAGCCATCCCGGAAGCTCAGTTTTCAGCCAAACACCAGATAGCATCTGTAAGAGGAATAATAACAATGTTTATGTGTGCACATCTTAGAATAACTGCCATATTTAGGACATAATGTTTCGTTTCTGAACTTTGGCTCAGAGCGCTTAGGAAAGGAGGAACGAAGAAAGGAACCCGAGAGAGAGGATGGGCGAGGTTACAGGGGAGGCTTTGTAATAAACGAGATGAACTAGGAGGTGCATGGGTCCTTGAATGTAAAATGGGTGATCTGTTCTGTACACCTTCACCAACCACAATAGAAAGCTAAAAGCAAACACACCCACTCACAGTGATAGCCTTTGGGAAAGTGAACATAGTGGGGAGGGAGGCTAACACTGTCTTGTACCTTCCTGTACTTGTACAGTGTAACACATAGATGCAAAACAGTCAGTTTTCAAAAGTAATATTTCTTTTTTTTGTTTTTTTTTTTTTAATTTTTTTTTCTTTTTTTTGTTTTTTTTTTTTTTTTTTTATCAAAAGTAATATTTCATTTACTTCCATGCAATACATGTTCTGTTATATGAAGTTGTCTCTCGGGTTGCTTAAATTGATCCTAAAATCCCTAAGGCTGGTAAAAGAGAAGGCCCAACATTGAGGTGGGGGAAACAATAGAAACGCATTAAAAAGAACCATTGCTGTGAGTTCCTGGATTAGTCTGTTTCCTCCCTGTTGGCTGAAGAATTTTTATCATTGTCGCATTGCTTTGCACCATCTCCCTGACACTCCGTTTCTTCACCTGCAAAAGGGGATAACAACAGCCCCTATCCTACTCCTAAGAAGCTCTGGTAGCACTGTGTGTTAGGCATTGGGCTGCTAACCACAGGGTCAGCTGTTTAAGTCCATCAGCTGCTCCAAAAGAGAAACATGAACTTATCTGCCCCCATGAAGATTTATGGCCTCGGATTTACTTGATGGCAGTGGATTTGGACTTTTGAGGTAGTAGTCCCTGGGTGGTGCAAACTCGGTTACTAAGAGAAATGTTAGAGGGTCGAGTCTACCCACAGGCACTTCCGAAAAAGTCCTAGCAATTTACTTCTGAAAAAAACAGACCATTAAAAACCTTGTGGACCACAGTGCTACTCTGATACCCATGATGTCATCATGAGTCTGAAGCAACTAGACAGTCACTATTAATCCTACAATAGTGGTGGAGATAAGAACCTTCGAATAGCATCTGGCACACGGAAGAGAGACCTCGTGGTAATGATGTTAATTTCACCCATTCACCCACACCCACTCCACACCAATTGACTGAACCTCTTATGACCCAGTGATAGACAAGAAGGAGCCCTGCACCCACTGGGAATGGGGAGGAGGGAAGGAGCAAAGATCATTTCAAAAGACCATGGATGCACACAGCTAGAGGAAGTGTTGGTTAATGTCAGTTCTTTGAGGGCAATCCGGTAGTAGCCATTCTATCACAAAATGTACAGTGATTCCCACCTCCATGATACAAGCAGGTGCATATGCAAATGTGGCGAAGAAAGTGGATGGTGCCCGGATATCAAAAGAGATAGCATCTGGGGTCTTAAAGGCATGAAGGTAAACAAGCAGCCATCTAGCTCAGAAGCAACAAAGCCCACATGGAAAAAGTACACCAGCCTGTGCGATCATGAGGTGTGGAAGAAAAAAATCTTACCATAGTGAATGAAGGGGGAAGTGCAGAGTGGAGACCCAAAGCTCATTTGTCAGCCACTGGAGATCCCCTTGCAGAGGAGTCTAGGGGAGGAAATGAGTCAGTCAGGGTGTGATGCAGCACCGATGAAGAATACAGCTTTCCTCTAGTTCCTAAATGCTTCCTCCCCCCACCCCCTGCACTATCATGATCCGAATTCTACCTTGCAAGTCTGGATAGAGCAGAGGTTGTACACTGGTGCAGATAGGAGCTGGAGGCACAGGAAATCCAGGGTGGATGATACCTTCAGGACGAGGGGTGTGAGGGGCGATACTGGGAGGGTAGAGGGAAAGGGAGTTGGAAAGAGGGAACCGATTACAAGGATCTACATGTGACCTTCTCCCTGGGGGACGGACAACAGAAAAGGGGATGAAGGGAGATGCCGGATAGGGCAAGATATGACAAAATAATAATTTATAAATTATAAAGGGCTCATGGGAGAGGGAAGTGGGGAGGCAGGGGAAAAAGAGGACCTGATGCCAAGGGCTTAAGTGGAGAGCCAAGGGCTTAAGTGGAGAGCAAATGCTTTGAAAATGATGAGCGCAAAGAATGTACAGATGTGCTTTACACAATTGATGGATATATGGATTGTGATAAGAGTTGTATGAGCCCTAATAAAACGTTTTTAAAAATGTACAGTGATTCCACTTTCAGGAACTGACGCACTAGTAAGATTCACCCTAAACATGCAAGACACGTGACAAGGGTGTACTGGGCGCGCTGTTTAGAAGAGGGGAAACTGGCAGCCCCCTGGTCCATCAGCAGCTGTGCTCGGAACAAGGTTAAAGAGGAGAGAGGGCGCAGGGCGGAAGGAGTGAACACGGATGCTTGTTCTGTCTGCATGATTTTCCTACAAACATAAACCTTGTGAAAAACAGCAACTCAAACATAGCAACTGTGAGGTTGGTGCAGGGCTGGGCAGGGCTTTGTTCTGTTCTGCATGGGCTCCCTAGCCGTTGGATGTCACTTGAAAGCACCTAACTACAGCAACATTAAAAGAGGAAATACATTGATTTTATACCGAATTAAGTAGAGCTATTTAGATATAGACAGATGCTCTAAGGCAGGAGTTCTCAACCTGTGGGTCGTGACCCCTTTGGGGGCCAGGGGTTGTTCTGATTCAGAACAGTAGCAAAATTACAGTGATGAAGCAATGACAATAATGTGATGGTTGGGGGGTCACCCCCACATGAGGAGCTGCAGTCCAGGGTCTCGGCACTGGGAGGCGGAGTACCGCCGCTCTAGGGCATATTAAGTGAGAACAGGCTAAGAGAGCAGAATGCTATAAAGTTACTCTTTTTGAAGAGTTCAGAAGAACTATTTCGTGGCCTGTCTTAAAGTTTGGATTTGCCTGATGGCTTTTCCTTAAGATTCGATTCAGGGTGATAGAGCCCTGAGGTGGCACAGCACATGAACCCGCCTGACCGATGCTGACCCAGTCCACCCAGAACCGTCTCAGAGGAAAAGTCCAGCCATCTACCTCCAGAACAGCAGCCAGTGAAAACCCTTTGTGTGCTGTGCATGTTTGGAAGCTGTGTTACAAAAAATCATTCAGAGACCTATCCCATTTTAGTTGATTCTTATTAACATATACAAATGAGAACACGAAGGCTCGTGGACCAAAGGATGGGTGAAGGAGGGATGGGATTCTGAGGACTCTCCGTTTCTTCTTGATACAATTCTGTGGAACTTGACTATTGAATATTAGAGAACAGATGTTAATATTGCTTTTGTCACCAGAAAAAGAACAATCAAGATAACATAGATAGGAGGGGGCTTCAAAAAGTTCATGCAAACATGGAATTAAAAGATGATGGACATTTCCCGTGAGTTTGTGTGTGTATGTCTAAATGTTGTTGTTGTTGTTGTTAGGTGCCAGCTGGTCTCTTCCCAGTCACAGCAACATGTGCAACAACAAAACACAGTCCACTCCTGCACCACCCTTACAAGTGTTGTGTCTGCGCTCCGTGTGTTAGCCAGTGTGTCAGTCCATCTCATCCAGGGCCTTCCTGCATGCTCCTCTCCAGAGACGGGGCTCGCAGGACAACACACCCAAAGTCTGTGAGCTGAAGTCTCGCGGTCCTTGCGAGTAGCATTCTGGCTGTACTTCTCCCAAATCAATTGCTTGTCCTTTGGGAAGTCCCTGGTCCTTTCCATAGTCTTCGCCAGCACCATCATTTAGACACATGACTTCTTCTTTGGTCTTCCTTATTCAGTGTCCAGATCCACATGCTTATGAGGCCATTGAAAACGCCATGGCTGGGATCAATCACACACACCTTAGGCCTCAACGGCCTTTCTTTCAACACGTTCCTATGCAGATTGACCCAAGGCAAGGCATCCTTTGATCTCTTCACTGCTGCTTCCACGAACATTAGTTGTGGATCCAAGCAAGCCAAATCCTTGACAACTTCCATCTCTTCACTGTTTGCCATGATATTACTTACAGATCTGTCCAGCTGTGAGGAGTCTGGTCTTCCTTAAATTGAATTATAATCCATGCTGAAGGCTGCCCTCCTTGATCTTCATTAGCAAATGCTCCAAGTTACCCTCACTTTCAGCAAGCGAGATGGGGTCATCTGCATACATGTAAAACTCACGGCCATCAAGTCAATTCCAACTCATGGCGACTCTACAGGACAGCGCAGACATGCGCTCTAAGGTTTCTGAAGCTGCCAATCTTTACAGGAGCAGAAAGCTTCATTTTGCTCCAGAGAAGCAGCTGGCGTGTTTGAACCACTGACCTTGTGGTTAGCAGCCCAACTTGCAATCCACTGCGCCACCACGACTCATATGTGCGTGTGTGTGTTTCTGTTAGGTTCCTGGACTGGGTTACCTCGGTCTGCTTGATGGCACTGAAAGAATTCATGCGGTAGAAGCACTTTGGAAATCCAAGGGAGTTTTAATGGAGGAAAGGGAAAGTGTCGATTATTATAGTCACCAAACATGCGCGCTGGGACCCACAGAAGCCATGCAGAGTTTGCAACTTGGCACGGGGGTGGGGGTGGGTGGGGAACATGGAAAGAACACTGGGGCAGGAGCGTGAACCCACACGAACAAACGGAAGTGGATTGCCTAGAGGCCAAGAGCAAGTGGGCCCCCAAGTAGGCTCGGAGGGCCCTGAGGGGCCTGCAGGCTGTGCGCCGGCAGGCACGTGGGCACATGGGATCAGGCGCTTGGAATCGACTCCCGTCAGCACCCAACAGCTGAGCAGGAGCAGAGGAAAACAGGCAGCCGGCTCTTATTCCCTCCCGCTGCCCTGCGGGCGTGGGGTGGGGGTATTTGAGGGCATTGGCCTATCATATTGGCTGTGTTTCAGCACACCTGGGTGACGTTGTCGGGCTAGGTTGTGGCTAGGTTTGGTTTCACCTGCACCTAGGGGCTTAGTTTCAACATGCCCAGTTCTGGACTTTCCCATAGGGGTCCCAGGGGTGCCTGACCTCCCTGCAATCCCTCTGTTGTGGCCCCAGGCAGGCACTGGGGAGACAACCCCTTTTTGGTCCCTACTGTGACTGCTTAACATGTCTATCTATCCATCTATTTATTGATAAATAACTTTTTTAAAGATCATTTTATTGGGGTCTCTTATAATGCTTGTTACAAGCCATACATCAATTGTATCCAACATATTTGTACATATGTTGCCATTGTTCTCTTCTAGACATTTACTTTCTATTGAGCCCTTGGGATTCGCTCCTTTTTTCCCCTCCCCTCCTCATGGCTCCTTGAGAGATTATAGATGTTATTATGTTCAGGTTTCTCCCTTCCCCTCTGGTTTCTGTTGTTCTTGCCCCTGGAGCGGGGGGTGTGGTTATGTGCCATTCAGGCCTTCCTCCCCATTTCTCCCCGCCTTCCCCCTGCCCGTTTGGAATCGCTATTCCCATTCCTGTCCCTGGATTCGGTGTGTCATGAGCTTTATCTCTTGCCTATACCTATGTGCATGCTCTGGTCCAGTCCGAGTGGAAGTAGCACTGGGGTCATGAGAATGGGGGGTGAGGAGGCCTCAAGGAACCAGAGGTATATTGCGTGATCCATTAGTGCTCTACTGCACCCTGGTTGACTCATCCCTTCCTGAGACCCCTCTGTGGGGGGATGTTCCATTGTCAACGACCGCTCATTCTTACCAATGCATTTTTGTTTGTTATGAATCTTCTGATGCCTGTTACCCGGTCCCGATGATGACTCCTCATGATCGCACCAGCTGGTGTGCTTCTTCCATGCGGGCTTGTTGCTTCACTGTTGGATGGCTGCTTGCTTATCTTCAAGCCTTTAAGACCCCAGAGCCAGGCACCATCCACTGTCTTCACCACATCTGCTTATGCACCCATGTTGTCTTCAGTGATCATGTTGGGGGTGGGGGGTGAGCATCACAAACACCATTTTGTTAGAACAGAGTGTACTTGTATTGAGGGAGGGTACAAGCTGAGGCCCAAGGCCTATCTACAGCCTCAGAGTATTGCCTTATAAATACATGTATATAGACCAATGCCTCTACATTTATGAATTAATGTATTTACATAAGTACACACCTCTGTTAATACCTCTATCCATTGCTTTGTTTCCTAGAGGTTTCTTCTGTTTCCTTTTGCCTCCTCCTGCCCCACCATCACATTCCCCCTTCTTCCACCTCTTAGTGCTTCCTGGCAGCTAGATTGGTGTTGCTCTAATACTCTACAACCTCCTAGATGTTGACTTTAATTCCCTAGTTGTTCCCCTGTCTACTCGGTTGTTTGCTCACCGCCTCCCACATACCTTCTCTCCCCAAGACCCTCCAGGGCCATTGGTCCCATTGCTTTCTCCCCGAGCTTGCTTTTCATTTCTATCTTATATAAGTAGGCAAACCAGCTGTCCTAGTCCAAACAATAAGAAAACGAAAAGCTGAAAAAAGAAAAGGAGAGAAAAAAGAAAGAGCCCATACATAGTTTCAGGTCTGTCCGCTGGCCTTTATGAGTCTCTCCCCTGGTCCAGGGGGAGTTCGGGGCTGCCCCTCCTAGCCTGAAATCTATTTGGGGGACTCTTTAGGGGCTTTGTGGAGTGGCTTTGCTACAATTGCTGATCTGTTGTGCTCCCTTATTGGTTTGCCCTGCTGCAGGGGATTCAGGCCACACTGTCTTCCCACCATGTGTCCCCATTATTGTCCTCTGTAGCAGTACGCTCCAGTTAGGGGACAACACGTCTTGAGTTATTGGTGGTTCCACAGACCTCTCTGTGTCTTAGCAGCTCCGTGCAGGGACCTCATCCTCCGGGCTCGGTGTGCTGAGATGGAGGCCAGGCCGACTGCCCCTTTCTCTTTGTCCCTCTTGGTTTGCTTCCGTGTGGGCATGTAAGTTGGCTCCCTCCCCCACCTGAAGGTGTAGTAGCGATCTCTGCTGCACACACTTCCAGGGCGGGGGTCAGACTGGCTGTGGTTGGGGCCGGCCCTGTAGCCCCATCTTTTCAAGCAGTTCTCCACTTGGTTCCGCTGCTGCACACTCCGATTCTGGGCGCCATCTGGACTCCCATCAATTTATCAATGACCCTAAAGAAGAAATCCGCACAGCGACTGCAGTGCTACGGAGAGCGGCCCAGCACAAGCCATCCTGGCGCCTCCTTGGACTGAGGGCTTCCTAGCACATTCTCCCTGGTAAGGAAGTAAAGTGTTAAGGAGACTGAGGGCCAGAAAGTGGGGAGGGGGTTGAGCTTTGGGAAGAGGGAGCAGGTGAGGGACACCCTGGGCTGGCTGGCACCACACAAAACGCCCCCGCTGCTGCAGTCTGGGCTGGCTAACTGACAGGGAAAAGCTGCTCCCCCACCCCACCCCCACCCTCCGGAGGCCTCAGAACCCTCCCTGGGGAAACAGGAGGACGGAAGAAAATCACAAAATTAAGGGTTTGATGTAGAACAAGATAGTACCATGTAGGAGAGCAACAGTGGGGGTCTGGGGGGTGGGGGGCCTGAAGTGGGAGCATGAGGTCCCCAGTTCCTTTCAGAGGGTCCTCAAAGTCAAACTCTTCATGTCACAGTACTAAGAAAGCCCCTTGCTTTCCCCACTGTTCACCATTGCCCTCTTGCTTGGGGTGCGAAGGAGCTGGCAGGGACAGCTGCTGGAGGCTCAGAGTCAGTCATGACAATGACCCGTCTGCCCTCGTTGGGAGTAGGACCTCACAACCATGCGCTCTTCAGTAAAAGGAGAAGCTGGAGGAGTGGGGGGGGGAGCCATCATTTTTACTTGAGATACCTTTAATGAAACTGGAAGTTCTGTTTTGTGAAAAGATGCTCACGCTCCGGAAAGTCCCTGCTGCAGACGCTGTGTGGAGCTTATTTGAGTTGGGAGCAAAGTAGCTTCTTTTTATAGAACAGGGTTGGGAGGGAGAGTGAAAGGGGGGTGGAGGGAAGCGGGCTTCAATTGGAGACCAAAGCAAAACCAAACCCACTGCCACCAAGTCAGTTCTGACTCACAGCTGCCCTGTAGGCCAGAGGGGAACTGCTCCTTCGAGCTTCCAAGGCTGGGCACTGGTTCCGGAAGCAGACTGCCGCATCAGAGCCCCCCCCCCCGCACCCCCCCTCCCCCAGTGGCTGCTGCGTTCAAACCTTTCTGCCCACAGTCCAGGACTTAACTGCACCCTCAGGCTCCTGTTGTGCTTAGAGAAGGGGGAGGGGGATTGCTTAGAGAAAGGGAGGCACTGTTTAGGAAAAGGGGGTATTGGCACTGAGTTTCTGTTAATGGTGGTGGAATATTTGGAAAAGAGTAACCACAGGGTTGAGCAGTGTCACGAATGTAGCCAGTGTCCTTGAACGAGACACGTGAGCATTGTCGCACTGGTGACAGGCAGCAGGGCAGGGGAGGGAGGCGGACACTGTTGTACATGTTCCACCACAAATGGAAAATAAGCAACCTGCAATTTTTATATCTTGGTAGATTAAAAACAGCCTCACTATCTGAAAAAGCTACTAAAATATTCCTCCTCTTTCCTTGTCAACTACATGGCTGTGTGGGTCTTGATTTTCTGCATAGACATACTTCATCCAAACAACACATGCTGACAGGTGGAGCCCCAGAGCGAGAGGCGAATCCAGCTGCTTCCAGTACATCTGATATTAAGAAGATTTACAAACAGGCACACCGGACTGCTCTTCTGAGTGCTTTTGAAGATGTATATATTGGTTAAGGAATGGAAATTATTTAAATTCCTCAATTTTAACTTTTATGTCAGGAAATAAGAGGGAGTTTCAGAAAGTCCACAGGAAAAGATGCAATGAAAAGATAATGGAATTTTCCCACAAATATTGGGAGTCCTCGTGTACAGTTCCAGATGACCCACATACGGAGAAGCTGGTTAGGATCCTCGATCATTTTTAAGAGTGAGAAAGAGTCCAAAGACCCAGACACGCGAGCGCTCTCAAAGAAAAGTGCTTGCAGTTCAAACAATCGGGACCACATTAACACCTGGAAGAAATGTGACATTTGTCACACTTGATCTTAGCCAAAAGGCTGGAAAGTGATCAATTGTTTTTTGTTTCTGCCCAATACATTTTAATAACTATTTGGTGTGCAAGATAGTCGATATTTAGAGTTGGGGACCTTTAGAGTATATTTTCTCTTTCAATCATTCATTAAACATCTATTAAACATTGGTTAGCACAATATTATTGAACACTTGCTACAAACCTAGGCACTCTTCTATATTCTTGGGAATATCAGCCGGTCAAGATAGACACTATCTTTATGGACCTATTATATATCAAATATTTTTGAAATCTATACATCTATATCCTATATAATATTTTATATGGCTACAGAGATTTTTATATCTATTCATATTAAAATATTTTTATTTTTTCAAAATTATGCCTTTAATGCAATCCAAGGGCCTTCCAGCACTTTGATCACTCAAAGTTTTTTGTTGTTCAATCTTTCAGTTTTGTTACTGGAAAAATATTTTTTTTATTATACACTTCTATTGAGGGCTCTTACATCTCTAATCACAATCCATACATTTATCCAGTGTGTCAAGCACATTTGCACATATGCTGCCATCATCATTTTCAAAGCATTCTCTTCCCACTTGAGTCCCTGATATCAGCTCCCCATTTCTTCCCCCTCCCTCCCCCACCCGCCCTCCTTCACAAACCCTTGATAAGTTATAGATCATTATTTTCATATCTTTGCATGAAATCTTTTTTACAGGAGCAGAAAGCTTCCTCTTTCTCCAGCAGAGCAGCTAGTGGTTTGGAACTACTGACCTTGAGCTTAGCAGCCCAACTTGTAACCATCACACCACCAGGGCCTGGCAGTTATTTTCATATCTTACATCATCCTCTATCACACCTCACCTACTTTTCGGTTGTTCATCCCCCTGAGAGGGGGTTATAGGTTGATCCTTGTGATCCATTCCCTTTTTCTCCCCCCACCCTCCCCTAATCCTCCTGGTATCTCTGCTCTCAATGTTGGACCTGGGAGGTTTATCTGTCCTGGATTCCCTGTGTTTCGGGCTCTTATCTGTGGCAGCATGCATGTTCTGGTCTAATCCAATTTGTAAGGTAGAATTGAGGTCATGATAGTGGGGGAGGAAGCACCAAAGAATTAGAGGAAAGTTGTGTGTTTCATTGGTGCCATACTGCACCTTGACTGACTCATCTCTTCCCTGTGACTCCTCTGTAGGAAGATGTCCAATTGTCTGCAGATGGGCTTTGGGTCTCCACTCTATGCTCCCTGCCACCTCCCCCCTCCCCCATTCACCTTGGGTATGATTTTGTCCTGAGTCTTAGATGCCTGGTACCTGACCCCATTGACACCTCATGATCACACAGGCTAGTGTGCTTCTTCCATGTGGGCTTTGTTGCTTCCAAGCTAGATGGCCGCTTGCTTATCTTCAAGCCTTTAAGACCCCAGATGCTATATCTTTTGATAGCTGGGCACCAAGGGCTTTCTTCACCACATTTACTTATGTGCCCATTTTGTGCGGAGCAATAAACTTAACATTTATTAAAAGGAAAAAAAACCTCAGTGTCATTTAGTTGATGCTGCTCATAGCTGTCCCATAGGACAGGGTAGAACTGCCCCTGTAAATTTCTGACACTGTAACTCTTTTTTTTTAAATCACTTTATTGGGGACTCGTACTAGTCTTATCACAATCCATTCATTCATCCATTGTGTCAAGCACTTTTGTACATGGCAGTTATAGATGTCTAAATACAAGCATATACAGATGTAAATATATTTATATACAATGGGGGGAAATAGATCTATGTACATATATTCATAGGTTTAGTAATAAGAAAACAGATGGACAGTGGGCGCCTGCTCAAGTACTCCCTTAACACAAGAACACTTTGTTCTAACAATTCCACAGTCTGAGATGCTCACCTTCCTGGAACAATTGCTGAAAACAATGTATGCACAAGCAAATGTGGTGGAGAAATCTGATGGTGCCGGCTATCCAAAGATATAGCATCTGAGGTCTTAAAGGCCTGAAATAAACAAGCAGCCATCTATCTGAAAAACAACAAAACCTACACAGAAGAAGCACACCAGCCTGTCCCAACTCCATCGCTGAAGACAAAGCAGGTGCATAAGTGAATGTGGTGAAGAAAGCTGATGGTGCCTGGCTATCAAAAGATATAGTGACTGGGATCTTAAAGGGTTCAAGATAAACAGGTGACCATCTAGCTGAGAAATGACACTGAAACTCTTTATGGGAGTAGAAAGCCTCGTCTTTCTCCTTCAGAGCTGTTGGAGGTTTCAAACTGCTGACCTTGAGGTTAGCATACCAATAGCCTAACAATATGATCAGTGTGTTTAGACATCATACAATAACCATTTGTACATTTATACAGAAGCCAAGCCAGTCCCTGTGGAGTTGATTCTGATACATGGTGGTTTCGTGGGTGTCCAAGTACAACTGGACTCTGTGGGGTGTGCATTGGCCGTTGTTCAGGAAGAGCTCGCCAGGCCTTCTGCCGAGAAGCCTTTGGGTGGCCTCCAACTCTTTGAGTTTTTGGCACCTCTTTGTCCATGTACTGCTGCAACCAGTGTTGAATTATCATCCGCAAAAATGTTTGTTGTTACAACATTCCTCTAGTTCCTAAATGCTTCAACCCCGACTATTATGATCCCAATTCTACATTACAAGTCTGGCTAGACCAGAGGATGTACACTGGTACAAAGAGGAACTGGAAACACAGGGAATCCAGGACAGATGACCCCTTCAGGACCAGTGGTGTTAGTGGTGATACTGGGAGGGTGGAGGAAGGGTGGGTTGGAAGCGGGGAACCGATTACAGGGATGTACATATAACCTCCTCCCTGGGGGACGGACAACAGAAAAGTGGGTGAAGGGAGATGTCGGACAGTGCAAGATATGACAAAATAATAATTTATAAATTATCAAGGGCTCATGAGGGAGAGGAGAGTGGGGAGGGAGGGGAAAATGTGAGGAACTGATGCCAGGGGCTTGGGTGGAGAGTGGATGTTTTGAGAATGATGAAGGCAATGAATGTACAGATGTGCTTTGCACAATTGATGTATGTATGGGAGTTGTATGAGCCCCTAATAAAACGATTAATTTTTTTATATTAAAAAAGTGTTTGTTTTTCTATCATTTCCATGTTCTGTTGGGTCACCTTTCTTTGGATGGGCACAGATATGGATCTCTTCCAGTCAGCTGACCAGGTAAGGAGGCTGGAAGTCTGAACTGAGGGCACTGGTTCTAAGGTAAGGCTTTCTCTCCCTCGTGTCTCTGAGGGAAGGTCCTTGTTTGTCGATTTAGCTTGTTTCTTGGTTCCTTGGACATGTCCAGGTGGCTTGGCATCATCTTCCCCGTCTCTGCTTTGCTGGCTTGTTTAATCTTGTTTCTGAATCAAAAGAGATTGGGTGAAGACACACCCTCTAATCCTGCCTTGCTGGCATAACAGAGGTAACCCGTTTCAAAATGAGATTATAATCACAGTCACACAGGTCAGGAATTACAGCGTGTTTTTGGGGGGAACACGGTGTAATCCATAACAATGGCATCGCCCCAATTTTGAATCCAGAATCTAATCAAGGAACATGCTTTGTGTTGTTCATCATGTCTTATTAGTTTTCTTTGACCTAACGTGGTGCCTAGCTCTCTCATTGGAGGAGGTAGGGAAGAGATGCTACAACATTGCTATTTCTGAAGAACTCAGGACAGCAGTGCGTGGCCTGTCCCAAAATGTGGGTTTGCCTGCTTGTTTCCTTATGATTAGATTCAGGGTGGTAGAGTACCTGGTGGCACAAAGTTACAGGACTCACTGAAAAGCTAGTACTTTGAGTCTACCAGAGGCACCTCAGAAGAAATGCCTGGTGCTCTACTTCCAAAGGTCAGCAATCAAAAACCCTTTGGAGCACAGCTCTGCTCGGACCACTGTGTTAGTCAGGGTTGGCTAGAGAAACAAACCCGAAGAGACACTTATATGTGTGCAAGAGAGAACTTTCTATCTGAGAACAATTGTACATTAAGAAAACATCCCAGCCCAGTCCAAATCAAGTCCATAAGTCCAATATTACCCCATATGCCAATACTAGTCCATAAATTCCTCTTTAGACTCATGCAGCCATGCGATGATGCTGAATGCAGGAAGATCACAGGCCAGTAGGTAAAAAGTCCTGTGGATCCAGTGGTGGTGGAAGCATCTCAGCACTGTTGTGGGTCTCCACGTGGCTCCTCCAGCTCCAGGGCTCTGGTGCCCTAGTATACTCCATGTGGCTCGTTAACAGGAATGTCTCGCAGGGAGTGTCTGTGTCCCACCTCCAATGAGCTATTTATCTCCTTTGGGCCTCCAAATGAGGTCATCAAGCTGCAGCCTGATTGACAGGCTGGACTCCACCCCTGTCTCAGTTGACAGGAAATTATGTAGCTGCCACAACCTACCCAAGGTCATCTGGAGCCAGACTGATGTGACATTTATTTATTTGGTTATTTATTTCAGATTCAGGATAAATATTTGAAACAGGAATATTGCATAGACGATACTGTGTACTTCCCACCCCATCACATAGGAAGCCCCGCTTTTCCCATGACTGGTTATACCTAATTTGATATGGAAGCATATTTTTAAATTACAACGCACATAGGTTTGGGGTCCACCACTTGTCCGTCAGTTTGTCACACGGTGTTGGCTTGTGTGGCTGTGATGCCGGAAGCTATGTCACTGGTTCTTCAAATGCCAGCGGGGTCACCCAAAGTGAACAGGTTTGGGGACAAGAGGAAGTCCCTCAACAAGAAGTGCTGACCCAGTGGCACCCACAATGGGCTCGGCCGAGCAGCAGTGGTGATGTTGGCTCAACACCGGCACGGTTTCCTTCTGTCGCGCGCAGGGTTGCTATGGGTCAGACCCGACCAGGGCATCTATCAGCCCTCCCCGCAGGTGTGGGCTTCTTTTTGTCCGTGGTCTTATATGTCATCACACGGCTTTCATGCGATCTGCCTTCTTTGACCCTTCTTGACCTTTCTCATTGTGGTCCGAGGTGGTGAACTTTGTACGTTTTTTAAAAGCAAAGCGTGCAGTTCCCTACATGATGCTTGTCGGTCGTGTCTTCAAATCGAGATGCCCATACGCGTTCCTGCGGAGAGCTGGTGAATGGCGCTGAGAGAGGCGCCCGGAGCTCCCAGAATGAGTGCCAGGCAGCCACTGCGTTCCGTGACTCTGCCCGCTGTGCTAGGCTGATTTTGAAACTGTTGTTTAATGTCAATATCTTCCTAGTGAATTCATCTTTTTTTTAATTCAGTGAGACTCCTCTTTGTGCCCAATATTAATTTTTGTCTTACAGATTATATTATGTCACACTGTGCCACATTACAGTAAAGGATAGTATAGGAGCGGACTTCAAACAGTTTGAGGAAAAATCTCATTACCTTTTGAATCAGTTTTCCACAAACTCTTTGTCACACCAGCTTTCTCGTGCTTGGTATTGGCCTGTCATGTCGTTTTCCGTGCCCTGTTTTGTTGTTGTTGTTGTTAAGGGGACAGGCATTTTCTCAAGTCTTAAATAGGATATAGATAAGACAAAGCCTAATAATGCAGGTGAGGCAGACCATCATCCTGAGATACCGCAGTGTCTGAGCGCTTCATCTTGCAGGGCCACAGGCTCATCTGTCAGCTTTCCCGCTCTCACGCGCATGCAGTGTTTATCTGGATTTGGGGGCTTTGCTGCATTGTTGAAAGTCCCTGTTTTTTATTTTCCAATTTTCAAAATAATTTATTTTGTTGTTGCTGTTGTGGAAACCATACGCCACAAAGACATGTTTCTGCAATTCAAGTTTCTCCTGCACGATTCCGTGACCTTGCTTACACCCTTCAAATCCAACAACTGTTCTCGCTGGCCTCCTCCGTTCCTTGGCACGAACTCACTGCCAGGTGAACTTCCCTCCGACCTGTCACGCTACTGCCCGTCCCTGCCATCCCACAGAGGCAGTTCTTTAAAACAGCAAAATTCTTAAGGCAGATATTCTTTTTTTGTTTAGATATTCTTTACGAATTAAGCTAAACTGTTGGTTGCTTTTAAGAAGACTTTGTGGGTTATGTTTGGTTTAAGGTTTAAAGATACTTTTAGGTTCATAGTTTTAGGAATGGAAAATCCCTTTTATTTTAGGTTAATAGCTTTAGGCAGTAGTGGGATTCAGCTGATTTGCACTGGTTGGGCAGAACTAATGCCTAATGTTTTATTTTGATCAACTAGTTTGTTATTTGTTTGTTTGTTTTAGGGGGAGTTGTTGTTTTAGAGCCAGTTGTTAAAATGGAACTTGTAATCAGGGTTCTCTCTAAGGTGGGTGGCTGATGTAGAAATCACAAATTTATATTCCATACTCTTTTTAATATGTACCCCTTTTATTTAATTAACTGTATGAAATAATAAACTACTGTTTGCTATATCTTTTTAAATATGCAAATGAGTCTTTAGGGCAGTGAACCAGCTGTTAAATTATTTGAATTGCACCCCTAGTTTTAGGAGTTGAAAATCCCTGTCTTTTATTTATTGGACTCATATTTTACATATATACATGAAATCAAGCATTGTGTACTTCTTAATTTTTAAACATTTTAATGTTAATTGATTGAAGGTTTACAGACCACTAGTTTCACATTAGTTTCATACATATTTAATGTTCATATACTTTTTTCCCCCAACTCATCCATCAGAAGCCCCTCACCAATCTTACTTCCTCTCTGTGATTCCTGTTTCCATTCCTCCTTCCCTACGCCTTTGAACTTTGTCCTTAGATAAATGCATCACTTTGGATCTTAAATGGTTGCTTGTTCTAGCAGGGGAGTGAATTCAGTTCCAGAACTGAAGGGTTCCTACAGGCCATAGTCTTGGGGGTCTTACCAGTTTCTATCTGACCAGTAACCCTGGCCCCTTTTAGGATTTTGCATTCTGTTCCACGTTTTCCTCCTACTCTACGCAAGATGTTCTAATGTGGTCCCAGGGCACCATCTAGTTCTTCTGATCTCAGGGTTGTGGAAACTGATGCTTCTGTGGTCCATGTATCTGTTTTATGCTACAAAGAAATCCCAGTCTCAAATATAATTAAAGGAGAATCTTTATTAAGTCTTAAAAGAGACAAAGACCACACAAAGACACAGATACATCATCCAGATGAAGAAGGTCATAATGGCATCTAAGGATTCACAGTCAAGATGCCAGTTAAATAAAGCCTGGAACAAAAGAAACTGTCACAAATTCATGACTGGTGGCAGATCACTCCATCACAGTTACGGGTGGAACAACAGAAGCCAGACCAGAGCCATGGATGGGACAGGTACATTATGTGAGCTAGAAGAGCTTACAAAACTAGTCCAGGGCCTGCCAACCAAAGCAGTCAGGGCACCACTTATCGGGCATAACTCTTGACTCGAGACCCCCACTATTGCCCATCAGGAACACACCAGGCAAGCCCCTATGGGAGACTGCCCTTCCCTGGACTGGCTGCAGAGCATCTATGCCCTTGGAGAAAGAGCTGGAGGAAACGGCACCGTGCCATCCAATTGATGCCAACTCATAGCAAACCTATAAGATGGGGTAGAACTGCCCTGTGAGCAAAACTGTAACTATCTTTTAAAATAATTTTATTGGGGGCTTGTACAACTCTTATTACAATGCATACATACATCCATTGTGTCCAGCACATTTGTACATTTGTTGTCATTGTCATTCTCAAAACATTTGCTTTCTACTTGAGCCCTTGGTATCAGCTCCTCATTTTTCCCCTCCCTTCCCCAACCTCCCTCATGAACCCTTGATAATTTATAAATTATTATTATTTTTCCATGTCTTATACTGACCGATTTGTCCCTTCACCCAGTTTTCTGTTGCCCATCCCCTAGGGAGGGGCTTATATGTAGATCATTGTGATCGGTTACCCTTTTCTCCCCACACCTTACCCTCCTGGTATCATTACTCTCATTATTGGTCATGGAGGGTTTATCTGTCCTGGTTTCCCTGTGTTTCCAGTTCTTATCTGTACCAGTGTACATCCTCTGGTCTAGCCAGATTTGTAAGATAGAATTGGGATCATGATAGTGGGGAGGAGGAAGCATTAAAGAAATAGAGAAAGTTGTATGTTTCATCGGTGCTACACTGCACCCTGACTGGCTCATCTCCTCCCCAAGACCCTTCTGTAAGGAGATGTCCAGTTGCCTACAGATGGGCTTTGGGTCTCCATTCTACACTCTCCCCTCATTCACAATGATATGATTTTTGTTCTTTGATGCCTGATACCTGATCCATTGACCCCTTTTGATCACACAGGCTGGTGTCTTCTTCCATGTGGGCTTTGTTGCTTCTCAGCTAGATAGCTACTTGCTTATTTTAAAGCCTTTAAAACCCCAGATGCTATATCTTTTGATAGTCGGGCACATTCTTCACCACATTTGCTTACACATCTGCTTTGTCTTCAGTGATATTGTTGGGAAGATGAGCATCATGGAATCCCAGTTTAACAGAACAAACTTTTCTTGCATAGAGGGAGTACTTGAGTAGGGGCCCAATGTTCATGTGCTACCTTACTAATAAACGTATAAATATATGTCCATAGATCTATTTCCCCATTGTTATATATAAATATAATTACATATGTACATGCCTGTATTTAGACCTCTAAAAATGCCCTTTGCCTCCTAGCTCTTTCCTCTATTTCCTTTTACTTTCCTCTTGTCCCTCTATCATGTTTAGCCTTCATTTGGGTTTCAATAATTCCTCTCGGTTACATTGCCCTTGATCAAGTCCTACCAGGCCTCCTTGCCCTCTTCACCATTGACTTTGGATCACTTGTTGTTCCCTTGTCCCTGGTTTTGTTAACACCCACTTTCTTTCCCCTGCTCCCATGTCCCCCCAGATCCGTAGTTCCCATTGTTTTCTCCTCCATATTATTTATTCAGCCTATCTTATCTAGATAGACCTGCAGAGATAATAATATTCACAAAAAAACAAGACAAAGCAACAAAGAAAACAAAACAACAAAAACCAAGGACAAAAAAAGAGAAAAGCCTGTAAATAGTTCAAGGTCTGTTTGTTGACCTTTAGGAGTGTTTTCTGGTTAATTCTGATGAGGTACCATGCCCTGGCCCCAAAGTCTATTTTTGGTATTCCCTGGGGAGTTCGTTGCTCTGTTCCCCTTGCTGTTCTGTTGCATGCCCTAAGTGGTTTGCCCCAGTGTGGTGGGGTCAGATAAGGTGCAATTCCTGCACTATGTCTCCAGTGTTGTCTCCTGTAGGGCTATAGGTCAGTGAGGGACATCTTGTCTTGTAGTGGGGTCAGCCCTATGGTCCTCTCTGTGCATTGGCTGCTCTGAGCAGGGATAGCATCCTTAAGGCTTGGTGGGCCAGGATGTGCTCCGCTCTCTCTTCCTCTACCTTCATTTGCTCCCATGTGCTCTGATCAGACATGTCCCTCGCCCTGAGCTGCAACTTCAGTGCTGTCCTCTGAAGTGAATTATTCCATGGGAAGGGGGGGGGGGCTGTCCACTTAGTTGGAATTGGGGCTGGCCCCTGAAGAGTAATTTAATTGTTGCCCAATAACAAAGGTTAGGTTAAGGCAGGGACATTGGGTAGGACAGATGTTTTGCGAGGGTGCCACGGCCTGACACATGCAAAGCATTTAAAGGTAGTGGAGTGGTTGGGAGTGGCTGTGGGAACAGGCTATGATTGGTCGTAAGGATTGCAGGTGGGTCAGAATGTTTATGCACTCCCTGTAGTGTTGGATGGCAGGTCCAGCCCTCAGTGAGGGTGGCGATGCTAGCCAGCAATTGCACACATCTGACCAAGGCATCTTTGTGCAGATCACAGGGACTGGAGTGAGCAGCAAGGTCAAGAAGGGCTTCATAGCGGAGACAGAAAATGAGGCAAGCTTACAAGAGCTAGCAGTGACAAAATCAATAAATTTCAGTGGGAAAAGGCATGAAAGAGGACAAAAAGGTTACTAACCAGTGAAGGGCAAATATACTTACAATCAATGATAAAAAGACATATGTTTGTTCAAAATTCACATGTCTTACTAAATTAATTAAGGTAAGGGGGCTGGCTGATAGACTATAAAAGCAGAAGCAACGGACAAGAATACGACACAAATTCCAACAAGACGCTCTCGGGTGGGTGACAAGGAACACAACTCTCTTCGAATGGTAGTGTTTATGTAATCAGGCCTATACACGAAAACAAGGAATACTACTTCATTGGTGAGGCCCAGTGACTTTTAAGAAAAAAAAATTTCTTAATGATTCTATAATTAATTTTTTGTTGTTTTTAAAATATGAGTTTATAGAGCAAAAGCTATTTTAGAGGGTATGAAAATCAAACAAGGCATTTCTGAACTGAAAACATTTTCAGGAGTTATCAATTTAAATTAAGGAAAAATAGCTCCGGTGGTTAACAGATGGCATTATAGACATCTCTAGCCATTAATTAAAGTCATCAAAGTACCCACATCTGACTATTAAGATTCCAGTGACTAGAAAGATTCAAAAAGTGTCAAAGCTCTTCTTTTAACCACTTATTTCAAAGGGGTAGCGGGTGAAATATAGCAATTCCTAAAGCAAAGAATAGAAATCCAAATTTTACTCTAGAGGGTCCAAGCCATTCATGTCAGGTATGAAGGTCTCAGGAAAAGTCTCCTCGGCTGCTGTCGGCTTCTCTTCTTGGAGATGTTTGAATTTGCATTTCATTCCTTCTTGAGATTCAACAGTCCAGTCGGAAGCGGAGTTTTCTGGAGTTGGGATAAATGGGTCCAAGTTTTGATTCCCTGTAATTTCTTAGCACAGGGATTAGTGCGCAAGAAATCTTCTAACTGGTGTCTTTAATTAACATAGTCTTTAAGCAGAAGGGACAGACCAGTGGACTCTTTGGTCAGGGAACTTATTGTTAAGAAGTCTGAAAAGAAATTGAGCACTGTTCCAGGGACGCTGTGTAGAGGCATTCAAGATGGTTCAGTGTCTGCGCTCCTGAGATTGGCAGTCCTACAGGACAACCTCTAACAAACTTAGGCTGTGCTGAACCCCCAGAAATAGAATTGTTTTCCTCTCTATGAAGAGGCGTGATAAAGCACAAAAATCTGCTTGTGGTGTGTGCCCAGGCCAACTTTGAGGTGTCCCTACTGTGAGACCTAAATTTTTCTTGAGGTTGCCCTTTCAGAAATCAAAAAATGTCAGCAGAGCCTATGGTGGTTCCATGTGTGCTGAATGTGTCCAGGACCGCATCAAGCCTGCTTTCCTTATTGAGGAGCAGAAAATCACTGGAAAGTGCTGAAGGCACAAGCAATCGAATGACCAGAGAGAGAGAGAGAGCGAGAAAGAAAGTTAGCCTTAGTCTGATGAATTTAGCATTAATCTAATGGTTGATAGAGTTGCTTGTCCCCTGTGTTTGTAATACCAGTCTGAGTAAACGCCAAACCCACATGCACTGCCATCAAGTCGATTCTAAGTCGTAGAGACCCTACATAGGGCTTCAAACCTTTGTAAAGCTTTACTGGAGCAGACAGGCTAACCTTCAGGTTAGCAGTGCAATGCTTACAAGACAGCATTAAGGACCCATGTAAGTCACCTACAGGACTGGGGATTCATTGTTTGCTTTATCGTTTATTTGTATTGGCAACTTGTAGCTGACTCCTGATAGCATCCCGCCCCGCTCCAGTCCTTGACTGCTTTTTTTAGAAACCGGTTGTCGGTATTTGCCAACGATGTTTCGAAAGTTCAGGAAATTGAGGGTGAATAGAGGATAGGCAAGTAGATAGATAGATAGATTTAAAGACGTGGACTAGGCATAGCTAGGCCTAACTTAGTGTGGCCCGTGATGTTTTTTAAACTTAGAGTCAACAATGTAGATCCCTATAGTAAGTTTATGTAAGTAGAACCTGCTTGTTTTGAGACTAGCTTGTAAGTTTGGGTGAATGCATCTCGTTGTCAGATGTTTTTTTTTTTTTTCCCATTGTCAGATGTTATTTCAGTGGAAGTGGTAATAGTGTTTCCCTTCTTCTAATAAGAACTAGAAGAAGTTGCCCAAGGACTCACTAACAGCCAAGAGCTAGGGTTAGGCAGGGCAGTCTTGTAAATCCTGTCTAGAGTGTTAACCAGAGAGAGTCAGGAAGGATTGCCTCCCTCATTGTCTAAGTGGGTGAGCAAACAGCAGGAAGCCATAGCTGGCCTCCTCTAGGCACACAAGGGAGAAGGAGAATCCACCTCTCACCAGCCCAAGGCCGGTTGCCTCCAGGCAGAGGCCAGACCATCCTCCATCCTCCTTCCCCCTATTCTGACACCAACTGTCCTTCGCACAGCACTCTACTCTTCAGTGGGGTTTGATAAGCCGCTCCAATGGACACAATGAATTCATAGACAAAACTCACCCCTAACGGGCGTATTAGGGAAGCTAACAAGCTACCACAAACCAAGATCAGAAGACGTTAAAGACATAGTTATTGGCTCACCCCTCTCCTCACCCAACAGCCAAGTAAGTCTCTCTGAAGTTCCCAGCCCCTCCTCCACCATAGTCCCCTCAACCTCAGCCTCCCTAGGCCGGGAAGCCAGGCCAGTGCTCTGCCTCAGTTTCATTGTCTCAGCAGTGCTCCTCGGTTCTGTCTCCTAGTCTCCTTGCCTCATCTCAGCCTGGCTCCTTTGCTCTGTGCCTGTGGCACAGCTTCTGGTGCCTCCAGATTTGGCCTCTTCCACTTCAGCCAATGATCCAGTGGAGTGTTGTCCAGGGATGGTTCTTCCTTGATGGTTCTGGGATTTCTCTGTTCCTGCTGTTGAGACGACTTCTTCTTCTTCTTTTTTATATTTTAGCAAACAGACATATTTTAGAAGCCTTCTTGGAAATCAGGGCACCGGTTGTAGGGACAGGTTCTTGACTCTGGGGTAAGATCTTTGACTCTTCCAGCTTCTGTTCCTTGGGTACTTTGCAATACGGATGTGACTCAAAACCAGAGAGGAGAAAAGAAGGGGGCAGGGAAACTAGAGTATTGGAATGGGAATAAACTGGACACGAAGAGACTGTTGATCCACTTTGACCTATGCAACTAATGTCGCTGAACAATTGTTATAGAAATTGTGGGGTGAGAACCTCACTTGTGTAAACTTTCACCAACCTCCATAAGATATTCTATTTTTAATAGTATCTTTGTGAAAGCCATCTATGTTGTTGAATGTGGCCACAATTTGTTAATTTTGCTGTTGTATAAAATCCTGTTTTATGAATATGTCACAACTTACTTATCCGTTCTACTGGTGATAGGCATTTTAGCTGTTTCAATGCATCCTGTCCATCTGTGGTTATTATTATTTACTATTTTGCTTGCTTGTTTTTAATCGGGGTCATTTGGCCTGGGTGAGATGGTGTCTCATTGTAGTTCTGAATTGCAGTGCTCCAATGGCTAAAGATCGTGAGCATCATTTCGTGTGTCTGTTGGCTTTACTTTAATGTCCTCTTAGGTGAAGTGTCAGTTCCTTCAATTGACTTTTGATGCACCTTAATTCCAGATATGTTAAAATGTGAAACACACCATGTATCCAAAAATGAATCCTAAAATGGTATTTTATAACCTCCCTTTTCCCCTTTTTAAAACTTATGTGCATCTTTTTATGCCATTAAATATTCTAGGGGACAACTTTAAAAATCACAGTTCATCTTCCTAGAGCAGGGGGTCTTGAATTACACAAACCTGGTTAATGTCCTGGCTGCATCCCTCACAACCTGTGTCCCCTTCAGCGAGTGACTTACACTCTCTGTGCCTCAGGTGCCATCACAATGGGAGAGGCCTGAGTCTTGAACTGAGCTGGGTGCACAGTTGGATCTCAATCCAAAATTAATCATTGCTTTTGAAGCCTTACATCCACCCCAACAGTCAGGAAATCATTAACTCTAGAACAGTCTTACATGTTCATTAAAAAATCCTTAAAAAGATCTTGGGTAGGTTATCTTTTGTGAGTACATAACATGATTGTGTGTGTCTAAGAACAATAAAATTACATCCAAATGAACATGTTTTCGTCAGTGGTTCTCAACCTTCCTAATGCCGCGACCCTTTAATACAGTTCCTCATGTTGTGGTGACCCCCCAACCATAAAATTATTTTCGTTGCTACTTAATAACTGTAATTTTGCTACTGTTATGAATCAGGTGACCCCTGTGAAAGGGTCATTCAATCCCCAAAGGGGTTGCAACCCACAATTTGAGAACCACTGCTTTACATGAATTACAGGTTAAGTAAACTGATTGCAAAAGCCAAACAAGACAAAACCAATTCCCTGTAGTGGTTGAAAAATAAAGGCAGGGTAAGATGCTTAGATGGTGGCAATTGAACCACTTAATCAAATCCCTTCATCAGACTACCAGATTATTCTTTATCACAGCCAGTAGTTAAGAAAGGACCCCTTCTTCTAGGTGGTTTCAAGTAACTTATCTGTGGCTGACCTTATCATCAGTAAAATGGGTAGAGGAGTAATTCACTGCCCACTTCACTTAAATGAATGCTTTCAGAGGAAGGAGAGGACAAAGGCTATGCGATCAATAATGGCCACCATCATCCTCCCCCGGGTCGAGGTGTAGGGCTGCTAAGACTCAGACGTATGTGCGGTTGCTCCTTTCGTACTGCTGTGAGGGACCAAAGATGGCTGGAGTGGCACTTGGACCTGTTCACCTAGGGTAGATGAAACCAAAGCCCGACCCCACTGCGATTGATGCGTTCACACTGGCACTGTAGGGCAGAGTAGGACAAAGGCTCTTTGCTTGGCCAAGGCTGTAAATCATGACAGGAGCAAATAACCTCGTCTTTTGCCTGCAGGGGGGCTTCAAACTGCTGACCTTGCAGTTAGCAGCCCACCAAGTAGCCAAGTAACTCAGAATAGATCAGTGTTTCCCCCAGTGCATGGTCCCACCCTCTGGCACCTACCCTTTATCCTGCATTAAAGGCTACAGTAGAAAGGCTTCTAATTGCCAAGGGGTCACTGAGGAATGCTTTCCTGAAAGGGGAAGGTAGAAAAATCAAGTGTGGGAACTTTTGATAAATGAACCAACCAGCCCATTGCCATGAGTCAACTCCGACTCAGAGCAACCCTGCAGAGGGTTTCTGAGGCTCTAAATCATCAAACTATGGCCTGCGGGCCACATGCGGCCCACCGAGGGCATTTATCCGGCCCGCGGGTGTTTAACCCCCTTTTGTTTTTTTACTTCAAAATAACGTATGGGTAGTGTACATAGGAATTTGTTCATAGTTTTTTTTTTTAATTTTAACAATTTATTGGGGCTCATACAATTCTTTTCACAGTTCATATATATACATACATCAATTGTATAAAGCACATCTGTACAGTCTTTGCCCTAATCATTTTTTTCTCTTTTCTTCTTTTACATTTTATTAGGGACTCATACAACTCTTACCACAATCCATACATATACATACATCAATTGTATAAAGCACATCCATACATTCCCTGCCCCAATCATTCTAAAGGCATTTGCTCTCCACTTAAGCCCCTTGCATCAGGTCCTCTTTTTTTTCCCCTCCTCCCTCCCCCTTCCCCCCTCCCTCATATGCCCTTGGTAATTTATACATCGTTGTTTTGTCATATCTTGCCCTATCCGGAGTCTCCCTTCCCCCCTTCTCTGCTGTCCCTCTCCCAGGGAAGAGGTCACATGTGGATCCTTGTAATCAGTTCCCCCTTTCCAACCCACTCACCCTCCACTCTCCCAGCATCGTCCCTCACACCCTTGGTCCTGAAGGTATCCACCCTGGATTCCCTGTACCTCCAACTTGTTCATAGTTTTTAAAAAACAAATTAACTATAGTCTGGCCCTCCAAAGGGTCTGAGGGACAGTGAACTGGCCCCTGTTTAAAACGTTTGGGGGCCCCTGCTCTAAATCTTCATAGGATTTACTGAAAATCAAGCAAAATGGCTAAAGACAAACTTCTGGAAATTGGCTTGTCCAGTGAGGTGCGAGTAAACATTTACCAACCAGCTCTGTGTGGGGAAAGGGATTGATTTGTAGCACGTACTTATTTCTGTGGTGTAAAGACTTCCCGGAGGGCTGAACTCCAGTTACCAGCTGTGAAACTACTCGGTATGTCTCTTTTATCCATGTCTTTGTGACGCCCACAAATGATTAGGTGGGACCATGCAAAGAGGGTGTGTGAAACACTCACGAGTAGAGGGGATTGGTCAGTTTGGTCGTTCAACTTTATATAAATGAGCCATCTCAGAAATCGGGAGGGAGAGAATCCAGTGACCACCAAAAAAGAAGAGCCACCGGCAGAGCAGGTGTGAGATCCCTGTGTGACGTGGTAAAGCACCAGAGGCACCAGAGGCTGTAGCTTTGAGATCATGAGAGAGCCCAGTAGAGCCATGCTGAGACCGCAAGGCAGAGCAGAGCTGCAGCACTGAGACCCTGTGACTGAGCATCAGGCTTCCCACCCTGCAGAGCAAAGCAGAGGCCAAAGGGCCACATGGTGGAGAGGTGGAGGAGCAGAGAGAGACATGCCCGTCAGTGTGGCTGAGAAGAGGCCTTGCTAACAAAGAACTGATTCTTTGCCATTTTATGACCCGTTCGCTTGCCTAGTCAACCCCATAGTGGTAAGTAATGTCTGTGAGATCTGCATGGCCATTGCAATGAGTTACTGAACCCGCAGGGAAATGAGGTGCGATGGGGGGTGGGGTGGGGGATGGTTGCTGTCAGTACAGGGTACAGAAGGATGGAGGCTGGAAGCATGTGGGACCTGTGTCTTAGGTCAATCAGCCTTGGGTTAGTGTGGTGCTGGATTCGCCTTCTCCTTACCAACGCCAAAGGCAGGCAGACGTGGTCCCCACACCATTGTCCTCATCAACAAGCCATCATGGAACTGAGTCCCATGGTATCTCCATGATACGGCGTTTACCACCATACAGATCCCAAAGATAGAAATACCCACAATATTACTAGTAAAATGCAATGAAAGAATTACGGAATGAGAGCTTCTGAGTCAGTATGATTTGATCACTTACCTATATTCTACAATGTGTCGAACCCACCAGCCATTTCACAGCAGAGAGGAGAGGCAGTCTGCTGCTGAGAAGTTTGCTGCCTTGAGAGCTTGCGGGGCGGGGCGTTCTGTGCTCTCCCACAGGGGCGCTGGGGCTGCATCGACTCAGCAGTGCCAGGTTTTAAAATAGAAATTATAAAACATACCTGGATGTGAATGAGGGGGGCTGGGGTGGAGACCCAAAGCTCATCTGTAGATGATTGGTCATCCCCCCACAGAGGGGTGACAAGGAAGGGGTGATTCAACCATGAGGCAGTATAGACCTGATGAAACACACATCATTCCTCTAGTTCCTGAATGCTCCCCCAACTACTGCCCACTACCATTTGTTCTCCCTTACAAATCCAGCTAGACCTGAGTGCACACACGGGCACGGATAGGCGCTCTCGGCACATGGAATTCAGGACAGAGAAACCCCCAGGGGCAGTAGTGGGACTAGCGATATCATGAGGGTGGGGGGTGGCGGGGGCAGGAGGGAGGGGCAGAAAAGGGGAACCCATCACTAGGTTGGATATATAGTCTCCCCCTAACAGAAAGGTGGATGAAGGGAAACAATAGACAGTGTAAGACACACAATAATAAATCACTGATCAAGGATTCACGCGAGTGAGAGGGTGGGAGCAGGAGAAGGGAAAAAAGAAGGACTGATACCAAATCTCCAGTAGAAAGAAATCATTTTGGACATGTTGATGACAACATGTGTACAAAGTGCTTAATACTACTGAATGATGGATTGCTGTAAGATTTGTACAAGCCCTCCAATAAAATGATTAATTTTTTTAAGTATCTGGAAAAATTAGAACAGAATTTTAAAAATAATTTTAGGCAACTCACACGAAGAAAGCTATATAATGTAACGTACATTTTATTTAACTAAGTCGACTTTAGTATTTTTTTAAGATTCAGTGCACGTTTATAGAACTTAATTTCTAATAATGATCGTGTTTAACAGCCGGCTTGCAAAGCCCCTGGAGACGTCACAATTGGCTTTCATGAGCCTGTATAAGCTGCTCAGCCACCACTGGCTTTGTCCAGGGGTCTTTCTGCCCAGGGGAAAGGAGGATCCATATTCTAGTTCAAGACTGACAACTGGACAAGTGCTAAGGGCAGGTTCCATGTACTACGTAAGGACCAATGTTCATTTCCTTGGTAACTAGGCCCCGCCCCCCGCCGCCCTCCTCCCTCCCCGGACACAGCCCCTGAAGGTGCCCTTTTCCTCCCCTAGTTGCAAGCTGTTTAATATTCTGATCCCCCGGGCACCTCCCCCGCTTCAGAACAAACTATCTTGGGAATGCCTGGGAAGGGCACGCACAGCACCCTGGCCAGCACCCTGTCAGGTGCTCTCAAGGTTGTTCAGGGGCTGGAGGGAAAGCAGCAGACTTGTTCCAGGTCTCAGCTCCAAGACAGCCCAGCTCCTGGGCTACAGATGCCTTTGGCCAACCCCCCCCACTGCCCGACTCCCTCAGGTGTTTCCAAACCTGCATCCCAGTTTCCATGCCTCACTTTAACTGCCCTTCTATCGTTCTCCCTGACCTCTGCTAATTCAGTATGAACGTGGCCGCTCCCCGATGGGGTGTTTGCTCTTGAATGACCCCATTGACCAGTAATCCTCATAGCAACCCAATGAAGTAGTTACTATTCTTAGCCCAGTTCTGAGAACTCGGCATGGCGGAAGTGTGTTACCTTGCCCAGAGCCACATGGGAAGGACCCAGAATTCAACCCCAGGTCTGTCTGTGGAAAGTAAAATCACTTCCTCCATGATCTGCCCTCTTCCCCGGCACTCTCGCTCATATACCATTAGTCTGCGTTCTCTGACATGTTCACCTCTCCCCCCAAAATAAAAGGCTCCACGCACAGAGACCCTGTGCTGCATAATAGACCTGCCCCCCACCCCCGCCCCAGGCTTTCCAAGGCTGTGCATCTTCAGGGAAGCTGACTGTTACATCTTTCTCCACAGAGCGGCTTGGTGAGTCCAAACTTCAAACTTTTCGGTTAGTGGCCCCCATGCTTTCACCACCGAGCCACCAGGGCTCCTTGCTCTTGGACGTGTTGCAGACTGTCCTCAGCTAGCCTAGAGGCCGAATGGAAGGCATGAGTGTGAAGAAACTGTCCGGGGAGATGTGCGAATGTGCTCTGTAGAGAGTGGGATGGAGGACCATGCGAGTCTCTGGAGGCAGCAATACCTCGGGGTCCCTGAGGAAGGAGACAGAGGTGATGCTGTCACAGAAGGCACAAGGTGTCCCAGCAGAGACTTCCAGGGAGGGCTTCGCAGTCAGAAAGCTCCAAAATGACCAGGTACGTGGGCACTGACGGGGTTCCCTGGATTTCACCATCAAGAGGTCACCAGGGGTGACCCTGGTGAGGGGCTGGGACAGGAAAAGTGGGAGTCTCAGAGCAGTGGGTTGTGGAACGTCTAGAAGTGACAAAGTGGAGTGAGCCATTGTCACTTTTCTTCCAAGGAGGAAGCTGGAGGGAGATGCCAGATGGTAGGAGGGCTTTCGGGAGTTGGGTTTTCGTTGTGCTTTGTTATGTTAAGGTGAGGTGTCCTTGGCAAGTATATATGCCAAGGAAAAGGAGCTGGCAAGGGGAGAGAAGACCATGATGGCAAGGGGGATCACAGCGCCCGAGCAGAGAACGCTCACCTCTCTGGAGTGGGGTGAGGAGGAAATACCCAGGGGTTCTGCTCCAGACCAGTGGGAATCGGGGTGACTAGTGTTGGGGAGGGTGCCTCAGGCAAACAGCTCCATGGAATGGGAGATGGAACCATGAGGAGCTCCCAGTGAAGCTGTACTGGCACAGACTCCTCGTACCTCTGGTGTCCAGAGGGATGTGTCCTTAGAAAAATGGATGATGATTGGCAATGTTATGCTTTTCTGGTTCTATGGGTTTTGGTTTTCCAATCTTTAGGTTGCTTGTTTTTGTTTGTGTGTTTGTCTTTTATTGTTGTTGGTCGCTGTGGTTGGGATAGTTGGTCTTTGGGGTTTTTAATTTGTCATAATACAAACACAGTAAACCTGAGTCCTGCATATCCCAGGGACAAGCAGATGGATTATGAACTCTAGTCCCCAATCCAAGAACAGTTAGTTCTGATCAGATGGCCCTGCTCAATCCTCCCCCGCAAGAAAGGATCACTGAAGACAAGGGTGCTTCAGCAAAGTGTGGTGAAGAAAGCAGATGGTGCCTAGCTATCAATCGGAATAGTGTCTGGGGTCTTAAAGGATTGTATTCAATCAAGCAACCATCTAAGCTAGGAGTCAACTAACTCCACATGGAAGAAGCACATCAGCTTGCATGATCCAAAGACAACAATAGCAAAATTCAAATATGACAAAGGGAAAAGTCTTAGAGCCTAAATTGCGAACACCCAATTGGTAGAAGGCTGTGGAGGACAGTGGGAGCCCAAAACCCCTATAGGCAGATTAACACTTGGGCAGATCCCCTCTAGCCACAGGCAAGGGTCCCGAGAAAGTTTACTAACAGACAGAGGTAATTGTCATCTTGATTTTACTGCATCAAACTGTATACCTGGTCAATTGACCTCAACCTGAAATTGTTCTAGGTGCAAGTATTTCTTGCTTAGCCTTTAAGTATTCATGGTGGTCTTTTCTTTCTTGCCACTATTTGAATTTTTATCGATGTATTATTGTTATTATTTTATCCTTACCACTTGGTTTTGGTTTTGTTTTGGATTGTGTCTATTGAGTTTTCCAGTGTGTGAAGCACAGTTGTAGAGGCACAGTGGTAAGAACTGATGCAAGGGTTTATAGGGGAGGGAGGGTGAGAGATTGGGAGGGTGAGGGGGTTAGGGGAGCAAGCAAAGTATGTGGGAGTGGGAGGGGGCTACTAGAACTGATTATATAACTCATTTTAAATGCAATTTAACCATGGGAAAGGGGGGAGGAAATGTTCTAAAATTGATTGTGGTACTGGTTGTACAACATTTCTTGATATGATTAAGCTATTGAATTGTGTGATATATAGATTAGATGCCAATAAAACTGTTTTAAAAAACAGTGTGCAGGTCTTAGGAGAGTGCGGAGGAGGGTTTTGACAACCAGCTTTGGGGAAGAGCTAAAGGAGGTTGCCAAGAGAAGCCTGGCATCGGGTGAAGGAGACACACATTCTTCTTGGACCAACACTGTGGGTGTGCTGGATCCTGCAATCATACGCGTAGACTTAACAGCCAATCATTTGAAAGGAAGTTTCCTCAGGGATGTAACCTGCTTCTAACATAAGTGGATACTATGGCAAAACTTGGTCTGCTTTTTGATTCTGCATCTGGCTTGTCAGCCACTGGTTCTTTGGACTTGAGCCAACAACCTGCCATATTGCCTACTGATCCTGGGAGTCATCAGCAGCCTCCCATATAACCTGCCAACCTTCGATTGATTCACCTCGGTAGCCACAAGCTTGTTGTCTTCCTGATGATCTTGGATTTGTCAGCCCCCATAGTTATGTGAGTCAGGAGAAATCGCCATCCAGCATAGCGTCTGACCCACACACTTGGTACTTGCCTGGGCTTAGAACTTTCTCACTTCTCCAACTGTGTGAGCCACTTTCTTGATTTAAACTACATACTTGGTATAAACTACATACTTCACTGGTTGTGCTTCTCTATAGAACTCAGCCTAAGACACTAGCCTAAAATTATTGCACATGCACAGTACCCCATGTACAGAAAGAAGAAGGTGAGTCTCCTGCCCAGAACAATGCATGACCGCTAGCCCCAGGGTAGCAATCTTTCTATGGAGCTATAGGAAATGCAAAGGTCTCTTGATATCTCCACTTCCTTGATGAAATAGAAAGCACACCCCTGCCATCGCCCTCTCCGTACTCAGCTGGGCGTGCGGATCTATCACAAGCCCTGACCCTTACCTTCGAGTCAGATTTGCCACTTCAATCGTTTGGACCAGCGTCTCATGGGGAGGTAAATAGGTTTCCTCTCTGCTCTGTTTGTCATGGTTACGGAGGAGTCTGTCTAGAGAGAGCCCTGTGATCAATTAGTCGGTTCTTCAGAGAACAAGGCAGTGGGGAGTTTAGATCAGTGTGCCTACACTGGTAAGACGTGAGATAGGTTGTAGACATAGGATTCGCTTTTCAGAAGAGCCTGGAAAGGGAAAAGATGCATGATGCTTAGAAGTCTTGGAGTTTCCCAGCCTCTTTCCTTTTAGAGTGGGCTGGCTCCTGAGTGTAAGTGTTTGTATTTATTTGGGGGAGTTAAGGGAAGAGGTCCACAGAAGAAGAAAAACAAAAAGCGGCTCTGAGAGTTTAGATGCCACTACCCTCCCCCAACCCCCACTAGTCCATGACCCTGTCCCAAATCCAGGGCGCAGTGAGCAGGACAGTTTCCAAGATGCCTGGACAAAGCCGCCTCTTGGCACCAAGGGCCTGGGAGGTGGAATGCTGAGCTTGTCTTCCAGCCCAAAGCAGGCACAGGACGTACCCAATGCAGCCTGGTCCTTTGCTCTGGGTACAAATGGATTTAAAGTCTGTGCGGCCTAAGGCTTATATAACTAGGTTGGAGACTCGTTTGGAAGAAAGAAATATGAAAGGAGGTACTGATCTTGGGTGAGGTCTATGAAAATGTGAGGCCCTGGAGCTGGGGCTTCAGATAGAGATCGGTGCAGAAAATACATAACAGGAGATAACCCTGAGGAAGGGGTAGGGCTATAGACTGGTGGGTCAGGGCAGGCTTTCCAGCCACTAAAACTCAAATTCACTGCCAGTGAGTTGATTCCAACTCAGAATGACCCTGTAGGGCAGGGTAGAACGGCCTTGTGTGTTTCCAAGACTGTAACTCTTTCCGGTTTTAGGACCTGACATTTGAGCTGGGAACTAACTGGCAGGATTAATTGGCAGCTAGAGAAGATCCTTGGGATTAGCAATCTGAGTAGACAGAAGAGCCGGTGCAAAGACCCTGAGGTAGAATACAAGGAGGGAACAAACCCCATCTTCAGGATAAGGATCCTTGCGACTCCAATTCCCAAAGTGTGGAAATAGATCTGGTCCTTGCCTTCCCACTTGCCACTTCTGCATCCTCATTGCCACCCGTATGGGCAGCACAGTGTGTCAGCCAGCCCCAGGTGCCCAGAGCCAGAGCAGGACTCCCACACTAGAAGGACGCTTTCTCTTAGACTGCCTGTGACAGCCGTAGGAGCCCTGGTGGTACATGGAGTAGTTAGGCATTGGCCTATGATCCAAAATATCAGCAGTTCGAAACCACTAGCTACTCCAAGGGAGAAAGACGGGCTTTCTACTCCCAGGCAGAGTTATAGTCTCCGATAGCAGGAGGGGAGGAGGGAAGAGGGGAGGAAAGGAGAACTGACCACAATGATAGACGCATAACACACCCCACCTCCCTGCCACCACCTCCCCCTACCCCCCAGCAGGGCAAACAAAAAGGTGGGTGAAGGGAAACAGTGATCGGTGTAAGATATGAAAATAATACTTTATCATTTATCAAGGGGTCACAAGGGGTGGGGGAGAGGGAGGGGAAAAAGAGAAGCTGATACTAAGGGCCCAAATAGAAAGTAACTGTTTAGAAAAGGATGATGGCAGCATATGTACAAATATCCTTGATACAATTGATGGGTGAATTGTAAGAGTCCCCAATAAAAAAATCTTTAAAAAATAAATAGATAAATAGTGTCATCTACGAACACTCAAAAGCAAACCAACAAACAACAAAGAGTTGCGGTCTCAGAAACCCACAGGGGCAGTTCTACCGTGTCTTACGGGTCCATATGAATCATTCTTGCCTCACGGGCAGTGAGTTTTTGTTGTTGCTGCTGCTGTGTTGTGTTGTTTGAATGACAGCCCCTGCTGGCTGGCGCTGCTCCTGTGTTCACTACTCCACTGTAATAACTCACAGAATTCGCTAAGACTAGATCTAACTTGTGACTACAGCTTTATTACAGTGTTAAGAACTGGGAGGGGTCACAGTGTGACGTTCCCATGTCCCAACAGAGGGCGCACTACCCTCTCTCCTGCCTGCACATCTCAGAAGTAGTGCTGGGGCTACTGACAGCCTCCCTATGTGGCCATGATAGATTAGATGAGGCTTGGGCAACAATGGGCCCTCCAGTTGTCCCTGTCGGTCTAATCACCGCCATTCATTAACTCAGGTGTTAGTTGACTCCGGAGTACTGAGAACTTGTTGGTTTCTGCAAAGTGATGCCCTTCCTTGCACAGGCGAAGATTTGGAATGCGAGAACACAAAGACCAATGTGCTTGGAGTCCGGTGAGCCGGGGAAGAGAGGCAGGCGGTGAGACTAGAGGGATGGGCAGGATGCAGACCACCAGGATCTTGAAGGCAGTGGTAAGGAAGGCTGTATTCCAGGATCCGTGGAAGCCAGTGAAGGTATGGCTTTACATGAGGCGCACAAAAGCAAATTACAGCCACGCACACAGGAGGTTGCATGAAATTCCAAAAAGACTGGAAATGTTATTACCAGGACCTGGTCCTTGGTCTGATTGGACAGAGTCCCAGGGGCACAGGAGCATTCCCAAATTCTCCGTTTCTCCCATTTCCCACAGAGGCTCCTTCCCCCCCCAAAGGACTTGAGGACTGTGTTATGCTGGGGTTGACTAGAGAAATCAATCCAGTGACACTCTTATTTGTGTAAGAAAGCTTTATATCAAAATGTAATTGTATATCAAGGAAACATCCCAGCCCAGTACAACTCAAGCCCATAAGCCTGGTCCTAGTCCACAAAGTCCCTCTTCAGACTCATGAAGCCTCATACAACGATGCAGAATGCAGAAACATGCAAAGTCCTGTGGATCCAATAGCGGTGGTTCAAGCAACTCCCAGAGTGGCTCTCCAGAAGGGGGTGGGCAGGGCCCTTCTAATGACTCCCTTAAGGAGTCACCATCAGGCTGTGACCTAATTGACAGGCTACACTTTTATCCAGCTTCAAGTTGACAAGACATTTTGTAACTATGACAAGGATAAAGGAGCTCATCCATATCTACGAAAGCTTCAGAGGTGCAGAGTTGAAAGCCGGAGGAGAGAGACAATACTGCGGGGCCTTCAACAACTCTCAAGGATCCAAGGAGTGAGCAGTCTTGTTTTCAAGATACGTTGACGCCAGTTTGGGGGGACCAGGGAAGGTGGGCCCTCCGAGTGTGCTGCTGGGGTCTGACCAGCCAGCACTGGCCACATGACTTGCTCTCGGGCTGCAGAGTACTTGACCTCCTGAAATCAGGTCTGGGGAATCTCTGAGGCAGGCCTTCCTCAGAAACACGGGGCCCCTGGGAAGTGTGTTAGCCCAAGTTAACTAGAGAAGCAAATCCAGAGACACTCATCCGTGTGTAAGAGAGAGCTTTAGATCAAAGAGTCATTGTCTACTAAGAAAACATCCCAGACAAGTGGAGATCAAGTCCATAAATCAAATATTAGCCCATATGTCCGACACCAGTCTACAAATTCTTCTTCAGGCTCACACAACACATGGAATGACGATGAATGCAGAAAGATCTCAGGCCAGCGGGGGAAGCCTTATGGATCCAGTGGTGGTGGCAGCATCACAGCGCTGGCGTGGGTCTCCACGTGGCTCCTCCAGCTCCGGGGCTCTGGCTCCCTCAGCGTGGCTCCTGTGGCTTGTCAGCAGAAATGTGTAGCGGAGAGAGTGTGTCTGGCCCCCCGTGAGCCATTTATCAATGTTGCTCCTCCAAATGAGGTTATCAAACTGTGACCTGATTGACAGGCTAGGCTCCACCCCTTCCTCAAGTTGACAGATTATGTAACTGCCACAGGAAGAGAAAGGAGAAACTATTGCTGGAGCCGCCAGGCGAGTAGGTCTCTCTGGAGAGGAGCTTTGTGGAAAGGAAACATGAAGTGCCCAAGAGAGCCTCTAAACCAGGAAGATGGGACAGTGGTGGTTGAGGGGTAGAATTGCCACCTTCCATGTGGGAGAGCCAGGTTCAATTCCTGGCCAGTGTTCCTCAGACACAGCTACTACCCATCTATCAGTGGGGACGTGGCTGTTGCGATGATACTGAACAGGTTTCAGCAGTGTCCAGAATAAGATAGATTAGGAAGAAAGGCCTGGCAATCCACTTCCCAAAATCGACCATAGAAAACCAACAGCCCAGCCCAAAACTGATCCTGGAGACGGCCCAGAAGTGGACGGTGGTGTTCGGTTCTGCTGTGCCTTTGGGTCATCAAGAACTGGGCAACAACTTGACAGAGGGCAGCTAACAAGAACCCAACGAGGAAAGGCACAATAGGGGTGGAGACAGGTAGTGACCAGGCAGGAGCTGAGGACCACCGCAGTCACGTTCCACCGTCGTGGATGGCTTGTGTGTCCCAAAAGTCACAGTCTCCCGACCACCTTTCAGATACCGTCTTTACAACACTCTGGAATCTAAGCCAATAACGTGAGCCAAGTTACCTTTGCGTGGGCTTTGTGAATGGCTCTATCTGGACAGTGAAGGGCTGGGTCCCTGGTGGGGCCTGCCCATGAAGGGGGCTGGGGCTTCAGCTTCAGAATTGAGATACCAAAGCAAAGAGCTCTTGAACGGATTCCCCAGGGCCAGGCAGGAAATGTGTTTGCTCCAGGCCCGTGTAACTTGAGAGTGAGAGCTAAACTACAGTTGAAGGGCAGCGAGAAAAACACCTTGGTAAGCCTGAGCATCTGGTTACAGGGATCTCCGTGGGATTCCTAGGAAAAGCGCCGCAGAGGGGAGTGGAGATTGTGGATTTGGGTGCCTTGATAACCAAGATAGTGGCAGTGAAACCAGGCCAGGCCACCCCCAACCAACTGAAAATAAGGCAAAGAAGATGTCCTTGTGGAGTTTCAATGCTGACGGCCCAGTTCAATTGTCCGGGGAGGAGACAAACAGATTGCTTATAAAAAGACTGAGATCACACTACCTCATACAGGTGGCCTGGGAGGGACCCCAGGAGGACGGGAACAGAGCCAATGGGGACTTCAGCAAAGCTAACTAGCACTGCTTGCTCAGGAAAAAGCGTGTCTTTGTCGAGAAGGGAGCAGTGAGTAGACAAAGAGCCAGAAGGTGGCAGTGTCTACTCAGGGAGGGGCAGCTTGACAGGCCCTGGCATGAGAAAAATGGCAGGCAACCCCCACCCCAGAGTCAGAGCCCCCATAGGCGCTGCCCACCTTGCCCAGGTTGGGACTCAGGCTAGCCAGACCTCACCTTTGGCCCATCCCTTGCCTTGGCCGGCCCTGGAATAAGCCCATCTTAGCAAGGGCTCCCCGGCGTGGCTTAACTACAGCGCCTGGGTGAGAGGAGAAGGGGACAGCTGTACTTTGGTTGGTCAGCCATGGAGCGAGCGGGCTGGCCTACAGTTGCCAAGGCAATGCTTCGCTCCCCAGCCCCCACCCCACCCCACAAAAAAGGGGAGATTTCCCATTTTATACATGTACCCCCAAAAGTAAGGGAGAGAATTGTGAGCATGTACTAGAATGGTGAGGAAATGGCATGGGGGCCTGTCTCACCTCCTCTGTCGGTGGTGTTCCCAAGCAGACAGGGCTTTCTGTCCCCTTTCCGGGAGCAACAAACACACACCTCGGGGCCTCTCTGAGAATTTGTGTACTGCAATCCAGGCTAAAGCCGGGTCTTGTTGCCCCTCTGGATCATTCCAGCGCCCCCACCCCCACTCCCCAGGACAGAATCGCCCTCCTCAGGAAACGTCAAAGGAGAAGGGGAATCCAACTCCACACCAGTCCAAGGCCAGTTGCTAGGACACAGTGAGTAGCCGTGGCTCCATCCCCAATCCTTCAATACATCATTCCAGCACCAACCATCCCTGTACTCTGCTAAAACAAACTAACCCAACTCATTGCCATCAAGCTGGTTCCAACTCATAGCGACCCCTACAGGACAAAGTTGAACTGCCTTTGTGGTTTTCTGACACTAAATCTACAATAGTAGACAGCTTCCTTGACCTCCCATGAGAGGCTGGTGGTTTCGAACTGCCCACCTCGTGGTTAGCAGCCCAATCCTAACTCACTATGCCATCTCTTACCATGGCCACATAGAACTCACAGACAATATCACAATTATAGGGTTTACTGGGGAAACAAGTTACAAAATGGTAAGGATACAGGTCTTTTGTCACACTGAGACCCCATGGGCATTACAAAGCCTCTGGAGAGAAGGGTCATATTAAGCAATTTCACTTAAAGGGTCATGAATATGCATTGGGGTGGAGGTGTTAAGGTGATGGCTCATCAGACTCCCCACTTCTAACTGTTGTCTGAGTTGGTCTGGAGCTGTCTCTGCAATGGCTTGGGTCCTTTACCAAAGTGCCTTTGCTCCAGGGTCAACTGGAGGTTGACTGTCCTCAGGACAGGTTTCACAGTGCCCTTCTGGATCTGGTTAGAATCGGTGCTTGCTTGCTGTGATGGGGTACTTTACCAGGAGGAAAGGGCTCAAAAGAAACAGGCTCTCAGGTCATAGATTGATGGAGGACTATTCAAGGCGCTCTGGTGGCACAGTGGGTACAAGTTGGGCTGCTCACCACAAGGTCCATAGTTCAAACCCACCAACTGCTCCGAGGGGGGGGGGGAGGCACTCCCACAAAGGTGTACAGCCCCAGAAATGCTCTCAAGGGTCACTCTGGGTTGGAAGAAACACAACAGCAGTGGTTTTGTTTGGTTGGAGTTGACATGAGGTGACGCCCTGGGGGCTAAGCTCGGGGCAACAGTTCAAATCCACCAGCTGCTTCAGAAAAAGAGCTCCCTGTTCCCGTGAAATGAGTTGGAATCAACTAGTTGGCAGTAGATTTGGGTTAGCTAGTTTTGCTTTTGTTTAAATATTCGGTATGCATTCCAGCACCCTGTGATGGTGCCGCTTATTCCGAAGGGGGAGGCTCACTGGGCATGCTGCGGAACTTACAACACGACAAGCTGTTTGGGGAAAGGTCTGGGCCAGGCAGAGGATGCAGTGTCCAAGCAGGACATCTTCCAGGCAGTGACCCCCATGCAGGCTGGGTCACCCTGGCTGTGGAGACCTAAGCAGGCTCTCCTCTCACTCCCACCCTGCATGCACACCCATGGGAGACCTGCACACACACCCCCACCCACACGGTTTCCAGGGGTCCCAGGACCTATTCTCAAGCTGCTGACTACAGGGCTCCTACCGCTCACACCCCTGTCCCCTCAGTTCGTGTCCACCTGGACTTGGGGGCCAGCCCCACCTCCTTGATGCCTCCTCACACCAGACATAGGCTTTGCTGAAGGCTTGGGGTAGAAACACAACAATTTAAAGAGGAGGGTGGCAGGTCCTGTTCTTAAAAGGTCCTCTGCTGGGGGGGATTGATGGCCCACCGGACACTGTCCTTCCTGAGCTCTGGCCCCAGGCATTTTGCTTTGCCCCGCCTTTCACTAGTCTTCCTGCCTCCCTCCTCCTCCTCCTGGAGTCCCTCAACTAAAGTTGGCGGCTCCCAGTTAGGTATCTAACGGGAGTCATGTCCCACATCTCCCTCCGTCCCCCCAGAAGCGAGAGCACACTGGATTCCCCCCTCATTACAGGGCCCCTTCGCTCCTGCACCTCAGCCTGCCTACCCACACCCTGACTGGTGGGTGACCAATTATCCCACTGGGTGAAGGGCGAACCAGCCTTAGGGACGCCACTGCCTAGGCACCACCTCCCCCTGCGGTGCGGCAGCCACCAGGGACTCTCAAATCATATTGGTGTCAGCACCCCCACCCCCAACTCCACCCCACCCACCCACTGTGCCAAGATGCCACGCCACGACACAGCAGGTCATCTCCTCCCTTGTTTAATCAGCTCCCTTCAGACCTTGACCTTGGCACCTCCTCAACCAAAGAGGCTGATCAAGATATCTCCCGAACCAAAAACTGTTTGGCTAACTGCCTGAAAGCGAGCCATCTGGTTTACACGTGGACGGCTCCGAACCACAGCCGGACACGCGTCTCCTCTCCACCAGCAGCAGAGGGCGGGGCGGGTTGGGTTTGTCAGGGGAAAGGCTGCCCGGGGCGCTCTCTCGGCTGTGTGCCCACCTGCCCACTGCCCCTGCTGGCAAAGTGCCATCTCTGGGCGAGGAAGGCAGGTCAACCCTCAGAAAGGCAAGGCCTGACAAGGGTGATCTCCAAGCAGGGGGAAGAGGGAGCTCAAAGGCGGGGGGAGGGGGAGGCCTGGGGAGATGTTTTTTGGGGGGGCCGAGGGCAATACACCTGTGTGACCACACACTCAAGATGGGGAAGCAGGCTATATCTCACAGCCATCGCTCTCCAAAGCGGAGGCCAGACTGGGAACAGAGGTCAGCGCTCACCGAGCCGTCAGCGCTCACCGAGCCGCCAGCGCACAGACCACGGCAGACAGCCACGCAGACTCGCTGCCCAACCGCTAGGCATTGTTCTAAGCCAGTGGGGTCCAATTAAAAATACTTGAACCACGTCTGTAATTTTGAATTTTCTACTTGTAACGTTTTTAAGACTTGTTTTTGTGCGCATAGCTAACAGTAGTCCCGTTGAGCCCACTTGATGTGACATGTTTTCATTGTGATGTGCACTCAGCGTAAGCAATGATTGCCTAAGAAACTGTGCACTTGAGGGGGAGGCCCCAAGACTTCCAATCCGATGTCAATTGACCTATCAGTTTGTGTTCGTGTCGTGTCTTGTGACCACCCACTGGGCCGCACAGTGCTAAGCGTGCTAGAAGCGTCATGCATTTGACCCTCACGCCTGAGTTCTTCTTGTTTCCAGGTTAGCGGAGAAAGTGGAAGCAGAAGACTGAACAGGTGCTTTACTCTAGGGATGGCTGAGCGGGATCGGAGCTAGGTTCAGCCAAGTGCGGGTTCAAATGCTGATCTCTAACTACTGTGCTGTGCTCTAGCTATTAAAACTATGTCTCCCTGAGGGCTTAAAAAAGGCTGCTTGCTACCAGGAATCTCTGGGGTGGTGTGCCAAGGGCATGGCTGTGACTTGAACCCACCCAAAGGTGCCTGGGGGAAAAGCCTCATCACCTCCTTCAAAACCCTACTCTGCACACATGGACTCACTCGGAGTTGGAACTGACTGCACACTGTAACTGGGGGTGACACGCTGGGTCGCTAATCACAAGGTCAACAGTTCAAAACCATCAGCAACTCTGCGGAAGTAAGACGAGGCTTTCTACTCCATTTCAGTGATTACCCTCACGGAAATCCACCACACGGCTATGGGTTGGAATTGACTCGATGGCAGTAAGTTTGCGTATGATTATTTCTGAATCATAGTGACCCTAGAGGACAGGGTAGAACTGACCCTCTGGATTTTCTGGACAGCAACTCTTTACAGAGTAGAAAGTCTAGTCTTTCTCCTTGCGCTCAACAGCCTGACTCGTACCCCATGATCCCACCAGGGCCACTGTGAGGCAGAATTGACTCAATGGCAGTGAGTTTGGTTTGTGGTTTATGATTATCTCTGAGAATATGGGGTTATGGGATTTTGCCTCACACAGGGAGCCCAGCTGAGGTTTGAACCTATATTGAGTGAAAACTTGGGAGACATCAATTGTGTTAGGCAGGGTTTTGTAAAGAAACAAAACCAGGACACTTGTGATTTTATATATAGATATAGGTTTACACAGCAAGAAGGAATATAACAGCTAATCAGTCCACACAGCAGTACAGAGATCTCAGTTCAACTCGCTTTGCTGGAACAGTTAATATACTAGAAGTCCTTTGACTCATGGGGGCTGCTGGGTCCAAGGTCAAGGAAGCAGACAGCAGAGGCCTCCCTTTGGCAAGGCAAGCAGAGTCTGCCCGCAGGCAGCAAATAGCAGGGTGGGTCAGCAACAGTCAGTAGCTCAAGAGCTTACAGGAACTTCTGGGAAGGGATATTGAACTCAATACAAGGTGACCAGATCCACCAGCCGCAAGCTCAAGCGATGTGTGCACCAGCAGCATGGCGAAGCAGGTCTTGAAGGAGCCTCAAGCTCTAGTGACACGATCCATGATCCACGGGTATGCTGGGCCCACAGGTGGTGTAGCACACAGGTTGAGGCAGAAAACTAGCTAAAGCAGCAGCACGCTGGTCCAATCACCAGAGAGCAAGAGAGAAGGGGGTGGGCCTTGCAGAGCCATTTATCGTGTTTCCCTCCAATCAAACTGCGACCTGATTAATCCCACATGTTACTATTGGCCAGGTTGGCACAATAAACCAAACTATCACAGTCTACCCTTGCCAACTTGGCACCTGTACACAATCTCTTAGCCATATATAATTTCCAGGCATTAATGAAATCACACTTACACCTAACATCATACATCTATCATACATGTAAATGAAAACACACTAAATCTAATTGTATCTGATATATTGCACATGAACAAAGGAAAGATATTCAATAAGCACATATAAAGAAGAAATACTGACAATCACAAGCCTTGATTTTGAAATCGATCATGTGGTTGTAACGGATAGGTAGAACTTCCTTTTCTACTACCCATTCTGTGCTACCTTTGCCCTTGACCAGCACCTCAGCTGGCCGTGGTTCTTTGCCTGGTGGGGTGATGTTGTCAGGATTGGGTTGCTGTAATTTATCATTTACTTTAATAAAAAGGCACGGTAGCACTAAGAGACAGCCAAGGGGATCTCCTGGATTCCAGACATATTCTTCTTTACCTCCATTATGTAGCACCAGTCCAATTTCTCCTTGGTAATCAGGATCAATCATACCACTCAGTACGGTGACACTCTTCCTGACCTGTTGATCCAAAGGCATGAGAAGTCCAAAGTGGCCAGGGGGCATTCTCAGCTGCCAGTTCAGTGGAATCCGTGCTGTGTTTCCAGGTGGGAGAGTTCCTTCCTTCGGGACCAGGACCTCCAGGCCTGAGGAACACAGGGTTGCTGGGACAGGAAGCAAAAAAGGCTGCAAGGGGATCACTAGGAGTAATAGTGAGTGGTACCACTCCAGCTTCCACCTCTTGGTTCCTGGACCCAGGAATCCTGACTATTGGAGACACAGCACCATATATTGGCCGCTGGTTTAGAGCATATACAGCTTCCTGGAGAACACTGCCCCAGCCCCGCAAGTTGTTGCCACCTAGTTGGTGCCGTAATTGTGTCTTTAGGAGCCCATCCCATCGTTCTATCAAACCAGCTGCTTCAGGATGATGAGGAACATGATATGACCAGTGAATTCCATGGGAATGGGTCCATTGCCGCACTGTATTTGCTGTGAAGTGAGTTCCTTGATCTGAAACGATGCTGTGTGGGATGCCATGCCGGTGGATGAGGCATTCTGTAAGTCTGCAAATGGTAGTTTTGGCAGAAGCATTGTGTGCAGGGAAGACAAATCCATATCCAGAGTAGGTAAGAAGAAAACACTGCCCTTTCATGACGGAAGTGGTCCTATGTAATCAACCTGCCACCAGGTTGCTGGTTGATCTCCCCAAGAAATGGTCCCATATCTTGGACTCAATATTGGCTTCTACTGCTGGTAGATGGGGCACTGAGCAGTGGCAGTGGCCAAGTCAGCTTTGGTGAGTGGAAGCCCATGTTGCTGTGCCCATGCATAACCTCCATCCCTGCTGCCATGTCCACTTTGTTCATGTGCAGGAATGTTCAATGACAGGAATGGAGGAGGAAAGAGGAGGACCAGTCTCCACAGCACGTGTCATCTTATCCACTTGATTGTTAAAGTCCTCCTCTTCAGAGGTAACCCTTTGGTGAGCGTTCACGTGAGATACAATTATCTCCACTTCTTGGACCATTCAGAGAGGTCTATCCACATACCTCTTCCCCACACCTCCTTGTCACCAGTTTTCCAATCATGCTCCCCGTAATTCCCAGACCATCCAGCCAAGCCATTAGCCACAGCCCATGAATCAGTATATAATCTCACATCTGGCCATTTTTCCTTATATGCAAACTGAATGGCCAGGTGCACTGCTCGAAGTTCTGCCCATTGGGAAGATTTCCCTTCACCACTGCCCTTCAGGGATATCCCAGAAAGAGGCTGTAGTGCTGCTGCTGTCCATTTATGAGTGGCACCTGCATATCATGCAGAGCCATCCGTAAACCAAGCATGACTTTTCTGTTCCTCAACTTATCATAAGGAACTCCCCAGGAGGCCTTAGGTGTAGACTGGGAGAAGGAAGGTACTGTGACAGGAGTGGAGACTGTGGGCATTTGAGCCATTTCTGCATGGAGCTTACTTGTCCCTTCGGGTCCTATTCTAGACCGATCTTGTATATACCACTTCTAGTTAACAAAGGAGTGTTGCTGCGCACGCCCAACTTTATGATTCTGTGGGTCAGACAATACCCAGTTCATGATGGACAGCCTAGGCCTCATGGTGACTTGGTGGCTCATGGTGAGGCGTTCAGTCTCCACCAAGGCCCAGTAATAGGCCAACAGCTGTTTTTCCAAAAAGGAGTACTTCGGAGAATGGCAGGACTTTACTCTGAAATCCAAAGGTTCTATGCTGTGATTCACCAATAGGGGTCTGCCAAAGACTCCACACTGCATTTCTAGCTACAACTGACGCCTCTAGCTGGATCATGTGGCCCCAGTGGCAAAGCAGCTTGCATAGCAGCCTGAATCTGTTACAGAGCCTTTTCTTGTTCTGGGCCCCACTCAAAATTGGAGGCCTTTCATGTCACATGGTAAATATGTCAGAGTAGAACACCCAAGTGAGGGATATGTTGCCTCCAAAATCCGAAGAGGCCCACTAGGTGTTGTGCCTCCTGTTTAGTTGTTTGGGGGGCCAGATGCAATAGCTTATCCTTCACTTTAGTAAGAAGGTTTTGACATGCCCCACACCACTGGCTACCTAGAAACTTTTACTGAGGGGGAGGGTGCCTGAATCTTTGTTGGGTTGATTTCCCAGCCTCTTTCACACAGATGTTGTACCAATGAATCTAGAGTCTTTGATACTTCCTTCTTAGCGGGTCCAATCAGTATGTCATCAATATAATGGACTAATGTGACATTTTGTGGAAGAGATAGGTGATCAAAGTACCTTTGGACTAAATTATGGCACAGGGCCGAAGAGTTGATGTGCCCCTGGGAGAGAGTTGTGAAAGTGTCTTGTTGCCCCTGCCAGCTGAAGGCAAACTGCTTCTGGTGGTCCTCCAAGACTGCTATTGAGAAGAAGGAATTGGCCAGATCAATAGCTGCATACCATGTACCAGCAGAAGTATTAACTTGTTCAAGCAATGAAGTCACATCTGGAATGGCAGCTGCAATTGGAGTCACCACCTGGTTAAGTTTACAATAATCCCCTGACATTCTCCAAGCTCCATCTCCAAGATTTTTTTTTTCAGGACAAATAGATGAATTAAATGAAGATGTAGTAGGAATCATGCCCCCTGCAACCTTCAAGTCTTTGATGGTGGCACTGATCTCTGCAATCCCTCCAGGAATGCAGTACTGCTTTTGGTTTACTATTTTACTAGGTAATGGCAGTTCTAATGGTGTCCACTTGGCCTTTCCTATGATGATAGCTCTTATTCCACATTTCAGGGATCCAAAATGGGGGTTCTGCCAGTTACTAAGTATGTCTATTCCAATGATGCATTCTGGATCTTGGGAAATAACAGGATGGGTTTGGGGACCCACTGGACCCCCTGTGAGGCATACCTGAGTTAAAACTCCACTGATAACTTGACCTCCATATGCCCCCACTCTGACTGGAGGGCCTTTAAAGCATTTTCATATCTTCTATGAGTGCCAAGGTAAGAGAAGCCACTTGTAACCCAGACGTAGACTTAAAAGGTGACTTCAAAAAGTTCAATGAAAACAAAAATAACTCCACAGCTTGGGACTATGGGAGGCAAGATTTGGACATCATTTTTTTAATAAATCATTTTATTGGGGCTCATACAACTCTTATCACAATCCATACATACATCAATTGAGTAAAGCACCCTTATACATTCGTTGCCTTCATCATTTTCAAAATTCACCTTCCACTTGGATTCTTGGAATCAGCTCATTTTCCTTATTTCCCTCCCCTTCCCTTCCCACTCCCCCTCCCTCATGAACACTTAATAATTTATAAATTATTATTTTATCTTATCTTACACTGCCTGGTGTCTCCCTTCACCCACTTTCCTGTTGCCCATCCCCCAGAGAAGAGGTTATATGTAGATCCCCCATATCGGTTCCCCCTTTCTACACCCCCTTCCCTCCAGGTATCGCCACTCTCATAGTTGGTCCTGAAGGGTTCATCTGTCCTAGAGTCCCTGTGTTTCCAGATCCCAACTGTACTGTTGTGCATCCTCTGGTCTAATCAGGTTTGCAAGGCAGAATTGGGATCATGATAGTTGGAGGGGAGGAAGCGTTTAAGAACTAGAGGAAAGTTGTGAGTTTCATTATTACTACACGGAACCCTGAGTGACTCATCTCCTCCCCACTACCCCTCTGCAAGGGATGTCCAGTTGTCTATAGATGGGCATTGGGTCCCCATCATGCACTCCCCTCATTCAAGATGATATGATATTTTTTCCCTGCCTTTGTTGCTAGAAACCTGGTCCCTTGGCTCTTCATGATCACACATGTTGATATGCTGCTTCCATGTGGGCTTTGTTGCTTCTGGGGCTAGATGGCCGTTTGTGTACTTTCAAGCCTTTAAGTCCCCAGATACTATATCTCTCGATAGCTGGGCACCATCAGCCTTCTTCACCACACTTACTTATGCACACATTCATCTTCACATAATGATCACAGGTGATCACACAAAGATGGTTTTGCTCTTTGGTGTCTGCTACCTGATCCCTTCAACACCTCGTGTTCACTTAGGCTTATGTGCTTCTTCTCTGTGGGCTTTGTTGCGTCCAAGCTAGAGAGCCACTTGTTTGCCTTCAAGCCTTTAAGATCCAAGACGCTATATATTTTTTGATAGCCAGGCACCATCAGCTTTCTTTCCCACATTTGCTTATGCACACGTCTGTCTTCAGCGATCATGTTGGGAAGGTGGGTATCATGGAACGACCGTTTAGCTGAGCAAGGTTGCACATCATATTTTTTATACCATCACTTTAGATCGCTGCCTATTCTGAGTTGAATTGTGTACACACACATGCGCGCACAAAGACATGCTCAAGTTGTAATCCATGGTACCTGTCACTGTGACTTTATTTAGAAGCAGCATCTTGGCAGGTGTACCCAGTTGACATGAAGTCACATAGGAGCAGGATGGGCACCAATCCATTGTGAGTCCTTATGAAAAGAGATGGGAAGACGGACCGAGGGGAGAACATCATGTAAATGCGGACACAGAAGGAAGACAACCATGTGAAGACAGAGGCCTAGATTGGAAAGAAGCTGCCACATCCAAGAAACAGGAACAATCTGAAGCTTGAAGGCAGGAGCCTCCCCTGGAGCTTTCAGACAAAGCACGTCCCTACCAACAAAGCACGTCCCTACCAACACTGCTTTCATTTCAGCAGCCTCCCAACGGTGAGGGTAAATTCCTATTGTGATACACTGCCTACCTACTGGCACTTTGTTCCTGTCCTAGATCTAATAGACTGCCAATCACAGTCTGTCAAGTAGCACTTCACAAACTATTTAAGCAGTCTCCTATTTAGAGACATTTAAAAAATTAGTATAAATAGAAATGCTGGAAAAAATCTGGAACCATGAAGAAAACTCCTCTCTGGGACTGAATGTTAAAGGGAGCCTGAGAGCAGACTAAAATGCTTGGCAGGTGACCACCTGGATCCACTTGTTGAGTGGAAGTGGGAGAAATGCAGCAATAAAGAGACGGGTTGAGTGTGGCCACTGATCCCCATGGACTTGGCTCACAGGAGAAAACAACAGCGGGTTGGCTGGTCTGAAGTTCATGACCTAGTTCAAGGTTGTTGAGAATTTGTGATGGGGCCATGGTCTAAGGCAGGGGTCCTCAAACTATGGCCCGTGGGCCACAGGCAGCCCACCAAGGACATTTATCCGGCCCGCCGGGTATTTTTGCCCCATTTGTTTTTTTACTTCAAAATAAGATATGTGCAGTGTGCATAGGAATTTGTTCATAGTTTGTTGTTGTTTTTTAAAACTATAGTCTGGCCTTCCAATGGGCCTGAGGGCCAGTGAACTGGCCTCCTGTTTAAAAGTTTGAGGACCCCTGGTCTAAGGCAAGGCGACCAAGGGACACCCTGTTGAGGCTAAGAGAGGCAGCCTACATTGAGTTGACCAGAACCTCATCAGATGAAGAGATTTTTGAGCCTGTGAACTGGTGCCTATTGCTGTTGACTTTATGGATGGCCAGTCCTGATTTGACTTGACTTATAGATGGGGATTTCACAAGGTTCCAACTGGAATGAAGATTCTTCACGGATGATTGTCTCCTGAGAGCACTGAGTTGATGTAAGTGGGCAGTATAGAAACTGGATACCCCTCCTGAAGGCTGTGATGCGACGGTGGCTGCCAGCCGGGGACGCGCTGCTGCAGATGATCACCATCCACCTGCCCTCTCCTGTGACGGCCCAGAAGTACCGCTGCGAGCTGCTCTATGAAGGGCCCCCCCGACGATGAGGCTGCCATGGGTATTAAAAGCTGTGACCCCAAAGGTCCCCTCATGATGTACATTTCCAAGATGGTGCCAACCTCAGACAAGGGTCACTTCTACACCTTTGGCCGTGTCTTCTCTGGACTAGTGTCCACTGGCCTTAAGGTCCGGATCATGGGGCCCAACTACACCCCAGGAAAGAAGGAGGACCTCTACCTGAAGTCCATCCAGAGAACTATTCTGATGATGGGCCGCTATGTGGAGCCCATTGAGGATGTGCCCTGTGGGAACATTGTGGGTCTGGTAGGCGTCGATCAATTCCTGGTGAAGACTGGCACCATCACCACCTTTGAGCATGCCCATAACATGCGTGTGATGAAGTTCAGTGTGAGCCCTGTGGTCAGGGTGGCTGTGGAAGCCAAGAACCCCGCTGACCTGCCCAAGCTGGTAGAGGGCCTGAAGCGGCTGGCCAAGTCTGACCCCATGGTGCAGTGCATCATCGAGGAGTCCGGCAAGCACATCATTGCAGGGGCTGGCGAGCTGCACCTGGAGATCTGCCTCAAGGACCTGGAGGAGGACCACACCTGCATCCCCATCAAGAAATCGGACCCAGTTGTCTCCTACCGCGAGACCATCAGCGAGGAGTCGAGCATGCTCTGCCTCTCCAAGTCCCCCAACAAGCACAACCGGCTGTACATGAAGGCACGGCCCTTCCCCGACGGCCTGGCCGAGGACATCGACAAGGGTGATGTGTCAGCGCGCCAGGAGCTCAAGCAGCGGGCTCGGTACCTGGCCAAGAAGTACGAGTGGGATGTGGCTGAGGCCCGCAAGATCTGGTGCTTTGGGCCTGATGGTACTGGCCCCAACGTTCTGACCGACATCACCAAGGGAGTACAGTATCTCAATGAGATCAAGGACAGCGTGGTGGCCGGCTTCCAGTGGGCCACCAAGGAGGGTGCGCTGTGCGAGGAGAACATCAGGGGTGTGCGCTTTGATGTCCACGACGTGACCCTGCATGCGGATGCCATCCACCGCGGGGGGGTGGCCAGATCATCCCCACTGCCCGGCGCTGCCTCTACTCCAGCGTGCTGACAGCCCAGCCACGCCTCATGGAGCCTATCTACCTTGTGGAGATCCAGTGTCCCGAGCAAGTGGTCGGGGGCATCTGTGGCGTTCTGAACAGGAAGCGGGGCCATGTGTTCGAGGAGTCCCAGGTGGCTGGCACCCCCATGTTTGTTGTGAAGGCATACCTGCCAGTCAATGAGTCCTTTGGCTTCACAGCCGACCTACGGTCCAACACTGGCGGCCAGGCCTTCCCGCAGTGCGTGCTCGACCACGGGCAGATCCTGCCCGGGGACCCCTTCGAAAACACCAGTCGACCCAGCCAGGTGGTGGCCGAGACGCGCAAGCGCAAAGGCCTGAAGGAGGGCATCCCGGCCCTGGACAACTTCCTGGACAAATTGTAGGTGGCCTCATGGTGGCCACCTGCAGCCCTGGGTGGGACTGGGCCAGCACCTACAGCAACACGTCCTCATGCTCTTGTCACCCTGGCCCTAGGGGCGGGGGCGGGCCTGCTCTGTGCCATCGCTCTGCATTCACACTCAATGCCATCTCCCGGTATTTATTTCAGGGGCGGCGGGATGAACGGCCTCTTGGCAGGACTTAATTGGCCGGTTGGGAGGTGGGACATGGGACATCCCGACACCCTGCCCCCTCAATTCAGAAGGAAACTGACGTCCAAAAAAAGTATATATTAAATGAAAACATTGGAGGTCTATCTGGGTGACAGGCCCTCCTTGGACAGCCAGCTACCAGAGGCAGGGAGGGAGTTGTGTGTGGGCTTATGGGGGGCACCTCCAGCTGTGTCAGTGCCATTGGTGTAATAAATTCGGGATGGTGGTGGAAAAAAAAAAAGAAACTGGATACCCCAAATTGGGGGAATAAAGGCATGAAGTGGTTGGCTTACAAACTTTCATAGGTGGGGTAGTATATTCATAGGATTATAGGATTAAGGTGTAGGTGTTACTTAACTGCAATTGTTAGGCATAGATATGTTTTGTTCACTTATAGAATGTTGTTTAAATGAGTGTGGCACATATTGAATTGTATGCTTTCTTGTTTTATCCTATTAGGTAAAGATGTGACTTTATTATTGTTTGAAATTATATATGGCTAAAGAGTTATGTGAAAGTGATAAACTGACAAGTGGTGGTCTGTGGCTGTCACCTAATCTGGTGTCAATTTAAGGACTAAGAGTGTAGGGGTGGAGTCTAGACTGTCAATCTGGAGCTAGTCAATGAGACTTCAGCGTGGGCATGGCCTTCTCCTGAGAATTCTGGAAAATCTGGTACTTCCTCCTTTGAGGCATTTGACACCTCTCTCTGCTACTCCCTGGGAGACATTGCAGAAGACAAGCCATGTGGACACAACCAGACCTCGGAAGCTGGAGAAGCCACAGAGAGACCCCTGCCAGCACTGAGATGCTTACAACACCACTGGACCCAAAGACTTGTGATCGTCCTGCATTTGGCTTCATTGCATGTGTTTTGTGAGTCTGAAGAGGACTTTATAGATTGGTATTGGACATATGGGATAATATCAGACTTATGGACTTGATCTGGACTGGGCTGGGATGTTTTCTCAATGTTCAATTGCTCTTGTACATAAACCTCTCCCTTCTATGAAAAAAAAAATATATATATATATAAATAGCCCTGCAGTGAGCATACTTGTAGCTTCACCTCACCTCATAAGCCAATGTACAAGAAGAAGTTTTTATTATCCACTACTTCAGTGTCTGGTATTCATAAAACAGAAGAGTGAGTGAGTGCCCCAGACCTCCCAAGCTGGACACGATGCTGCGACAAAGAGGAGTCTCCGGTTTGGTTGTTTCAGAACTCCCGTGCTTGTCTGAAGAGCAACTCTTGGTCTTCCCCATCCTGAGCACACAGAGTGCAGGAAATCGAAGGCACACGGAAACGATTAGTCCAAAGGACTACTGGACCACAGGAACCCAGCTTCCGTGTCCCTGAGACCAGGAGAATAGGAAGGTGCCCAGCCACCAACGTGGAGTGCTCTGAAAAGGGTCCTGAATAGTACAGGGTGAAACAAAGGAAGGACGGAAGGAAGAAATGTAGGTAGGTAGCTTCCCTGGTCTGACAAAAACTGGTGGAACGCCCAAGACTATGCCCTTAGCTAGCTGTGCTTCGGGCCTGGATCTGACCTCTCACGGCTCAGCTTTCAGCCAAACAACAGAAAGCCTATCAGGTGAACAACATCAGACAGGTAGGAACTCTTTAGAGTCCAATCAACCACAGGCCATCAAAAGGGCTGCATTTGCCCAGGGACTCGGCTCAAAAGGCAGGAAGGGATGGAGAAGAAGGAGTAGAGGTGATCAGCCCGGGGAAGGGAGCTGTTACATGGTGGGGGTTGCGAGCAATGGCACAAAACACTGAATGGAAACCTATTTCTACTGGAAACTTTGACCCACGTCACAATCAGACAGTTACGGGGTCAAGAACCTGGCCCAGGAGCAAGACCTCCCCTCCTCCTTTTGCTGGTCCAGGTCACGAGCTCACCCAGAGCAAGGCACTGAGTGCAGGGATGGAGCAACTAGGGATCTTGGGGTTCTGTCCTCCAAGGAAATCTTGCCATGATTGGATTGGACCCCCGGATAGACAATCAACCCCTCCACCTGTTCAGTGTTACATCCCTGCAAAGCAGTCACCATCGCAACAAACAAACGCTTTGAGAACTAGACAAGAAATACACGAATAGAGATACCGTTCTGGTTCGGTGCTACTGGTCTCCCTAATCCAGAGCCTGTGTCTTTGTCTCATTTAAGACTTAATAAATGTTCTTGTCAGACTGAAAGAAATAATAAAGAAATACAAGAATGGAACCGGGAACTCTGGGCGCAACAGAATCGACTTTTAGGAATGGAAACGAAGAGCCCATCCATGGGGACTGAAGACTGAAACAGGTCCAAAGGCCACGCGGAGTGCAGAAGAAATGGCTGATCCTTACAAGGAGGTCTTCAGTAAGAATTTTCAGAAGCACGTGTATTATAACAGAGCCTGGTACCTACCGAAGCAACCCTGCTGTCGCCTTCTCCATGGGGAGAGTGGCCTGGAAACGGCTCCCACAGGCGAACAACGACCCAGCAAGCAAGTGCTGGCTGGTGTCTGCGAGGGTCACAATGCCCCATCCAGAGCAGCAAACGCAGGCCGGAGACCACCTGGCTCCGATTTCCCAGCAGCTCCCTGTCCTGTCGGGGTGAAGGCACGCTGGGCTTGAAAGCTAAAAAAATAATAATACGTTTTTAAAAGATTGCAGCGCTTACTTGTACAGGTGCGGCACCATCCCATTGCTTGTCTTTTCCACCGCTTCACTGAACACGTGCCTCGGCTTACCCTTCCTCTCTCTGATGAGCGTCAATTGAAGAGGGAAAGTGAGGTCCCTCTCGGGGGGAGAGACAGACTTCCGTCCTGGGCTGCGTGCCAGAAAGAATCCACGCGGAAGCCTCGTTTGTGAGCCAAGTGACCTTATAGAGGCCAGAAGGCCGGCCATGCTGCACTGTGTGCCGGGAGAGCACCCACCAGAGCAAACTGTGGCTTTTCAGGGGCGCGACCCCACCCCCACCCCGTTGGGAGGCGCGGCCGATCCCATCGGCTGAATCAAATTCACCTGGCCTACATGGGCCAATCCAGGTGCATCGCCCACCCAGGTGTGCCACCCTTTCTTGGCCGGAAGCGCGAACCTCTGAGCATGCGCTATGGACACCCCAGTCCCCATGCTAGCCACCTAACAGAAAGCTATCTGGGGGCCACGGGGTGTGCTGGGGCCTTTTCTCTTGGCACATGACATGCTCGCGCGCGCTCACGCACACGCACACGCACACGCACACACAAGCCCCTTCAGACCAACAGGCAGCGTCTGCTCGAGGCCGGTGCTGCTCAGCATCCACCTGGATCCTTCGTGCAGGGCCCGGCTGCCTGCTGGTTTATCTCCTCGGCGGCCCTCTCCGCTCGCCTTCTCGCTTACTGGATAGGAAGTTTGGGAGCAACAGGATCCATCTCTGGCTGAACAGTTCCAGCCAGTGCCGTCGGGATGCCAATTGTTGCTTGTAGCGCACCCTCACCTCTACCGCAGCTCTCCGCCACTCTGAAGGAGTGAGACGCCCAGGCTCTCATCACAGTGCCAACGCGGCTCAGCTGTTTGCGGAAACTGTTGGAACGACCTGCTGACCTCTGTTCTGGCCGCCAAACACTAAGCTTTCTGGATGATTTTCTGCTTTGCAGTCTTTGGTGAAATAGTGTGGTTTTAGTAATAGACGGCATTTTGAAGGAAATGAATTTTCCCCCCTGGGGGTTATATACATGGTGAAACAATTAGATGGACATATGTAGGTAAGATTAGGTACATTTCTTCACATTTAATTAGATACCACCACCACCACCCCACACACACACCCCCAGAGGGCAGCGTGCTCTAAAAGTGGGATAGCAGCTTGCTTACACCAAACCCCAGAGGCAAAAAATGTAGGCAGGCACTCAGTGACCCACAGGCCAGAAAGGGCTCCTTGGCTGGGGTGCAGGGACCTCGGGAGAGGGGGAGGCGGAAGACAAAAGACCCCGAAATGAAAATCTTTGGTCAGAATCTTCCTGGAGGAGTTTCCTTCTTGTCATTGTGTTTCCAGTGGGGTCTGTGGACCACATAGGCTCCGAGGCAGGCCTGGAGTGTGCAGTGGGCGGGCCTGGGTGGCTTCCATATGGAATGGGCCAGTGACGGTTCTTTGGGAAAGCTCTCTGGCCAACAAGGACGACTTTCCTTGACTCCTTCAGGTCCCCTGCCCCCCTCCACCACATTAGCGCAGTTAGCAGTGAGTCCCTTTCATCCCGAGACCTGCTTCTCCTGCCCTGGTGTGTGGGCTAAGTGAAGCGTGCGTCCCTGGGTGCTACCAGAGGCCCTCTGCCCGGGCACCTCAAAAAAAAAGGCCTAGCGAGAACCCCACGGGCACAGTTCTCCGGGGACACCCACGGGGTCCCCGTGAGAGGAACACAGTAGAGCAACGATGAGTTGGGTGGAAGCCTGTGGCAGTTAGTGGAGGCACTTCCATCTCTGTTGGCTCTGCACCTGCTCCCTGCCCTTTAGGCTGAGGCCCAAATTTCAGACAAAAACTAAAAAGGACGAGGAAATCACAAACGGCTGCAAGAACCCCTGGGTTTCCTGTGACCAACCCACATCCTCCAGGGCTCTAACGGCTCCTGCCACGGCTCCTGTGTCATTGCTTGTCCTGGGCCTGTTTTACAGATTCCCAACGTGCTGCAGCCTGTGGCCGCAGGGCACCCAGCGCAGCAAGTATGGGAACTTCTGAAATGAGAAACCAAACTGAAATCGCTTTGCAAAAATCATCATTGTTCTTGTGTTCAAATGCCGCTTGTTTTTATTATTTTGCTGTGTGTTTCTTGTTCCCTCTGAGGTTGCACATGCATGAATGCTTGGGTGCATAAAGTAGAAAGTAAAAGGGTACCTTCCAGCCTTACTTCTCTCTTCTTCCCAAAGAACACGGCTTTGGGAAAGAGGGCTCTGTCCCTCCAACTCTTGTCTGCTGGTACAAGCTGCTTCCACAAACAGCCTTCTCTCGGCTCTGGAACACGGTCCTGCTGGTGTTGATAGAAAACAGACTCCCTGTAAGGTGGGCCTTCTGAGGGTTGACCTATTTGTACACATTCACAATTATTCTGTAAAGTGGAATTGTTTTGTGGATGGGTATGCAAGTGTGCTAATAGTGAGAATTTCATTTTAAAGGGGAAAACATGTAAAGAAGGCAAATAAAGGAAAGTACGACCGTTAGGAGAGTTTACCTATGCTTCAGTCTAGCTGATCAGACCAGACGCTGTTTTTCCTAACTTCCTCTCCCTACTTAACTGGATTTTCTACATTGTTTTAATGAGCATGTGTTGTTTTTGATAATAGAGGAAAAGTTGTTGTCAGGTGACCCTGTGCACAGCAGAGGAAACGCAGCCCAGGTCGGCACTGCCCACACCAGTGCCATGTCTCAGTCCGCTGTTGGAAGCACCATGGAAATCCATCTTGTCAAGGGTCTGTCTCCTTACCTGACCCTCAACTTCCCCAGCGTAACACCCTTCTCCAGGACTGGCCTCTCCTGGTAACGTGTCCAAAGTGCTTGAGGGGTCTTGCATTCTCACTTCTCTGGAGCATCCTGGGCACCTCTTTCCAAGCAAATATGTTTGTCCTTTGGCAGTCCAGAGCACATTCAACATGCTTGGCTAGCCTCATCGTGAAAAAACATCGATTCTTCTTCAGTCTTCCTTCTTCGCTATACCATTTTCACATCCCTACGATTTGGGTCAGGGGAACCTTAGTCTTCAAAGTGGTATCTGTAGTCTTCAGTGGGGACTGCTGGATACTGAGGGCGCCTACACGCCTTCGCACCCGTCTGTGGCCTCAGGCTGGGCAGTAGTGAAGCGGGAGCAGTCCATCCCCCCTGACACTCTTCCTTGGTCACAGCCTTTCGGACGGAGCCTGCTCGTCCTTTTCCACCTCCTCTGGGTCTCTGTAAAAGCAGAGATCAGGCATGACCTCCCACAAGCACACGAGCCGGCCTCCAGCCCATCAGCTGCACCCAGTGAGCTCCCTTGTGGGTACATAGGCTGGCACGGTCCACGCAGCCGCAGAGGAGAATCTGTTACACAGAGCAATGGTGGGCAAGCTCACATCCGTGAGAGGCAGGTGGGCAGCCCCGGGACTGAAGTTCCGGGAGTGAAAGCGCCTTGCAATGGGAGTCACTCCGGGCGCAGCAGAAACCTTGAGCCCAGCCCGCAGGCTGCCGTTCCTGGAAGACAGGACACTCACGTCAGCAGGCGCTTCAGTGGCAACCGTGGCGCCAGCCACCAACGGAAGCTGCTCCCAGGTCCTCCTCGGTTTATGATGGAGGTGCCATCACGCTTCCTGTTGTGGATGTGCTGTCCCGGGGGAAGCCACCGAAATGGGTTTCTTCGGCGAGGAATTTGAGGTCCTCCATGTGCAGACACCCAGGGCTCCAGACAAGGTGAACGTTTCCCCTTGAAGTTTCGATGGGGAACTCCACCACGCTGCATGGGCCCTTCACTGGCTAGTGAGGAAAGCTATCAGACCTCTGCAGAGTATAGATGAGCAAGGATGTTACTCTGAGGACTAAGGGGTGCCTGAGCCGAGCCATGGGATCCTCCGTGGCCTCCTACGCACGTGAAAGTGGGGGACGAATAAGAAAGGCCGGGGAAGAATCGATCCATTTGAATTGTGGTGCTGGAAAGGAATATTGAAAGTGCCGTGGACTGCCAAGGGGACACATCCATCTGTGTTGGAAGAAGTCAGGCCAGCATGCTACTTAAAGACCAGGATGGCAAGAATCTGTCCTACATACTTTGGACATATTGTCAGGAGAGACCAGTCCCTGGAGAAGGACCTTGCGTATGGTGAAGTGGAAGGTCAGTGAAGGAGAGGAAGGCCCTCGATGCAATGGACTGACTCGGTGGTGCTATCAATGGCCTCGGGCATAGGAGCAAGTGTGAGGAGGGCGGAGGACCATGTGCTAGGGTCACTGTGGGTCAGAGCCGACTGGATGGCCCCTAGCAATGACAACAATGATCAATGAATGTTTCCAGCTCTCTCTTCTCGTCTTGAATCATCCCACAACAAACTACAAAAGAGCTGTGGAAGTAAACGCATGGTGGAAGTAACCGTAACAGAATCCTACCAGGGCAGACAATTCAAAGGAACTTTTCCTTCTGCTCAGAGCAAGAGATGAAAGAAAAAGAGGCCTGCCGGGAGGATCCAAGGGAGGGATGCAGAGGAAAGAACGCCTTCTCTCAGGTGGGACAGACCGGGAACGAGTGATGTGGGGGGACAGGGCCAGGCTCCAGGCTAGTCCAAGATAAGTTGAGGGTGTTTGCCAATGAGTTCCTGGCTCCTGGAAATAAGTTTAGGTGCTTGGGTCTGGCCTAATTATACCCCCGGCTACTGGGAAATGGGATTCTGAGCCACTGCCAATGGCCTTTGAAATTTTACAAGGAAGATAGACTGAAGCCAAGAGACTGGAGAGAGGCCAAGAGCCACTCCCCTTTCTGAAGGGAGCAGATGGGCTGGATCAGAGGGCTGAGCAAAATTGAAGGGCCGGAGAAAAAGAAGTGATTCTTTCAGTGAGGGACTCAGTCAGAGGTCCTGCCCACCTTCAGCTCCCTCTAGGACAGGGGTGCGAGGCTAGAAGAGGTGACAACTTCTCGGCCTATCCTTCACCTTGGTGTGACCTTGACTAAAGAAGGAGAAAGAAGGGGTGTTATGGAGTCATAAGGCAGCAAACGGAATGGTCAGAACCCAACATTTGTGTGTTGATGGCAAGAGGAGGGGGGTCTCTGGGTCTGCATAGAAAGGCTTGATCCTACCCAGCACTTTTTTATCCATTGTTAGGGATTAGAGGTACAGCACCGGTTAGCTTCCTAGGGTCGCCGCAGGGAATTACCAACCCCCAGGTAGTTTAAAACAACAAAAATGTATTCTCTCAAGGTTCTGGAGGCCAGAAACCTAAACCCAAGGGCGGGGTTAGATTTCTGCTACAGGCCCCTGAGGAAGAATCTGTCTCTTGACTCTCTTCTAGCCTCTGGTAATTGTTGGAAACCCTTGGTTCTCTGTGGCTTGTAGCTACATCACCCCAACCCATGCCTCTATTCTCATGTGCCCTTCCTTGTGTCCCTGATCCCCTCCTCTTTTCTCTTCTAAGGACCCCAGCCATGAGATTTAGGACCCATCCTAACTCCAGAATGATCTCACCCTGGGGTCCTGTCCTTCCTGACAGCAGCACAGACTCTATCCTCAAGGAAAATCACAGGCACAAGGGCTAAGACCGGGAGACACAGTTCAACTCACAAGTAGAAAAAAAAGAAGCTATGCCCTTGCCCTTGTGGAGTCCATGAACAGGATAATCGACAGAAGACGGCCTGCTGACCTGCTCCCATAGAGATTATGGCCTACAACACCTGAAGGAGCTCCCCCACGAGCCGAAATAGACATAACAATAACATTAAGTCTGAATAGGACAGGCTGGATGAACTATCTGGAGGAAAAACAACGGGACCGACAGTTCCGGGGGGACTTGGGGTGGGGGGGTAGGGGGGGTAAGGAAGTGGTGTTAACAAACCCAGGGACAAGGGAAAAACATGGGACCCCAAATGGTAGAGAAGGGGGAGTGGCAGGCCTGGTGGGAAATGATCAAGGGTAAGGTTGCTTAGAGAAGAGGTATACTCTAGCCCAGGTGGCGATGAAGCATGGTAGTAGGGCAGGAGGAAGGTCAAGGGAGATGGAGGAAAGAGCTAGGAGTCAAAGGGCATTCATGGAGGTCTAGACAAAGACATGTACATGCAAATATATATAGGAGGATGGGGAAATAGATCTATGTGTCTATATTTATAGGTCAAGTATTAAGGTGGCGGAAGGACCTTGGGCCTCTACTCAAACACTCCCTCAATGCATGAATACCTTCTTTTATTAAATTGGAACTCTATGGTGCTCACTCTCCCGACACAACGGCTGGAGCCAAAGTGGGTGAACAAGTAAATGTGGTGAAGAAAGCTGATGGTGCCCAGCTATCAAAAGAGATAGTGACTGGGGTCTTAAAGGCTTGAAGATAAACAAGCGGCCATCTAGCTCAGAAGCAACAAAGTCCACATGGAAGAACACACCAGCCTGTGTGATCGAGTGGTCCCAAAGGGATCAGTTACCAGGCATCAAAGAACAAAAAATCATATCATTGACTGCACACCTCCATGATAGGATCGCTGAAGACAAATGGGTGCATAAGCAAATGTGGTGAAGAAAGCTGATGGTGCCCGGCTATCAAAAGAGATAGTGTCTGGGGTCTTAAAGGCTTGAAGGTGAACAAGCGGCCATCTAGCTCAGAAGCAAATAAGCGCACATGGAAGAAGCACACCGGCCAGTGCGATCACGAGGTGCCAAGGGACCAGGTATAAGGCATCATGCAAAAAAAAAAAGATATAAGTGTGTGTATGTATGTGTGTGTATGTATATATGTATGTGTATATATGTATATATATATCATATTAAATGAAGGGGGAAGTGCAGAGTGGAGACCCAAGGCCCAAGTGTCGGCCAATGGAGATCCCCTCATAGAGGGGTTTAGGAGAGGAGATGGGTTAATTAGGGTGTGAGGTAGTATCGACGAAGAACACAGCTTTCCCCCAGATCTTGGATGCTTCCTCCCCCCAACTACCATGATCCGAATTCTACCTTGCAGGGCTGGATAGGACAGAGGCTGTACACTGGTACATATGAGGGTTGGAGGTACAGGGAATCCAGGGTGGATGATACCTTCAGGACCAAGGGTGTGAGGGACGATGCTGGGAGAGTGGAGTAGGTTGGAAAGGGGGAACTGATTACAAGGATCCACATGTGACCTCTTCCCTGGGAGAGGGACCGCAGAGAAGGGGGGAAGGGAGACTCCGGATAGGGCAAGATATGACAAAATAATGAGGTATAAATTACCAAGGGCATATGAGGGAGGGGGGAATGGGGAGGGAGGGGGGAAAAAAAAGAGGACCTGATGCAAGGGGCTTAAGTGGAGAGCAAATGCCTTGAGAATGATTGGGGCAGGGAATGTATGGATGTGCTTTATACAATTGATGTATGTATATGTATGGATTGTGGTAAGAGTTGTTTGAGTCCCTAATAAAATGCAAAAGAAGAAAAGAGAAAAAAATGATTAGGGCAAAGACTGTACAGATGTGCTTTATACAATTGATGTATGTATATGTATGAACTGTGAAAAGAATTGTATCAGCCCCAATAAATTGTTAAAAAAAATAACATTAACATGTTGAGGGATGTTGTATCCGTGCACCAAGGGGAATCGACTGTGTCTCCTTCACTGTACTGGGTGGCCTCCCTGACGGAACACATTACAAACCTCTGCACACAGGTGGAACCCATCAATGTCTGAAGCAGCATGACTGGATCACTAGTTCACATAACAGGCAGGGGTAACAACCCCAGGCCAAAACCAGGACTTGAGTACACTCAGTCACTGCGGGAGGACAGGCTGGCTGCCACCCAGCAGCCATACCTTGCATTAAAAGTACTTTTTTTTTTCATCCAGTTTTCGCCTTAGGGAAAGTTGACCTGGACTCACCCAGATTGGCTAAGGGTAAGCCTATCCCCCTTATGGTGATTGGTTCGGGAAAGAGCATGTGATCCAATCTAATCAACTCCAGGGATGAGGAAAGGGCTACTTCTGGGAAGTGTTTTCTTGCCCCTAAAGCAGTCAGTCAGGAAAAGTCCGTTAGGAATATTTTTATCAGTAAGTAACAGAACCGCCACCGCCACCACTGCCCCCCGACCAACAGTGGTTTAAGAATGAAGATATTAAAATTGATTATAGTAGCGATTGAACACTTCTTGCTGTGACTTAGTGATGGAATTAGGTAGGGCGTCTGCATTATGTCCTAATAAAAGGACCTGAGGGAAACAGAATGCAGATAGTTGGAAAGATGTCAGAGACCAACTCAGGAGATTTTTGAGAACAAGGAGTCTGAGAAGCCCTATCCTTCACCCTAATGCAGAGCCATGAGCGTGGTGTCCGTTCCATATTCAGAGCTCCCTCGGTTTACTCCCTGTTGTGCATGTAGAAATGTGTACCCCTCCGTTTTCCCAGGGCTTGCCTTGGTGACGTTGAGTCCTGGCCTGCTCCTTGCTCGATCCACCAAAGTCCAGTTTTCCTCTTTTCACCTGTGGAAAAGAAGAAACAGGAATGAAGAGAGTTAAGGTTCCATAAGACCAGAGCCGAAGGTCTGCAGGGAGGTGGTGACTGGCAGTGTCTGGACAGCTCAAGTAATATTTGGATCAACGTCTCTTGAAGACGCTTAGCGTTTCTTTTGTTACCTCACGGAGACTGCAAGCCCAGCCACTTGACCCCGCTTAAGGCAGAAAGGAAGGGGCTCTGTGAGTGACCCCTTCTAACGGAAGATTTCCTAGAAGTCCCCAGTTCTGCTGATCAGGACCGTGTCACGTGGTCCTTCCTAGCTGCAAAGCAGGCTGGGAAAGTGAAGTGGTTTCTTTTTGGCTCTTTGGCCTGAAGAATTTTCTCCATGGAAACATAGGAGAAGGTGGTTAGGGACAGTTGCGCATGGAGAGGGAGCCTGTGTGGCGTTCTGCACAGCTCGGTGACTGGGATTGCTGCCACCACCCTCTTAGTTTTAGCCCGAGGATGACACAGCACTGCGAAGACCAGCACCAAAAGAAAGAACATGGAACAACCCGGGACAGCGGACAAAGTCCGCGAAGACACATGTTGCAGACCAGGGGAAAGCACGACGCATTAAACACAGAAAAAGATAGCTTCAGATCCCTCTGTCAGGTGCAGCCTGGAGACACTCTGGAAACGTCCATCACCGCGCCCCCCAAGGAGAACGCCAAGTCCAGTCCAAGCTCGCACTGGGAAACCGTCACCGGTGAACTGTCCTCTGGTGGTGAATTTGAGAAGCATGTAGCCACCGGAGGAGCTGGGGTCCATCCCCTGGTGCTCCACCCTCCCAGAGGACCTGTGGAATTCGACGTGTGGGACACGGCCGGCAGGTCACGAGAAATGGGAGGGCCGAGTGATGGCTGGTGTATCCAAGCCCAGAGTGCCATGATAATGTCGAGCGTAACTGGCATGGGGATCCGGTTCAAGTGTGTGAAACCATCCCATGGTACCGTGCGGCAACAAATTGGGCATTAAGGACAGGAAAGTCAAGGTAAAATCCATCGTCTCCCACCGAAAGAAGACCCTTCAGTCTGATGGAATTTCTGCCAAACTTCAAAAAGCCCTCCCTTCCACTTGCTACAGAACTAACTGGAGATCCTAACTTGGAGTTTGTTCCCATGCCTGCTCCTGCCCCCCTCCCCCCTCCCACCCCCCAGGGCTGTTATGGACCCAGCTTTGGAGTCCAAGGCGAGCATGATGTAGAGGATGTGCAGCATCACAAGTCCAGTCTTAAAGGTATCTGTCCTGGGATGTCAGTGGGTGGTGTGTTCGCCACTCTTATCACGCTCAGCAGGAGGTGCATCTTCAGGCTGCTGAAGGAGATGCGTGGGCGTGGCTGTTAAAACCTTCCTTTGGTTGTGTTGTGTTTTGGACCCAAGTATCTAGCTGTTTGGGAACATAGCTGTTTTCTTTCTTGAAACGTAAATACAAGGCTGTGGGAGTCACATCGCAATCGTCAATGGTGACACTTCGTTCGTGGACCTTCGTTCCCATTCCTTTTCATGCAGAAGCAGAATAAAGTTGTATTTCAAATATCTAAAAACCCAAAACAAAGAAAAGAGAGGCAACTTCATCAAAAGATACTCCAGCCATAAGGAAAATTAAAATTGAAATCACACGGTGATACCACTTTGCACCTATCAGATTGGCAAGAACCCAGTGTTTCTAAACACTCTCTGTCGGTAAGGCGGTGGAGAAATAAACACTCTCTTTTATGAAGAGCAAAATGGCTCAACCCTCTGGGGAGGGCCGAGACTGAAAGCACAAACAAATGAACTGGCATCTCTGTGTCCCCATTAAGAGGTCATATTTACTGGGCAAATGGACAAAAGTCTGACCCTCCCTTGAGTTTCATATGAAATCACACAAAAGCATCCTCGCTGATGAAACCATTTGGCAATACTAAAAGGTAGCAGGAGCCCCAATGGTGTAGTGGTTATGCACTGGAGTGCTAACTGCAAGGTCAGTATTTCAAAACCACCAGCCACTCCATGGGAGAAAGATAGGACTTTCTACTCCCATAATGAGTCACAGTCTCAGAAACTCACAGGGACAGTTCTACCCTGTCCTATAGGGACATTATGAATTGACATCAACTCAGTGGCAGTAGTTTGAGTTTAACAGTTAACACACTTAGTAGCTGAAAGAAAATCTGGAGCTTCAAGTGCATGCAAAGCATGTTGAAAGAAAGGTCTAGTGATCTACTTCTGGAAAACCAACCATTGGAAATCTATGTCCGCCGGTTCTGCTCTGAGACACATCTGGGGTTGCCAGGAGTCAAAGGCGACTTCATGGTAATGGGCAAAAAATATCCAGATGATGCCCCTGCCTGCCCCTCGCCCCCTCGCCCAGGAGCAAAATTGTTCTGTCCAGAAGCCAAACTGCCCAGTCGAAGTGGGTCATCCAGCAACCAGCCAAGTCCAGACAGGCACAGGTCAAAGGCTGATATCATCTCCGACAGCAGAATCCCTCCCGGAGAATGGGCCTCGAGCCGTCACTAATGCAGTGAGTGGGCAGAGGCCTTGGTTTGTATTCAATTCTGCCGTCATAGGATGGGGGTGGGGTGCGCCTTGAGTATTTAAAAACTCTCGTGGAGTCCAAATGGGGAAATGATTCTCAGGACTTGGCACTTGGGTGGCAAGATGGTTGCTCGGGCTTTCTGGAATGCATTTCTCTTCTATTTGTTCCATCTGATGGTCTTTCATGGAGTTACTGATTTACTGATCCCCTTTCTTGTTCTTGAGTGCTTCCAAATTGGGTGGCAATTGCCTATCCCATTGTTAATTATTAAGTTGGCATTCTGCTGGTCTTTAGCCGACTAGTAGTGCATGCTAAACAAGCTCGGTGGTATCCCCCAAACCCTGCACCCAACATTCTTTGCCCATGACCTTCCTGGTCTGCAATATGGTGAAAAGCAGTTGGCTCCTGTTCTCAAGCTCCGCTGCTTCATGCACTGTTTTCATAGCCATCCACTGAACCCAAGGAGCCCGGCAAGCATCCATGCCAGCTACAGTCAGAGTGGGCAGCGGCCACGTGCAGTGTGCCATAGTGGGGGCATAGTGTCCATTGTGGGGGTTGTGCCAACCTTGTCCAGGTGAGAATGAGCACACCAGGCTTCTGGGCATGGGAGCCTGTGTGGCTCTGGGCATCCAAAGGACTTGGCTAGGTCACTTCTAAGCTGGAAGCAAGATAAGCACACAACCACCAGGACCTCCTGAGGGGCAGGGCCACTATGATACCCACAGCCTGCCTTAGTGCTCCCAGGGGGGCCCTTGGAGTTCAGGGCAAGGGTCCCAGGTCGTGGTTCATGTCTGAGCCTGTGTGACAGCCAAATGATGGTAGCAGGAGGCTGAGGAGGCGTGTGGGGTCTTTGGCAAGGGCAGCAGAGTAAGAGAGGTTGCCAGGTGGGCACGGTGCCGTGGGGCATAAGTGGGTCTAAATGGGTGCATCTCCAAAGATATGCAGATACTGGCCTCCTCCTTGACATTGCTCCAGCCCCCAGGAGGCCTCTGTCTGGGGACCTGGCATTCTTCCAGAACCTCTCCAAGCCACATTTCCAGGAAGTTTCCCGCCATGGGCATCCCTCCCACTCACATGTTTGTTAGTTGGCGCTCTGTTGTTTCGTCATTGTTTAAACGTTGTGTCATATGTGTATGTTGTGTCTACGGTGGCCAGAAGCCCTGGGTGTTCAGGACCTGTCTTCTCTTGTTTCGAACCCCCACCCTCCTCCTGCCTCACCACCACCACCAGCCACAGCTGGCACCAAGCACCTGGCATGACCTAACAACCCAGGCAAAGCGAGCTGGTACTCAGTTTGCGCCCCAGGCCCTGTAAAGAAGTCCCAGTGAGGTGAAAAGCCAAGTTTGCAGAGGTGAGGGATGCAGAGAGAGGAGGGCGTTAGCTTGTCCGTCCATTGAACCCTGACGATGTCAATCCTCCAAGGTTGGCAGTTCGAAGTTACCTAGCAACCCCCTGGAGGAAAGGCCTGCTGGTAAGCGGTCGTAAAGATGACAGCCAACAAGACTGAAGAAAAGACATTCTAAAAATGCTTGTGGTGAGGATTGTACAAGTCTTCTTGATGTGATCGAACTATTAAATTGTATGATATATGCCAATAAAACTGTGGGGTCGGGGAGAGGATGACAACCAAGGAGCCCCAGATTCAAAGGCACTGAGCTGTGTGGTGACATCGAGTCCGTCCCCGCCCACAGCGACCCGATGCACAGCAAAGCCAGTCACGGCCCAGCCCGCGCCCTCCTCACAACTGTCCCTAGGTTTGCGTCCAGCCACTGTGTCCATCCGTCTTGTCCAGCACCTGCCTCTTTCTCACTGCGTCTCCACTCTGCCGGCTGCCGCCCTTCTCCAGGGCTGCTCTCTCCTGACAGCATGTCCAAAGGATGTGCGACCAACGAAGTCTCACCAGTCTTGCCGTTACGGAGCATTCTGGCTGTACTTCCTCCAAAACAGCGCCATTTGTGCTCTGGGCGATCCATGCAACTTTCCGTATGCTTCACCAGACCGCAGTTCAAAAGTAGCCATTTTTTCCTTCTTACTGATTCATTGTGCAGTTTTCACATGCATTTGAGGCGACGGGAAGCACCATGGTTTGGATCAGGCGCATCTTAGTCCTCCAAGTAACATCCTTGCTTGTCAAAACTTGAAAAAGGTCTTGTGCAGCAGATTTGCCCAATGAAATGTCTCCTTTGATCTCTTTCTTTCTGTTTCTTTTGTATTGAAAATGTTTATATTTAGCATTAGCCAGCTGGGTTCAGTTTAGATGATTCTGATTTTTTGGCAATATCTAAAGTGTCATAGTCAGGAGCCAGTTAAACACATGCCTTCTCAGCATCAGGCCTGATCAAGGTGTTGACCTTGGTTACGTCACTGTCATAGAGCTTCTTCACAGCCTGTCTGATCTGGTGCTCGTTGGCTCTGACATCCACAATGAACACAAGTGTGCTGTTATCTTCCATCTTCTTCATGGCAGACTGTGGTCAAGGAGAACTTGTGGATGGCACAGTGGTCCAGCTTATTTCTCTTGGGGGTGGCTCTTCTGAAGGTATTTGGACTGCCTTCTTAGTCTCAGGGTCTTGGGCCGCTGGAAGGTAGGTGACGTGCGGATCTTCTTTTTCGTGTGGCTGTGGACAGCTTTCACATGGCCTTCTTGACTTTTAAAGCCTTTGCTTTGGCTTCCGTTTTGAGAGGGGCAGGAGATTCCTTCTTGCCTTCAGTGCCATCTTTGTAAAAAAGGTTCCTTTGATTTCTCAACTGTTGCTTCCATGAACATTGATTGTGCATCCAAATAAGACAAATGCTTGACAACGTCAATCATTTCTCCATTCATCATGATGTTACCTATTGGTTCAGTTGTGAGGATTTTGGTCTTCTTCACATTGAGTTGTAATCCATCCTGAAGGCTGCAATTCTTCCTCTTCATCAGCAAGTGCTTCAAGTCCTCCTCCCTTTCAGCAAGCAAGGTGTGTCATCTGTATAAAGCAGATTGTTGATCAGCCTTCCTCCAATCCTGATGTCACAGTCTTCTTTCTAGAAGCCACCTTCTTTAATTATTTGCTCAGCATACAAATTGAATCTGTAGAGTGAGAGAATACAACCCCGACACACATCTTTCCTGATTTTAAACCTTGCGCCCTGTTCGCACAACTGCTTCATGATCCATGCAGTTTCTGCATGAGCACAGTGTAGTCCTGGGAGATCCCCATTCTTCTCAAGGTGATCCACGGTTTATTATGGTCCACACAGTCAAATGCCTTTGTATAGTCAATGAACTACAAGCAGACATCTTTCTGGTATTCTCTGCTTTGAGCCAAGAACCATCTGACATCGGCAATGAACCATCTGACATCCTCTTCTGAATCTCTGGCAGCTCCCTGTCAATGGACCACTGCAGATAACTGTTGGATGATCTTCAGCAAAATCTTACTTGCCTATGATATTAATGATATGTTTCTATAAATTTTGTACATTCTCTTGGATCACCTTTCTCTGGAATGGGTACAAATATGAATCTCTTCCAACCAGTTGGCCAAGTAACTGTCTTCTAAATTTCTTGGCATAGATTAGTGAGTGTTTCCAGTGTTTCGTTAGCTTGTGGAAACATTTCAATTGCTATTCCATCAATTCTTAGAGCCTTGTTTTTGGCTAATGCTTTCAGTGCAGCTGGGACTGCTTCCTTCAGTACCATTGGTTCTCGCTCAGATGGGGCATATCGGGGTGATTGAATGCCAGCTAGTTCTCTTTGGTGTGGTGGTGGCTCTGTGCGGTCTTTCCATCTTCTTTGGATGCTTCCTGCACCGTTCACAATTTTTGGATAGAAGCTTGAGTTTCTTCTTGAGTCCTTTCAGTTTAAGACATGCTGGATGTGTTCTTTCTTTTGCTTTTTTAACTCTCGGTCTTTGCATAAGGTAATTTAGCCCATATGTCCAATACCAGTCTATAACGTCCTCTTCAGTCTCATGAAACACATGCAATGATGTCAAATGCAGGATGATCCCAAGCCAGTGGGTGGAAAGTCTTGTGGATCTAGTGGCAGTGGAAGCATCTCCACGTGGCTCCAGGGAATGGGCTCTATCAGCGTAGTGCCACGTGTCTTGTAAGTAGATTATCGCTCAGGGAGTGAGCCTTGTCAGGAGAGAGTCTCCAAGGGAGTGAGGTGAGGAAAGTCTCCCACCTCCAACGAAGAAATACAGGAGTTCTCAGGTTCCTCAGGAGAGGCCTCATTGGCTATCTCTTGATTGACAGCCTAGACTCCACCCCTACACTCTTAATGCTCAAATTGACACCAGATAATGTAACTACCACAATATCCATTTCTTTTTTAAAAAAACGTTTTATTAGGGGCTACAATATCCATTTCTATTACATTTTAAATAAGACAAAGACAAATCATCCGAAGGAGGGAGACCATCATTAGGAGGTCATCAGGGTATCCAAGGATTCACAGTGATGTGGCTACTTAAATAGGCCATGAGCACAAAGGCCACTGTCACAAAATCATGATTTGCAGCAGATCCGTTTATTACAGTTGCAGGTGGGAGAAAGGACCATGAATTGAGAAAGGGCCCGTGATTGGGATGACTACCTTACTGCAGGTAAGAAAACCTTACAAGATTGTCTGACCACCTTGATCTTGATCAGGGCAAGACTCATGACCATATGAGCTTAGCTTTCATCAAAGGTACATCCAGGCAAGTCCCTGAGGGAGAGGCCACTCCTCCCCGAGCTGACTAGCAGAGTGGTAGCAAACACAGGGGACAAATGTGATCACAGTGCTGGTCAGTGGCCAGAAGGAACTCAACGGAGGCTCGATCTTATGTGGAGACTCAGAATGCATTGAGGCTCCCACTGCAAGCCCTAGCCTTTCCCAAACCTAGCGCTCAGAATTACATGCTAACAGAGAGCTCAGTTCTGCTCAGTAACACCCGACCAGCCATGGGTCCAGCTCCATTCCCAGAGATGAGTGTGGTTGGGTTCTCCTCTCTGTTTGCCCCGACAGGGCTGTGAGCATTACAGCTGCATGGGAAGCATGTTCCTTAAGCTCAGGGAGCATGTTTAACTACACGGGCTCTCCAGAGAGCCGCTAACTAACTAGCACCACGGTCCTCTCAGTTCTCCACCCCCTCCTGACCTAGCAGACAAATGGGAAGGGAAATTGGAGTCAGAAAGGTGCTGCTTTGACTTCAGAAAGTCTACAAAGACTTTTCCAGAAGAAATCCATGAGATTCCTTGAGGTATCAAGCCCACCTTGTATCATTTGAATTTGTGTTCTCGGCACCTCAGAAATGTGCTTGCTGAAGAAGAAGAAGAAGAAGAAGAAGAAGAAGAAGAAGAAGAAGAAGAAGAAGAAGAAGAAGAAGAAGAAGAAGAAGAAGAAGAAGAAGAAGAAGAAGAAGAAGAAGAAAAGGAGAGGAGGGGGAGGGGAGGGGGAGGGAAAGGGGGATGAAATTCTGGGTCTCTGGGATGGTCAAAGGAGCCCCAGTAATGTAGTGGGTTTTGCGTTGGGCTGCTAACCACAGGGTCAGCAGTTCAAAGCCACCAGCCGCCCCTCAGGAGAAAGATGAGGCTTTCTACTCCTGTGAAGAGATACATTGTCAGAAATTCACAGGGGCAGTTCTAGCCTGCCCATACAGAATTACTGAGTCAGGCAGAAGAGCCTGGGTGGCAGTCAACAAGAGGGAGGACGGTCAAGGTGCTATGCGGCTTCTGGCCACTAGAGGGAGTGCTCTCCTTGGTCCAGGCTTGGATGATTCCGGCTGTGCCCAGCCTCCAGGCAGTGCAGACGTCAACCTCTGTTCTGAAGCTCAAATCCAGGGATTATGGAAGACTCCAACCTAAACAACCCACTGGCGTCCAGTTATTCCAGCTCACCGCGAGGACACGAGGCCGAGGACCTGCCCATGGGGCTTCCAAGACTGTAAAAGCGACTGATGGGTTCAAACCAACAACCTCGGGGTTGGTGTGTTAGCCCCTGCACCACCCCAGAGCCTGGCTGTTCCGGCCGCTCCCTGGAGGGTGTGCATCCCGGGGTCAGAAGGCCGTGAGCGGTCAGACTGGGGAGGAGGTCATGTTGAAATTACAGACTGGGACCAGAGTGCTGCGCTGGCAGCTTCGCCAGGAGCCAGGAGGGCGGGTGGCGTCTGGGGCATGACCTCCAGTGGCTGTGGTACTGGTTAGGGTGCTGGGCGGAGCCTGGTTGGCCAGGCTGGCAGAGAGAGTGTAGGCGTGGCAACCACAACTGAGATGGGGCCACCGGACCTGTGGGATCCGTTCTGCCCAGCCAGCTGGTTCCGGCCCTGCCAGGAGGACTGTGTGGCAGGGCTCAGACACAGCCCATTCTTTTCAGCCAGGGCCACTGTGGCCAGACTCCCATCACCCTCCACTCCTCCTCTCCACTGTCCAAGTAGCTCCTCTGCAGGCCCGCCGAATGGCAGGCTCATGCCCTTTCTCCGCCTGTCCTCTAGTCATACATGCAGTGAGCATTGTCCACTGGAGCCAGAGGACAGCCAGTTGGTTCCTTAGAAGCAAGAACGGTAAGGCTCCGTCTTGCTGAGGGCACACCACTTCATCTGGAGGAGGACAGCACGCTTGCGGGGTGCTATCAAGTTGACTTGAACTCATAGCCACCCCAGGTGATCCAGCAGCCCTGCCCACAGAGGGTTGACGAGGCTGGACTCTCTGGGGGAGATCAGCAGGTCTTTCATGGCTGCAACCCCGGGCTCGAACGTGGCTGTGGCCGTGGTGGTGCGGATGACGCAAGACTGGACAATGTTTCCCTCTGTTGTCAATAAGGTCACGAGGAGTCAGCGCCAACCCAAGGGCACCCTACCACCACGACAGCTCTCCGCGGAGCGCCAGTGATGAGCAATGCCCATGCCTTCGCGAACAGCTGTCTGGTGCCTCCGTGTTCAATTCTTGCTTTTCCCTGGGCGGCAAGCTCTCCCCACCCCCGGCCAGGTTTCAGCTGTCCTTTCATGACTCCCGCAAGCCTCATTCGATCTAAGAAGTCCCAGCCGATTACTCCCTGAGGAAGGAGACCGAGCCTTCCTCATCTCCTTCTGAGATGCCTGACACTGTGCCCGGCACAGATGGGGGCTCCGTGGAGAGGTGCGAGCTGGCTCTGTATTCTGTCTTCACGGCCTAGCTGATTTAACACTTTCCCTTGGCAAAGCCTCAGGTCTGGCCTGTGACATCTCTCTACTGAGCTGCTATGTTTACAACGACTCAGCGCTCTGGGGGTTGGGTTGTAAGAAACAGAAAGGAATTTATTGGCTCCCTTAGCCACACCACAAGCAGGGCAGGAGGGGCTGAGCTTGCCTGAAGGACAACTGGCGCATGGGGGTTATAATGTTGTCCGGATCCTCTGCCACTCAGTCGGGCCTCCCTCTTTGATGTGTTCATCCCGGCTACTGCCAACAGGCCTCTGCTTCCCAGAAAACTGGCTTCCCAGAAAACTCTTCCCTGACTGTCAGCTGGACGACATTCGGAGCCTTCAAAAGCACCAATCCACGAAAAACAGGGAATCCCCCTCCAACTCCATTAAAAAAAATAATTTTATTGGGGGTTCGTACAACTCTTATCACAATCCATCCATCCATCCATTGTGTCAAGCACATTTGTACATTTGTTGCCAGCATCATTCTCAAAACATTTGGTTTCTACTTGAGCCCTGGGTATCAGGTCCTCATTTTCCCCCCTCCCTCCCCGCCTCTCCCCTCCCACACAAACCCTAGATAATTTATAAATGATTATTATTTTGTCATGTCTTACACTGTCTGATGTCTCCCTTCACCCACTTTTCTGTTGTCCATCCCCCTTTGAGGGGGTTATATGTAAATCATTGTGATCAGTTCTCCCTTTCTCCCTCCCCCCCGCCCCCTTCTCCTTACTCTCCACTATCTCTACTCTCATTAATGGTCCTGAAGGGTTTATCTGTCCTGGATTCCCTGTGATTCCAGCTCTTCTTATCTGTACCTCTGTACCGGTGTACTACCCCCTCTGGGCCAGCTAGACTTGTACGGTAGAATTGGGATCATGATAGTGGGGGGAGGGGGAAAGGATTAAAGAACTAGAGGAAAGTTGTATGTTTCATCGTTGCCATACCACACCCCGACTGGCTCATCTCCTCCCTGCGGCCCTTCTGTAAGGGGATGTCCAGTTGCCTACAGATGGACTTTGGGTCCCAAATCTGCACCCCCCCTCATTCACAATGATATGATTTTTTGTCTTTGATGCCTGATGCCTGATCCCATCGATACCTCCTGATCGCATAGTCTGGTGTGCTTCTTCCATGTGGGCTTTGTTGCTTCTGTGCTAGAGGGCCTTTAAGACCCCAGACGCTATCTCTTTTGATAGCCGGGCATCATCAGCTTTCTTCATCACATTTGCTTATGCACCTGCTTTGTCTTCAGCGATCATGTAGGGAAGGTGAGCATCATGGAATGCCAGTTTAATAGAACAAAGTGTTCTTGCATTGAGGGAGTACTTCAGTAGAGACCCAATGTCCATCTGCTACCTTAATACTAAACCTATAAATATATGCACATAGATCTATTTCCCTATTGTCATATATAAATATATTTACATATGTACATGCCTGTATTTAGAACTCCATAAATGACCTTTGCCTCCTAGTTCTTTCCTGTATTTCCTTTCACTTTCCTCTTGTCCCACATCATGTTCAGTCTTCATTTCTATTTCAATAATTCCTCCATTACATTGCCCTTGATCATGCCCTACCAGGCCTCCTATACCCTCCTCACCATCGATTTTGGATCCCTTGTCCCTGGGTTTGTTAACACCCACTTCCTCCCCCCACCCTGACCCCCACCCAACTCCTCTTCTCCCATGTCCTCCCAGACCCTTCGGTCCTGTTGTTTCTTCCCCAGATTGTTTATCCTGCCCAACTCCAATTCAACAATCCTGGTCAAGCTCTGATGTTACTGCGGGCGGTGATGGTGGTACCTTTGAGACTCAGACTGCTGTGATCCAGCACGTTTCTGTGGCTGTTGCTCTGTTTATTCTCCCAACATAAAGGGTTTATATTTAACATAGCACTTCTCGTAATGGGTATGTTAATATAAATGTTGGTTTTGGAAAACAATAAATATCTTCTCCATTTCAATGTTGGATGTAAAAATTTTTCAACCTTAAATAATATCTATGTTTCAGGATTAGATACACATTGAATAGATTTTTCTAAACTTTTTTCCACCAAAGAAAGAAGAGTTTCCGTTTCGAAGGACTCTATTTGATAGGTAAGTATAACATTAACTAGGGACACAACAAAAACCCAGTGAAACAATGGGGGGAGAGTCCTGGGTGACTGGTGTCAGAAGCTGTAATTAGGACCAAACACTGCTGCTCCCCCGGGAGTCTGGGCAGGGGCTTCCTGCTTTATTTCCCACCCAACAGCAGGTGCAGTCATGTCACTTCTCTCACCTCCGTGCCAGTCAGCAAACACCAACCATAGCCTGCACTGCCCAGTACAGCTTGATGTGACAACACCTTCCCCCATTTAATAGACCTCAGTGTGTTCCCATTTAGAGAAAACATCTAAAACGCAAAACTTCCCTACTAACTATCTGCTTCTTTGGGAACATTCAAGCATCAAAGGTCAGTTTTAATGAACTTCAATAGCACAAAGGTTTGTCGGGGTCAAGTTTAATTCAGGAGGCCCTTCAGCGTCACATCTGCCCATTTATCTTCCGAGCATCCTCCCAAGACATGCTGAGAACCACTCCTAACAAGAGAGCAGTCGTATCTCCTGCTTCCACCGCTTCCCCCACGGCAGCACCCAAAGCAGTGAACTCAGGACCAACTCCACCTGGTGTTGGAATCTCGAGGCAGGGGGCTCCAAAGAAGCAGGTGTAAATTTAAGTAACTCCATCTGATTTTAACCACTCTGTTTCTGGAACTCCAGATGGAGCCTCTAAGAGGTTCCACATGACACCACCTTCCAGGAAGCAGCCAGTACAGCATTGTCAGCGGCTAGTTTTGTTGGGGTGGGGGGAAGGGTGGATCACCAGGCCTTTCTTCCTGTTCCTCTGGTCCTGAGAGTCTGCTGAAACCAGCTCAGCACCATGGCAATACATAAACCTCCACAGACGGCTGGTGGTGCCCGTGCTTGAGGTTCATTGGTGGGGAAGTGAACCTGGGACTGCTGCCTTGGAGGTAAGAATTCTACTACTGAAAAACAACCACCCCCCAAAATCTCTAATGGGCCTTGCTATTGGGGATCACATGCTCCACCCTGGACCAGGCCTGTGGCCAACACAGAATTGTACAATGGTCGGCAGCTCTTACCCGCATCGCAACGTTGGACGAGAGAAATAGAAATTGAGAAAAACAGACTGAGGTGGATCGTCCTAAAAAGCAAGGTACGTCCCTGTGAAACCGTTCACCACAGATTCGTATGGAAACCCATGCTTACTGTGCTTATTAATAATCTAAGGCTGGAAACATGAAGGGGCTTCAAAAAGTATGTGGGGAAATGCCATTATCTTTTAGTTCCATTTTTCCATGAACTTTCAAAAGTCCACACACAGGCATGGCCACCGGGAAAGAACTGTGCGTGAGCCCCCTGGCCTGAAGCATACCTACGAGGGTAGTGGCTTTGTCTTTTCTTCATGTTTCTTGGGGACAGGGACCACATGTGCACATAGGACAGCAAGAACTTAATAAGGGTTTACTAACTTATAGGAAAAGGGCGTTGGGGGATGGAAATCCCCAGCACCCTTCCCTAGACGTTAAGTAAGTGCATGAAGTCCAAGTGGGAGTACTGGTGGTACAGTGGGCTACACATTGGCTTGCTGCCCTCAGGGTCAATAGTTCGAAACTACCAGCTGCTCTGGGGAAGAAAGATGAGGCTTGCCATTCCCACAAAGAGTTACAGACTCAGAAGCTCACAGGGGCAGCTCTACCCTGTCCTATGGGGTTGCTGCGTCGGCACTGACTCGATGGCAGCGAGGTCTTCTTGGATGGGGTCTAAGGAGACTGGCTGGATAGTGGCACTCTGGGTTCAGTGTGGGCTTGCGAACTGCAAAGTCAGCAGTTTAACCGCACCAGCCACTCAGAGGCCGAAGGATTAGCCTGTGAGGTCCTTTAAAGATTTAGTCTCAGAAACCACTAAGTTACAGACAGCCACAGGTGCTTCCAAGACAGGACTCCCCCACCCCCACCTTTCAATTAGATACCTTGTTTCTAATTGGCTAAATCCACTGTCACTTAGTCCAATCTGACTGCCACAGGTTTAGTGGATCAGAAGCGAAGTATCTAGTTGAAAATGTGCGGGGAGGGGGTCCTGTATTCATAGCACCTTGTGGCTATGGCTCAGGGTCACATGAGCATGAGTTTTCCCTGGGCCACCACAGAGCCAGGTGCTGGAGCTTCAGAGCCAATCCTGCAACCTATTTCCTCCTACAGTGCTATGGTTTATTGTGCCAGCCTGGCCGATAAACACAAGTAGAATTAACTGAAGGGCAGAGGGATAAATGGCTTGGTGAGCCTCACCTTGGTTGTTCTGTGCCTCAGTTTAAAGGGGTACACTACCTGTGGGATGCCTAGCCTGTGGACTGTGTCACTGTAAGTTGAGGTCCCTTTAAGCCCACATGATTGGAATGTTCATCTCTGGAGCTGGGGACTGACAGTTGATGACAGTTGGGGACCTGCCTTGCTGTTTGCTGCCTGGGTATATATAGCCCAGCTCTCTCTACAGAAGGGGACTGGCACCTGGCAGCTCTCAAAACTTGAAGGACTGCTAGTGTCTCACTGCTTTATAATTTAACTGTTAATTTCTTGTATTATCTATCTGTATATAATTTAACATTTCATTTCTTGAATGTTATGTCTATCTTTGTAAATATATTTATATATAATCACTAGCAATCTGGTTTGTCTCTCTAGAGGACCTGTCCAACACATACAGGGATGTGTCCTGTAGTCCCGTCGTGGCCCTCCCATCGTGGCCCTTTCCGCGCTGTGTCCCGCCTGCAGCAGTGATGAGCTGACCTGCCACCAGCCATGGCGTGGTGACCAGCTCCTCTTCTCTGGGGTGTGTAGTGAACGCCCGGGCTGGGAGTAGGCAGGCTCCATCAGCCGGTCAGCTGTGCGTGCACTGACGGTTTCCCTCATCCAAGACGATGGTACTTGTTTCATCTTTAGCCTGTTTAAGGCTCAATAAAAATACAACATATTTGAATCTAGGGTTTTTTTTCTCCTTAGCACACGTTTTTTGGCTGTCCATCAGTGTGGGGGGAGGCCAGACACTCACTGACATCCTCACTGAGGGCAGTTAATCACCAGACTACAGGGTAGGCCTCGCGCCCCGCAGCTGGGGACAATAAACTATTTCTCCCTGAGGCCTGCGACCAAGACCAAGCATTCATACCCTACTAATAATGATCTCTATCAGTTGTTAGAGACCAAACTGGCTCTGTGACATCCAAAGTTAAGTTATCCGCCCATCTTGTCACATGTATGCCCCAATCCCTCCTCTCCCTATTGCATGTATGTCCCTAGACCACCCCCTCTCATTATTGTATTACCTATAGCACAATCCCTCCCTGTGATGTATGTCCTCGCCTGTAATTAGGGGGCTTGCATGTCCCCAGAGAAGATAAAAGCCTAGGCTAGCATTAAAGATCTCTCTCCCTCAACGTGGACCACCAAGCGGGGCTGAGGTGAGCATGCTACCATGAATCGTGTCTGACTCCATTTATTTCAATACTTCTATCTCTCATGCTCTCTATAACTTTACTATGATCTTTACTTATTATCGCTGTACAATTGTGCCTACCGGACCCGTGGTGATGTGTTAGGGGCTGGCTTCCCCCGACACATCAGGTTACAGCTGGGGGTCAGAGCGGCTGGTTGAGGATTTCTCTTATCTGAGAGTGTGGCACTAGGTAGCCTGGAGAACTGGGCAGCCCTTTCCTGACTTGAGCCCCCTCTTCTTGTTTACCTTCCTGCGAAAACCTTCGGAGCCCCAGAGTACGGCTTTTTGCCTCAAATGGAGACGGCTCTAGGATGGGCTTTTGCAGCTGTGCTTGTTTCTTTGGGTCGAAAGCAGAGGGGGCAGTTCTCGGCGTGTGGCCACTTCAAAGGTGCGGGGGCCTCCTCTCAGAAGAGCCCTAGGCTTTGCACGGCTCTATTAGGTAACATCATTTATTTACATGAGGAGGAAACTGAGGCTCGAGCCCAGAACATGTCCAAGGTCACAGAGCCGTGGGAAGTGAGGAGGCGGCCACGTGGGTGGACCGTGAGCCTTTGTGCCAGAGGCTTTGCATACATCAAATGCTCCCAGGGACACAGCAGCTTGCTGGGGTCAGAGTCAGATGACCGGCGTGGTGACTAGGAAATGCCCTGCCCAAGGTCGCAGAGCCAGGCAGGATTCAGGTGGCTGGTCCCAAAGGCCAGCCCACACTTCTTTCCATCACATGAGTGCCCTGAGTGGAAAAATCACTAAAACATGCGGAATTTGAAGATCAGGGTTATTGAGCGCAGTCCCGGGTGCTGCAGGAGGGCATTTTGAGGCCAGAACAAGGAGACGGCTGGAAGAAGCCTGTGCTCAGAGAGAGAAAACCCAAACCGAACTCTGCCACCGAGTCAGTGCTGATGCAAGACTAGCAGTTTGCAGAGGGAGAATGGCCAGCCTGGCTCCTGAGGAGAGACAAGAGGCCTCAAATTCAAATATATTTCATAGAAACTCACTCATTAACTCTTCAGCGGGGCAGAGAGCAATCCTTCCGAGCAGGGACACCGGCAGCACCGGACTGTGACAGTGCTGGACATGAAGATCCCAGGAAGCTCCCCACATCAGGATTGGAGGCAATTCATCAGTCGAAGGCGAAACTAGAGAAGCAGGAAAGGGCCGGGGTGGGGAGATACACCGCATCACAGATTAGAAATGTGTACGGGATCGATTCAGGGCTCAAGTCCAAGACAGTCTCTAAGCCAATTCAAGCCTAGAACCCCAACAAGGGCACACCCAGGAATGGGTCCGAGGGTGAGCCTCCCCTCCCTGGACTGGCTGGGGGAGTCGTAGGAGTTATCCACTCTCCAACACTCTGCTGAGGGCAACGCTGCTCACCATGCTGGTCACAGTCAGAGAGAACTCCATGGAGGCTCAGTCTCTGTGAATGGATTTAGTCCTCCCACTATGAACCATCTTCCTCCCATCCGGATCCATATTCTTCTTCATAGAAGCCAGGTTCTCTGATGGTTTGCTCAGCCTAGACATTGAACCTGTATGGTGAGAGGAGACAACCAGACGCACATCCGTCCTGACTTTAAACCACGCTGTATCCCTTTGCTCTGCTTGCACAGTTGCCTCTTGCTCCACGTACAGGTTCTCCAGGAGCACCAGAAAGTGTTCTGGAATTCCCCTTCTTCTCAGGGTTATTCATGGTTTATTGAGGTCCACCACGTTGAATGTGTTTGCACAATCAAAAAAAAAAAAAAAACTCAAGTAAACATCTTTCTGGTTTTCTCTGCTTTGAGCCAAGATCCATCTGACACCAGCGATGAGACCCCTTTTTGACATCTTCGGACTCCAGCCTGACCTCCGGCGGCTCCCTGTCGGTGTACATTGATTCCGGGAAAAGTTTACTTGCGTGAGATAGCATGGTACCATTCTGTAGTCGAGCATTCTGTTGGGCCACCTTTCTCTGGAGGGGCTCAGATACGGTCTCTTCCAGTCAGTTAGCCAACAGCGGCCTTCCAAGTTTGCTGGCATCGATGAGGGTCATTAACAACCTGCGACGTGCAGGGGACACACACCTCGCTGGCTGAAAGGGAGGAGGAACTGAAGCCCTTGCTGATGAAGGTCCAGGACTACAGCCTTCAGTACGGATTACAACTCAATGTACAGACGACGCAAATCCCCACAGCTGAACCAAGAGGTAACTTCATGATCAATGAAGCAGAGGTTGAAGTCGTGAAGGATTTTGTCTTGCTTGGATCCACGACCAACGCTCATGGAAACAGCAGTCAAGGAACCAAAGGAGATGCTGCATTGGGTAAATCTGCTCCACAAGACCTCGATTGAGCATTAAAAAGCAAAGACATTACTTTGAGGACTAAGGTACGCCTCATGTCATGGTATTTTCAATTGCCTCGTGTGCATGTGAAGGTTGGCCGTTGACTAAGAAAGACCAGCGGAGGATCCATGCATTTGCATTGTGGTCCTGGTGAAGAATATTGAAAGTCCCATGAATTTCTAAAAGGACAAACAAATCTTTCTTGGAAGAAGTACAGTAAGAGTGCTGTACCGAGGCAAGGGTGACAAGACTTGGGACAGACTTTGGACGTGTTACAGGAGAAGGACTTCGTGTTCCGTAAAGTGGAGGGCCAGTGAAAAGGAGGAAGGCCCCCACGATGGATTGACACAGTGGCTGCAGCAGTGGGCTCAGGCCCAACGATGAGCTCAGGACAATTGCGAGGATGGGGCGCAGGACCGGGCGGTGTATTGCTCTGTCTGCGTCAGGTTGCTATGAGTCGGAGCCGACACAATGGTCTCCAACAGCAGTGACAACCGCTATAAACCACAGCCTCCCACCAACCCAGTGCTCGGAATCAACTCCAACACAAGGCTGTAACGCGAAGACCCCGCCCCCAAACCCACTGCTGGTTCAGGTCCACAGGGACCCTCCAGCACAGGGTAGAACTGCTCTGTGGGGTTTCCAACATCTTTAGGGGAGTAGATCCCCCTATTTTTCTCCCGAGAAGCAATTGGCGAGTCCCAACGGTCATTTTTTTCGGTTAGCAGCCGAGCGTTGTAAGCACGGCGCCCCACAAACCGAGGACAGGAAGGAGAACTGAAGATCAAGCACTGGCCAATGGCAGTGTGGTCGCTGGAGTCCTATCTTTCTGACCGCAGTTAACTGCAGCGCTGGTTGCTAAGAATCTGGCCCACCACCCACCTGCAGTCTGACGCCTCTTGAGAATGCAACAAGAGGCAATGGCTTGACAACCCTTTGTCCCCAGACGGAATGGCTTTGCTGTGGAGCAGCCTCTGGGAGGCAGGTTTTGCATGATGAACATTGGGTTTGGTGACTTAAGGAGCCCGGGTGGCATGGTGGTCACCCATCAGGCTGCAGTTGGAAGGTACAGCCTCTCTGAGGGAGAAAGACAGGGCTGGTGGGGCTCGCTGCGGCAGCGGCACATGTGCTGGGACAGGGCTTTCCACTCCTGTAAAGACTTACAGTCTCGGAAACCCACAGGGCCAGTTCTACCCTGTCCTGTAGGGTGACTGTGCGTCTGAATGGACTCAAAGGCCGTGAATTTTTGAGTTTGTGGATAAGAAAGAGAATCCTTAAAATCAAAGTAAGATATCTGCTGTTAATTTTCCTACTCCACCCCTGACCTAAAAGTTGATGCTTTGTTACCTATCTGGTAGCACCGTGGAAGCAAGGCCTGGTGATCTGCTTTTCTAAGAATCACAGAAAAATCCTGTGGATTAGCTTTGGTTTTGTAACACAGGGGGTTGCCATAACAACAGGGTTTTCTCCTTCTTCTTCAATGGGGGGTGCTCTACCATGTTACCTAGGGCAGGTTACTTTCTCTCTCTGTGCCTCAGTTTCCTAATCTGTGCACTGGGAGTGGTAATCCTGTGGCTTGTGGGTTTGTTGTGAGTTAAATGAAGTGCCACCGGCCCCACGTAGAAAGAGGACTAAGTGGACACGATTGTTTTTGCTACGCTACAAGAGAGCTCCCTCACGGTCACGAGTTGGGCCACTCCCTGTGGCAGGAGAACCAGATCCCGTGGGAGCCCCTTGTTGGCCCAGGTGCTCGTGAGGCCCAGCTGCAGGTGCCTGGGAAAGTTTGCACCGAGAATAAAGGGAACAAAGGCTCCAGGTGCCCAGTTGAGGCTTTGTCTGGCTGAAGGCCCGTTTCCTGCTCGATCAGGTTGCTCTTGGCTGGCTGGGCTCGTGGAGCGGAGCCCTCCTCCCGCTCCTGCCAGCTGAGGGCTGTGGACTGGGTCTCACAGCACCGCTCAAGGCCCAGCTGGGCTGCACATGACCTTCCTGGAGCCCAGTCCTGGGGTCTGCTTGAAGCAGGAAGCCTTGGCTGCTGGGAGAGAACTTTGGGGGCCCTCCTTCCAATCTCCCACACATCCCTGGGGGAGAGGCTGGCGCTCAGGGTCCTGGATCGAAGAACTGTGCTGGAATACCAACCCACGTACAGAGTGCAGATAACACTGGGCCAGCAGCCTCGCTCTGAGCCCCCACTTTCCTAGCTGGTAGTTTCAGGAAGTTGGGCTGGTTCATGAAGAAAACTCTTACAAGCTCTAGACAGCCGTTTAGTCCCCAGCCACAGGAAGTGAGACTTCAAACCGCACAAACTAGATCGTGTCTCCCTCCTCTCTGCCCACCCTGTCCTCCACAGCCGCCAGCTGCCCTGCCTGCTCTAAGTTCCTCAAACGGGCAGGGCTCTGCGCTTTCCGTCTCTGCGCCACTGAGCACTCCCTCTCCTTCCCGTCTTCGTGTTCAGGTGGTATCTTCCCCAAACTAGCCCCACTTCACCCCCTGCCAACGGGTTTCCTGTCACTCAGAACCCCGACTCTCTCTTAGATGATCTAGTTGTGTTCGCCTCCCCGTTCACTGTCTGCCAGCAGCTCAGTTCTGTAAGTCAGGGACCTCGCCTGCTATATTCCCACTGTCCCCCAGCTCCCCGAAGGGCGCCTGTCAGGGCAGGCCTCCCGTCTCCTCCTCTACAAAGGCCCACCTTTTAACCAGGGGTTCACCCACCTGTGTGCTATCCCATCATGCCTCTCGGCGCTGGGGCAGGGCCTGCAGAGAAGCGGCTTTGTGGGTGTGAAACTCTTTAGATTTCCAAAACACTTTCACATGTGGCTTGTCATGTGTGCTCACAATGACCCTGTGTGACAGGTCAGGCAGGATCGTAAGCTCCATTTTATAGAAGAGAAAATTGAGGTACCGAGGCTGAAAGAGCTTGTCTAACAAGCAGCTATCTAAGGCATGTGCGCCGCGTGCACACACGGTCTCTATTTGTCTGGAGCAACAGAAGGAGGAGTCAGGAATGAGAGGAGGAAAGGGCATGTGTGGCTAATTGCCTCACAATAACTGCCTCCTTTGCCATGAGACTGGAGCTGGATAGTGCCTGGGTGTCATCACTGCACAATGTGAACAAAGATTCCATAGAAGAATCCCAATCAAAAGGGGGGACATGCAGAACAGAATTTCAAATTCTCACAAGCTCTAAACTTCCTGAAGCCACGGAGGCTGCGTGAACCCCTGGAGCTATCGCACTGAGATCATCTTTAACTCTGACACCAGAAGTTCCCCCTGAAGTCTTCTTAACACCCAGTGATTGTTTAGCTCAACTGGAAAGGAATGTCTGCCCTGAGTCTTGTGGTCTTTCCATAATTATCTCTGTGGGGTCACTGCCCCTCGGCAGCTCCTTGTTCTGGGGCGGCTTGCCTATTCCTATGATGGTGGGCGGGCTTTAGCAGCGCTTCCCCGCTGAGAGCTCACTCACTCCCTGCTGACTCCTAGCGACCCCATAGAACAGAGGAGCGCTGCCCTCTGTAAGCGACTGTAAGGGCAGCCGGTGGTTTCCATCGCTGACCTTGTGGTGAGCAGCCTAACATGTAACCACTACACCACCTGGGCTCTTCTCGGTCCGGGACAGACAAGGCAAAAAGCCTTGGTGCCCCCTATTAAAAAAATTAACCTGTGGAAATCTCATCGCTATATCTGACGTAGTGCCAGGAGATGAACCGCTCAAGCTGGAAGGTACTCCAAATACGACTGAGGAAGAGCTGCCTCCTCATAGCAGTCCTTGTTGTAGGTCCTGTTGAGTTGGCCCCAACGTACACCAGCCCCAAGCACAACAAAGGGAACCTCTGCCCTGACCCGCCCCATCCTCCCATTAGCTGTTGCTCTTGAGCCCATTGTTGCAGCCCCTGGATCAGTCCAACTCATGAAGGGTCTTCCACTTTTTCATTGACCCCCGACTTTACCAAGCATGTTGACCTGTTCCAAGATTTAGTCTCGGTCTGGTAACATGTCCAAAATACGTGAGAGCAAGTCTTGCCTTCCCGGTGCACATTCCAGGACTTCTCCCAAGGGGATGCGGCTCGTGCTCCTGGTAGTCTGCAGTAGTCAATGTTCGTTACCAATGCCATCCTTCAAAGGCGTCACTTTTTGGGTATACCTTAGTTATTATTCATGTCTTATATGCATACGAGGCAATTAAAAATGTGATGGCTTGATCGGTCAGTACACCTTCATAGCACTTAAAAGGAGCTTTTGCAGCAAGTTTGCCAAATGTCCTACTTCATTTGATTTCTTCACTGCTGCTCACTCGGGCTTTGAGGGCGGCTCCAGCGGAGCCATGCCCCTCTGCGACTTGTCGCCTTCCCTGCAAACGTGCACAGGATAGGAAGGCTGCACTCATCTCCACCACTCATCGGGACTCGTGTTGTACTGTGGTGGTGAGCTGTCAGTTGAGAGATTCTACAGATGCAGGCAATCCTGTAATAATTCACTCATCTATGAGAAGACATTTGGAGAGGGAAAGAAAAAGAAATTTGGAATGCAGCTACCCGGCCAAATGCCTGGAAAAGATGCATATCTGTGCCTAGTCCAAAGACAGGTGAGCCCACCGAATGTGGAAAGGATCCAACGATGTCACCGATATCACACACAACTAAAATTTTGATGAAGACAATTAAAAACAGTGGCAGCAATACATCAACAGGAAACTGTCAGAAATTCAAAACCGGTTCGGTAGAGAACTTGGAACAAGCAATGTCAGTGCTGACGCCAGATGGATGCTGGCTGGAATCACAGAATACCAGGATGATGTGTACCTGTGTTTCGTAGACTATGTAGAGACGCTCAGCTGTGTAGATCATAGCAAATTATAGACGGGATGGTGAAGCATGAGAATCCCAGAACGCTGAACTGTGCTCTCGTGGAACCTGTACTTAGACCCAGAGGCAATTATTCAAACAGAGCACGAGGATACAGACTGCATTGTGTAAAATTAAGGAAAGTGTGCGTGTCGAGATTGCATCTCATCACCATGTTCATTCACTGGGTGTGCTGAGCATATAATCTGAGAAATGACTCCCCGGAGAAGAAGGACTAGAGGACGAATCACTAACAATCTGTGATATGGAGATGACACGTTTCCTTGCTGAAATTGAAGCAAGATTACAGCCGGCAGTGAGGAGTACAGCGCAACAACAACTGGACTAATATGTAACCCCCATGATAAACAGAGAAAATTATCAAAAGATTAAATTGATCAAAAATCTCATTGTACTTGGGTCCATAAACAACAACCATAGAAATAATAGCCAAGAAAACAAATGAAGTCTTGCCTTGGGAAAATCTGATGCCAAAAATATTACAAAGCAAAGAGGTCACTTTGAGGACTAAGATGTCCCGATCAAGCTATGGTATTTTCAATTGCCTCATCTGCGTTCGAAACCTCGGCAATGAAGAAGGGTTAGCAAAGATGCCTTTGAATCACGGCGTTGGTAAAGAATGTTGACTACACACGGACTGCCAGAAGAAGGACGAAATCTGCCTTGGAAGAAGTGCGGCCCGAATGCTCCAGACTTTGGCTCACTCACTTTGTACTTGTTATCAGGGACGGCTGGTTCTTGAAGAAGGACCTCATGCTTGGTAAAGTGAGGGTCAGTGAAAGAGAGGAAGACCCTCCGTGAGATGGATGGACACAAGCCACAACAACAGGCTCAAGCGTAAGAACGAGGCCTGTCCCGTTCCCGCTTCACCATGGGTCCTGGAGGAGAGAGTGGGAAATGGGGGGGTACAAGAGGCACGGAGAATGAGGACAAGACAATATCCTGATCAAGTCCTGTTTTAATGAACAAAGAGTCACAGCTTATAAGGGCCAACCAAAGGGGGAGAGCCTCAGCCGCACACACAGATTAGGCTACTTTGGCAACAGGCCAATCAGGGAGTTCAGGGGAGTGTGCCCTGCCCATGGGTCAGTAAGGGCTTACAGTCTTCAATTAGGTACGCAGAGGAGTGGCATGTACATGCAAATCAAGCATAGCGGAAGACGATCTTTTGCCCAATCAAGGGGATGCAGGACACGGATGCTTATCTAAAGAGCATCACCCCTTGTTTGCTCAAGCTTTACAGCTGCAGTGCTCTGTCACGTAGGCTGGGGTAGAAGAATGCCCAGAGCTCAGGCTAATAAATTCCAAGTCATGGCCGGGCCTCACGGCTCTGGACAGAGGCCATTATGGCTCTCTGCACGGCACCACGGCGGCCGGCAAGAACAAGCGCCTTACAAAAGATAGCAACAAAAGGAGCTAAGAAGAAAGCGATTGATCCATTTTCTAAGAAAGATTGGTTTGATATGAAATCACCAGCTCTGTTCAATATAAGAACTATTGAAGAAACTCTGGTCACCAAGACTCAAAGAACCAAAATTGCATGTGATGGCCGCCAGGGTAGAGTTTTTGAAGTGAGCCTTGTTGACCTGCAAAGTGAGGAGGTTGCCTTTAGAAAATTCATGCTGATCATGGACGATGTTCAGGGCAAACACTGCCTGACTGACATCCTTACGCGGGACAGCACGCGCTCCGTGGTCACAAAATGGCAGACCGGGAAGGAAGCTCGTGTTGATGTCCAGACTACCAACGGGTGTCTGCTGCGTCTGTTCTGTGTTGGTTTTACCAAAAAACGCAATAATCGGATTCGGAAGACCTCTTGTGCTCACGGGTCTGCCAAATCCAGAAGAAAATGAGGGAAATCAGGACCCGAGAGGGGCAGACAAATGACTTGAAAGAAGTGGTCAATAAACTGAGTCCAGAGAGCACTGGGAAAGACAGAGCAAAGGCTGGCCAGTCTCTTTACCCCCTCCATGAGGTGTTTGTCAGAAAAGTAAAATGCTGAAGAAGCCCAAGTTTGGCTTGGGAAGACTCATGGAGCGTCACAGTGAAGGTGGAAGTCCTGGAGAAACTACCGGAGACGAGACAGGTGCAAATGTGGAATGAGCTGATGGCTATGAGCCACCCGTTCAGGAATCTGTTTGAAATTCAGAATTAATGTTGACAAATAAAAGGTCTCCTTGTGAGGGGAAAATAAAAAGAGTAACTAATCATGGGAGGCTGGTGCAGGTCTGGGCAACGCTCCGCTGTGTTTACATGGGGTCGGCACAAGTTGAGGCCAGCTCCTAACCACAGCACCCGGAATCACTGGCAGACAACAGCCACCAGGCACACGAGACAGGGACCTTCGACGGCAGGGAGTGTATGTTAATGAGGAGGGAGAACTCAGAAAAGGAGGTAAGAAGGATGAAACAAATTGAAGCACATAATCAGTGTCCCTGAATTGTACACGTAGAAACGAATTGTTTTGGTTCCGCTGTGTATATTCTCAGAAACAGCTATAACATGGAAAGAAAAAGAGATTGCCTTGGATCATAAGCATCACAGAGTGAAGAAGAGGACTCCAGCGTTAGACAGTGTTTTCCAGGACCCCAAGGCAGTCGTGGGAATGAGAAAAATCCGTATGCCAACTCCCATTTTCCCACTAGGTCATTTTATAGACTTGGAGATCTCCGAAATGATTCATTCGGTCACCATCACCTAATTAACATTTGGCTTCCTCAAGGCCCTGAAACATCAAAAGGAGGGACAGCAGAGTGCCTGGGTGGCATAAATAGTTAAGGACTTGGCTGCTCATGCAAAGGTTGGCGTTTAACCCCACCTAAGACACCTCAGCAGAAAGGCCTGGCCATCTACTTCTGAAAGTCAGCCATCAAACACCTGTGGCGCACAGTCTACGCGGACACACAGAGGCCTCCCTGGTCAGAGTCAATGCCAAGCAGCTGGTGTGGTGGGCGGAAGTAAGGAGAGGGCACTAACTGCTAAGGCTCAACTTTTCTAGGGCTCTCTAACATCGCACCCGAAATTGGACAATGAGTAAGGAAGAGCTCAAAAGAATTGGTGCTTTTGAATTATGGGGTTGGTGAAAAGTACCGTGGACGGCCGGCAGAACCAAGTCCTAGGTCTTGGAAGAAGGACAGCTAGAAGGCTCCCAAACAACGAAGATGGCAAGACTTCATCTCATGGATTGTGGGCATCTTGTCCGGAGAGAGCAGTCTTTGGCAAAGGACCTCTTGGGAAAGTGTCATCGAAAGAGGACTGACGCTCCTCGGTGAATTGGATGGACCCAGCGGCTCTAACGCGGCTCAAACACAGCAGGGATAGCGCAGGGCTGGTTGGAATGGACTCGTTAACCAACAACCACCTGACACCATGGGTTTCTTTTAAGTCTCGTCCAGGGAAATCCTACAATTCTCCCCGTTTTCTGAGAACGGAGAAATCCCAGACCAGGGTGGCTCCCAATTTCACAGGACTTCACACCCAGTTTTCATGTCGATGCGCCTGTAGATGCGCGTCAGAGAGGCCAAGGGACTTGCCCACACAGGAAAGCAGCAAACGCAGACCTAGAACCTGTCTGACTCCAGACAGGATGTGCTTCCCGCCATGTCCATCTGGGTTCGAATTCACTTCCAGCTGCATGGAAGATGGAGTCTTCATGGCGTAAATTGCTAAAATCATAACGCTGTCTTGCCATGTCTTTAATAAGCTCATTAAGGGCTTATTAAAACCTTCTAGATGTTGCAGCAGAAAAGGGAGGAGATGAGAGGGAAGCTACACCCATGTGATAGAATACAGGACAGCTCTTCTGAAGGAGAGCCTAAATCTGTACTTCCTGGCATCTTTGTAAACGTGTGTTCTGTGTGTGCACAGGCATACAGAGCGAACATGCGCACGAGGTCATTCCAGCACGCCAACGGCAGCATCTCCGAGGATGCCCTTGAAAGGGAGTCTTCCTTATGCTTTTTGGTATAATCTGAGTTTTTGTTTGCTTGCTTGCTTATTTGGTGGGGTTTGTTTTGTTTTGTTTACAATGAACAAGCATTGCCTTTAAATTCAGAAGAGGCAAAAAAATACCAAAGTCATTTTTGTTTTGAAAGGAATTGAAGAGTCGTGGATAGAAACAAAGGTGTGGCTGTGGCTGTAATTGGCACCTCGTTCGTTGGTGCCCAGATGGAACCGTTGTGCTTCATGGGGTTGTCCAGGGCTAATTTTCAGACATAAATTACCAGTCCTTTCTTCTAAGTCTAGAAACCCCTCGGAAACCTGTTCAGCAGCATAGCAATACCCACGCCTCCAGGAACAGCGAGTCAGGAATTGAACCCAGGTCTCGCTCATTTGAACTAAACTCACTCACTGCCATCAAATCGATTCCAACTCATAGCAGACCTATAGGACAGAGCAGAATTGCCCCTCTGGGGTTCTGAGGCTGTTAGCAGTCCAGTGTAACCCACTGCGCAATCAGGGAAGCCTCTGCTAAGCCCCCAGGACTGCCCCTCTCAGGGGTATGGTGAGCTCATAGTCTACCTGGACCCAATGGCAGCCCTGCACAGGAAAACTGTCCCTGTGGGGTTCGAGCCTGTAAATCTTACTGGGAGCAGAAAGCTGCATCCTAGCAAGCCAACATGTCAGCCACTATGCCCCCAGAACTCTTAAAGGGAGCAGTAAGAGGTTCCCAGATGCGGGTGATCAATAGTTTCAGCCAAACTGCTCTAGGGGTGTTAGGTAGGTAGAACCTGATTTGGCCATTAATGAAACTTCTACTTGGGGGACATTCCAAATGCCAGGGTAAAAGAGGACGCATTGGGCATCTTCCAGTAAAGGAGGCCAAGGACTACAATGCTCTTGGCACCCTCTTGGAAGAATTCTCATCTTTCTCAGGATCCCAGGATTAATGTTACAAGCGCTTCCCGGAGATTGTGTGGCAGTGCAAGGAAGAAAAGTGAAATGACCTGTTTCAGGCCGATTGCCAGTGAGTCAGAGCAAATTCAGAACCTGGAGTTTCCAGCCTTTTTATCTCTATCTGACAGAGCCATGAGTCAGGGCCATGCCGCCTGGAGTGGTGTGTACGTGCCTTCCTGCCCTGCTCTCCTGGCTCACTGCCAGCCTTCACGCAGCCCATGAAGGCACTCAAAATCCGTCTCACCCATGTAACCTGGGAAAGGTGCAGACATGCTTGACTTATTCATCTGTCCACGGGGAAGGGCACACAGATGGAACTATAAACGGCCAGATATGAACCTAAAAAGGGGAACTAAATACCAATGCTTCTTCCCCATAAACCCTTCTATGGTCCAGCTGCAGATTACTGCAAGTATTTGGGGAATAAGCCGAAACAACCTAAGACTTGTTATTTTCTAATCGATTGCATGGAGACCCTATCCAGCCAACAGGTCTCTTAATAGTGAGCATAGAATAGCATGTTGTTGTCAGGTGCCAGCGTCCATTCCAACTCATAACAACTCCTGTAGGACAGGGCTAAGTACCGCCCAGTCCCACGCCATCCTCACAATTGGTGTTATGTTGAAGCCCATCGCGGCAGCCACTTTGTCATCTAGGGCCTTCCATTTTTTTCACTGCCGTGCCACATTACGTAGCATGATGAATTTGTCCAGGGAGGGCCTCTCTTACTAGCAAACGGATCTGAAGTTGGGGAGACAAAGCTCTGTATCCGCAAACCCTTGGACACCATCATGACCTCAGACGAATGGTCTCCCTCATCCAGATGGCATGTCTCTGTAGTTTCTTTGCTCTGTTTAAAAATTAATAAATGAAGAAAGCTGATGGTGCGCGGCTATCAAAAGATATAGCATCTGGGGTCTTACAGGCTTGAAGATAAACAAGCGGCCATGTAGCTGAGAAGCAACAAAACCACATGGAAGAAGCACACCAGCCTGTGCAATCACGAGTTGTCGAAGGGATCAGGTATAAGGAATCATCAGAACAAAAAATTATATCATTGTGAATGAGGTGGGTAGTGTAGAGTGGAGACTCAAAGCCCATTTGTAGGCCACTGGACATTCCCTTACAGAAGTGTCTTGGGGAGGAGACGAGCCAGTCAGGGTGCAATGTGGCAATGATGAACAATGCAACTTTCCTCTAGTTCCTAAATGCTCCCCCCCCCCGCCCTACTATCATGATCCCAATTCTACCTTACAAATATAGCTAGACCAGATGATGTACACTGGTACAGATAGGAACTGGAAACACAGGGAATCCAGGGTGGATGATCCCTTCAGGACCAGTGGCAAGAGTAGCGATACTGGGAGGGTGGAGGGAGAGTGGGCTGGAAAGGGGGAACCAATTACAAGGATCTACATATAACCTCCTCCCTGGGGGACGAAAAAGAGAAAAGTGGGTGAAGGGAGACGTCAGACAGGGCAAGATATACAAAATAATTTATAATTATCAAGGGTTTATGAGGTAGGGTGGAGTGGGGAGGGAGGGGAAAAATGAGGAGCTGATGCCAGGGGCTTCAGTGGAGAGCAAATGTTTTGAGAATGATAAGGGCAATGAATGTACAAATATGCTTTACACAACTGATGTATGTATGGATTGTGATAAGAGTTGTATGGGCCACTAATAAAATAATTTTTAAAATTAATAAATGTTCTCCATAAATAAAAAATAAGAAAAGAAATTGTCTCGAAAGAAGCTGGTTTGCTCTGGTATGTGCAGTTTACCCTTGAATAACACCAGTTTGAATTTATACATGTATGTTTGTAAAAAAAAATACCATGCAAATGCTAATCTCTCCAGTAAGTTGCATTCTGCGATAAAAGGTGATTTCTCGTGGTTCCCACATATATTTCATCTTCTTTAATGCCATACTGTCAAGCTTCAATAACTCCATGGGACTGACAGTCACTTTGTTGTACTTTTGTGGCCTTCGTGTTGTGCTGCTGAAGGCTCTGTCCCTGGTACTTCCAATGCCAGCAGGGCCACCCAACATGAGCAGGTGTCAGCAGAGCTTCCCGGCTAAGACCGGACGAAGCAACAGGAATAGGCACTGTCTACTTCAGAGGAAGTCGCTACTGAAAACCCTATAGATATCCATAGATAGAAAACCCTATAGATACACTGTCAGTTACTGAGAACCTAATGAACAGCAGCAGAGCATCGTCAGAGATAGTGCCAGACGATGAGCCTCTCGGGTCAGAAGGCACTCAAAATACGACTGAGGAAGAGCTGCCTTCTCAAAGTGCAGTCGACCATAGTGATGTATCTGGGGCAAAGCCTGAAAGAGTAAACATCTGGGGACATTCATTGCTGATGGGGCAGGGCTCAAAATGAGAAGAAACAGCTGCAAAATCATTAATAATTGGAAGTTGGAATGCATGAAGCAAGCATCTGGGAAAATTGGAAATTGTCAAAAGTAAAATGGAACACATAATGATCAATATCCTAGGCATGAGTGAGCGGAAATGGACTGCTATTGGCCATTTTGAATCAGGAAATCACATGGTTTACTAGGCCAGGAATAACACAATCAAAAAGAATGGCACCGCATCGATCACCAAAAAGAACTTTTCCAGATCTATCTTGAAGAACAATGCTGTCTGTGATCAGATTATATCTATTCGCCTTCAAAGAAATCCAATCAATAAAACTATTGCTCAAATTTATGCACCAATCACTAAAGCTAGTGATGAAGAAATTGAAGGATTCCACCAATGTCTTCAGGCTGCAATTAATCAAACATGCAATCAAAATGCATTGATAATTATTGGCGATTGGAATGCAAAAGTTGGAAACAAAGAAGAGACGGTAGTTTAAAAACATAGTCTTGGTGATAGAAATTAAGCTGGAGATCCGTGATAAAATTTTGTAAGACCAACAGCTTCTTCATACCAAACACTTTTTTTCAATAATACAAAAGGTAATTATACACATGGACTTCTACAGATGGAATACACAGAAATAAAACCAACTCTCTCAGTGGGAAAAGACGGCAGAGAACCTCAGTATCAACAGCTAAAACCAGGCCAGGGATCAACTCTGGAACAGACCATCAATTACTCCTATGAAAGTTCAGATTGAAGCTGAAGAAAATTCAAACAAGTCCACAAGAACCAAAAGAGGGCCTTGAGGATTTCCTACCCAAATTTTGAGAATATACATTAAAAATTAATAACGGAAGATTCCATGAACTTCAGGATGTCATCAAGAATATCATACATGAAGAAAGAAAAGGAAAGATCAAAGAGGATGTCAAAGGAGACTCTGGAGCTTGCTATTGATCTTACATGAATAGAAATTTTCAAAGGGCCGCTGGAGAAGATAAAGTCAAATAGTACAATGAGGTGTACAAAGACATAAAATCTTAAGCTGAAAGAACTAAAGAAAAAAATCCACATCTTGAGTTACAACATTGTAAGATTCTATGGGCAAAATATTGAATAGCATCCAAAGAAGATGGAAAAAATTACAGAGTCGCTGTACCAAAAAGAACTAGTCAGCATTCAACCATTTCAAAAGGTAACATAGGAATAAGAATCAATGGTACTGAAGGAAGAAATCCAAGCTACACCACAAGCAGTAGCCCAAAAAACAAGCTGATGAAGCACTAACTCATCTATGGCAAGAAATCTGTAAGAGAGCTACTTGGCCAAGTGACTGGAAGAGATCCATATTTGTATCATTCCAAGGAAAGGTGACTCAATCGAATGCTCAAATTATAAGATATTATCATTGATATCACAGGCAAGTAAAATTCTGTTGAAGATCATGCAACAATAGTTGCAGCAGTGCATTTGACAGGGAGCTGCCAAAGGTCAGGTTGGATTCCAAAGAGGATGTGAAACTAGGGATGTCATTGCTGATATCAGATGATTCTTGACTCAAAGCAGAGAGCACCAGAAAGATATTTACTTGTATTTTATCGACTATGCTAAAGCATTCGAGTGTGTGGATCATAACAAACAATGTATAGCCTTGAAAATAATGGGAATTCCAGACTACTTCATTGTGCTCATGAGGAACTTGTACATGGATCAAGAGGTAGCTGTGTGAACAGAACACGGAAAAACTGCATCGTTTAAAAACAGAAAAGGTTTGCGTCAGGGCTGTACTCTCACCATACTCATTCAGTTTGTATGTTGAGAAAATAACCCGAGGAGCTGGATTTCGTGAAGAATACAGCTGTCGGGATTGGAGTAAGGCTTACTAACACCCTATGAGATGCAGATAACACAGAGTTGCCTGTTGAAAGTGAACAGGACTTGAAGTACTTGCTGATGATGACCAATGATTGCAACCTTTGGCATGGAAACCAAATCCTTCCTGCTGGGCATCATGGTAAATGGAGGAGATGCTGGAGTTGTCAGGGATTTCATTTTGCTTGGATCCACAATCAATGCTCATGGGAGCGGCATTAAGAGATTAAATGACGCAGAAGCAACAAAGCCCACATGGAAGAAGCACACCACCCTGTGTGATCACAAGGTGCCAAAGGGATCAGTTATCAGGCATCCAAGAACAAAAAAATCATATCATTGTGTGCTCACCTCCATGATACGATCACTGAAGACAACTGGGTGCAAGAAAGCTGATGGTGCCCGGCTATCAAAAGATATAGCGGCTGGGGTCTTAAAGGCTTGAAGCCACCCAGCTCAGAAGCAAAAAGCCCACATCAAGAACCACACCAGCCTGTGCAATCACAGGTGTCAAAGGGATCAGGTATCAGGCATCATCAGAACAAAAAATCTTACCATAGTGAATGGGGGCGGGGGGGAGTGCGGAGTGTAGACCCAAAGCCCACTTGTAGGCCACTGGACATCCCCTCACAGAAGGGTCTCAGGGAGGAGATGAGCCAGTCAGGGTGCAGCGTAGCAATGATGAAACATGCAACTTTCCTCTAGTTCCTATATGCTTTCTCTCCCACCCCACTATCATGGTCCCAATTCTACCTTATAAATATGGCTAAACCAGAGGGTGTACACTGGTACAGATAGGAACTGGAAACACAGGGAATCCAGGGCGGATGATCCCTTCAGGACCAGTAGTGTGAGTGGTGATACTGGGAGGATAGAGGAAGGGTGGGTTGGAAAGGGGGAACCAATTACAAAGATCTACATGTGACCTCCTCCCTGGGGGGTGGACAACAGAAAAGTGGGTGAAGGGAGACGTCAGACAGGGCAAGATATGACAAAATAATAATTTATATATTATCAAGGGTTCATGATGGAGTGGGGAGTGGGGAGGGAGGGAAAACAATGAGGAGCTGATGCCAGGGGCTTAAGTGGAGAGCAAATGTTTTGAGAATGATGAGGACAATGAATGTACAAATGTGCTTTATACAATTGATGTATGTGTGGATTGTGATAAGAGTTATATGAGCCCCTAATAAAACCATTTTTAAAAAAGAGATCAAATAACGCATTGCATTAGGTAAATCAGCTTCGGAGTGTTGAAAAGCCAGCGTGTCCCTTTGAGGACTCTGGTGTTTTCAATTGCCTCAGATGCATGTGAATGTTGGACATTGAATAAGGAAGATTAAAAAAAATATTGATGTCCCCAGGCACCAAGCCTCATACTTAGGGTAAACACAACGGACTAAAACAGGAGAACATACAGTGCGGGGCAACAAGTCGTGGGCTGCAGCCCAAGGTGGATCTGTGCTCACAGGATCCTCCTACCGACAGTGTCCAAAGTGCTGTGTCGTTGGGCAAACGGCTGTCACCAGTGCAACGTTATAGTCCAGGGGTGACTGACAATGTTGCACTCTTTGTTTATATGGGTTTTTGTGTTTTCCTGACTTTAGTTTGGTTTGTTTGTTTTCTCTTTGTTTATTTGCTGGTTGCTAGTGAGTCTTATGGGGATTCGATTTTGTCATAAGATGACAACCGAAGTAAACCTCAGTTGGCATATTCCACAGCGAGCAAATGAATTCTGGACACCTACTTAGCTGTAGGCCCGGTACAAGAACAGTTAGTTCTGATCCTATGGCTCTGCTCTATTCTTGCCTTTATGAAATAATCACTGAAGATAAGGGTGCTACAGCAAAGTGTAGTGAAGAGAGCAGATGGTGCCCGGCTATCAATCAGAATAGTGTCTAGGGTCTTAAAGGCTTGTATTCAGACAAGCAGCCATCTAAGCGAGCAGTCAAGTAAGTCCGCACGGAAGAAGCACACCAGCTTGTGTGATCACTAGAAAGAAAATGTTTGGAAATAGATTGTGGTGATGACTGTACAATTCTTCTTTTTTTTTTAGATGTTCTAGAATGCTTTATTACTTAAAGTATGTACATTTTTAAGAAGTATGTATTCTTTCCTGAAATAATGTTTTATAAGGTGGCCAGAGATTTGGATTATGAAAATCCAGAGATGGTTTCAGCTGGGCATATCTATGTAATGATGGTTTCAGGTAAGCTTGATACAATGTTTCCAGACAATTCTTCTTGACTGAAGGATTGAATTGGATTGTGTGCCAGTAAAACGGGGGGGGGGGGGGGGGGGGGGGAATTGATGCATTTCAACTATGTTGTTCATGAGTCCTCCTATTAACGACCACCGCACCATAGCCATCCTTCCCTCCAGAGGGTAGTTAACAATGTAGTGGATGGATGTGAGGGCCAGTCTCTTGACCTACAAGGTCCAGAGGAGCAGCCGTGCAATTGAGGGAAAATAAACAGACAGACAACGCGTGCAGGGTGCTCACCTTTCCAGAAGTCAGGAACAAGACAAAGAGGATGAATGTCTTCTCCAACAGGCTTACATAGTCTTACAGAATGCAGCTCCTGTCAATCACACACATAACAAGGTGAGTAGTGTCTTAACCTTAGATGTCTGTGAGCTCACTGGGGGAGTAAACTGTTAGGCAGAGTTCTGAAGAGGATGTGTGTATATATATATTAGTTTATACATCATGAAAGAATATAACAGCTAATTAGTCAACACAGCAGTACAGAGGGCTCAGTTCAACTCACTTCCATGGAGCAGTTAATATAGTGGAAGTCTTTCAACTCAGGAGGATTCCCAGGTCCAAGGTCCAAGAAAAAGACAGCTGAGTCTTCCCTCGGGCAATGCAGGAAGAGTCTGCCCATGGGCAACAAACAGCAGGGCAGGCCACCAACAGTCAGAAGCTCAGGAGCTTAGGGAAACAGGCCCCGATGGGATATCAAACTCAAGCAATACAAGATGACAGGATTCACCAGTCTCAAGCTCAAGAAGTGTACACACCAGCAGTGTGGCAAAGCAGGTCTCAAAGGAACCTGAAGCTCTAGCTACACAAACCACGGTGACTTGTCCCACAGGTAGTGCAGCTCACAAGTTGAGGCAGAGAACTAGCTAACGTAGCCACATGCTGGTCCAATCACCAGAGAGGAAGAGATAGAGGGGTGGACAGTGCCAAGTCATTTATCTTTGCCCTCCAATCAAACTGTGACCTGATTAATCCCACATGTTCCTATTGGCGAGGTTGGTGCAATAAACCTACCTATCAGATAACCCAAGACCCGTATAGGGGGTAGGCAGAGGGGGAGTCAACTGTCCTTCGAACGGGGAGAGCATTAGAACTTATTTGTTCTAGAATGGGTAGGCTTGGGTGCATCATGAACAGCCCTGAGCTTATAACAGGCGTCTCCACCGCAGCACTATTCTGGGGGGACATTGTGGGGATGATCTTTAGTGTGGAGACTGTGACTGAGAGCCATCTCTAACTCACAAATGGGAAGCCCTTCCTCCACCAGAGTTGACCTTCCAACTCTGCGTTATAAGTGTAGAGAATCTGGCCACATACATGCTCTTCCACATCCTTAGTTCCCCACAGGTGGAGTCTTACAAGCTCCCGAGCAGCCATCTAAAGGCGCACCTGTTGGTCTCCCCCAGGTAGAGAGAAGAATGATGATGACCAAAAGACATAAGGAAACAGCCCAATGGAACCACGCAAACATCCGCCTCCGTGACCCTGAGACCAAACAAACTAGATGCTACCCAGCTACCCACTGCTCTGCAGAGAATCACAGGAGAAGGTTCTGGATAGAGTGGGAGAAACATGAGGAAGAAAACCCCCAGTCATAAGAGACCAGACCTGGTGTCACCCCCAAGACTGTGGCCCTTTTTCACCATTTAGGACTGTAATTAAAACCACCCCGGTATTAGGATAATCAACTATTTAAGAAAAAAAAGGCAGCACTTACCCTTGGACAAAGGACAGAGGACTAGGAAAAAGGAGAAATGGGCACCGTAAACGCAGGGAGGAAGCGGGATAAACGATGTACTGATGACAAGATTGCAATGGATGAGTATGAATTGTTGAATGTAAAACTGATGATCTATATAAAACTCTCTTATTAAAAAAAAGCTGATGGTGGGCTCTGTAAACCTTCACTTAATTCACAAGAAAATGTTTACATTTTAAGAGTATCATGGAGAAAGGAAGAATAGGAAGGGGAAAAAAAAGATTCCGTTTCTCATTTGTGGATAATAGTACTTCTCAGGGGGTGTGGAAATGAAATAAGATAGTTTACACTAACTACCCAATAAATAGTTGCATACACAAGTAACAATGTCTCAGGAGGAAACCAAGGGTCTTATAAGTTAGAATTGACTTGAGAGCAGGGAGTTTTCGAGTAGTTGCTTAAGCTGATACCCAGGGCTCAAGTAGAAAGAAAATGTTTTGAGAAGGATGATGGCAACAAATGTACAAATGTGCAGGACACGATTGATATTCATGGATAGACTGTGATAAGAGCTGTAAGAGCCCCAATAAAATGACTTTCAAAAAAAAGAGTAGCTGCTCGAGGGCCAGAGGTGGGTGTACAAAGAAAATAATTTTAATGCCCTATTCCATGTATCAGAGTCTTCTAGGACAATTTCTGCACACTTCCTTTTGTCCTGGAACGCCAGTGGCATTGAGGGTTTATATTAGAATACAAGGTCGGCAGTTCAAAACCAGCAGCCGCTCTCCAGGAGAAAGACTGGACTTTCTACTCCAGCAAAACGTGATAGTCTCTGGGAAACTCATAGGAACAGGTCTTCCCTGTCCTATAAGGTCCTGTGAGTCCTGGATTTGGTTTTTGTTTGTTAGTGATGTTGGAGGAAGAAAGTTCTGTGTCAATAGCTACACAAAGCTGCCTGGTAAGGTTGAGCAGAGGTAGGTTAACCTCAATGGCACCCATGGAGCAGACTAGGTCTTCTTCTTTGTCTCCCCAGCTGAGTTTCCATTGAAGAAAAGATCTCCAGGTAAGGAAGGAATGATCTTCCTATGCAAATACAGTAAGACTTGTGAAAATCAGAACCTGTGGAAGGTGGAAACCTGACAGAAAAGGAAACCTCAACTGTGTCCCACTGATAGTGGTAGAAAAGTGATAGGACTGTCCCCTGTCAAAGGGGGAAAGCCGTCAGGTTCCATCTCTCACAGGTCACTATATGATCTTCTAAGAAATGACAATTGTGCAGCCATCGAAGAGGCAATCGTTGGTCTCTCCCCGTCCAGAGTGAAGAAGAGTGAAGAAAATCATACCTGCAAAGAAACAATTAGTCCAAAGGACCACAGGAGCCCCAGGCTCCACAGCTCCCAGACCAGAAGAATTAGATGATGCCCAGCTCCCACTGCGGACCACTCAGAAAGAGAGCTGGGAAGTGCAGTGACTTGAGATGGTTCTTCTATCCACAGTCTTTGTAATGCCCGCCCTGACTGGATGGAAGCATGCAAACAAGGTGGAGAGGGCCCTGGCTCTCAGGAATGGGTCAGTGTATGGCCAATCTGCTGGGTATAACGTGCGCTAGCTCCGTAGCTGAAACTGAGATTCTCACAACCATCAAAAAGCAGAGCCACCGCAGGTCACATGTGGCAGTGCCCTTTGTGAAGGAGCAACAGCGACAACCCTGAGACCATGAGACAAAGCATTAGGCACAGAGAGTTAGCAAAGCCGAGTGTCTTCAGGCAGGAGACTGGCTCCCAGAGTGGTGTGCCCTCTGGGCAGCTATCAGAGCTAATGGAGTTTTGTAAAACTTGCCCAAGCAGAGCAGAGTCCAAGGGCTAAGAAGCTGTGGACCAAGAGAGCTGTGCCTACCAGCATGTCTGGAAGAGGCACTTCTGTGGACAGAGGCCCGCATGATTAATGTTTTCTGACCCTGATTTATGACATGCTAACTTCCCTAATAATCCCCAGAACTGGGAGTATGCTCCAGGGGTTCTGTGTGGTCATTGCCAATATTGTTGAAGCAGCAGAGAAGTAACGTAGCACGGGAGGGGTGGTTTCTATCAGAACAGGATAAGGAAGGATGGGAGGTGGAGAGATGTCTGACTTCTCCCTCCTGGGAAGCATCCTTGGGGCAGATATGGAGTCAGATTCTCCTCAAATGTGGTCCCTTCACCATTTCCTCAGGATCACAATAGGAGATCCTGAGCAGAGTGAGAAGAAAACGTGGGACAAAACCAAACCATAAAATCCAGGTTTACAGGCCTGATACAGGCTGGTAGGGCTCCTTAATCTACGGCCCTTGCCCACCCTTCAGGCCTAGAGCTGAGCCCATCTTTTAGCCAAACAGCGCGCAGGCCTATAAGGTGAGCAATGACATCGGGCAGGTAGGTGGTACTCTTCAGAACAATCCACCATGGGCTATCAAAAGGACAACATTCTCCCAGGTGTAAGGCTCAAAAGGTAGGAAGGAGTAGACGGGAAAGATGAATAGAAATGGGAATGGGAGGAAGTAAGAAGAACGCTGTTGCATTGGAAGGATTGCAGTCAATGTCACAATGTATGAATTGTTGAATGGAAAATCAATTTACTCTATAAACTCAAATCACAGTAAAAAGTTTTTTTCTAAAAGGTTAGAGAGGAAAACATAGTTACATTTTTAATATATGATATACACTTTACCAAAAAAGGATTCATGGAGTAGGGAAAGACAAAGTTTGTGTAAAAGGGCAGTGTTTAGTATCATGTTCAAGGTCATCTGCTCATAGGGGGTGCTGGGCATGAAATGCCTCGGTCCTCACTGCCATCAAGTCACTTCCGACTAATGTCAACCCTGTAGGGCAAAGTAGTACTCCCCCTGTGGTTTCCAAGAAGTAAATCTTTACAGGAATAGAAAGCTTCATCGTTCTCCCCTGGAGTGGCTGGTGGATTCAAACTGCTGATCTTGTGGTTGGCAGCCCAAGGCATAATGCCCACCCCCACCAGCTCCTGGTGGGACATGAAGCTAGGAGTTTGTGCTGTGTGTGACCTTGGACAAGCCACCTGGGGTGGGAGGTATTGGTACCTACTTTTTACAAGTGGACATAGAAGCTTGGAACAAATCCATGGTGTATCCAAGCTCCCATACCTCAGGGGGCCAGAGTTGGATTCTGAAGCCAGATTTTCTGATTCTGAGTCCAGAATCTGGGTCTGCATTTAACCAGAGCCCCTTCTGTAAGCCACATCTCTATAATGACAGGATTGGAGCAGAGTTCTTCCAGCTAAAAATATGTTTGATATCTGTAGGAAACGCTGCCCCCTCCCCCCGACCCCCAGTGTCCATTACAGCAGGATCCTCCTGCTTCAAGCCTTTGGGATTTGTGCCCTGTTCATCAGATGCCAACCTTCCCCTGCGCTGCCAGGCTAGGGTTCTCAGAACTCTGGGAGCTCCTCGGCCATCAGGAGGGTGAGGGCCGGGAGTGCTCTCTGACTGGGCATCTGGCCAGCTGTCCTCAGAACCAGGCAAGAACTGCCCATGAGGGCTGGCTGGATGCCGGGAACTCACTGTCTTTCGCTTTAAACAGACACAGGCTGTCTGTTGAGATTCTGGAAACATCTGACCTTTTGCAGAGCATCTCCAGTGTTGTGAGGGAGGCCTCCCCCTGTCAGTAAACGGCTTAACCCCTTCCGCCGGCTGCTCCTCAGCCACAGTGGTGAGGCTGGCACAGAGGGGACAGAATCTCCTTTGTTGAACACAGGATCGCTAGGAGTCGGAACCCACTGGCCCAGGCCCTATCAACAGCAGGCTGCTTAGCTAGGAGAGGGGCAATTTCCAGGGAAAGGTTGGCCGGTCTAGTTTACCAAGCCAGTTAGCTGCTGAAATAGATGGTGCCTGGGGGCTGGGAAGAGATATTTCGCATTGAGATCTCCTGTGTGCTCAGCTTTTCTTTTGTTTTCTCAGATCCTCTGGCACTGGAGGCCCCAGGGCAGCCAGTGGAGGGCCCAGAGGGAAAGAGGAGAGTGGCTGAAAGGAGAAAGTAAGCAGGTCTCATGGGAGGACAGGGTCTGCCCAGCAGTGACGTAGTCCTTCAGTCACCCAACAAGGCCTGTGAGCCCCAGTGCAGTGTCTCAGCGCTCGTGTGCCACCGAGAAGTCCACAGTTCATCCCTGGCCCTGTGGGACAGGGGAAGATGGCACCGTTTCCTTCTGTAAAGACTAAATAAACTACACAATCAAACTCACTGCTATCAAGCCGATTCCCAACTCACACGGCCTCTGAGCCGGTAAGTCTTCGCCGGCGCAGACAGCCTCATCTTTCTCGCACAAAGCAGCTAGAGTTTTGGAAACCACTGACCTTGTGAATACCAGTCTGGTGCTTAACCCACCACCCCACCTGGGCGGCGCCTTTTCCTGGAAGGTTACACTTTAATAAATCCTGGAGGCTGCAGTACTCCGTCCTACAGTGTTTCTAGGAGTTTACACCAACTCCACCCGTTTGCACTTTGGGGTTACAGTTAGACAGGGCAACGAATAAGCACTCTGTCTCTTTTAGTCACCCCAGACCTATTGCATCTAACGTCTGCCTTTTAACAAGACCCCTTGGTGTGATCCAGAAACACTGAAGCCGGAGGGGCTGTGCCAGGGGTCTTGAAATTGGATGGCAAGTTTCCCAGTCTGAGCTCCAGGGTGTGCAGGAGCTTGTGGTGGCCTGTGAAGTCCAGAGCTGTTTGTGTGCGTGTTTGTGGACGTGTTGGGTTGTTGTTGGAATGGGAGAAGTGTGAGGGTGTTCAAACTCTTTTAGATGTAAACGAGCTGAAAGTGAGGCTGTAGAAGACAGGGAAAGGGCAGTTTCCCGAGCTCAGCCTCCCCAGCCTCCAGGCCCCATCCCCAGAGATAAGGATTGAAATCACCCAGTGGGATCACCAAAGCCCTGGTGGTGTAGTGGTTATGCATCGGGCAGCTAACCACCAGGTCAGTAGTTCAAAACCACAACAGCTCCTCTGGTGAGTGATGGGGCTTTCTACTCCTATAAAGAGGCAGCTCTCCCCTGCTCTATAGGTCTCTGTGCATTGAGATTGACTCAATGGTGCAGTGAGTATGGTTTGCGTTTCAGTGACATCCCCCCAGAGCCCTGGTGGTCTAGTGGTTATTTCTTTTGCTGTTGACAGCAAGGCCACCAGTTCGAAAGCACCAGCCACTCTGTAGGAGAAAGGTAAGGCTTTGTAATCGCATAAAGATTTCCAGCCTCAGAAACTCATGCATCAGAATTACGTGGATGGCAGGCAGTGTGCACTAGAATTTAGTGGCATCTCTAGGTTTTGTGTCCCCCATACAGACCATACAGAATCCTTACTAATGCCCAGTATCAATGTTAATCAGACAATAATAAGCAAAGCAATTTGTGACTATACTTGTAATAATAGTCTACACATTTTATAGCTATATTTGTAATATTAATTTACAGATACCGTTGTAAACTTCTTCAATGTGGTATTTTTTACCAGCAGCGCCACCAGGGTTCCTGTCAGAACAATGGTTTTCTACAGCCTGTCTGCGCTGAAGTACAGCAGCATCGCTTTCCACACTCCTAGCAAGTGAGCAGACGTCTTTTTACATCTCTCTCCCTTTTCTCCTTGCACGAAGAGCCCTGGTGCAGTCATGGTTAAGTGACAGGCTGCTGACCAAAGGTGCGATAGGATACCAAAGAGACCCCAAGTCTCGAGTAGAATTCGAGTGGACCGTTCTTTCAGTACTAACAGGAAAAAGACAAGGCAGAGAGAGACGCTCCGGACAAGGGAGACCATTAGCACCAGTTCCTTTCCGCATCCAAGGGGTGACAGAGAAGCCATGGCTGCCATGGGACATGGAGGACAAAGGAAACTGCTGTGAAAGCATCATTGGCGGGCGGGCGGGAGGAATGAGGACCTGATGCCTGCCGGGGACTTAAGTGGAGAGCAAATGTGCTGAGAATGATGAGGGCAGTGAATGTACAGATGTGCTTTAACACAATTGATGTATGTATGGATCGTGATAAGTTGTATGAGTCCCTAATAAAACGATTAAAAATAATAAGAATAAAATCAGGGAGGGGGGGAAGAACAAAACAAAACACACACAAAATAAAATAAAGTATTGGGGATCAGAAAAAAAAGCATCATTGGCCGCAGCTCAATATATCACAGTTGGAGGCTGGACTACAGAAGTAGGAGTGGGACCATGATTGGGACACGTTTATTATGCTAGACAGAGACCTTACAAGACAGGTCCAGCCAAAGCAGTCAGGGTTTGACTCAACTAGGGGACCCCAATAACCCCTCCCACATATCCATCAGGAATATACCGAGGCAAGTCCCCAGAGGAATCTGCCCCTTCCTTGGCTGGTGAGGGAGTGGCAGTAACCCACATTCTAGTGGACTCTGCCAAGGACCCACTGCCATCGAACTGATGCTGACTCATACAGGCCCTCTGTGGATTTCCGAGACTGTAACTGCTAAGTGTCTATGGGAGTCAAAAGCCCAATCTTTCTCCGAAGGAGCTGCCAGGGATTTCAAACTGCTGACCAGGCGATATCAGCCCACTACCCCACCGGGGCTCCAAGGACATTCCTGAGTAGTGGCCAGAAAGAATTCAATGGAAGCAGAATCCACATGGAGACTGCAAATATATTTGGGGGTCTCACTGTCATAAGGAGCCTTCTGCAACCCAGAAGCTCAGAATTAGGCTCGAACACAGAACCTTCCAAATGCTCTCGGAATGGCAGGGGAGGCGTCTGCTTCCGGACACGGTTGAAGTCTTGGGAGCCCTCTGGGCAGTCCTGCTCTGTCCTACAGCGTCCAATGTGTGACCGGATTTGGTTTCCTTTAAGTGCTACTTCGTTCTCAAAAGAAGTCGCGGACATCACATTCACAAATGCGAACTCCCACTCTATTGTGGCTAGAACATTAGAGAGTGTGACACACAGCAACAAACCCTGGGCCTGCCTGCATCCCGTGCACACGGAAGCACACGGCTCTGTGTGAGTGCGTAAAAAGGACAGGCCTGGCCAGAGCTCAGGAGAAGGTTGGAAAAGTAAAGTCACACAGGGTTTTAACCTTGTGGGCATGTTGGCACATGTAAGCCAGGCTTAGGGAAACGGTTCTGCGTTCATAACTAACTACGGGGATATTTCTATCAAACAATCAATTTCTGCTGAAAGACTGTACAAACATTTTAGCGATAGGTATTTTGGCGTAACCCCCTCTAATAATGCTCTTTGGTGGGGTCCTGAGCCCCACACCCTGGACAGGCCGTGTGGGTGGAATGTGCCCTCGGGGTGGAGAACCCCTGCTTTGGGGGAAAGAAGCACAGGGGCAAGGTGAACTCTTGGGAGGAGCTGGTGTACCACAGGCCAAGGAGCCTTCTCTGAGGTAGGGCTCACATCCGGAAGGGTCAAACACTGATCTGTTGGGTCGTCACATTGAAAATGGAGTGGAGCCCCTGGGTGGTGTCAACAGTTGAAGACCTCAGCTGCTAACTAAACGGTTGGTAGTTCAAGTCTAGCCAGAGATCCCTGGGATCCCAAGAAAACTGAAAACAAACACCACCATTGAAAACCCTCTGGAGCGTATTTCCACTCTGACAGACATGGGGTCGCCGTGAGACAGAGCCAACCGGTGACCGTTCTTTTTTGTTTTTTTTTAAACATTTAAAATAACTGCATTCGGATTTGAGCACAATATCTACCAAGACCACCATCCTCCCCATGAAAGGAGTCTGGGTCTCTTTCAACACAAGTAAGAAAAGGATGGGGGGGGTCTCCTTTGATGGTCCCCACTTGCTACTTGAAGCTGAAGGAAGGGCCGTTCTCCAAGCTAGGAGGAAGGAGCACAGCTTAAGAGAGTCATGGCAGCGAGGGGTCAAGAGAGGGGAGCAGAGAAACAAATAAGCAGGACAGCCAGGGGGTTGAGCCGAACCGGACTTGCAGCCAAACCAGTACCCTGAGTGACCCCTCTCCCCGCTGCTCAGGAGTAGCCAGAAGACGCTGGTGCCATCTAAGGGTTCCTGATGGAGCCCTTGCTGGTGATGCAGTGGGCCTCGGTGACTGAGATGGGATGGGGCCGGACAGACGCCAGAGATGTCTTTCATGTGGATGTTGAGGTCACCCAGGACAATGTCAGAGCTTGATGGGGAGCGGCCTGGGAGCCCCTTGCCAAAGTCTCATGCCAAGACAAGACAATGGCGAGGAAGTGGGTGGACACCTTAGGGCTGTTCCACAAGGTGTATAAATGACAGCTCCAGAGCAGAGCCCAGGTGCAGGGAGTGCAGGGGAAGGGCAGGGACTGTACAGAATGGGGCTGAAGCAAGAAGCACGGGGAGGGGGGAGGGGGGAGGGCCCTGGGGATGCCAGTAAGATGGAGAAAAATAATAAAAATCACTGAGGTTGAATGTGTTTAGTATAGGGCATTCATTCTCCAGGTGTGGTCTCCTGGTCAGTGGCAATGGCCTCTCCTAGCCACTTGTTAGAAATGCATCTCTTTGCTACCCATTCCAGACCTACTGAATCAGAAACTCGGGCTGCGAGCTGGCAATCAGCTTTAACAAGCTTTCCTGGTGGTTCTGATAAAGGCTGGACATGCTCAAGATGTCAAAGTCCGGAAGGAGTGGGTCAGCTCATAGGGGGAAAAGTGTGTAACACTGACTACCTTGTTTATCCCCACATGAAAAGGTGGACGCCATATGGCTTAAAACATCTAAATGTGTCCAGAAAACTCTGAACGACAATAATAGAAACTGTTGGAGTCTCTTTGTGACCTCAACGGCACAAACAACAGGGACAAATAAAAAAAGGTGGAGGGGTCAGTTTGACTAATCAGAATTAAATGCCAAGAATTGGTGCGTTGACAAAGTGAGCAGCAAGGTGACAAGATTAGGAGAAAATAGTTGGCATGTCTAAAGCCCAGCAGGGCCTAGTACCTAGGTTAGAACCATGCCAGGAATTTCCATAAAACAAGAGGGAAAAGATCAGATCCAAATTAGGGTGGGGGTCCGGGGCTGAATGAACCAAGCATGGGAGAGACGATCATTTAAATGCTAATAAACATAGGAGAGGTTAATATGCAAATTAAAGCAGAGTTGCCAAGAACTCCCAAGCTGGGAACAACCCAAATGCCCATCAATAAATGAAACAAATTAATATGTATACAGTAAGTGCTATTCAACAATAAAAAGGAATGAACTCTGAATGTGCACACCTGCCAGAAACATTAGGCTTAGTGAAAGCCAGACACAAATTCCACTTTCATGAAATCTGCAACAAGCAAAAGTCATCTGTAGGGGATAGAAATTAGACCAGTGGCCAGAGGGGCTAGAATGTATTGCCAAGGCTAGAAGGGAGCTCTTGGGGTTGAGGGAAATGTCTTATATCTTGGTTAGGGCTATGCTTACAGGTATATACATTTGGGAAAACTATTAAAATGTGTGTTTAAAATGTGTTAACATTGTTGATTATAAACTATACCTGGATAAAGGGCAGTCACTTGTTATAATAACTATCTATTACAGAGGAAAAACCAAGAGACCCAATGAGATATATAGCAAAATGTCATTTGTATAAAATAAACAAAATTAGAAAATGGGCCAGAGACATGAATGAACATTTCGCTAAAGAAGAGAGATGGATGGCAGGTAAATTCTAGAACAGTTTTTCAACATCACTGGCCACCAGGGAAATGCAAATTCAAAGCACAATGAGAGGTCACTAAACACTTAATAAAAAATACACAGAATCACAGTGATGGCTGACCAGGGCCCCTGACCCATGCAGGCCTCTGCTGTGGGAGTGATGGGCCAGCCCTGGTGTCTGAGTGATGCCCAGGGCCCAGCAAAAGGGACCAAGCTTGCAGAGCCCTGAAGACTAGGGGAAACACCCCTAAATACGGACTCATTTTCCACTCTACCTTCATTGGCCGAGCAGCTGCCAAGAACAAAGGCCGCATCTCCTGATACCTGGCAATCGAGTATAGCATTGCCTCTCAGGTTGATTGTTTCTCTGGGGTGCCCACAAGTGTATTTGGGGAAAAGCTTCGCGAGCAAGTCGAGGAACAACTCTCCTTCTACGAGACCAGGGAGGTCCCCCGGAAGAACCTGGACATGATGAAGGAGGCAATGGTTCAGGCGGAGGAGGTCGCTGAGGAGATGACTAGAAAGCTGGAGAAGCGGGAGAAGAAACGCTTGAAAAAGGAAAAGAAGCGACTGGCTGCCCTTGCCCTTGCGTCTCAGGAAAACAGCAGTGCTCCTGAGGAGTGTGCGGTCCCTGAGCAGGAGACCAACGGGGAAAGGCCCAAATAGAAGAACAAGCAGAGGGCACAGGAGGCTCCGCAGGAAAATGAATTTGAAGACCCAGCTCTCTCTGCTCTCCCCAAACCCAAGAAGAAGAGCTCGAAGGAGGAGCTGGTCAGCAGTGACCCAGAAGGGACACCTCTCCCCAAGAGGAAGAAACTGAAACCTCTCCTCAGAAAGGAGCCTGCATGTGACCCTCAGGAGGCAGCAAATGGCGGGAGCTTCCCAAAGAAAAAGAAGCAGCTCCCTGCGAAGGGGGAGCCCGCCAGCAGTGGACCCGAGGAGGCGGCTGCTAGCAGCAAGAGCAACAGCACTAGGAAAAATAAAAAAATTTAAAAACCAGCCCAGGAAGATTAAAATGGACATTCCCTCTCAATAAACGACTTGACAACAACAACAACAACAAAATACACAGAAAACTCACTGCTAAAGAGGTGATCCCAACTCCTAGCGACCTTATAGAGCACGGTAGAACTAACTGCCCCTGGAGTTCCCGAGGCTCCTAAGCCAGCCGGTCTCCACCTTCCTAAGGCCGCGACCCTTTCATACAGTTCCTCCTGTTGTGGCGATCCCCCCCACAACCATAAAATCATTTTTGTTGCTACTTCATAACTGTAATTTCACTACTCTTATGACCCGGGCGACCCCTGTGAAAGGGTCATTAGACCCCCAAAGGGTCGCAACCCACAGTTTGAGAGTAGAACGTCTCATTTCCTCCCTCGGAGCAGCTAGTGGTTTCGAACTGTGCTTAGTGCGTGATAGCCCAACACATCATCACTGTATCACTGTGCTTCCAGGGCGCCTGCAAACACCTATCAGAATGAAGAATGACGAAAAGTATAAAAGGCGATACCACTGCCTGCGAATGGAGACTTGAAGCAACCGAGTCTCTCTCTCACACACTGCTGGTGGTAGTGTGAAATGACACACTCGCTTTAAAAACAGGGTGGCAGACTCTTAAAAGCCTACACAAGCACTCTCATAAGACCGAGCCAGCACACTGCGGACACATAATCCAAAGAAATGAAAACGAAGGTTTGCACGAGAGGCCCTGTGCAGCGTTATTGGTGGAAGGCGAGATGGAAACAGCCTGCGCACCCAATGGGTGAATGATGCAAATGGGGTACCGTGCCACCGGAGTGCTGCTACCCAGCAATCAAAGTGAGAAAAGTACAAAAAATGTTTTAAACCTCTTGAAAAATTTTAAATTAATACATGAGTGGAAAAAAGCCATTGCCAAATATTCGATGAATGACATTATTGAGATGACAAAACGATCTCAAAGAGGAGGAAGATAGTGGTGGCGGTCCATTGTGGTGGGGGAGCCTTCTGTAGCTTGATTGCAATGGGGGCTCCAAGGATGTGTTCATGGGGCCAACCTGCCCGGGACCACACACACCACCACCATCACCAGGGTATATGCAAACCGGAGAAAACGGAAGAAGCTTGGTGGCCTACTTTGGAATCCCTGGAGCCTTGGTGGTGCAGTCGGTTAAGCATTGGGCTACTAACCACAAGGTTGGAGGTTCAACCCCACCAGCCATTCTGCAGGGGACAGATGAGGCTCTCTGTTCCTGTAAAGAGTTACAGCCACAGAAACCCTATCCGGGGTTGCTGAGTCAGAACTGACGTGATGGCAGTGGGTTTGGTTGGGGATTTGGGTGGCACAAATGACTAAGTTCTAAGTTAAAACCAACCCTTCTAAGTTCCCACCACACAGGACCATCAAAAGGTTGGCTCTGCAAATCCACCCAAACACACCTCAGAAAAAAGGTCGCAATCTACCTCTGAACAATGACCAGGAACTGCCAACTCACTGCCACGGGGTCAGTCTGACTCAGCGTGACCCTGTAAGTATAAAATAGAACTCCTCTTGTGGGGTCCAGGCTCTGGAACTCTCTCAGAGCTGGGGGTGGTTCCCAACTACGGACCTTGCAGTCCGCAGCCCAGTACACAAGGCACTACGCTGTCAGGACTCATTCTGAAAGCGCACAGGCACTGCGAGCCGAGCCGTACGAAGCAAGTTCGACTCTGAAAACACACAAGGTTGCCATGCATCGGTATCGCTGCAATGGCTGCTCATCTGGCTTGCGTGTAGTAGCCTATTTACCGATCCTGTACCAATGTCAAGGTTTTGGTTTTGACAGCATACTTCAGTTACTATAGATCACCACGTAGGGAAGCTCAGTGGATGCGTTACAGACACTATACACTGCTTTTGCAATCTCCTGTGTCGGTGTTTATTTCTAAACAAAAGAGTCAAATACACATACACAATTCTGTAATACGTATTTTATAAGAATACATCCGAACAAAAGAATGCATATTAAACTCCCTAGAGTGGTAGCCTTTGGAGGGCGGGGAGGAGACTGGTAATGAGGACTCAAGGAAACAGCTACATTAATCATGGGTCCCTATGCTGACCAATGACGGCAATGTGCTATGAACTGAAAAGGTGATTAAGCCAACCTCCCTGCACCTGAGGTCCCTCGAAGAGGAAAGGGTGTGTGTGTGTGTGTGTGTGTGTGTGTGTGTGTGTGTGTGTGTGTGTGTGTAACAGAGAGAGGCAGACAGAGAAAGAGGAGGGAGAGGAATGCCTTCAAGCTAAGATCTTTAAAAAAATTCTTACTTTATTTTGCTGTTGAGAATCTATACAGCAGAACTCACACCAATTCAACTTCTTCGTGAACAATTCAGGGACATTAATGACACTGCTCAAGTTGTGTAACCTTTCCCACCCTCCTTTTACATATTGTTCTTCCCCCATTGACATCAACTAATTGCCCTAAGTCTCCTGTCTAGGCATATGGCTTTTTTCCAGTGGCATTAAAGATGCCTCTGCCACCCCCACCAGACAGACAGAAAGCAGGAAGGTTGGAGAAGAAGGGGGACAGGAAAAGGAGAGGAAGAGAGGAAAGGGGTGGAGGAGGAGGAAGATGGCGAGGTCATGGAGGACTCTGGGTTGATGGGAGACCAATTGGGTCACAGTTGCTGAAGCCCCGTGGAGCGCTGAGGCCCCAGGGCTGAGGACCAGACTGCAGCTGCTCATCTGGACACCAAGTGCCGTGGCTTGGCTGGAGCTTGGAGGTGCTGTGAGCAATGCTGCCCGCCTCCCTATGCCGCCTCTCCTGCTTCAGGACGGGGTGGCCTTGGGCCAGGTCCCTAATGTAGTTACCCTTTCTGTGCCCTGGGCCAGCAACAATACCCCCCTTGCACCAGCCTGTTTGGAAAGCAGAACAAATCCAAGGCTAGAAGGAGCTGTAAAGCATTTGCACAAGTGGAGTGCCTGTGAGCCGGAAGGAAGAATACAAGCACCAAGCATAAGTAATAATAATAGAGATGCATTTAGAGGTTTATTGACAAGGATGCTCATCTTGGTGGTACTTTATTATATTAGCGCTTACATGCTGACTCCTTGGTTTGCGGTGGGCGCCTTTAATCCATCTTGAGGCGCAGGGTAAATTCAGCTTCTATTGAAGAAGTCCTTCTGGCCCTTGGTCGGCAATGTAAAAAGCATTGCCCGAGGCAGATCATGTATGCCGCTAACCCCAGGCCAGCACAGAAAGAGGTAGTCTCCCCCTTCGGGATCTGCCTGAGTGTGCCCACATGGAAATTATAGACTGGAGTCACATGGCTTTGAGGGGTCAGGCCCCTGTACCGCCAAGGTCAGTGCTTCTTCTGCCTCCAGGGTCCCATAGACTGTGAGGAATTGAGTCTCCGTGGAGAACAAAGAAAACTGTCACAAAATCAAGATCGATGACAGATCAACTCACCACAGTCTATGTGACCATTTGTGCCTCATGCTCTATGCAAGTAGCCACGTGACTGAATCCTCGGGGACCAGTAAGGCCTCATGCTGTTGCTCTCCTGCATCTAGATGATTCCTTTCTTCTTTGTCTTTCTGAACAACTGGAAACAACATAAATGTTAAATAGTAGTGACTTTATAAAAACTAGTCACAAGAGAAAAGTGGTTTAGGGGACAAAAAGAGACCTCAAACTCACATATATTTTATACCAAAAACTCACTGCCAAGTCAGAGCCCTTGTAATCACGGGACCTTGTAATCTTGTGAGCTTCCAAGATGGTGACTCTACAGGAGTAGAAAGCCCCTTCTCCCACAGAGCAGCTAGTGGTTTTCAACTGCTGGTCTTGCTTCAGGCTCCTTTCCAAATATTGTACAGAACGCCATTTATATATTAAGCCATAAACTGGGCAAAGGTAAAGATCAATCATCCAGCAGGAGACCATCAACGTGAAGCTAACATAAAGCTGTCCATGGATCTACACAAAGGAAACTGTCACAAATCGTGATCAATGGCAGATGAATTCACCATAGCTGCAGGCAGACTACAGTTATCAAGTCACCTTGGTGCCTCCCTTACGCCCTCCAGTCCTACTCCCAGGAAAGGAACATTGACCTAGAGGTTAGCAGTCACCTCTTAACTGGGGCCCCAGCAAGATCACACCCAGGTAAAACCCGGAGGGCATGTCTGTCCCTCCCTGGGCTAGCTAGGGGAGCAATAGGAATTCACTTTCAAACATACTCTGCTTGCAGGCAAAGTTTTTCGAAGTGCTAGTCCATGGTCAAAAGGAATTCAGTGGAGCCTGAGTCTGTGGATTTAGAGCTCTCCCTGCAAACCCTACAGCCTGGCCCAAACCTCAGGCTCTGAATTTAAACTCTGATACAAAAAGAAAATCTTTAAAATGCAGTTATGCAAGATTTGGGGGATGAATTACAAATGAGTATGTACCGAATGAATACCGTAGAATATACAACTATGCCTTAAAAGGAAACAAAAGTACACTCCTCCAAATGTCAGCATTGGCCAATTTAAGATTGGTGCCCTTGGTTGTTGACCCCGCGTTGGGTTTTCAGGGCTCTGACTTTTTGGAAGCAGATTGCCAGGTCTGTCTTCCTCTGTGTATCTGGGGGGCTTTGAACCACCCACCTTTCAGCTAGTTAAGTGCCTAGCTTTTGGCACTACCTAGGCACTCTGTACTTTGGTCTATGTCTTCATTTTTAAAAGTTGAAAAAAACAACATAATGACTGGCAGTCTCAAGGGTGTGTGTGTGTGTGTGTGTGTGTGTGTGTGTGTGTGTGTGTGTGTGTGTAAAAACATGATGACTGGCAGTCTCGAGGGGTGTGTGTGTGTGTGTGCGTGTGTGTGTGTGTGTTTTCCTCTTGTAGCAGAGGAAGGAGAGCACACTGCTGAGGCAGGGTGGGCCTTTCCTTGGCTTCTGGTTTCTCCAGCCCCCTGACCAGCCAGCTCGGGCCAGTTCAGCCACTTAAACACCCACAGCTAGTCAACCAGGAACCGCCCTGAAAGCTGCTACTCCTTTGCTGCAAGATAAGTAGGAGTCAGTTGAGGGCTGGAGGGAGGCCCGGAGGTTACCTGATAAATGGGAGGTATCTCGCAGCCCATCAGCTCTTCACTCTCAGCCCTGTGCACTGCAGACTTCGAAGGCGCACAGTGAACAGCAGGTGAGCCATGTTTGCCAGGTGGAGACGTGGGTGGGTTCATGTAAGGCGGCTCTCACTGGACACCCGCCGACAGGCCTCCTATTCAAACAATCCTGTCATCACATTATAAAGAGTGTGCCAGGTGTGTGCCTGCATTAAGGACCGCACGTCTCACCACAACCCTGTGCGTCCCTACCCTCCTGATGTCCACTTTGCAGGTGAAGAACTCGAGGCTCAGCCATTCAGGAACTCGCTCTAGGTAACACGGTAAAGTTAAGGGGCAGCTCGAGGATCCCTAGCAGACTCGACTGCAGCTAGTGGGCTAGTGGGATCGCCGCCCCCAGGGCCCGCCCACCACGCTGCCCAGGCCAGGGGAGGAGGCCAGGCTTCTCAAGGTCAGGGAGGGCAGAATGCCCACGGACCTCGCTGATGGGGCTGCAGACCCCCAGTGGGGAGCAGATCGAGCCCCTGGGGTGGGAGTGGGGAGGTCAGCGAGTCCTGGGTGGCCCTCACCGCCGCGGTGAGGGAGGGGGAAGGGGGGAGAAGGAGCCGGGCGCTGCCAGCCCGAGGGCACTCAGGACAATTCTCGTAAACACGGCGGGGCGGGGCGGGGCTTGGCGCCAACTCGGCATTTCCGGGGATGGGGTGGGCCCCGCTCTCCCCAGGGAGTGCGCCCGGCCTGCCTCCAGCGGGGACGGGCCTGCGCACCCTCCGGGAATCGAGCGCCGGGCCGGCCGGGCGCGCCCCTGACTCTCTCCAGGTAGGCGCGGGCGGGGAGCCCCGGGAAGGGACGGGGAGCCCCGGGAAGGGGCGGAGGGCGCCCCGGCCGCGGCCACCCGCAGCCCCCGCTCCCGGGACGACGCCACCTGCACGCTCTGACGGGCACCGGCGCCCGCCATGGGGGAGCCTGTCGCCATGGCAGCGCAGGGGGCAGGGCCACGTCCCCATGGCAACCGGGGGCCTCTGCGCCGAATCCTTTGACTCCGCGTCCTCTCCACCTGGAACCCCGAGGCTACTCTTGGCCGCGGAAGGCCGAGGCCACGCCTCAAAATGGTTGTGGTTTGACGCGTGAGGCTGGGCCTTTGTCGTGGTGGTGGTTTTTTCTTCTCCCCGGTGACCAGGTGGAAGGAGGGTCTAGGGAGGTAGGAAATTGGGGGGCCCTGGGAATGAGGCTCCCACTTGATGTGTAGTGGGGGGGAGACTGTTGGGTGGCTTTTCATGGAGTCATTTCAGTCGGACCCAAAAGCTCGGAACCCTGGGTCACCTGAGAAGGTCGTTAACCGCCGCCCACACTTCTGCCATGCTTGTCACTTGACCTGAGATTCATTAGATTCTTGGGCAGATCGAATCCGATAAGACTGGGAAGGGCACCATTTTTCAAAACCCCCTTTTCCCCATAGATTCTTCAGAGTCACATGTTCCCACCCTCCCCCTGGTTTTCAGAGCTGGGAAACCGCCAGGAGAGGTGCAGTGTGCGCTGACTTCCTAGACCGACCCAGCCAGCCAGTTCATGAGCCGGTCAGGAGTTGAACAGTTTCCTGACTCGGGCCATGGTTGTCCGTCTTTGGTTCTTCTTTATTATAACTACTTTATTATTAATTAGGTGGGGGGCTTTACATTTCAGGTCATCAATTGTGTATTCAACAACTTAAACTTATCAAACTCCCCACCCACCACCTGCAGTAGCTGGCCTTGCCCACTCACCTCTGATTTCCCTTCCACCTGTGTGGAACACTATCTTCACCTTCACCCAGATTCACCCCTGTCCACCCACTAACCTACTGCTGCATCTTCCCTCTCTTTCCACTCCCCTATCCCACCCCATAACCATCAGTCTTTTTTTCTGCATGACAGTGGCCTCAAACAATTTTGTCATTTTTTTAATAAATCATTTTATCAGGGGGCTTTTACAGCTCCTATAACAATCCACAAATCAATTGTATCAAGCACATTTGTACATATGTTGCCATCATCATTTCCAAAACATTTTCTACTTGAGCCCTTGTTATCAGCTCCTCATTTTCCCCTCCCTCTCCCACCCTTGGTAATTTATAAATTATTTTTATTTTCATATTGTACCATGTGCTGTTTCCCTTCCTTCACCCGGTTTTTGTCATTTTGTGATTGCCTAATTTCACTCAGCATCATGTTCTCCAAGGAGCCCTGGTGACATATTGGCTAAATGCAAATTCAGCAGTTCGAAACCACCAGCTGTTCCTTGTGAGAAAGACGAGGCTTTCTACTCCCAAAGAGTTACAGCCTCTGAAACCCTCAGGGCCAGTTCTACCCTATCCTGTAAGGTCGCTATGAGTTGGCTTTGACGGGATGGCAGTGGGTTTGGTTTGAGAATTTTCTCCAGGCCCAGCCATGCCATGAGGAACTGTTCTTCCTGATGCCCCTCGAACTCTTAGGCGAAGCCTCTTGCACAGGGCCACAAGTTGGCGCCTCGGGGCTCTTGCTTTAATGGAGTCTTTGACAAACTTGCCGTCCATACTTTGGTTCCCAGGAGCCAAAGATTCAAATCCATCTCTCAAAAATACCCTCTCTTCTGAAGGCAACTGAGATGGAAGCTGTGCGAGCCAGGACAGCCTTTATCCCAAAGCAGGCCAATGAGGTTCCGGTTTTCCCCTTATCTGTGAGGTGCCTTTTACTGAGACTGGGATGAGGAAACTGGGGTGCCATTGGGGGTGGGGGGGGTGAAGATCCAGGACAAAGCTTTGAATCAATTATTTGGAAGTGATTTTTTTTAACAGCTGGAGCAGAAAATGCGCAACTTCATTTAGTAACTATTGACCAGGTATTTTGCTCTCTCCAGCTCAGTGGTAAGGGCAGGGGTGCTGGTGACTACAAACCTGAGTTGTTAGGCCCAGTCTTTGCCCTCAAGTTGCTTGTAGAAAAGAGGACGTGGCATGCAAATGAGTATTTCACTCCAGCGTAATGAGTTCCTTAATGGAAACCTGAGCAGAGTGCCCAGGGAACCCGGTAGAGCAACTCCGGAAAGCCATTGAAAGGCTGGTAGCCTGGGAGCGCTCCTGGAGCTCAGCCAGGTTGGCCCAGCCGGCAGCTACCTTTGCTGCAGACAAAGGAATGAGTGAGCGATAGATGTGGCTGAGGATGCCCATTCCCCCGGAAGGAAGTTCAGAGGGTCCGGATGAATCTAAAGTTCTGTGAGGGTAGGACTCTGGTCAAGTTCCCTTTAACTTCTACACTATTTATTGTAAACAGCAAAGGCACAAGATGGACTTTTAGAAGGAGGGAAGAAAGCCAGCTTCTCCTCAAGGGAGGAGATGGCTACAACTTTAGGCCGGGCTGGGATTCTGACTGTAGGTAGAGCATCTACCTGGATGGTGGTCCTAGCCTGACTTCCACCTGTAGAACCAACCGCAGCACATCCCGGACCTTCTCTGTGCCTCATTCCCTCACCAGCTGTAAACATGAAAGGATGCTTGACGTAAACAGCTCGGCCCACTTTAGAGTAAGCCCTCCAAGACTGTGATCCGCGTTAGTCAATGTCAACTTTGATTGGGTTCCAAAGAGGTTTGCCAGGTAGTTCTTGTCAAGGTGATAGAGCAACACGAACACGAGGTGTTCATTTGTCTTTACCTGAGTAGAGGTAGTTTTCAAAGTTCGCTCTGTCCATAGACTTAAGTCGCCCTACATAACGGTTCACTGAGGGTTGGGAGCTTTTCGAACTCACATGAAAGCCAAGATCCTCCCTTACTCTAGCAACGGCACACTGTTGTTGGCCTCCATGGCTCTTAGAAACCCATCCTTGGAGTCAAGGGACTTCCAATGGGGCTAGGGGGCTCAGAGGTCTGGGTGGCTGGTGGGAGCAGGCCCAGTCCTGCAGCCTTGGGTACCATTGCACACGGGAGTTCTGGGACTGTTTGCCCCCGAAGGCTTTGCTTTGGGACATGCTACCTCGGTTGGCAAAGCAGGATGTGAGTTCAGTATTTGGGGCCCCTGCTCCATCTTCTGAGCACACCTGGCAGTGTAGCGGCTACACCTTGGGCTGTGATCCTCCGGGTCAGCAGTTTGAAACCACCAGCTGCTCTGAGGGAGAAAGACAGGGCTTTTTGCTGCCTTAAAAAGCTACCATTTTGGAAACTCACAGGGGCAGTTCTACCCTGTCCTATAGGGTTGCTATGATGGCAGAGAGTTTTGTTTTGTTTTTCTTGGCGGAGGGGGTTGGTTTTGGATCCATCTTCAGCCACCCTAGTGGTCACACCTTTCTCAATCCACTCTGGGGTCAGCCCCGGCACCGAGAAGAAGGTTCCTTCCAAGTGTCCTGAGATGATGGAGGAACTGTGGGGTTCAGAGAGCCTCCCCTCCTCCCTAAAGCAGAACTTTGAGCCCCTGCAAAGGAGGTCCTTTGCCCTGGGACAGATGACGGGACCTGCCCCAAGGCCCCTTTTCCTCGGGGCACGGTGAGCAGAGGTCAGCACAGTGTGACTTATACTCACTGCAGTAGAGTTCATTTCTGACTATGGTGATGACCCTTAGGGGGGGCAGAGTAGAGCTTCCCCACAGGGTTTCCAAAACTGTAACCTTTTTTTTTTTTTTAACTTTTTGTGAATCAGGTGAAGGTTTTCAGAGCAGATCATGTTTTTAGATTTAACAATTCAGCTAATCCTGACTCACTCATCCATTACCATCCTCTGTACGGTCACTTAGCCCACTTCCTCTCTCCACTCTTCCTTTCCTAACCCTCTGAATTGTATCCTGGGGCAAATGCTGCCCTTTTCATTTCTGATCTGCTTGTCCTGATGCTGAGATGCGTACGACCTGCAGGGTAAAGTCCCACGAGTCTCCGTTTGACCAGGAAGCCTGGTCTTGTTAGGACTCTGAGTTCAGTTCCACATTTTCTCCCTCTCTGTCCAGCACCTTCCCACTCTATTCAGTGCACGTGGTAGTGGTAGCCAGGCACCATCTAGTTTTTGTGGTCTCAGGGTTGTGGAGACAGGTTTACATGATTAGTCCATTGGTCTGTCTGTGTCCACGTGGTTTTTAAGTTTTCATCACTTTTCTTTCCTCTAAACAGGGAAAGAGCAATAGTTGTGTCGAAGAGACTGTCATGCGTTTTTTAAGACCCAGTCACTATTCACCGAAGTAGGGTATAGAACATTGTCTTGTGAATGGTGACAGTTGGCTTTGGTGTCCCTTCACAGCTTCTGTCTTTATAGGAGCAGATTGCTGCCATAGCTTTCTCCCACAGAGCAGGTGGTGAGTTCAAACTGCTGACCTTTGGGGGAGCAATTGAGTACTTTAACTTGCCACTCACTGGGAACTCTTAGAGTGGGATTTTTTTGTTCAGTTACTATCTGTACCAGTAGTAAGGTAGAATTTGTAAGGTAGAATTAGGATCACGATAAGGGGGGATGGGGGGGGACCATTTAGGAACTAGAGGAACGTTGTATGTTTCATCCTTGCTACACTGCACCCTGACTGGCTCGTCTCCTCCCCGTAACCCTTCCGTAAGGGGATGTCCAATTGCCTACAGATGGGCTTTGGGTCCCCACTCCTCACTTCCCCTCATTCACAATGATAGGAGTTTTTGTTCTGATGATGCCTGGTACCTCATCCTCTTAGAGTGGGATTTAAGGAGGAAGATCTGGGTGGCAAATGGAGAGACAGATGCTTGGCTTCTTGGGATCTTGGTCATGGAGGGGCCCAGGTCTGTCTGGTCAGCCAAATTGGAGGTTAAAGCTCTCTCTCCTAGACCCTCACCCAGCTTAGAACACCTGCCTTCCACCTCTGAGTGGTCACAATGGTTCCTGATCAAGAAAGAGACACTGAGCTGCTATTGGTGTCCCTTCTGGGTAACAGGTATCAAGCATCGCTGGGCAAATTACCCTCACTCTCTGTGCACATTTCTCCCCTCCCCCCGCTAGTGTGTCTGCACTGTCTGCAGACAGTACAGACCCCCCTCCTGAACTTGTGGCAGGGAGCAGGGGAGTGACAGTGGCAGCTTCATGTTCTGCCATGTTGGGGCAGGGGCAGGTCGAGCCCTGCTGGGTGCACCACAGCCCTGTGGGGTGAGGAGATCCCCTCCCAGGGAGTGGCCAGCTCAGGCCCCAACAGGCCCCAGCGGGGGTGGCCTGGGCTGGGCAGGCAGGCTGGTTCCTTCTCCCTGTGAGAGCTGCACCCTCAGCACCAGGTTTTCAGGAGTCAGCTGAACTTGAGGAGAGAGCCTGGCCCGGCAGGGTCTTCTGGAAGTGGGCATCCGAGATGCTTGCCCCCGAGATGGTGGGGTGGCGCTCGGGTTGGAGAGGCGGATGGCAGGAATGTGCACAGCATGGCCTTCCTCACTGAGCACTCACTGTGCTCTGAGCTGCCCGTGCTCAGTGGGCAAGGTCTCATTTTCTCCAGTACCCTCAGGAAGTATTGTTCGTGTGCCCATTTCACAGATGAGGAAGACGAGGTTCAGGAAGGCTCTGTGGTGTACTGCTGGTCATCAACAGGAGAGTCGATGATAACGGCGATTCTTCTGATGGAAGAACCTGTGGACTCCACCATTTCTAGGAGCAAAGAGGGACTGGGGAGGGGACACAGTGTGGGGAACAGGAACCAGGCCGGGTGATACTGCCAGGGAGTATTGGCACCGACCCTGAATGAATGGCCTCTCCTGCAGAGGGCACTGCCCCAAGGAAGCACCCAGCCCCCAGGACCTGGCAGCCATTGGCTGCTTTAAAAGCTTACACTGGATGTGCCAGCTGGTGTTGCTCCCTCGTCAGAGTGTATTGATGTTGCAGCTGAGCTGTTGCCCAACCCCGGGGGAGGAGACACCCCAGCAGTTTGCCCAGCCAGGGGAGGAGGGGCACTGCAGCTGCAGGTTGGCATGAGCCTGAGAAGAGGGCTAGGGGCTATGATGGGCTGTTGGCAGGGAGCCAAGGCTTGGGGTGCTGGGGTGCAGCCAGTGTGTGTGAGGACTTACTGGGCAGACTGCCAGTCAGACCCAGGGCTGGAGAGGAGTGCAAGACCTACCCCAAGGAGGGGTGGGCAGGACCTTGGAGTTCAAGCTGCACTGGGCTTGGCAGGAGGGAGGACTGGGCAGGAGACCCATCCCCCACAGCAAGCAGACAAAACAAGTACTCCCAAGATGGAATTGTGGGAGCACCTGAGTGGGAATCAGAGCAGGCAGGCCTGGTCGGGGGTTGCCTGGCAGAGGTCATGCCCAAGGACGTGGCCTGCTGGCACCTGGGCAGAGGCTGGACCTAGGGGTGATTAATGAGTATTCATTGATGGAGAGGCGGAGTGGGTTCTGGATCAAGGACTGCACTCCCGCACTTGTCTGTGTTTTTCTCTCATTCGCTTCTCTTCATCTGCTAAAGTTCTCCCCTTTCTTTCCCTCCCCTTTATCTTCTTCCAGCTGACCCGACAGGTGTTGTTCTTTTGGGCCTGTTGGTTTCTTTCGTCTTCCTCCCCTCCTTTGAAGAGGTAACCCTGAGCCACGATCTGCCTTGGCGTCAGTTCTGATACACAGCAACCCTGCTGGATGTGGGGGCGCTGTCCCGGTGGGTTTTCCAGACTGACACTCTCCGCTGGAGTAGCAAGCCCCATCTTTCTCCCAAGGAGTGACCAGTGGTTTCCAACTGCTACCCTGGCTGCTAACAGTCCGGGGCGCGGTGTAACATCTTCCTATGCCCTTTATAAGCTCCCGTTCGTTTGCTGTTCCATTTGAGAGCTAAAAGAGTCCTCGTGTGGCACAAGAGTTCGGTGCTTGGCTACTAAATGAAAGGTTGGCGGTTTGAACCTGCCGAGCGTCTGGGAGCGAGAAAAACCTGGTGATGTGTTTCTGTAAGGATGACAGCTAGGATCCCTGAGGGGCTGCTCAACTGGGTCACACAAGAATGCTACCAGCCAGAAGGGACCGGGTGGCACGTGCCAAGAGCGTAAGAGAGAGAATCCTAGTTGGCGGGAGAGGCCAGACGACTGATGACGTCATCTTGCTGGCTTGGGTGGGCTCGGAGGAAGTGGTGCTTTTTCTGCATCTCCCTCTGTACTCTCCAAGCCTCCCCTGAGCTCTTTATAAGCACCCCCTTTCTGGCCGAGGAAGACAAGTCCACGACCAAAGGAAGACGGACACCTCGTTGGTTCGGGAACCACCATTTAGTCCACAGCTTAAATGAGATCTCTCAAACGAGATTTCTGTCCCTTGCTTTGTTTGGGGTTGTTGTTGTTTGGGGGTTTGGGGAGGAAGAAGTATTTTATTTTGGTTTTTTCCTGTCTGGAGAGAACAAATTAGCACCCTAAAGGAAGACAGTGGGAGGCACAGCCCCCCACTCCCCACCACCCCTGGCTGCGTGCATGGGAGTGTTTTTCTCCAGAGTAACAGTTGGGGCCTCGTTGCCAGCCCAGTGGAGTCCCTCTGGAGCACCAGGCTCAACGGCGGGGGTTTGGACAACGGAAAGCCTGCCACTACTCCTAATGGGTTTGCTGCCCAGTTGGCATACGGCATACGCAAGGTTTGAGCAGCAGCGACGAGGCTATAATTAACCACCAAGCGAGGGTGCCTCAGCCCCTGCCTTCTCTCCTCAGGGACATGCAGGGCAGTCTGAGGCAACCCAAGTGTTGCCAAGACACTAGGCCAAAGCAACTCCGATGGCCTTTTAGGAGCTCAGTGAAAGGGAGGGAGAGCCATCCGCTGACAGATTCTAACTGAACATGGGCGTCAGGCACTGTCCAGTGGGACCTGGAAGCAGGTGAAGGAAATGCTGCCTCTCCTGTCTTGGCTTCAACAAGAATTTGTGCATATTTTCTCGTCCTGGGGGCGGGGGGGATGTATGGGCTGAGTAGGAGAGGGAGGAACCGCACCGCGTCGCTTGCTGCTCAACCTATAAAGAATATTGATTCGCTTTGGTCCTGATGGAGTTCTCCAGGGACAAGCCATTGGGCTTTGTTTCTGTCCCTGGCTTACCCAATGTTTCTTTTTTTTAAACAGTTTTATGGGGACATATTTTCATATCTAATACAACTCAATAGTTCCCTCATGTCAAGAAGAGTTGTACAATCCCAATATTTCCTCATGCGAGTGAAGAACCGAGAGAACAATACAAAGCATCCTAGCTCTTCGCCTCAACCGGCCATTCAAGTCCTGCTGTCTATCCCCACTCATGAAAACACACACATTTATTTTGACTGCAGAGAGCAGGCGCGGCTGGCACTCCTTCAGCAGGCATCTCCAAATGGCAAGGCCAGCAAGCCCATGATCACATCTAGGACCCGAATAGCGATTCCAGCCATCAGTCTACCTTACTGCTGACCCATGTGCTCCATAGCTCCCTCCCTGCCGTTGGGGAGGGGAGCAGGAGTCAGGCCAAGGTCCTATATTGCATTTGACCGTTACATCTGCTCATTCTCCTAATCAACGACCAAGCTATCTTTTTTTTTTTTTTTGTCTCTTGCCACAGTGATGGTTTTGAAGAGCTGTGGCTAGCTGTCCAGTCGAATGGGCCCGATTCTGGATGTGTCTGTTTGGGTCATTATTAGAGCTGACGGGTGCGCCAAGGGTAATGGTGTCTCTTTCTTCTTGCTTCACGTCTGGCGGTAAATGATGTCGGCTCAGCCCATTGCTGACCACCTGGTTAAGCTGGCGGCTGACTACCTGCTCTCGCCCCAGAGATGCATTTTCCCCTCTTTAATTCATGATCCATGGAGTGACGCTCGGAGCCCTATGACTACCTGCATTCCTAACAACCATCTACCTAATGACTTTCACTTCCGTTGATGACCTTGACTTGACTCTATTACACTGTGGGTTACAAAATGGTGATTTTCAAATTCTACCATTGCTTATATATTAGCCAGTGGATTTCTATAAAGAAAAGCTTCCTCCCCATCCCTTCTCTTTGTCTATGATGAACTAATGGATTGGCTTTTAGTTGGTCCATTATAACCCATTATTTCATTAGTCCTTTTTGGTGCATAGATTGTCCCAAGTTTGACCATTAAGCTGGCTCCTCTTGTCCTTTTGACATGACCTCCATTAGTCTTTGATCACGTCCTTGTTTTCTGTCCCAGTGAAAGGTCCAAGCTCACTTTGTAGTTTCTCTGCCATGCCCCAGTGAGGCCCAGTTCCTTGTGCTGGAGAGGGGAGTTTAGAAACCAAGATCTGGGTGCTATGTATGCTCACTCAGCACTCTAATTGTTTCTTAAATAAAGGCATACGGATTGCTCATCAAATTTGCAAAAAGCTCAAAACGGCCGAGGAAAACCAAGTGCATATGATCACAGGAACAGTATTCAAAATGACCCCAATGGGAAGCATATCTGGGCCCAAACCAATAGATTTAAAAGAAATAAATAAGAAGTGCCATGTTTACTTTGGAAAAGGTAAAAGCATCATATCAGGTCAGGAGGAACACATTACTTGACCAAACCTGATGTAAAAGAGACCTAAACAAAACCAAACTCGCTGCCATAGGGTCAATACTAACTCATAGCAACCCTATAGGACAGGTTAAAATTGCCTCTCTGAGTTTCCTAGATTGTAACTGCTTACAAGAGTAGAAAGCCCCCCTTTCTCCCATAGAGCGCCTGGTATTTCCAACTGCTGACCTTGCAGATCACAGCCCAGTGCATACCCGCTACACCACCATTCACTGCCATCGAGTCAATGCTGATTCATAGTGGCCCACTGTGGGTTTCCGAGCCTGTACCTGTATAAGGGAGTAGAAAGTCCAGTCTTTCTACTAAGAGCTGCTAGTGTTTTTGAACTGCCGACCATTCAGATCACAGCTCAGTGGATAATCACTACTCTAGGGTTCCCCACCTGTTAAGGAACATGAACCTACAGTGTTGTATGGTGTTTATGTCTGTTTCAAGCATTCATTTAGCCAGTACTTCTTGAGGGCCTACCATATGCCCAAGGAGTTGTGGTGCTGTTGGGTAAGAGTTGGATTGCTAACTCCAAGGTCAGCAGTTCAAACTCTCTGGTTTCTCTGAGGGAGAAAGATGAGGCTGTTGCCCTTATAAGGATTGCCAAAAGCCTCCGAGGGTAGCTGTGAGTCGAGATGTACTTGATGGCCATCGGTCGTGTGTGTGTGTGTGTGTGTGTGTGTGTGTGTGTGTGTGTGTGTGTTTGGTACCACATGCCAGGCACTGCTGTAGAAGTTTGGGATATGTTAGTTAACAAATTAGCCAAGCAAAGACCCCAGTCCTGAGCCATCATTTTTGGGAGGGGGAACATGGCACAGAATAGAAAGAAACAGTAATAAATAGAAACATGGTTAGGGTGTTAGAAGATAGTGAGTGTTGGGGAGAATAAAAATTAACTCAAGGTAAGGCAACTATTAGAGGATCTTCAGATTCTTCAAAAATGTGCTCTTTGGGCAAATATTTTGAAGGGTGCAAGGACCTCAGTCAGTGGCTATTTGGTAGAGGGGGTGTTCCAGGCAGAAGAAACATCATCCTGTGCAAAAACCTCCCAAACCCCCCCAACTACCATGATCCGAATTCTACCTTGCAGGGCTGGATAGGACAGAGGCTGTACACTGGTGCATATGAGGGTTGGAGGTACAGGGAATCCAGGGTGGATGATACCTTCAGGACCAAGGGTGTGAGGGACGATGCTGGGAGAGTGGAGGGTGAGTGGGTTGGAAAGGGGGAACTGATTACAAGGATCCACATGTGACCTCTTCCCTGGGAGAGGGACAGCAGAGAAGGGGGGAAGGGAGACTCCGGATAGGGCAAGATATGACAAAACAACGATGTATAAATTACCAAGGGCATATGAGGGAGGGGGGAATGGGGAGGGAGGAGGGGAAAAAAAAGAGGACCTGATGCAAGGGGCTTAAGTGGAGAGCAAATGCCTTGAGAATGATTGGGGCAGGGAATGTATGGATGTGCTTTATACAATTGATGTATGTATATGTATGGATTGTGGTAAGAGTTGTATGAGTCCCTAATAAAATGTAAAAGAAGAAAAGAGAAAAAAATGATTAGGGCAAAGACTGTACAGATGTGCTTTATACAATTGATGTATGTATATATATGAACTGTGAAAAGAATTGTATGAGCCCCAATAAATTGTTAAAATTAAAAAAAATAATAATAAAATAAAATAAAATGTAAAAGAAGAAAAGAGAAAAAAATGATTAGGGCAAAGACTGTACAGATGTGCTTTATACAATTGATGTATGTATATATATGAACTGTGAAAAGAATTGTATGAGCCCCAATAAATTGTTAAAATTAAAAAAAAAAATACGTTCTAACCAAAAAAAAACAAACAAAAAACTCCCAAACAAGAGCTTGGTGTTTTCAAGCGGTTGCAAGTGTGCTTGGCGCGAGGTTGAGCTATGGGGCATGAGGACGGTAATACGGAACCTATAGGCCACTGTAAGGAGGCCTGGTGGCACGGTGGTTAAGCACTCTGCTGGGAATCTAAATGATGACTGGAACCCATGGGCCACTCCATGGGGAATCGCGGCAGCCTTTCTCTGTATGTTTTACAGTCTATGAGATTGTTCTATTCTGCCCTATGAGGTTGCTGTAAGTCCGATAAGTCCGAATTGATTCCACTTCAATGGGATGTGAGTCCCACTCAACTCACTGCCATCAAGTCAGTCCTGAGTAATGAAGACCCTAAACACTGCCTTATTCTGAGCGAACTGTTAGTGGATTTTGCCCAGCAAATGTCCTGAGACCTGGCTTTTGTTTTGAAGGCTAACTCTGACTGCTAGGTGGAATAGAGATTACAGGGGAGCAAGAATGGATGCAGACAGGCCAGTTAGGAGGTCATTACGACAGTGTCCATGAGCGAGAGGCTGGTAACAGACCTGGGCAGGTGACAAGTGATCAGACTGTAGATTGGCCAGTGGAGCGGATGTAAGTGCAGAGAGAGAGAGAGAGAGAGAGAGAGAGAGATTGATTTTTCTCCTGAGTTATTTAAGAGTGAATTCCCAATAAATGAGATGTGGACGGCCTTAAATGGAACATAATTTATGAGGGCTAAGGGAAATCTGGAGCCACCAAATTCATTTCAGGACCCATTGAAGGTTACAGTCAGTCGCTGAACTCCATGGGATGTAAGGAGCCAGGAGGATTGATTGTGGGTGGGTGAACTGCCGGGATCCCCCTCCAACCTTGAGGTGGGGCCCTTCCCCTTCATAGTCATCTGCAGGTCCTGCAGTTCACTCATCAACTCCTTATCCTAAGAAGGGGGATCCCCCCTCCTCCGTGGTCAGCATTACATGTGTGGAGAAGTCCCACTGCTTCCAGACTCAGTACAGCCCAGTCTCAATGTTGACTGGCCGGGGCAGAAATTATGCTCAGAAGCAGCTAATGCTGCCAGCATTGGCCTGAGCTCGGTTGAGTCCACTTAGCCTCGCCCACATGGGAGCCAGGCTCCTGCGAGGGCATAAAAGGCGAACAAGGCCCACCTCACGAGGCACACTGTGGCGAAGCCCATGTGCCCGCTGTAACACCGTCCCAGAGGCACGGGAAGGAGCTTTGGCTCCAGCCTTGTTGGAAGGCTCCAAGTCTTAGATCCTCTAAGTCCGCACCCTCCTCGCCCCCAAGCTCCGGCAGCCTTCTCCGTGGCTATTGATCCGTGGGTTTGACCTCTGCCAGGCACACACCGAGCTGGGTGCTGGGTGCCTCCAGGTGGCCCCCGTGCTCCCAAGAGCCCAGGAAGGGGCGGCAGGGCTGGGAGCGGGGTCTTGGAGAAGGCAGGGCTAATCGCTCCACTTCCTCCCCCTTCCCTTCCTCCTCCTCCTCCTCCTCCTTCACTCTCCCAACGCTGCAGGCGAGCTGCCGCCGCCTAGCTGGCAGGGCAGGCGGGCCTGTGTGCTGGGCCGGGCCGAAGGGGCCTGGCTTCCCCGCCGCCCACGTGACCCCATTTCCCACCCCCACCCTCCCACTCTAGGTCCGGAGGCGGGCTCGGGGGCCGGGCTGGGGGCGGAGCCACCGCCCCGGAGTCGTCCAGTGTAGCAACCTGAGAGTGCTCCGGAGGAGGACGCCCGCCCGCGATCTCTGCTGCCCCGGTCGGCGCGCCGCGATGGGCCGGAGGAGTCGACCACTGGTGTTCCTGCTGACCGTGCTCCTGCAGCTGCTACCTGCACCCCCGCTCCAGGCGCTCACCCCCCGGATCAGCCTGCCGCTGGGTGAGTGACGGGGCGCCCCCTGAGTGGGGGAGGGGAGGGCGGAGGTGGCTGTGACAAAGGAGGGAAGAGGGAAACCTGGGGTCCATTAGGACCCCTCTCCTTTTCAGAGCTCTATAGGTATGGGGAGAGAGAAGAGGGGCCCAGTGGGGCGTCAGGCCCCCTTCCACTCTCTTTCTAGGTGGGGAGGGGGGCTCGTTCGGTCTGCCGCCCCTGAATAGGGCGAGCAGGGGCGGGTTGGAGGGGGCCGGGCTGCTGCCCCATAAACACTGGGTTCTGGTATTCCGGGCAAGCCGCTGCAGTGCGGGGGAGCCGCGGCAGAGCTGGCGCCCGATCCACGGCCCTCGCAGCCCCCAGCCCATTAGGGAGAGAGACCCCTGGGCTGGTTCGGTTCGGGCACTTGCTAGGTGAGCACATCCGCCTCTGTGACACCCCCTCCCCGCGGTTTCTAGTCCTCTCCTCCGACCTCCCTGTCCCCCTTCAGGGATTTCTTCTCCTACTCTAGCCCCGCCCCTCAGGCTTGGGAATCATGGTGCCTGGATTCCAAGACCATTTCTACTTTTGTTTAAGTTTCCTATCCTCCTTACAAAACGGGCAGTTTCCTCATCTGCAAAATGGGCACCGCCATAGGTACCTTGCAAGGGGGGCGGGGTTGGGATTTCATGAACCTACAAGAATTGTGTAAGCGTAACTTGTATAGGTGCCGACCCATTTGTTTCTCCAAACCCTGTAACTTATCAGTTGTCATACTATATGCATGAGAATAAAGAAACCCTACCACACTTCCTCCTCATACTCTCCCTGCCCTGTAAAGCACCCTGCTTAAAAAGGGGAGGAGGAGCAGGAGCAACACTTGACCGGAGGCAAGGGTCCTAGTGGCCCTGAGTAACCCTATCGGAAACGTTGCCCAGTGGTAATGAGAAAGTGGCCTGAGTTAAAATCCTGCCTCTGCCCCTTGGTAACTGCGCAACTTTGAGCAAAGTATGTATGCTCTCTTGGTCTCGATGTTTTCAGCTGTAAAGTCGAAATAATAATAGCACCTTATCTCAGGATGGTGAGCATTTAACGAATTCACGTTGTAAAAGTCCTTAGGACAGGGCTTGGTACGACAGAAACCGCTCAACAAGTGGTTTGCTATTTATCATCCTATGTGTTAAGCACAAGCTTCTGTCCACCTCTCACTGCCGCACCCCCTTCCCAGAGCTGGGGTGTTTCTGCCTGCATCGGGGGTGGGACTGGTGTGTAACCGCAGCCCCTCGGGTACGCCAGCCCACGGAGTGAGGACAAACAGGTGTATCCAGGCCCAGGCCTGCTGCCTCGCTGCCCTGTTCCTGTGGTTGGACTTCCTTTGCCCTGAGACCCACTGAGCTGTGGCAGAAAGGGTGGGGACAAATGCCGGGGGATGGAGGGGACGCTCATGGGGAGCTGGGAGGAGAGACAGACGAGCTTCTCCCTGAGATCAGCTTCCACACAACGTTGGTGCCCACACACAGCTCTGTCCGGGATGAGTCCACAGATTGGAGACCCTTGCCAAGGTCACCTGGGCTCACCTGTCAGGGCTGCTGCAGATGGTGACACGTGGAGGTGGGATGCACAAAGGTGCCTCATCTGGGAGTTGAAATGCGCATCACGCCCTACTCACTAGTCTGTCCCCCTAGAGAAAAAATAAAACCCTTTGCTTTGTGCATCTGCCCAGATGGGACCCCATTTTCCAATCCTAGCAAGGTCTCCAGAGCTGGCTAGCAGCACCCACACCTCACTATGAACCCACCTCCCGCTGTACCGAGCTAGGCTACTCGAGGTGTTTGCCTAGCGAATCTTCCTCCTGCCCCCACCTACCCAGGCTGGTGCCCCTGTCCACACTGGTGCAGCCCCCTCCCACACTGGTACAGTCTTTCCTGCTGGCAAGGAGCCCTAGAGGGGAATGCCGCTACCACCAAACGGGCCTTCCCTCCTCTGAGCCAACATGGCCTGAGGCGGTTTCCTGCTTTGTCCCCAGGGCCTTGTTAGATGTTCCTGGCAGTGTGCCCATCCCGAGTAGGCCCATGGTGACCAAGGGACACTGGGTACGAGGACCCAGGGCCCCTCCCTCACAGAGCAAGGTTAGAGGCATGGAACAGGAGCCCACATGTCTATTTCCTGCCTCTTGCCCGTTCCCCCCAAGACATGGGACCGTGGGATGTCCGTGCTTTAAAACAAGCTCTCTTGCAATGGAGAGTTGGCTTGGCTTTGCATCAGGGGTCCTTCCCCAGAACCTTAATCTCTATTGATTAGAGGCTGATGCTGAGCGTCAGCCTGAGGGGTGCTCCACGATGGTCGCAGCTTATGGCCAGTGGTGTCAGAGAGCCTGGGACTCCTGGTGATCTGGAAAAGCAGAGGCCCTGGCCAGGAAGTCCCTTGTCTCTGGAAAGAGCTCTTCAAAGAAGTGTTTGGACTTGTGGTTCTGTTGTACTGGAAAGCCGGGATCTGGAGCTCAGGGGAGGGGGCAGGAGTGGAGTTGTGTGGAAACAATGGCCCCGGTGTCTGAGCCTCCAGGCCCCTGCTCCCTTGGCTCTCGAAAGTTTCCTTGGGTCCCCTTATTTGGGCAATTAAGGGAGTTATTAATTCCCGCTGCCCCAAAGTGTCTGTCTGGAAAGCGCTGGACACTGTTTATGAATCCGATTGGAAAGGAGTCCGTTGGCCTGCAAGCTGCATCCATTAAAACCCCACTGCGGAAGAGAGAACGGCATTTGGCAGGAACCAGACCCCCAAGCAGGCCCCCAGGGTTACAGTGAGGCTGGCTGGTGTCTGGCCTCCCTCAGGCTCCACCAGTGCGGCCTGGGAGATGGCTGTTCCACGGCCCTTCAGAGCACAAACTGGATGTCATCATCCGGCGTCAAAGGCCAGCCACACCACACTTAGTGACTGCCAAACTTGGCCAAGCACCCTGCCTGCTCCCAGCCTGTCTTCACACTAGCAAGCTAGGAATAGAAGCAGGGCCTTCTCATGGGGTCCTGAGCAGGGCACGTGAAGCCATGCATGTAGAGTGTGGGACATCGAGCCGGGCATGTGCTGCATCTCCAGTCAAAGGTAGTGGCCCCTGCTCATTGCCTCCACTGGGAATCCGTGACTGAATAGTAGGGTGTGCAGGCCTGCTGGGGTCACCTATCAAGACCCCTCGGCCCATGTTGCCAGCGCAGGATGACAGACTCCAACCTCAGGAGGCCACAGAGGTTGTAGCCTAATCCGACCAGACTGGTGCAAACCCCACCCTCTGCCCTGGGCTGGGGATCAAGCACCCGCCCTGAAGACCTGGGTTAAGGGCTTGTTTAGCGTAGTTCATTTTTCAAATGCTCCTGCTTCAGCCCTTTCAAGGTCCTCCTTTTTCCTAAGAACCTTCTCGCCCGGAGCTGGACGCCCCCTCTCCTTTGCCCAGCACAGGTTCCACTCCAAACTCCTTGTAACCCACTTTCAGCTGGGTGTCGAAATGCCCGTGTGCCGGCCCAGGAAAGAGCCAAGCTTGCAAAACCCGCCCGTTCGGGAGACATATGGATACACCTGTATGTTCCTCCTCAGGTGAGGGAGCCCAGAGGGTGACTTGGTGCCCAGAGAAAAGGCTGGCTGCTCACTTTGTCCCTCTGTGTTTCCGACGCATGTGCGCAAGCACCACACGCGTGCTTTGGGGTGGTTTGGGGTGGAGAGACCGTCCTGTGGGTGGTCTCAGATGTGCCCCACCCTCCGGAGAGGAGGAGAAGTTGTGAAACCTGGGGCTCATTTGGCAGATTTGGTATCTTCTGACTTCCTTGAGATGCTGCTTTGCCCTAGCTATCTGTCCTGCTGCCCTTTCCTTGTCTGCACTCCGAGCCCCTGCCCTGGGAGGGCTCCCCTGTCACCAGGGAGGCAAACCGTGTGCATAGAGGTCGCTTGCGGTCTCGGGCCCGGCCTCACCAGGCCCAGGTCCCAGGGCTCTTGTCTATTCCTGGTCCTGTGGAGCCTCTCTGGCCACCCCTCAGCCAGCGCAGTGTACCTCTCCGACTGCCCCCTACTGGGCCTCCTGCCCATAGGTGCCACAACTGGGCCAGCATCCAGTCCCCAAAGGAAGAGGGACTAACAGGCATAGAGCTCCCGAGAGCGCCAGGCTTTTCTTTATCCTGCCTAGCAAATGGCAGAAACACTCCGAATTTTATAGATCAAATAGCGGAGAGGCTGCGAAGTGTGAAGTCCTTTAAGCAAATGGCACAGCCCACCAGCCCTCAGCCTGTGGGCTTTCTTCTCACTCTCTCCCATGCAAGGGCTCTGCAAGGGCTCTTCGGGAACATTCCCCCACAGCTCTTTGAAGCCCTCCTCATAGTCTGGTGGGCTCCAGGGAGGTGGAGGGGCAGTCTGGTGAATGGACTTCCACAGGATAGTAGGTCAAGCCTCCTCCTCAATCTTTCCATGGCACCTAAAGAGAGAGCAGAGGCCTCAATTCAGCCTCCTTCATCCGTCTTCTTGAGAGCAGGGCCACTAGCAGGAAGTGGGAAGGAAATCCGTTTGTCAGGCTGTGGTCCCAGATAGGAAGGTGACATTTTGTGCTAGTTTGTACAGAGGCAGAAACTGAAGCTCAGAAAAGCTAGTTCATAATTGCCACACAGCTGGAATGAACGAAAATTTGGCCTAGTTCTCTGACCTGAGAGTCAGGGTTTTTCCGCCCCCATGAGAACAGTTGTCTCCTGCTTTACCTGTGAAATGTATGAAGGAAGCAAAGTGACCCGGCTCGGTCCTCAAACCATGAAAAGGTTCTGTTTTTCCGTCTAGTGGAGGCAGCCACTGTGATCACTCCCTGGGCAGGGCAAGAGTTTCAGCCCAGGCCTGGTGGCACAGCCCCAGCTGGGAGCCCAGCCCACTTGACCAGGAGTGCCTTGCGACACACCACCTCAGTCATATGTTTGTAAACCGAGGCCAGAGGCCAGGCCCAACTGGGAGGTGGGTTTTACTTGGCCAACAAGTGTGTTAGAAAAATTCTTAGTCACTGATATTTAAAGTTCAGGAAATTTAATATAAAACCCCAAATTTCTAGCTTTCCTGAAGACCTGGCGCAGAGACTGGGCACTGCTCCAAACAGCAGGAAGCGGCTGGAGCGAAGCAGTAGCCAGCTCCTCCGAGAGGGCTCCTGTATCCACCTGGTCCCCCCTCGCTCGCCTGCAGGCCCTTGTTCTCCCAGCCCTGAGGGAGAGGGCTTGTGAGTCTGGCCGGAGGAGGCACAAGAAGGGTCACTTCTGACTGTTGACCCCTAACCTGTGTGTGGAGCTTGCCAGCACTGCAGGTTATGTTGATTTGCCCATCCCAGCACCCCTGCAAAGCCTCACTCTGAGGGAGGAGGCCGGGGTCTTGGCCATGCCTCCACAGCTGATCAGTGGTGAAGTCAGGACTCACACACAGATCTGGGGTCCCGTTCTGGCTCCCTTCAGCAGTTCTCTTCACAGGCGCGTGTCTGTCTTAGGACCCTGGGACCCCAAGACTAAGCATTCAGTGCTTGAGGGAGGGTCGTTATTCCTCAGATACATGGAGGGACCTAGACTCCCCACCTGCCCCTTGGAATCCGCCTTCCCCTGGACTTTGACCCTGTCCCTCACTCAGTAAACAAGGACTTGTTGAACAACTCATCGGAACACATCTGACCAGGTGATAACATGTATGACATACAAATATGGATAGGACACGGGCTGGGGCGTCAGGCACTCGGCTTGGGGGACAAGATGTCATCAGACAGTGTGGCCAGTGCGCTGTGGGAGATGTGAACAGAGACTGGAAGCACGGGGAAGGGCTCTTGCCAACTGGGGATTCAGGAAGGCTTCCTGGAGGAGGTGGACTGAGCTCAGTCTCAAAGGATGAATAGGAGTTAGTCAAAAGGAAGGGCATTCACGGCAGAAGGGATTGCCCAAGAAAAGACCAGATGGGTGAACTATGGAATGATATGGTATCTGCATTAACTCCCAATAAAATGGTTTTGAAAAAAAGAAGTATTAAAAAGCAAAAGAAGAAGAAGAAAAGAAGAGAGCAGAGAAATAGGTCCTTGGGTTGAATTTGGCGGCACTCCATTGAAATCGGGTGGATGATGTGGCAAAGGTCGGCGAGTTAGGCACTTGGACAGCAGGCAGTATGGAGAGTTTTACAGAGAGGGGCCGGGTCAAGACCCCTCGGTTAGAATGTTGCACGGGCTGTGGGTAAGGGGCCAGTGGGGAGGCTGCTGCCGTGATCCAGTAGAGGAGGTCATGGCTTGGCTTATGACCAACCGAGGTAGCAAGAATGGTGAGGAGAACGGATTTGGTGAAAACTGAGGCAGGATTTGACTATGGACTGTGGGTCATGGGGTGAGAGGGAAGGAGGGACATGTGATACCCAGGATTTCAGGCGGGCAAGCGGTGCCGCAGAGACACGAGATCCCAAGCGGTGGTGGGAGTTGTGCCGGACGTGAAGCGTCAGGAGAACCTGGGGGTGGGCACGTCTCCTGTTCAGTGGGCCTGATGCGTCGCAGGGAAGTCTGTCCTCAGCTAAGAGCTTGCGAGTCACCGCAGCAGTGGCATCGATGTGTGAGCAAGGTGAAGGCAGAGGGCAGCCCCCGGGGCGCACGGACACGGAGGGGTCAGAGTGGTGGTTGCTAGCCCGGGCTGCAGAGCTAGCCCCCACACTCTTGGCTGAGTCCCCGGCAGTCACTTCACCTCAGTCAGTGCTCAAATAGCTCTTTGGAGGCCGGAGGCCTGGAAGGAGGCGGGTGGGGGAGCAAGAAGTGAGCCTTGAGACTGCTGGGGCACAGCCACCCGTGGGGACCTGGGCAAGGCAGCGAGATGGGCAGAGTCGTGTGCCAAGGAGGCCACGCCCCATGCCCCAGAGGGTGCCGGGGATCTGGCAGCTGAGTGATCCCGGGGGGACCTTGGCAGGAGCCTGCTCTACGAGCGTGAGTGTGAAGCCAGTTGAGGCCTGAGTGAGTGGGAGTTGAGGAATGGAGTCGGCACGGGCGGCTATTGTCTTCAGGAGTGTGTCGAAGAAGGGGAGGAGGGAGGAGCCCCGTTGGAGGAAAACACGCTTTCTGAGAGGCAGAGGTGGATGACGCGGGATTCTGATGGTTTACTCAGAAAGCATCTGTCGAGGTGAAGAAGGGGACCGCCGCAGTCAGGGGGTGTTAGGGAGCGGTCAGTTCCTGAGTAGAGGGACAGAGGAGCTGGCTGTGGCCTGACTTGGGGGAAGAGTCGGGCACCGGGGCAAGTGGAGGTGCACTTCCTAAGGGTCTAGGGGCACTGACGGGGTGGGGAGGTAGAGTTTGAGGACTCCGTGGGCATTCTGGCGGGGGGCCACCTCCCCAGTGCAGAGCCTCCTGGACTCGCTTCTCTTGCCCTTCTGGCCTCACTCAGGCTGTGGGGCGGGCTTTAGACAGACTACCCCACTCCACTGGACATCCCTCTCCTTGTCTGGGATGCTGTCCGGGCACTGGCCTGGGGACACAAGCGTCTGACCTGCGGCTGCACACTCTGGGGTCAGGGGGCTGCTTTCCACTTCCTGCCCATCACACTGCCCTGCCCCAGCCACTGGGCAGTGGGGGAGGAGGAGGCCGCCGTGCCCCAGGAAGCTGCTGACTGCTCCTGAGTCAGCAGCACCTCCGACTGGGGGGTGTGGGTCCAAGGGTCTAGTGACTTGGCCTTATGTCCTTGGGGAAGAAGTGCTCTAACAGAGGCTCTGCAGACGCTTGTCCCAGGCTATGGCCCCTTGGGAGGTGGAGGGGGGCTCTGGTTTAGTCTGAGGGGTGGGGGTGCACCAGCCGGCAGCTTTTCCATTGGGGGCGCTTGCCCAGATCCAGTGCCACAGGCCTGCCGGTGTTTCCTGGTCTAATCTTGCTGGGGCCTGTGTGGGTAGAATGATCGAGCCAGGTCAGCATCTCGCGCCGGTGCCGGGAGCCACGGAGCAGAAAAAGGTGGGGCTCTGAGTCAGGGCCCTGCTATAGCTCACTAGCTTGCCCTAGGTGGGGACAACCTGGGGTGGGGACTGAGGTGCTGAGCTTTATTCCTGTCTCGCCCTAGAGAGCTCCAGGCTTCCGGCTGAGTCACAGAGTAGGAGAAACTAGGGGGGAGGAGGAGGGCTGAGTTGTTCCCGAATCACATCCTGCTGAGTGCCTGACCTGTGGGATAGGGGTGGGGGGACCTTGCCCAACCCTCGTGCCCTCTCCCAGGGGGCTTGTGCCCGACAGCCCCAGCCATCTGTCACCCTGCCTTCCCAGAGGGTGTCTGCCGGGCAGGGAGCGCAGGCCTGCCCAGGTGGCTGGGGTGGTTTCCTCCTGGCTGGGGAAACAGCCCAAAGCTTCAGCTAGACCTGCCCGCCCCGTTCCAGACTAAGCCGTGAGTCGGTGGACATAGAGGGTCGACATGGGGAGACCCACTGGTGGCAGCACAAAGCTCAAAACAGCCCAAGGTGTGCTAACCCTCATAGGGAGCAAAGCTAGACACGCCCCGCCCTGTCACCTGTGCACAAACAGCGCCCAGAAAGAAGGAAGCACAAGCGTGGACAAGCCCGAAGGCACAACGTGCACACAGACAGACAGACACCACATACCCTCCCCCACCACCACCACACACACACAAAACAAGGCAAGCTAAGGCAAGGCCTGGCCTGGCATCGTGCAGTCACATGCGCCTACAGCTTTAACTTCGTGTCTGTGACCTAGCCGTCCTTGTTTCCAAATGGATAGACCCTCCTGTGACCAGGGAAAGGACTCAGGGCATAGCCACCCAAGCCGCGGCCTCTAACTGCGAGGGCAGAGCGGCCCAGCCCTCTGAGCAGCCTGGCCTCTCTGGCAGCCCTGGCCGAGCTGGATTTTCCTGCAGGGCTTTGGAGCTTGCTTTGCAATCTGCTCCTTGACCGTGTGCCAGACGCCATGTGAACGCTGGGATAACATGCACCGAGTTGTTTTGAGTGAAGCGCTTGGTAAATGTGGGTTATTATGTGCATTAGTATTTACATACATAATCTTAGTTCTCCTCCTAACAACCTTATGAGGCGAGGCGCTGTTAATTATCCCCATTTTACAGATAAGGAAAGTGAAGCTCAAGAGGTCAGGTGACTTGTGCTAGTGGTACACAGCTTGCAAGTGGCAGAAGTAAGATTCGAACCGAGACCTGACTGTATGTGAGCTCTGTCTTGCTAAGCCTTCCCGTTGGGAAGCCAGCTGTACTGACCAGCCCTGGTGCAGTGTCCAGGGGCGGGAGCTCGTGGGGGCGGGGACCACCAGGTCGCCATGGCTTTGTGCCTCCGAGGCTCGGAGGGGAAGCAAGGAGGGGCATCCCTAGGATGGAGGGCTACTTTAAGACACCCCTCCCGTTTCTCAGCCACGGGCATGGTCTGTCCTGCTGCTTTCGGTTTGAGGTACTTTGTGCTGGACCAGGGACTGCAGCACTAGGCCGCCCCACCAGCCCTGCTGTGCCTTGGCAGGTTGCCAGCCCCTGCCAGGCCTAGGTGGAGTGACGCTGCCACCTGGAACATGATTATCTGACCTTTGACATTCGTTTCAGGATCGGTTCCAAGTGGAGCCTCCTGCCCGGACTTCCTGAATCTCCCAGTAGAAATGCCCCCTTCTTGGAAGGCAGATAAGCGATGACAAATTTCATCCCGCCCTTCTCCCTGGAAACAGGGTGGAAGGGCTGCAAAAGATCAAACAGGGACTGAGCTATTTGCCCAGCTCTCACTAACTTCCCATAAGACCCGCAGTTGCTTTTTCTATTTTGCACTGGCTCATTGAGATGCCGCAGAGCTGCCCTTCAGAAGAGCCTCCGACCAGGGACAAGGTGCTTCTCCTCCAGCGCACCTCTGACTTCAGAGTCACCGCAGGCCCACGGCTCCCCGCCCCCACCCCTGCGCTGGTGGTACACAGAGCTCTTGGGCATTTGAAAGTCTGGGGGGTTCTTAGACACCTCGCTGTTTGCAGGCTCTGGTTTCAGGAAGGAAGCTGCCCAGGCGGCCTTTCCCCCCACCCCCCCCAGCTCTTCTTCCCACCCCAGCCACGCCCCTGCGGCTCTGGTAATTGCTTAATCTCTATGAGCCTCAACTTCCCCTGCTGTAAACTGGAAGTAAGAGTGCCTGCCCCAAAGGGTTGTTGTGGGGATAAAGTAGTTCTTATCTGCAAAGCATTTGGCATGGCAGCCCGGTACAGCTGCCCCTTGCCAGGAGTGGACCTGAGGAGGCACGGGGTGGGAGGGGCAGGGGGGTGTCGTCCAGGAGAAGGGGGGAGGAAACTCTGCTTAGTCTCCCGGGCTCTGGAAACCCCAAGGGGCCAGGTGGGGATCGGAGGTAGAGCGCCTGTGGGCTGGCTTCAGGGGTTCAGAGCGAGGACTCCTCCATCCTCTGGTTTCACTAACTGGGGCAGGCAGGGCTTTCCCTGTGGTGTTCCCCAGGCTCCGATTCCCAACTCCAGAGCTTCCCCTGTGTGCCCTGGTCCCCTTCCTTCACCTGGGGACATTGGAGTGGCGGAATGGCCGGGATAGATAGCCTCAGTGTCCTCCTGCTAGAGCGATGCTCTGTTTCGTGGCTGCGCTTGAGTGTTAGTTCCCTGCCGCTGACCCAGTGCTGACTCATAGCGACCCTGTAGGACAGAGAAGGGTGGCCCTGTGGGCCTCTGAGACTCTCACAGCTTACTGGGGTAGAAAGTCCTGGCTTCCTCCCAGGGAGTGTCTGGTGGTTTCGAACTGCCGACCTTGGCAAGGACCGCAGCCTACCTCGACTTAGTAGTCAGGGTGAAAGCTTGGCTTCCCTCAAGAAGTCTGGCAAGTGTCCTTCCTCTTGAACAGTGGGGACAGAGTAACTTCATTTCCCTTCTCTCTGTCCACGGGGAGGCCCAGAACTCAATCTGCGCGGGTTAGCTGTTTTCTCTGCTCCTGACGTGAGCGTTTATATTTACGGCTCTTTTTTCCCATGTGTCTCCTCGCCCTTGGTGGAACCAGGCTGGGGGTACGTAAACCACTCGCCATGTAAACGCACACGTGCCATGTGTTCACACCTGCTCTGTTGGCATGTCGCACTGCTGCTTTCTCAGCCTCGTGCCGCTGTGTTTGCTTGCTGGGACGTCATCCGCTGGCCGCTTGGGAGACGTCAGAAGGTGGCCAGGGTTTCTTTGGGTCTTCCCTCATCAGTTGCTGTGGAATTTCTAAAATAATTTCCCTCCAAACACAGTAGTCCCCCAAAGCACAAACACCTAAGGACCCTCGTGGGGAGGCAGGAGAGGCTTGTTGAAGGTTTCCTCCCTCCTCCCGCTGTGCTTGCTCTCACGTGGCACAAATGTAACCTGCTCTGGAAGCAAAAGTGAGTGATGATGAGCTAAAAGGGAAGATGCAACTTATTTACCCGTTATCCCGGCAGGGAAAGTGACGTTCCAGCGTTTTGTGAAACCAGCCCCCTAGATGTTTCTGTACACATACTACGCATACTATTTTATGACCTTCGTTTTTACATACTAGAAAATAACTGGAGCCTGTGGTGTTGATTATGACATATGCCCCTGCCCTGAAAGGTGCTTGAACATCTATACAGAGGAAGGACGTGTGCTCGTAATTTGAGTTATTCTCGGTCCGGCCACGCTTTCATCTCGAATTACCGGTTCTGTTGCTGCTGCCGTTTGTGCTGGCCAGTCCATTTCCACTCAGAGTGACCCTGTGTGGCAGAACAGAACATCACGGGACTTCCAAGCCCCATCTTTGTGGGCATGAGCTGCTGGGTCTTTTTGCCCAAGGAGTCAGCCGGTGGGTTTGAATGAACTGCCAACCTTCCAGTTGGCGGCCAAGAGCATAACCATTGCACCAAAGCCAGACTCCTGTTATCAGCCTCAGCCATGGCTTCATACGGGCTGGTTGCTGAGAAAGATATGGCCTTCCACCCCTTACGCCCCACTCCCCGAGGCCCCCCTCCAACATAGTGTGCCACTGTACCCGCCTCCTCCTGCAATGTGCGCCCACACCTCTCCTCCTCGCTCCGTGGACATTGGCAGTGCCTGTGGCCTGCTTTGTTCACGCGACTCTACTTCCCTTTAGCACGCCTCAACATCACCAAACGTGTCCCTTGTAAGGCGCCCAAAGCCAAGGCCGTTCATATTTGTGGTCGCTAAACAGCCAGTAGTTGCCTTCTGTGAGTGCATGTGGGCTAGAGTTGGCAGCGGAAGACCAGTGTCCATGTCCACAGTACTTCTCAACCAATGCTTACCCTTGCTGGTCTCCTAACGCCACCCAAGGAGGGTGTTCACTGTCTGGTTTTAGTTGATCATGTGCTCCAGCTAGATCGTACTATGCATCACACTGTATTTTGGTTTGCTCCATAGTTTTGCCATCGCTGTCAACGTCGTCACGTTTACCAGCTGCTTACTTTTCCATTGCGTGGAGTGTTGTCATTGATTGCCATCTAGTCCCCGTGGTTCGACACATAGCTTGCCCCTCGTTGGTCATTAATATGAATGGTGCTGTAATGAATGCTCTTTCACATACGCTGGGGCTTCAAAAAGCTGGTGTTGAGGGGATTCCACTGCCTTTTAATTCCACCTTTCTAAAGCCCCCTCGTATACATGGGTAAGTCAGAAAGTATTGCTATGAAGTCACAGAACCCTCTCTAGTAAGCAAAAATAGCAAAAGGTGGAGGTTTTAAAACAGAACCTCTCACCAGGTCTGTGCATTTCTGAAGATGATGTTTCCAGCTCTTCCCGAAGAATCTGTGCTCTTCAATTGACACCAAGTCACACTGGCAGCTTGGGCACCCTCAGCAGCTCAAGCTGTGCTTGTCCAGGCTCTTGAGCAGGGGGTGCAAGGGGAAGTGGGGGGGCAAGCTCAGATGGTTGGGTGGGTGGGGTAGGTCTGCCCTCAGGGAGGGAGCTGCTGCCTTGTGGTGACCTTTTGCGTGCTAGTGCAATCCTCGGTGCTCTCAAAAGTTCTTCCTCAGTGGAATATTTGCCCCCATGATCATCCTGTGCCCTTCGAGAAACTGATCAAGAAGGTCCCTGTAGAATCCCCAAAGAGAGTCTCCATTATCTTCTGAGCCGCCCTGCATCTGCCTTGAATTGAACTGATCCAACAGACCGCCTTGGATGTCACTGTGCTGCCAGGACCTTTTATCCGAAGGCACCACTGTATTCCTGAGAACACGTGCCCTCCGCCGTCCGTTGGCTGCAGAGACATGTTGAGGGCTGTCTGGAATGGGCCTGTGAAATATACATGAACTATATCTTGGGCTCGTAGCAATGCTTGTTAGCTTACCCTCATGTCGTTGTGCATTTGTTACTTATAGAACGATTGAAAGACCAAGAATGCTGCTCCCCCTTGAACCTGTTCCCTTGTCCCCACCCTGCTGACCGACTTCGGTCAACCGGCCCATTGTGGGGTTGGTCTAGGAGGATTCTCGTGGGAGGCGTGACCCCCAGGTAATGCCCCCTTTTCTCTCTCCAGGTTCTGTAAAGCGGCCGGTGCTCCGATTTAAAGCTGAGAACATCTCCAACTACACAACCCTTCTGCTAAGCAAGGATGGCAAGACTCTATATGTGGGCGCCCAAGAGGCCCTCTTTGCCCTTAACACCAGCTCCAGCTTCCTGCCAGGCGGGGATTACCAGAAGGTGAGAGATGCTACCCAGGGCTAGCTAAGCCAACCAGAGGACAACAGAGGGCAAGATGTGTGGGAGGCATGATGGGCTCGGGTGCAAACCCCAGTGCCCTGCTCGCTCACCTTACCTTTCCCCTTCCTCGTTCCCCAGGTGCTGTGGTGTGCAGACGCAGCCAGAAAACAGCAGTGCAGCTTCAAAGGCAAGGACCCCCAGGTAAGCCAGCACTTAGTGTAGAAAAATGCATGTGGCCACGGGTCAGAGGCAAGAGGTGGGAGGAGGGGGTGCACGCTTCCAGGATGGCCAATATCTCTGTGACCCTGGTTAAGTGGAGTCACCTAGCCAAACATTTAGTGCCCCTCACCTGTTAACTAGGGATGAGAGTACCTGTCTCATTCAATTCACAGTGAGGAGTCTGTGAGTCTCTGGTACGTACGTAATAAGTGCCAACTGAACGCCAGCTTCTTGCCCAGGCGGGCTCTAGAAGTTGGAGCCTTCCTGCAGATGGTGCCTGTTGTAGCAGGTCTGATGACAGAGTCTGGTTTCATTTGGGCCAAACCCCACTGGGGTGGGGTCTGAGTTAGCCTTGATTCTCCTGGAGAACTTGCTGCCATTCCCAGAAGCCTCCTTCCTAGTGCTGAGGACAGCAGGTGGCCGCTACAAGTACACTGGACTTGGGGCCCAGATTTGAACCCCAACTTCCTCGACTTTATTTGACATCCCTGTCTTGCTTCCGCATTTAGTCCCCACTGGCTCTGTGCCTGGCACTTGTAGGCACTGGAGAGAGCCTGGTGAGGGAGTGAAGCAGACAAAAATCCGTCTGTTTTGAAGGGTGGTCTGGCCACACGTCATAAAACCCAGAGGACATTGGAGCAGAGACTGGGGGTTGCTGGGACCTGGAGGAGGGCTGGCACGGAGAGATGGGTGCCTGTCGCCTGACCTCTGCTCCGAAAGGGTCCCTGCTCACTGTGGTGTCAAGGGACACCCTGGGACGGAGTAGGGGAGACCTGTGACAACAGTGGTTCCAGTAAAGGGAGTGAAGGTGGGTCGGTGCGGGTCTGTGAGGGTGGAGCCACCAGGATGTCCTGCTGGTGCTGGGGCTGTGGGAGCTGAGAGTAGAGGCGACAGGGCTGCCTGAGGCCTCGGCCGCAGACCAGGTGGCATTGTGTCGCTCACGACAGTGGGAAGCTCTCGGAAAGCCCTCGATGGGATCAGTCCACACGGTGTCCCCTGGGAGATGATCCGGGAGTCTGGGGTCAGGGCTTAGAGCCACTCTGGGCAGAGGCTTCCTCCCTGAGGCCAGTTCGGAGGGACCTGTGGTTTTCACTAAGGTTCTGGAGAGGAGGGCCCGGACAGCCCGGGAGAGTGAGGCTCTGTGCCTTCACCCACAGATGTTGAGCCTTTGCCCACGCAGCCCTGGCCCAGAGCTCTGTGACCCTTCCTGGAAGCTGCCTGTCCAACGTGCCTGGATTCGCGTTTGTGCCCAGCCCTGGGGACTTAGTGGGGACTGGGAGGGCTCGGCCCCCTAGTGGAAGTCGGGGCCTGGACCCTGGTCACCTCTCTCTCCATCTTCGCCCCTAGCGCGATTGCCAAAACTACATCAAGATCCTTCTGCCGCTCAACAGCAGCCACCTGTTTACCTGTGGCACAGCCGCCTTCAGCCCCGTGTGCACCTACATTGTGAGTGCCCTCCCAGCCCCGGGCTCTCCCACGCCACCCTGGGACTGGCCCTTCTCTTGTCCCTGGGAGCTGTTTTCCAGCTCTGACCCCCCACCCCCAGCAGTGCAGCCAGGTCAGTCACAGGATCAAAGAGGGGCCCAGAGATCCCGTCTGATGCACTGCTCAGTGCCTCTTGCTGCCCAGCTTCTCTCCCTCTCCTGCCCTCCTTGCCCCACCACCTGCTGCGGCCCATTTCCTCACAGCCCGCCTTGCTTCTGTCCTGTGCACACACTCACAGAGGGTTTGAGGCATGCCTCCGGCCAGCCCCCGAGGCTCAGCGTCTCCTCTTTGGGTTCTGCAGGGATGAGGGGCACAGGCTCCTGTCCCCCTGCCCGCAGCGCTGCCTTGTTTGACCCACCTCCCCGCTTCCCTGCGGCCCCCTGAGCACTCCCTGTCTGCTCCCCGGTAGAATGTGGAGAACTTCACTCTGGCGAAGGACAAGGCAGGGAACATCCTCCTGGAGGACGGCAAGGGTCGTTGTCCCTTTGACCCAAATTTCAAGTCCACCGCCCTGGTGGTTGGTGAGTGTTGGGCGCAGGATGGGTTCACTGGTGGACAGGGAGGTGGACTGAGCCAGTGCATCACTTTCATGCCAGCTCCCCGGAGTGGCTTGGCTGGGCAGACTGACTGTAGAGCTGCCCAGGGCCCTGGATTTGACTCTTTTCCGCTTCCTACTCCCGCCCTGCCCACCATAGTACCCTGCCGAGGGGCCTGTTCCCATGGGAATATTCTCTTGGCAGATGGCGAATTGTACACCGGGACAGTCAGCAGCTTCCAGGGGAATGACCCGGCTATCTCCCGAAGCCAGAGCCAACGTCCCACCAAGACCGAGAGCTCCCTCAACTGGCTACAAGGTGAAGTCCACCCACCACCCACCCCTGGGAACAGTGCCTGACTGCCAGGGGGCTTGGGCTGGCATGGGATTCCCGATGGAGGGACACTTCCTCCATGATAGGGCCCAAGACAGAGCCGCTCCTGCCTCCAGGCCACCCAGGCTGACCCCACGCTTCCCTCATCCCTACAGACCCAGGCTTTGTGGCCTCAGCCTACGTTCCCGAGAGCCTGGGCAGCTTGAAGGGGGATGACGACAAGATCTACTTCTTCTTCAGCGAAACAGGCCAGGAGTTTGAGTTCTTTGAGAACACCATCGTGTCCCGCATTGCACGCATCTGCAAGGTGAGGGGGTGAGCCAGCAGGGTGGCCCCCTGGGGCCCAGGCCCCGGGTCTAGAAGGGGTCGCTTGGCTAGCTTTTAACTGAAAACTTCTCTTCCTTCTTTCTTTCTTTCTTTCTCTCTCTCTCTCTCTCTCTCTCTCTCTCTCTCTGTCTCTTTTCTTTTCTTTTCTTGGTGACAGTACAGAAAAGCATGTGTAAAAATCCCTTAGAAGAAAACAAAGCAGTGCCATAGGAGTCCCTGGGTGCTGTCTCCACACTTGACCGCTGGCCGAAAGGCTGGGGCTTTGAGGCCATCTAGGGGCCCTCAAAGAAAGGCCTGCCACTCTGCTGCTGACAAGGCAGTCCTGGGACCCCTGCAGAGCGCAGTTCTGCATCACACACCTGGGGCTGCCCCGAGACAGAATGGACTGGCAGCCCCTGCTTAGCTTCACAGTGAGCCACACAGACATTGGCACCTAGTACCCAACTGGGTTCAGCCCCTACGAGTTGCGTGACCTTGAGCAAGTCCCTTGCCTTCAGCATAGCCCCACTGCCTAGCACAGAGGTGGCACATGGATTAATCAGTCAGTCTGCATAACAAGAGTGGAAAGGTAGTAGGCAGTATCTTGACTTTTTACTGTTTGTGTTAGAAGCCTGCTCCCACCACCACCACAATGTAACTGTTAAAGTTCTAGGATATCCTTATGCTATAGTTTATTGTGCCAGCCTGATCGATAAACACAAGTAGGATTAACTGAAGGGCAGAGGAATAAATGGCTCAGTGAGCCTCGCCTTGCTTGTTCTATGCCTCAGTTTAAAGGGGTACACTACCTGTGGGATGCCTAGCCTGTGGACTGTGTCGTTGTAGGTTGAGGTCCCTTTAAGCCCACATGATTGGAATGTTCATCTCTGGAGCTGGGGACTCACAGTTGATGACAGTTGGGGACCTGCCTTGCTGTTTGCTGCCTGGGTATATATAGCCCAGTTCTCTCTACAGAAGGGAACTGGCACCTGGCAGCTCTCAAGCCTTAAAGGACTGCTAGTGTCTCACTGCTTTATAATTTAACTGTTAATTTCTTGTATTATCTATCTGTATAAATTTTAATGGTTTATTTCTTGAATTATATATCTATCTTTATAAATATATTTATATATAATTACTAGCAATCTGGTTTATCTCTAGAGAACCCTGTCCAATACACCTTACTAGCCTTTTGTTGTTATTTTTGCACATGTGAGCGTGTCTGTGTTTATAGTGCCCGTGAGTTGCACCGAGTGACGTTATTTAGCTTCCTCCTTTGCACAGTGGTAAATCCGTCTGGAATCGACTCTCCCTGCCCCCGCACCCTTTGTCCTAGGATTCCGCACAGGGGACGTGCTCTCGGCACATGGCCAGCCTCCTGGTGCGGGGACATTTGTGCTGCCCTCCAAGGCTACTGGATTTTAAGTGGGACTCAGTCCTTGCTTTGCTTGGCCCTCATTTCCTGGTGTCTGCCAGCTCCCGCTGGGTAGAAGGATGCTGTGCCCCCACCACACCTGAGCCCACCTTGCTCTCCCTCTCCCAGGGCGACGAGGGCGGCGAGCGGGTCCTGCAGCAGCGCTGGACATCCTTCCTGAAGGCCCAGCTGCTGTGCTCCCGGCCCGGGGACGGCTTCCCCTTCAACGTGCTTCAGGACGTCTTCATGCTGAGCCCCAGCCCCCAGGACTGGCTCGACACCCTGTTCTATGGGGTCTTCACGTCCCAATGGTAGGCCTCCAGGGCCCAACTGGGAGGTGAGGGGCAGCTGGGACTGGGCCCCCAGGGCTCCCCAGTGAATCCTCTCCTCTGCAGGCACCCTGGAACCACGGAGGGCTCTGCCATCTGTGTCTTCCACATGAGGGACGTGCAGAGGGCCTTCAGCAGCCTCTACAAGGAGGTGAACCGGGAGACGCAGCAGTGGTACACCGTGATGCACCCGGTCCCCTCGCCACGGCCTGGCGAGGTGAGCGCTCGCCCCTGCCCCCTCATCATGCTGGGACGTGGGCTGCCTGGCCGCACATCAACTGCTGGCTTCTTTGATCCATTCTCTCAACTCTGCTTGGGGATGGAAGCCCGGGTGTGCTTGCCTGTGCTTGCCGGGCTGGCTCAGATGTGACCGCAAACACTGCGGTGCCCTCTGCCCTGGCTCGGCTGGGAAAAGGGGGCACTGCTAAATCGTGCCTTCGTTTGCCCCTGCCCACTCACTGTGAGCCCCATGAGGGAGGGCCGTCTGGTTGTAAAGGGACTAGATGAAAGTGTTCTTTTCTTCCAACTGAGTGGGTGGCCCCCAAAAGGCAGACCTTGGGACAAGGCTACTTATGTGGGCAGCTTCCCTGAGGTGATGACAGGCAGCAGAGGGAGGGAGGACAGCCAGGGGTGGGTATGCCCGTGAACTCTTGTGCCCAGGCTGCTGGGGCCCCAGAGAGACTGTGCCCCACAGTCAGGCGTACCCCATGAGGGTCTTTTCACTGCCTCTCATTGGTTACGGACTGCTTAATCTAGGGATTAAGTCCCAGAGCTCCAGCAGAGAGAGATTCAATCGGGAAGCTCCAGGCAGAGGTAGGCCTGGGAGCTAACTGCACGCAGCTGCACAGGGCTGAGGGCAGACGGGGGCTGCTCCACAGAGGACGGCTAGCTGGTGCTCCCTGGAAGCCCCAGGGGCAAGATGCTCATGGAACTAAGCATGTGCCCCTGGGCCGTGAGAGGTGAGGGTGGGGAGCAAGGAGGAGGCACAAGGAGATCCTGCCAGGCTTGGGTTCTCCACACGCTGGACATGGGCCTCCAGGGCAGTGGACTGGTTCTCTAGAAAACGACTCACTGTGCCATGACTTCTGAGAGCCGGGCAAGTGACCCACTGGCCTCGGCAGGATCTACAGGGCTCTGTCCTGCGTGCTCCACTGCTTAGCTCTCTCCTCCGCTTCTCCTTCAGTGCATCACCAACAGTGCCCGGGAAAGGAACATCAACTCGTCCCTGCAGCTCCCGGACCGGGTGCTGAACTTCCTCAAGGACCACTTCCTGATGGACGGGCAGGTGCGCAGCCACATGCTCCTGCTGCAGCCCCAGGCCCGCTACCAGCGGGTGGTCGTCCACCGCGTGCCTGGCCAGCACCACACCTATGATGTCCTCTTCTTGGGCACCGGTGAGTGTCTGAAGCGGGCCAGGCTTGGGCCACAGGGGGCAGTTAGTGGGTCCCGGGCGGCGGCCTGGCCTGGGACCTGACTGGCTTCCGTGCTGCAGGTGACGGTCGGCTGCACAAGGCTGTAAAAGTGGGCTCCAAGGTACACCTCATCGAGGAGCTCCAAGTGTTTCCCCAGGGACAGCCCGTGCAGAACCTGCTGCTGGACACCCACAAGGTGAGCTGCAAAAGGCTGACCCAGGGCCTCCGCCACGACTGCCCAAAAGTCCCCACCAGTCCTTCCTGTCTTGCCCCACGGGAGCCAGGCTTACTCAGTACCCGTCCCTGAGAACACAGGGAGGCTGTCCCTGTGGCTGCGGTCTGCCTGCGCATGCCTGCTCATCCCGTGTCCACTGTGCAGGGGCTGGTGTACGCTGCCTCCCACTCCGGCATAGTCCAGGTGCCTGTGGCCAACTGCAGCGTGTACCAGAGCTGCGGGGACTGCATCCTCGCCCGGGACCCCTACTGCGCGTGGAGTGGCTCCAGCTGCAGGCCCCTCGGCTTTGGACAGCATTCACCGGACACCAGGTGAGAACTCGCAGAAGGCCCCTGCCCGGCGTCGGGCCCTGTGTACTGGCCTCCAAATCCATTCCCAAGGCCCACTGTAGTATCCAGGTGCTCTGGTAGCATTGAGCTGCTCACTGCAAGGTCAACAGTGCCAGCCCCCCAACTGTACCTCGGGAAGAAGATGCTCCTGGAAAGATTTACAGTCTCAAGTCCAACATTGGGTGTCTGGGAGCTAGAATCAATGCCTTAGCAGTTAGTTTGGGCCATGGGATCACCAGACCGCCTCACAGCTTTCATCTCAGGACAGCCATCAGTCAGCTGAGCATCGCAGTTAGGTGATGGGGTGTGCGTTTGCCTTACCTGTCTGCACAGTGAGGACGCTGAGGTGAAAGATGAAGTGTCCTAGCCGGGCAGCGCCTTCAGGAGAAGCCGAGGATTGATGCAAAGAGAGACACACCACCCCATTCGTGAGCCTCTTAGAAATGGTTCCCAGGAAAAAAGAAACCGAAATGGTTCTCAAGACAACCTGTCTGGATTGCAAAATGACCCTGTGAAAAGAAGCCATTGGCGCAAGCCAGCGAAAAGGCCTCATAACACCATCGCCGTGAGATGTCCGTGTCCTATCCTCCGGGCTGTCACCCCCTCGCCGGCAGCAGGGTGAAAGCAGCGTGTCGCTGCCAGCACTGCAGGAGCAGACTGCCACAAACGGGGCTCTGAGGCTAGTAGTCGATTGTCTCACAGTCTCGGGGGCCAGGAGTCCTGGTCACAGGGCCTCCCTCCCTCCAAAGGCTCTGGAGAAAGGTCCTACGCGGCTTGTAGACACAGCCTCACCTGGGGTCCATCCTCTGCCACCTGGGGTGTTTTGTTTCATTTCTTTTTGTTTTTAATAATTTTCTTGGCTTGCGTCATGGATTTTTTAAAATAAGGATACTACTCGGATTGAAACAGATTCATTCCACTCCCGTGTGACCCCATGCTCACTAATGTCCTTAGAACCCCCGCTATCAAACCAGGTCACTGTCATCATCATCAATCAAATTGTGCCCCTAAAGCACACCTGTTGAGTTCCTGGCCCTGTGGTCTGATCTTGTTAGGAATAGGGCTGGGCCTTTTGTTATCCTGATGAGGCCCTACCAATGGAGGGTGGACCCTAACCTACTTCTGTCCCCCCGCGATTTGTCTACCAGTGGAGGTGTGCTAATGTACACCTGAAGGGACACACAGACAGGTCAGCTGTCACGGTCTCGGGGTAGGGAGATTCCGAGTATATTTTGTAGTGCTTTTAAGTTTGCGTGAGTAGCTGAGTTTTCCACGTCTTCTGCACACAGCAGTAGCTGATTTTCTTCCTAGCTGTTTCCTCTTAAACCAGTCAGCGCCTGTGCGCTCTGGATAAAAGGCACAGGTGTGTGCACCAGACTCAGCTGCCTTCGAGACTTTTCCTCAGGCACATGCTCCTGTCGTAATGAAGGGATAATGTTGCCGTCACTGTTCTATGAAAGGCATCACTTATAGACAGGAGGGACTGAGTGAGCCCATGCAGGAGGTCAGGGAATGACACTGGGACGCTGCCTGCTCTGGACCTGGTGGTGTCTGAGCCCCAGGCAGCTCGCCCTGCCCTGAGGATTCAGGAACCGGAGGATTACAGGGGTTTCCTAGCCTGTCTCAGACTCCCTCCCTGTGGTCCTCAGGTCGTGGATCCAGGACATCGAGGGGGCCAATGCCCAGAACCTGTGCAACACATCCTGGCCCACATCGGAGGCTGCTGCTTTACCAGGTAGGCACCCACCTGAGGGTGGAGGTGAGAAGTGGGGCCAAGCTTGACTGTCCTGGTGGGTGTAAATGCCACTGCTCGCCTCCTCGTCCTCAGGTCTAGAAGTAGGGCCCTAGGAAGTGACACTGGGCCAATGTCAGGTGTCCCCAGAGCTACCTGTGCCTGTCATCTGGGAGCATAGTCCCGAGAGAAGTGGGCAGGCCCTGGGCTCCTGGGATGTCCCCCATCCCCCTTCACCCAGTGCCTCTTCTGCCCACAGCCAGGGCGGCGTGTGAGCAGGTCCAGTTCCAGCCCAACACAGTGAACACCCTGGCATGCCCGCTGCTCTCCAACTTGGCCACGCGGCTCTGGCTGCACAATGGAGCCCCTGTCAATGCCTCCATCTCCTGCCGGGTACTGCCCACTGGGGACCTCCTGCTGGTGGGCAGCCAGCAGGGCCTGGGGCTGTTCCAGTGCTGGTCGGAGGAGGATGGCTTCCAGCAGCTGGTGACCAGCTACTGTCCCGAGGTGGTGGCAGACCGAGCGGCAGACCGAGCAGGTCGGGGTGGCAGCGTGCCTGTCATCATCAACACATCCCGTGTGAGCGCGCCCGCTGCAGGCCAGGCCAGCTGGGGGGCCGACAGGTCCTACTGGAGCGAGTTCCTGGTGATGTGCGTGCTCTTCGGGCTCACCGTGATCCTCCTGACTCTGTTCTTCCTCTACCGGTACCGGAACAGCATGAAAGTGTTCCTGAAGCAGGGCGAGTGTGCCAGTGTGCACCCCAAGGCCCACTCGGTGCCCGAGACCCGTCCGCTCAACGGTGTCGGCCCTCCCAGCACCCCACTGGACCACCACCGAGGCTACCAGGCCCTGTCGGACGTCTCCCTGGCGCCTCAGGGCTTCCTTGAGTCAGAGAAAAGACCACTCAGCATCCAGGACAGCTTTGTGGAGGTGTCCCCCGTGTGCCCGCGGCCCCGGGTGCGCCTGGGCTCGGAGATCCGGGATTCTGTGGTGTGAGCATGGACTTCAGAGGAGACCCCGGGATTTGGGGGTCCCAGAGTGCTCAGAGGGGCGAGCGTAGCCACTACGTCTTGGCAGACTGGGCCGCGATCTGGCCACAGAGCCACACGGAGCCAGCTGGCCTGCTGCTCTAGTGCCCCACAGCCAGGGCCCCTGAGGTCATGGTTCAAATGGGGGCTGCCTAGATGGGCGGAACAGTGCTACATAGCAAACTGAGCCCTTTGTTGTTTGGAAAAAAGTGAAAATGTGAAATAGAAGTGAGAGACAGCAAAGCAGGCCACCCCTGCAGTCACCCCGCCGGTTCACAGGCCCCTCGGCCTCACGCAGCCCCCGGCGCAGCGCGGCCCTTCCAAAGCAGTGCTCGGACACAGTGAGAAACCCTCACCAACTAGCGTCTTCTGCCTTCCGCCTCGTCCTGCTGCCCCAGGCTGCCGCTGGGCTCCGACCTCGCAGGCCCCGGCCAGTCAGCTGATGGCATTGTGGCCACCACCATCCCGCCACCTCAGGGACCAGAGCCCTCGGCCAGGGCTGTGGCCGCCTGAGACTGACGTGAGTTCTGGAGCGGATGTATGCCACCCCGTGGCCCTGTCGCTCAGAGTTGGAAGAGGAGATTGCTGCCTGCCTTCCTCCAATCCAGGCTGAGGGGCCCCCGTGTCCCTTGGCCCACATCCACCCAGCCCCCTCTTAATGCATCCCAGGGCGGGTACTGCTACTGCTCAGCCCAAGCCCCCCACTCACCCGACACTGCCGCTTAAGAGACATTGATGATTGATGACGCCCGGCACAGAGGCCGTGACTTTGTGGTTTTTATATATTTTTTTTAATAAAATGCACTTTACTTTTTTTTTTAAAATAAAATCTGAAGAATAGAAATCGTGGCCTTTCCTCTTAAGTGATTGTTGCTTTCTGCATTTTATTTTGTTGTTGAGCAAAACTTGGACCAATTCATCAGTTTCTCCCATTCTGTGACATTGATTACATTCAACTTGGGGATCCATTCTCTCTCCTTTGCTGAGTTGTTCCTCCCTCGTGAACGTAAACTTACTGCCCCTCAAGTTCAAAGTTCCTGTTTAACCTTTGAAGTTGCTGGTGTCAGTCTGCCTCGTCCTGCACTTCACAAACAACAACCCTGTGAACGGGGCGAAGGCTTCCAGAACACTGTCAGTGCCACATTCAACAGCTCATATAGTTCAGTTTCATTCACTGCAGTTCCCTTGATGTCCTATCACTTCCTCCTGTGCTTCCTGGTTCTTTGCCGGCTGCCTGCTGCTGCTGAGCGTTGTCTGACCTGGCTGGTTGTTCCCAGGTGTGCTTGCCTCCCTGGGTATTGTTGTTCCCCTGGGAGACGATGACTGACAATTGGGCTATGGGGATGAGTTCGAGGCTAGACCTGCAGGGTAGCCAAAAGGCATATCTGAGGGGTCTCACCAGTCTCTTTCCAGCTTGTAAGTCTCTTATTTTGGGACTCATTTTTTCCCCCATTGTGCCCAGGACTTTCCTAGAGGACCCTTTTCAGAGCAGTTGAGAGTGACGCTGGGCACCATCTAGTGCTGTCTCAGGGTCCAGTAACCGGATGTCCACTGCAGGACTGATTGTTCCCCACTTTCCCTTGGACAGGGTGACAATAGTGTACCTTAGATGCTGCTCATAAGCTCTTTTTATAAAAAAGCATTTTATTAGCACTTTATCCACATGTCATACAATTCAATAATTCAATCATACCAAGAGCTGTACAATTGTCATATTGTAGAACATTTTCTTTCTTCCTTGTAGTCAAGGTGGCAGCCTAACCTTGGTCATCGCTGAGTTGGCTTGACCTTTGGGCTCTCCTTCAGGGGAAGAGTCTTTATCAGAAGGGAGTGGGCTCTACTTAGGGTGGGACAGACTGCAGGGGTTCTCACCCTTCCTAATGCCACAACCCTTTCATACAGTTCATGTTGTGGTGACCCCCCCAACCATAAATTTATTTTCGTTGCTACTTTATAACTGTTAATTTGCTACTGTTATGAATCAGGCGACCCCTGTGAAAGGGTCGTTCAACCCCCCAAAGGGATCAAGACCCACAGGTTGAGAACTGCTCTAGGGTCTGATTGCTCCAGATGGCTGCCTACCTGCAGGCAGATAACCTTTAAGCAGTTGACCTTCAAGTGTATCCTCAGGGACCATGTGTTTGCAAGCAGCACCTTCGGTTTGGCATGCATTATGGGGGGACAACCTGCGGGATAACTTTCCTGCTTCCCACAGTTGCTGTGAGTCTGAATGAGCTTCGTGGCAGTGGGTCTGGTTTGGGTTTTATAGTTAGTGCTTCCACAAGCATACTGCTCACCGATCAGACCCACTGGTTATTAAGCTTTTGATGGGCTTTCAGACTGGGGAATAACTTTGGTTTAAGGTTTAAAGATTATCTCAACACCGTAGTTTTAGGGGTTCGTCTGACCTCCATTGCTCCCAAAAGTCTAGAGTCCGTGAGAACTTGACATTCTGGAGGTTCTTTTTCATCAGCATTCTATGTTCAAAATGTTCGGTAACAGCCAGGCACCGTCCAGTTTGTCTGCTCTGGCAAAGGAAGCGGCTGCTCTGGGAGACATTAGCCAAACCTTCCATGTCTCCAAGTCCTGACTCAGGCCTCTGCTGTCTCGGATTCTGAACAGAGCCCAATTGTGCCTTGAATGACCACGTTCATGCTTACAGACACTCCCCCACCCACCCACACACACACACCCTGCAATGAGCTAGGAGATAGGACAGAAGCACTAAAGCAGTAAACACATTATTAGGTCAATTAACTGGGATGTTCCATGAAACGATGATGCTAAACCTCCCAGAAAGCAAGCCCCATGAGGTGCTTGGTTGGACAAAAGCAACCTCGGCAGCTCGTCTCACTATTACCAGGCAGCTCTTCCTTTTTGCAATTCAGCTTTTTACACGCGTACAATTTACTGATAGCAATAGTAAGGACCCGTGTGATACTTTGTTATCAGTGCAGTTGATTTTTGAGGTTAGTCTAATTCTGAGAGGTTCCAAGCTTCCTCTAGTCAGCCAGTGGAGGTGGGGGGTTGCACCCCCAGCAGCAGGAGGTGAGGTGAGGTGGCTGTGGCAGCTTGGGGCAGCTGGTTCTACTTCAACCCCTTTCACTTTCACCCCTGACTCACCTCAGCAAAAGGGGGAAGGGGGCGTGGCAGCGGATGGATGGGAAAGTGCACAGAGCAGATGGGTTTCTATTTTCAAAATTACATTTTAAATTAAGGGCTTTTTTCTGGACTATAGTTTTACACACTTTAACCCAAGTAGAAACTCGTAGCCACTTCCAAAATGAGGAGTTGCTAGAATGCCACCCTTCATGTTCCCCTTTATCGCCACACTCTAGTATGGAAACCAGCCAACCAAACACTGCCATGAGTTCAGGGCAACCCTATAGGACCAGGCAGAACCACCCCTGTGGGTTGCTGAAACGGGAGCTCTACAGGAGTAGGAAGCCTCACCCATCCTCTCACAACTAGCCCCTTAAGCCACCAGGGGAGGAGCGCTGGGGAGTCATCTGCTGGCCTCTTTGAAAACAAACAATGGTGCTGAGCCCACCCCTGGAAAGAGCTTACCAGGTTCAGAGTCAACTGCGCTCCACGGGGTTGGGGGTGAAAACTGACACTGCATTAGGCTCTCTTCACACAATTTGTATACATAGTTGGGTGACATGGGTTACAATTCCCAGTGTGCAATCTTCTCATTGCTGTCCTGGCTGCTCCACTTCCTGTCTTCTCCTTTCCTGGCCCCTCTACCTTCTCCCCCAGTTTGCTTTAAGGTGACTGCTCTCACACAGAGGTTGGGTTTGAGTTGCTGCTGTGTTTTCAGGTTATCTTTTAAAGGCACTTGGTACTCACTGTTACTATTTTACCTGTTATTTAGCTGAAATGTGACCTCTGGGAAGAGTTTCTGTTCAAAGTTTAAGGATGTCCCTGCGTGATCGTCTTCTGAGAACCTCTGGGTTCTGGTGCAATAAATTTGGCCTCTTTTAAGAATTTGCGTTCTGCCCTGCATTTTTCTCCCATGCTGCCTGGGACCATCTACTGGCTCCCTGCCCATTCTATTGGGCACCATCTAACTCTTTGGGTCTCAGGGGAAATGAGGCCATTGTTCATGTAGAACAGTGTTGCCAAAGTGGCTGATACTTGCCCTCTGACAGGCACTAGAACAATCCGGGGTGGGGGGGGGGGCTGCAAAAGCAGATACCTACACTTTACCAATCGAGTTTGTATTAGAGTACGAGGTTTTTATTGCCAGGGCATGCTGAGTAGTTGTTTGTTGTTTGTTTTTTTCTGAAAAGAGGGTAGTAGGCTTAATAAGTTTGGGAACCTATGGTGTCAAGTATCCATCTTGTAGCCACGTTTCTCTCTCTTTGGCTTCCCATTGGCTTTTCCACAGCTGAGTTTTCAGAAGATTGCTTTTGTCCCAAGGCACCTATGGGCAGGCTGGAATTGCCAGCCATTTAGTGAGGGGGCCTGTGCGTAACTATTGGCAGCCCCAGGCTCCTCCTTCAGACCTGCTTGACTCTGAGTCTGACAGAGGCTCCTAGAAGCCCACGCCTCCCTTCTCCCAGTAATGTCACGCAGGATCAAAATGTCTAAACCTTTATTACTGTTCAATCCGTAGGGACAGACCAATGACAATGGAAGTGAGAAGGGGAGACTGGCCAGCTCTGAGCTGAGCCAGCTTGGCCGGCTGGCTCTAGCAACGCAGGTGTAGCTTTGGCCTCGATTCAGCATCATTACAAAGGTTCTTGGACTGGGTGCTGGGACCACACACCGAAGCTCTTGTCACAGAACAATCTTAAAGGAGCTGAAGGAAAAAAGAGTAAGTTGGTTTTGTGCTGAAAAGGCAGGGGTACAGGGTTGCAGAGACTAAACCCACACTTGACCACTTCTCCCCTGAAACTCACTTTGGAACTGGCTGTGTCCTCTCTATCAACTCCCTCTCCAACAAAGACTTCCCTGAGATCCTCAGGAAGCAGGGAGCATTTTCTCTCCCCAGGCAACATCTCCCCCCCCCCACCCCGCGCCCCTCACAGCTCACATGGGGGTGGCAGCAGTGAGGTCTGAAGGTCACCAGAATGCAGGGGCCCACCGTCATACCTGGCAAAGTCTGGTGAACGGGAGATGACGTGCTGGAACTCGGAGAGATTGATGGTCCCGTCCCTATCGATGTCAGACTCTTCCAGAATCTATCAGGGAAACTGAGAACTTCAGACCAAAGCCCCTCCTCCTCTCCTTCCCTTTCCTTCCCCCATCCAGCCTGGCCCGGCCCAGCACTCACATTGTCAATGAGCTGCTTCATCTCTGAGGCACTGAGTTGTGTGTCCTCGCCCTCTCCTGTGAGGCTGTTCACTAGCTGGCTCAGATCCCCTCTGTTCAAGGTTCCATCATCATCAAAGTCTGGAGGGCAGATACCAGAGGCCAAAGAGGGTGTGGGCAGGATGAGCTCTCCACGGCTCTTTCCCCACAGCCCCAAGTTTTCAAGCCATATCCCCAGGTAGGCGAGAGGGTGTCCATCCAGCTCCAGGTCCTTACCAAAGATGCGGAAGGCATAGTGGGACTTGATGTCGGGGGTTGCTGTGTCACTGAACACACTGAGGAGGTCCAGGAAGTCCTCAAAGCTCAGGTTGTCTCTGGCTGGGGAGGTGGAGAAGACCCGACAGATTCGCTCCTTGAAGGGGTTAGCCTAGACAAGAGAGCCTTCCATGAACACCACAGTCCAGGCTGCAGCCCAGAGCACCTGCCCCACAAGGCTCAGGCTTACAGTAAGGCACATGGCCAGCACATGGAAGGGGCAGAGGAAGGCCCACTGAGCAGAAAGAAGACGACGGGCAGGTTATTTGAAAACACAAAACAATTAATTAGACGCCTATTGGGTGCCAGGCACTGGGATAAGCCCCTGTATAGTCATGTCCTAGCAGTTACTTATAGTGGCAGCCAGCCACTGGGACAGGGATGCTCAAGCTTTCCTAAGACACACGTTTTCTGTATTAAAATATCAGACTTCTTTGAACTGCTGACACTATGTCCTAGAACCTCAGCGTGAAAAACTTCCAGATAATGCTTTGGGGTGATGTAATAAAGCCCTTGACCCCAGGAGATTAAGGTTCCACAGAGAACAAACCAGAACGGGGTCCAAGAAACTCATGATCTCAAGGGCAGTGGCAGGAAGGAGAGAACCAAGCAGAGGGAACGTGTATGGCGAGGGCAGGGGCGGGACAGGCACCTTGAGCTCTGGAAGGCTGAAGATCTGCTGGAAGGACACTCGTGCCTGCAGTGACTCCTCCGTGCTCCGATGATCCGGGGGAAGCAGCTCACAGAATCGCTTGTGGGCTCTGCCAGAGACAGGGCAACTCATGGGCTCATGCCACACGTCACAGCCTTCCTGCCTGTGCACATTACAGTCCCACTCCTTGCTATTACGGAGGCCTCCTGAAAAGCCATCACCCCATGGTAAGGCAGAAAGAGATGCAAGCAACCCCCCGTGATGAATATTCGACTTATGTACAACATGTATTTACAAACCAACCCTGTATGTTAAAACTCAAAGCATATAAAAGGAGCCACAAATGGGCCTTGTGAAGGGCCTGTAAAGCATTACTGTAACAACAACTGATACAAAGAAGAAATATCCTGGAATTTATAGTGGTAATGGCTGCACAAGTCTTATGAATGTGATGAACTGACTGAAATGTATGACATGTGACTTGTATGTCAGTAAAACTTAAAATAAACTTGTTTTTAAAATATTATGTTCACTGTATTATTCCATTAAGGATCTTTTGGGGGTATCTAAAAGTGTTCCTTCAATCTTTTTATTTATGCACAGAAAAGTACACAACATACTAAGCCAACATCTGACAAATCAACATTAGTAATGAGCCCTGTACCTAACTGTGCCAATTTATATACAAATCCTGCATAAAGGCAGCTGATGCCCCTGGGACTGCCTATACATCACCAGGCTGGGAATCCATTCTCATATTGACAGAGGGCCGGCTATGTGCAAGGCACTGGGCTGGGGATGGGTCCTGGGGATGGAGAGGTTGGTGCAAGAAGCCAGAAGCTGGTGCTGAACAAAGTCGCAGAGAACAGAATTGACACGTTGTTCTCACCCCAGGGAACTGTGGTTCCTCAAAGCCTCCCTCTCTTTATCAGCTTCCATGAACCATCTGTTCTCAGCTCCCACCTCTTTCCCTCTGGGATTCTCTCCCTTAAAGGGAAGCCCAGGAATCTCATCGCGCAAGTATCCCACGCCACATTAAAGCTGCCTCAGGCTAAAAAGCCGGGTTCCAGACCCAAGTCGGATCCTGTGAGGGCAGTCTAGTCTTAGGCAAACTACCAAATTTCTCTCAATCTGTTTCATTATCCCAATGCCAGCCTCGGGATGATGGACTCAGGTAATGCAGGCAGCCATTCAATTCAGTTCCAGGCACAAGGAAAGCGTTAACGGTTACAGCATTACTAAGGTCTGGTTTGGGGGTGCAGTCAGGCGTCACCGGCTTGTGCCAGTGGGCAAAATCAGCCCAGAGCCACGGCAGCCCCTGGTGGCCTGGAGCAGGAAGCTCGGAAGTCAAGTGAAGAAGCCAGTGGCGAACAGAACCAAAGGATGGCCCCAAGTTTTCCTGGGGACTGTAAGGGGGCTCAGCGAGGCAATGCTGGGGGGCTCACACGCAGGAAGGCTCCGCCGTGGAACTCCGGCAAACCCGGCCCCAGCCCCTGGGGGACTGGGTCGGCCCCGCTGTAAAACAGCGCCCCCGGAAACCTCGCCAGGGATCCCGAGGAAGGAGGCGGGGATGCGAAGCAGCACTTACAGGAGGATCTCCTGCTTGGTCAGGAACGTCAAGTCCTGGAAGGCAAAGCCAGAGAAGGGGTCAGTCAGCCGCCCCGAGGCCAAGGCCACGCCCGCCCTGCCGCCCGCTCGGAGACCTCGCTCCCGGGCCGGGCCGCGCGCGAGCTCCCAGGAGACCGGTGTCCCGCGCACCTGGTACTCGACTAGCAGCTCCTTAGACAAGCGACTACCCGAGCCCCCCATCGCCGCGGCCCGCGCACCGCTCCGCCAAACTCGGCCCGGGACGGCGACAACTTTCCCACTTCCGCCCTCCGACCGCGTCACCGCCCAGTCCCCGCGGCAACCGCTCCGGGGACTAGCGCCCTGGGGCCCGCCCCCGCCTTAAAGTGCCTGGGCTCTCCCAGCCGGGCTCAGCCCGCGAGTTCCGGGCTCCCGCGGGCCCCGGAGAGTCGGAGGCGGGCCCCGGGGCGGGGCCGGACGCTGTGGGGCGGAGCCCAGGCCGCACGGCCCCGCCTCTGGGGTGAGCGGGGCGGGCCGCGTGCGTGCGTACCTGCAGGCTGCGCATGCGTTCAGGGCGTCCCGACCTCGCTATGGCCCCCGCTGCGGCTCAAGAGGAAGTAGCGCCGTGCGTCCCGCACCCTCGCTGCAGGTGGCGGCGGCGGCGGCGGCGGCGGCTGCGGACGTGGGCGAGTTCTAGTAAGTGGCATCTGGGAGGACCTTGTAGCCGGTACTCAGAAATCCTGGGGACTCGCTGAGCGAGTGCCTGCAGCCGGTCAGCTGCTCGTCTGTCCCGCGAAGGCTTTTCAGGATTTCTCTCTCAGCACTAGCCGCAAGTGTTGCCACCCCGATGCCACCACTCCACGAGGAGTCACAACCTCGCTGTCATTGACTGAGGGCCCACTGGATGCCAAGCACAGTGCCAGCTACCGTCGATTCGTAGAACAGCCTTGGAAGGTAGGTTCTGCTTTACACATGGTAATCTTGAGGTCCGGACTCCTGCGTTTGAAGCTCACTCCTCTCTCGGATGCTGCCGCCTTTATTATTCCAGCTGAGCCGGACACGCTCTGACCCCACTGCACCCCGAGGCCCTGCTCCCCACTGCTGTCATTCACGCTGAGACACTCTGATTCCACCGCACCCCTATACCCGGTACCGGGGCGGTAGCGGCTGAGGCTGACCTGTTTGTTATTGTCCCAGTTCAGCCCCTAGGACAATTCTTGGCAAACATTGTTTTTCTTTAAAAAAAAAAAAAGCCCATTGACATCGACTCTATTCCAACTCAGTAACTACTTGTTAGGTGAAAAAATATGTATTTATTGGAAAGATGGATGAATGAATGAATGAATGAGATCATGCTGAACCTTGGAGGTGGTGTTAATCATTGACTGTTATGGGGGGAAAGAGATCCCCCATCGCAAGTATGTATTTTAGAAGTATATGTAAATATTAAAATTTGCATATCAAAATATGCTGATTATAGTATAGACAGGTTTGGATTTGTATACTTTTTTTACATTTTATTTGTATACATGTGTGCAATGTTTATGTATATTAAGTATATATGTATGTCTGACCAATGGTAGTACCTTAGATGGGCTTTTAAGCCCCCAGTTGTTTCACCAAAGTAGGATGTACAACATTGTCATCATAACAGAACCTTTTCCACCATAATAGAATCAATAGGTAGCACCCCTTTCACAGAGGTGTGTTTCGCTTTCCTCAAAACACACCCGTGAATGTGGTGGAGCACACAGGACAAAATGATGGGAACTTCTAAGACATATCCAAACACCAGGAAGGTATCAGTAACTGGGCCTAGGGGTTCAGGACTACAGTCTCCAGGGGCACCAAGGTCAATTGGCATAACAACTCGCAAGGACAATGTTGTACATCCTACTTTGGTGAGTAACAACTGGGGGCTTAAAAGCCCATCTAAGGTACTACCATTGGTCAGACATCCAGAATGAGATTTGTCATTAATCAACATTTCACCTTTTTTGAAATGAGAAAACCACTCATACACTTGAGTTTTTCCCATAGTGCTTTCCTTATAAGCTGTGTTCCACATCACAACAGTTTCTGCAGCATTTTTCCCAAGCAGGAAACAAAGTTTCACAGTTGCACAGTGAAACCTAAGGTGCTGCTTGCAAACACATGGTCCCTGCCTATACACTTGGAGGTCAACTGCTTAAAGGTTATCTACCTGAAGGTTATCAGCCATCTAGAGCAATCAGACCCTACAGTCCCTCCCTAAATAGAGCTCACTCCCTTCTGATAAGGATAATGGATTGTTCCCCTGGAGGAGAGCCCAAGGACACCTAAGGTCAAGCGAACTCTGGGAAGATCATGGTTAGGCTGCCATCTTGACTCTAGAACCTGTCCCCCATCTTGTTATGTATGTATGCCTCTAGTGTAACCCATTCCTGTTATGCATGTGGTTACCTGTAATTAGGGGGACTGGCATGCCCCTAGAGTGTATATAAGACTGGGTTGCAAATGTATTCACTATGTCTACGTGGATCTGGTTCCTGAAGTCATGATGGTCCTGGAGGTGAGCACTTGCGTGCTTTATCTTGTCTGGTGTCTCCTTAATTTTACCCAATTACACAACTGCCCCTTGGGCCCATTCCATTGTGGAGGTTGGTACCCCACAGGGTTTCTGAGATGCTCATCTTCATAAGAACAGACAGCCTCATCTTTCTCCTGGAGAGCAGCTGGTGGGTTTGAATCTCAGACCTTGTGGTTAGCAACCAAATACCTAACAGTGTTCCTTTGAGATAGTAATAGAGAGGACAGAAGGCTACCACTGCCCATTCCAGCCTGAGAGGGAACACTGATCAGCCAGTTCTGGGCCTCAAGGTAAGTCTATCTGTCCACGGTGAAGATGTGGAAATTTAAACCATATCATGGGGAGAGGAAGCACTAGAACTGATGGTGATTATACAACTCATTTAAAGTGATTTAACCAGGAAGGGGGTGGTGTTGAAAATGTTCTAAAATTGTGCTGATGATTGTACAACTCTTCTTGATATAATTGAACTATTGAATTGTGTGACATGTGGATTAAGTGCCAATAAATGGTTTAAAAAAATTGAGGGCTGATTTTCCTCCTCTGTACTGTCTGCTCCTATAAAGATTTAGAGCCTTAGAAACCTGACATAGGATTGGTGAGTTGGAATTGACTCAGTGGCAGTGGGTTTGGTCTAGTAAGTCTAGGTAGCCTAATCCCACCTTATTTCCCCAGGATCCACCATCTCCATAAATGGCTCAACAATCTACCTCATGTCTGGAGAAAATCACCCCTAATCTTTTCTTCAGTCCCCATAGCGTGTCAGCAGGTCTTGGTTCAACCTCCCAAATGTGAATGCCTTGCTCCTTTCCATCACTGTCCCTGAAATCCACCCCCTTCTCTCTCTCCTGGTCCCTGGAACAGCCACCTCAAAGGTCTCTGCTTCCTCGCTTCCTTCTCCATAATCCATTCTCCACACAGCAATTTTAAAAGGTTGCTAAATCATCAGCTTGTTTTGCTGCTTAGAACTTGCCAGGGACTTTTTATTTAATGTAAAATCCAAACTTCTAACCATGTCCCTTGCCTTCCTGACCAGTGTCATCTCAGACACTTTCCCCCTCATCTACTGTGCTCTAAGGACACTGGTCTACTCTGATCCTTCAGCAGGCCCTGCGCCTGTCTGACTGCGAGCTTTGGACATGCAGTTCCCTCTGCCTAGAACATGCCTTCCTTTGCTCTTCATCGAGGCCTGCCTGTCTCAGCTCAGCTGTTAGCTCAGACAGAAGCCCTCTTATTTGAAGTAGGATGTCCGGATCCCCACCGTTTAGTTGCACTCTGTTGTGTTACTTATCATTCCACGGAGTGCTGATCACCATGGGAAGTTGTTTAGTCTTGCTTGTCCGGCTCTACCACTAGAATGTAAGTCCCTTGATGACAGGGACTTTGTCCATGTTCTTTTTTAATTACTGTGTTCTCAATGCCCAGCACTGGAGGTCCTTCATAAATACCTGGGTTTATGGATCAATTGAATGAGAAGCAGGGTGTACAGAAGAGGTGCCACAGACAATTGAAACAAGCATAAAATGGTCATTTGACTTTGAAGAATGAATGAGAGTGAATGGGTACCACCCCAAGTATAACTAACATATAATAGGTGGATTTCTTAAATTCATTTTATTAGAATAATTAAAGACTTTACATAGTACTGTTAAAAATTTGCTTAAATTGGAGTGCTAAGTCATTTCATGTGCATTTTGCCTCCTATTTTATTGTGCAGTCTCTGGACCAACAAAGCTGCAGAAACTCCAACTTGGACTAAAGTCCCTCCGACAAGGTAGTGCCTCCTTCTGAAGTCTTATCTGGGCCATCTAGGTAATGCCTCCTGCCAAAGTCCTTCCTGGGCCCATCCCCCGATGTCCCTGAGGCCACAGACTACAGCATGCGAGGGAGAGATGAAGACAGGCACCAATGTGCCCCTTGAAGGACTGCTCCTGAGCGCTTCTACAGACATTGGGCCATCTTTACCTAGTTAGCTCTGCACGGGCTGGTGGAATCACCACAGAGCTAGGGAACACCTCTTCCCACAGGAGTGGCCAGCTTTGCACCCCTGGGGTCTCAGACACGTTCTCTGGAGGGCAGGCTGACAGCACTTCTATGTTCAAAGCCTTAGCCATTGACCTGTTGTTACCCAACTCTCTTCTGACAGTTTATTTGTAAGAAGAAACAAAAATGTGTTTTAAAAAAATGATGTAGACAAGCATTCACCACAACATTGAATATAATAGTATAAAGTTGATAAACTATCCTATGTGTACAACTGAAACTGGGTTAAAAATAATCAAGTTCTGAAACTGAAAAGGCAAAAACTCATGGATCAGGAAAAAAATCAAGTATAAAATAATACAAGTTTAAAATAAAAAATAATGATCTAATATAAAAATCAAGCTTTGGGTGCCAAATTTAAAATGGTGAAAAATGTTTACCCTGGGTATTGAAGAAAGATTGAGTGGGAAACAGATTTCTGCCAAGTTGTCTCCCCTAAATATATGCCAAACCTAGCTGCCTGCTACACAGCAAATGACTATGCACTTGGAGGTCAACAGAAGTAAGTCAGGGCTTATTCTCCCTAAGGGTTATCAGCCCTCCAGAGCAAGCAGAAACCACTGTTGATCCCACAACAAGTAGGGCCCATTCCCTTTGGATAAGGATAGTAGTAGATTGTTTCCTGAAGGAGAACCCAGGGAGGTCAAGCCCCCTCAAGGGTGGCCAAGGTTAGGCCGCCATATGTCTTTACCTGTCATTAGGAGGCATGCATGCTCCCAAAGATATATATAAGCCTTGATTAGCAATAAATTGCTCTCCTGCCCTCTCGGCCCATGCTGTGTGCTGACCTGGCTGATGAGATAGATCATGGCCATCCAGGAGGTGAGCATGCTACCTTGAAATGTGTCTGACTCCTTCATTTTACTTTCTCTCCCATCTCTCATTCCTCTATGACTTTATGATAATCTTTATGTAGCTCTACCGTACAATTGTGCTTACTGAACCCGATTAATTGTGGGGGGCTGACTCCCCCCACACACAGGATTCCCCCCCATTCATAACATTTACAAATACAAAAAATAGCTAAAATTATTTTGAGTCAGTGAAAATGTATATCCATTGGCAAGTTATGGAATCCTGAGCGACTTCTCTGTCTTCTATAAGTATTTTACCAGAGGTATTTTGTAGTCAAGTCAAAAGTAAATGTTTCTTGAAAACAGGGCCTCGAAAAACGAAACGGGATCATGCGTTCCCACCTCTTTGACTCTTTCAGGTCGGCCCCATGGTTACTCCACACGGTTCCCAAGAAACTTCCTATTTGCTACCTCTGAGGGAGGAGGACTGGGAAGGTCAAGGCACTCCTGACTTTGTCTATGGGCAAGAGGAACTCCTGGCCAGAGGGATTCCATGGCCCCAGGATGCATCTGGCATGTCGGGGGCCTGGCCACTGTCTCGCTTCGACTCTGCCATCTGCTCTGCCTGGAGACAGCGGATGGAGCTGGGCCTGTTTCGTTACCACCTGGGGGAACTGCAGACCCAAATTCTTCCCGGTGCCGTGGGGTTTGTGGCTCAGCTGAATGTAGAGCGAGGGGTGCAGAGAAGACGGCCCCAGAGCATCCAGAGCGTGAGGCAGCCATTTGACCCGGCACAGTTTAACTTCAACAAGATCCGAGCGGGAGAGATCCTCTTCCGACTGCACCGGCAGCCCAGGGCACCCGGTGCGCTCCAGCAAGAGGACATCCTGGTGGTGATCAATGTCAGTCCCCTGGAGTGGGGCCACGTGCTGCTGGTGCCTGAGCCTGCCCGGGCACTACCCCAGTGCCTGCTGCCAGGTGTGCTGCGGGCTGGAGTCGAGGCCGTGCTGCTGAGCCTACACCCAGGCTTCCGTGTCGGCTTCAACAGCCTGGGTGGCTTGGCCTCAGTGAACCACCTGCATCTGCATGGCTATTACCTGGCCCACAGACTGCCCGTAGAGGGGGCACCAAGCAAGCCCCTAGACCCTCGTGGCCGTCTGCACCTGCTCCAGGCCCTCCCAGCCCCTGGATTCCTCTACCACACTCGCGGCCCAGGACCCGACTTAGAAGCCATGGTGAGCAGGGTGTGCCGGGCCACGGACTACCTGAGCGAACATGAGATTGCACATAACTTGTTTGTGACCCGGGGAGCCCCACCTGGGAAGAGCTCCCCTTGCTCAGCCCTCACGGGGGTCCGAGTCATTCTCTGGGCCCGGAAGTCCAGCTTTGGGGTCAAGGAGCACCAGGCTTTCAATGTTGCGCTCTGTGAGTTGGCCGGGCACCTCCCTGTCAAAACCTCCCAGGACTTCACTAGTCTGACGGAGGCAGCTGCCCTGACCCTTATCCAGGACTGTCTTCTGCCACCAGCCCAGGCAGAGGAAGTCCGAGCGGCCTTGGTGGCCCTTGTGGCCCAGGAGGAGCAGTGACCATTCAACCATGCTCCTGTCGCCAGCACTGACACTGGAAGGATACACAGAAGAGTAGCGTGGCCCCTGCGCAAGGACAACACGCAAACTCGGGAAGTGCTCCATGTTTTTCCAATGAAATCACTTAATAAACCAAGGAGGGGAAAACCTTGAAGCATACTTAACAAATTACCCCGATTGTTGTTGTTGTTTATCATTTTATTAAGGGCTCTTACAACTCGTCCTCCATCCATCCATCCTGTCAAGCTGCTTGCTCCACGTGGCAAAGTAGGTTTTATTCTCCCTCAAGGTGATCAGCCCTCCAGAGCAAGCAGACACCACTGTTTATCCCACAACAAGTAGGGCCCCCTCCCTTCGGATAAGGATAGTAGTAGATTGTTTCCCTGAAGGAGAACCCAGGAGGTCAAGCCCCCTCAAGGGTGGCCAAGGTTAGGCCGCCATCAGGAATCTTGGGTTTGCCCATCTTGTCACATGCATACCTCTAGTTCCACCCTTGCTATCATGTGCATCCCCTTAGCTCATTCCCTTCCTGTCACACACCAATTGTACATTCCCTTCCTATGATGTGTATTCCTTTTGAGCTGCCTCTACTTGTGCGGTTACCTGTAATCCTGTCCCCCTTCGTAGATATAAGCCTCAGCAATAAATGGAGGTCTCTGCCCCACCTTGTTCTGGTCCATGCTGTGTGCGGACCTGGCTGTAAGATCATGGCCATCCAGGAGGTGAGCATGCTACCATGAAATTTGATTCCATTATTTCCATCTCTTCTATCTCTCATGGTCTGTATGAGTGTATTGTAATCTATACGTACATATTTTAACCACACAATTGTGCCTATTGAACCCAAGGTTAGTTGTTGGGGTTTGGCCTTTCCTCACACTTATTCACTGTCCAATTTTTACATTCAAAGGGGCCTCTTTTACCAAGTGACTTCTGTTAAGCTAATGAGAAACCCTGAAGTGTTTTAGAGAATAACAGGTTTGCATTTTTGCAAGAAAATGTAACTGCAAAGGAGAAGCTGCATGGGTAGATCAGGGAAGAATAGAATCAGGGCATTTTGTGGCAAGAAATGATCAAAGAACATATTTGTTGGAATAAAGAAAAATGAGCTGTGAAAGTCCAAAAGACTAATGAGCATTTCAAAGGGTAATTAAGAAATCATGTGTTCAATAAGGAAAGATCAAGATGGCTATAAATTAGAAATGTTCTTTTTCCTTTTTTTTTTTTTTTTTGCAGTATTGAAATTTCTGATGTGCCCTCTGCACTTAGCCACACAGATCATCAAAGGGACAAGTCGGGCGCTGTAGTTTATTAATAGACAGGTATATGGATGTCCGGAAGAGGGTGTGGCACCGAAGGAGCGACTGATTCATTACTCCTTAATTAAAGTCATCGGTCCTAGCCAGGGTGAATGCTTGTACGCCGTGTGGGCACGTATCTTAAGTGCACTGCCCCTTCCGAGTGCACACACTGTTCGAAGCGTAGTTCTTAAAGAAATGAACAAAGGCTAGTAGATGCTTGTCATGAACACTAAGCTGCACTCAGAGCTAGTCAATTTTGGGTCAAATGCCCGCCCGGCCCGCCAGTTGATGGGATGATGGGGAGTTGGGGATGGACACGCATCCGGATGAACAGCAGTCCCATGAAGCATCCTGTGGGGCGCCCTGGAAATCAGCGAGCAAAAGATGGCCCCGGCGGGCGCCCGCGTGGGCGTGGTTCTAGAGAAGGCCCCGCCTCCAGAACGCTTCTCCAGTGGGGGGACTGTCTGCGTGTCCATGGCGACGGCGGCGGCGGCAGCCCGCCAGCTCTGGGAGGCGCCGCCGCCGCCGCGGTCTCGGAGCCCGGAGCGAACCTGGCCGGGGAGCGGGCTCCCTCGCGATCTGCTCGGTCAACTTGTCCTGCCGAAGCAGGAGGCGACGCTCAGCGACCCCGGGGAAGGAGCAGAAGCGGCGGGGGCAGGCAGATATGAGCAGCCAGCTGCGCCCAGCCCTGGACTCCTAGGGGTGGACCCAAAAACCCCTCGGTGTCCCTCCGAACCTTTGGTGGGCAATGTCCGCCATGGGCTCCCCTTCTGCAGACAGCCCAAGAGGTCTCAGCCGCTCAGCCCTGTGTATACGTACATGTGGGACTGGGAAAGGGCCGGCTTTCACGGCCTTCAGTCTAATGCTCGATTTTAATAAGCGAAGGTCTCCCCCTCTTCCCATCCACCCCAGCGTTCCCAGTCATTCCTCTCCCCATTTAGCAACCAAGAAGTTATAGGCTCTGTCAACTTTGCCCTGCATGTGCCCCAGCGTGGGGTGAGCCTCGAGGACTGGGATTTGTGATCCACCTGGGGGATGCCTTAAATATATGTCGCACAGCCCCATCTACCAACTTGGAAACATCCCATTCTGAAGTGGGATTGTTCTGTGAACTCCACGAGGGGCCTATGGGATGATTCCTGCAGGCCTTCCTGGGGCCTGGAGCCGAGGTCTGATAGTCTTTCCTTCCCACCCACCTTCCCCTCAGACTCTCAGAGAATGGAGCCAAGTACCTCGAAAAACAGTGAATCAGAGGAAGACTATGTTGAGGAAGAGGACTCAGAAGAGGACTGCGCTGTCAAAGGCGAAGAAGATGCCATCCCTTCTAACCCTCCCCAAGAGGAATTCTCAAAGGCTGACCACAAAGCTTTTGGGAGTGAGGTTCCCCTACCCGTTGTAGCCAAGAAAATTACAAAGAAAATCATAGCCCCACCTGACCCAGAAGACTTAGAAGTTGGGAGAAGAAAGAGGAAGCGAAAACGCAGGTAACCATTCCCTGGACTTGCAAGGTTCTAGAGAATCATCCCCTGCTATCCCCAGCAGGCTAGGGTGCCATGGTCTAAAGCCCTCCCTTCACCCCACAAAAGAAGACAGGGAATTTAGGGACGTCACTAACATCTTTGTAAAATGATAAGAAAATGAAACGAACTTTTTAGGTGGTTCAGTTTGAAATTTTACTTCAGCTGTATAAACTGGTCTTGAAGTGGCCTTTAGGGAAAATTCGACACAATTGCATAGGTGTCTCTTCATCTGGGTGCCCAGCAACCCAGGGTTCATCCTTCCCTCTCGGTCTGCCTGATTTCTGTCATTCCTCTATTCCAGACCCCTAACGATCAACCTGACAAACTGCAAGTATGAGAGTGGTAAGCAGTCAGCTCATCAGCCACGTCATTTTGTGCTCTTCTCCGGGGATGACCCCTTAATCAGACTCCCAGTCCCTGGATCCTGTCAGGTAAACCAGGGCTGGCTCATGATCTGCGCTGAACTTCCTGGGTTCCCTAACTCAGCTGCTGGCAGCTGAATCCTCACTCACTGTTGCAGTTAGTCTCGGCAGTAGGGAGCTAACAAGAAAAAAGAAAGAACACATGTCATCACTGTCCAACCCTTCCTAGATTATCAGAGATGAAACAAGACCAAATCCAAAGAGTTTTTTGAGGAATCTTTGAGGGGATTCAGCAATTTTCTTTATATTTACATAACCAGTTAAGTCAACCATCTCCTACATAGGCATGTCAGATCATGAGGCTACCCAGGACATGAGGTGCCAGTGTGAACCCTCCTTAGGGTTACCTGGCAGACCAGAGACAACCTCGACTGGAGGGAGAAAGCCAGGGCAACAGGAACAGAGAATCCGATTCTTGTGTTCCCTGCCATAGGCTTGGAAGGGTCCTGACAGCTTCCTGAACTTAGTCATCATGCTACCTCCCTCTTCAACCTGCCCTCCGGGTCAGTCTGGTCCAACTCAGTTAGTTCCAGGGCTTGTTACGGTGCCCAGCTGGCACTCTGACCTCCCTATCTCTACAGTGCGCCGGGCAGCCCAAATATGTGGCCTAAAGGAGGTAGGGGACGAGGAAGAGTGGGCCGTGTACTGGACAGACTGCTCTGTCTCCCTGGAACGAGTCATGGACATGAAGCGGTTTCAGGTACCAACCACCTGGTCCAAGATCTTAAAAGTTGAGACTTTGGGATGAGTTCTCCCACCAGGCACCTAAGTCGGACACTCATTGTGGCTATTGGGTTGTACCCCTGTGCTGAACAGCAAAGGTCACCCCTAGGGCATTCTCCTCCAATAGAAATAAATATGCTTCAGTTGAGTCTCTGAAGAAAATGCTTGGTGGGCACACACTCTCACTATTGGTTCTCTTTGTCTGGAGCCATCTGTGCCCAACTGACCTCCTTCAGGGAAAAACCAAACCCACTGCTACTGAGTCGGTTCCCACTCGTAGCAGCCCTGCGTAGGGTTTCCAAGATTAAATCCTAGGTTCCTAAACTTAGTCGATCATTGGAATCACCTGGGGATCTGATGAGACTACCGGCCCCTGGGCTGTTTGCAACCTCTGGGAGGAGCCCAACACCTCAGCTACAGCGCCAGCCACCAGGGTTCCTTTCTTGCATGGCCCATGAGCCAATTTTAGGGAGAAAACTGGGAGGCAGCTTCAGGGCTAACAGCAGGGCCAGCTGAATGACCCAGCCTCCTAAGGAGCTTCCCCTCGCACCCGTCCATTAAGGGATAGAGTGGGGTCCCAAAAACTTTTGGCAGAAAACTGGAATTAAGATAGTGAGAGTCGAATAAACCACTGACTCTGTTTCAGAAGATCAACCACTTCCCTGGCATGACAGAGATCTGCCGCAAAGATCTGCTGGCTCGGAACCTCAACCGCATGCAGAAACTCTATCCTACCGAGTACAACATCTTCCCCCGCACCTGGTGCCTCCCCGCTGAGTGAGTGAGCCTGGCTCCAGGTGCTGAGATGCTGGAGGAAAGGGCTCCTGTCCCACCTCCCCCAGACACTGCTTTGCAACCTAGGGCTGTCTCAGAGGGATGGAAGCGGGGTGAGAGAACTTCTGCTCAGTGAAGTGGTCCGAGACCATGTGCCCCATGAAGAGCAGGGAACATAACGGTCAGAATTCCAAGGAGGGGAGGGGTGGGGTGCAGATGGCCATGCTATGCAAAAACCTTTGTTTTTCTTAATTCATATACAATTCAATTGAAGTCCAATCATATTACTAAGAGTTGTACAATCATCACTACAATAAATTTTAGAACATTTTTCTTTTTTTTTTTTTCATTTTCTTCTTTTGCTTGCATTAGCTCGTCATTTCCCCTCAATACCCTGTCACACCCCTAAGGAACTATTAATCCAGTTACTGTTCTATAGATTTACCTCTCCTGGATTTCACACACACACATACACACACACACCAAAAAAAAATTAAAAAGTAAAACAAAAAAAACACTGAAAAGGGCAGAAAATACTAAAAACTAGAACAAATTTAAAATAAATCTAAAGAACAAAATTTCAATTATTGAGCTAGGCTGTGTAGATATGTAGATGGTTTATTTTTAAAATAAAAGTTAAAAATCCCTCCATATTCTTTATCCCTCAAACTCAGTGGTTTGAGTGATGTTTAATAAAAAGGAGGAAAAGTAAAATTGAAATGGACTTGGCGTCTTTAGTGGCAAACAAGTTCATCTCAAACAACAGAAGACCGGGGATGGTTCGCAGGGAGATGGACTGACACAGTGGCTCCAGCACCAGAACAATTGTGTGGAGGAACAGGATCGGGCAGTGTTTCATTCGGTAGAGCACAGGGGCGCTGTGGGTTTGTAACTCTCTCGATTAACAACCACGACAAAGAGAGATCAAATGATAAGGTATTCATTTTTTAAATCATTTTATTGGGGGCTCGTACAATTCTTATCACTATTCATCCTTCTATCCATTGTGTCAAGCACATAAGTACATTTGTTGCCATCATCATTCTCAAAAATAAGGTATTCATTTTTAACCTAACTGCATCTGCAGTCATCCTCTTTCCATGCACTTGTGTAGAATACATTTGTGTAGAAACCTTTTGACCAGCTCCTCTCTGCACATAGCTACGGAGACTTCCAGACTTACGGCCGCCAGCGGAAACCCCGCACTTACATCTGCAAGCCAGACAGCGGCTGTCAGGGGCGGGGCATCTTCATCACTCGAAATCCCCGGGAGATCAAGCCAGGAGAGCATATGATCTGTCAGCAATACATCTCCAAGGTGGGTGACCTGGGACCCACTGGAGTGCCTCGCCTCCCACGGAGCCGGGCGAGCTCTGGTTTTAGGCCTCTCCCTTGCCCTGCTATCCGGGAGGCAGAATAGTCGTGCTGCAGAGCCAGCCTCCCTGGGTTGGAACACTTAAGCCTTTTCACTGCCTGAAGAGAAGACCCTGCACAAGATTCTTATTCTGTCTCTGTTCCCCCTTTTGTTAAATTTCCTCATTTGTTCCATGATAATAGAGTGAGAGTCACTGTTTTATAAAGCTAATGTAAAAATGAAATGCGTTACTATGTATTAATAGCACTTGAAATAGTGTGTGGTTATTCTTCCCCCATGGGTTGGCATGCTCTCAGCCGTTCCTCATTGATGGCTTCAAGTTTGACATGCGAATCTACGTCCTGCTAACGTCCTGCGACCCTCTTCGCATCTTCATGTACGAGGAGGGCTTGGCCCGCTTTGCCACCATGCCCTACGTGGAGCCCAACATCAACAACCTGGTAAGGGGCCCGCACCGTCTCCTCTACCGTGGCCGTGAGTGCTGAGGTTCTACAGAGAAAGCAGGGAGAGAAACGTGTCATTGGCGTCCTTGAACAAGGACCTCAGTGCGAGAGCTTCAGCACTTGGCTGGAAGGAAGGATTTGGTGGGCGGTGACTGTGAAGCCCAGCACACCCTCTTCCCCCGAGAGCTTGGAAGACAGTTCTGTGGGTGGGGGGGAGCATGAGAGTTGTTTCCAAGCCTAGAGGGACAGGAGTGAAGCAATCCTGGCATGGGCTGGAAAGGCGCGCAGAGCAGCAGGCTTAGACCCCAGGACTGCTCTCTCCTCCACAGGATGATGTCTGCATGCACCTGACCAACTATGCTATCAACAAACACAATGAGAACTTTATCCGGGACGATGCTGTAGGCAGTAAGAGGTACCCCTACTCTGTTTTCTCCTGCTTCCTTTGCCAAGCCCTCAGTTTCAGCAGCCCTTGAGACCGAGTGCCCTCCAAGGGCAGCCCCTAAGCCTGATAACTAAATGGTGCTCCAAGTAGATCTGTTGTGCCATCCAATCAATTCCAAAGCATGATCACCGTGTGTGTGTGTGTGTGTGTGTGTGTGTGTGTGTGTGTGTGTGTGTGTGTGTGTAGAACTGCTCTGCAGGCTTTTCTTTTCAAGAACCTCTTGAAAATAGATCACCAGGCCTGTCTTCCAGGGTAGGTTTGAACTGCCCACCTTTCAGGTACGTTAGGTGCTTAACTCTTTTCACCTCTTAGGGCCTCCTCTAAGCTGCTAGCAGCCCTTTAGTACACAAGTCCCAGACCCAGGAGTCAGGGTAGTACTAGGGAGTCCGTGCGTGCGTTAGCCAGGCTCTAGGGGCATAGAAAGTGGCCTCCCTCTGAGCGCTCCTCACAGGAAGCTGTCAACGCTCAATGCCTGGCTGCGAGAGCACAGCTATGAGCCCCGGGAGCTGTGGGGAGACGTTGAGGACATCATCATCAAAACCATCATCTCGGCCCATTCTGTTCTTCGCCACAACTACCGAACCTGTTTCCCCCAATATCTGAGTGGAGGTATATGCGCCTGTTTTGAGATCCTTGGTTTTGACATCTTGCTGGACCACAAGCTGAAGCCCTGGCTGCTGGAGGTGAGGATTATCTCCTGGGTCTTGCAAAACCAAAGTTCAAAGGCCTCCCTGAACAGGCCACCAGGAATAGCAGCCCTGAGGTGGGTGGGAGCACTCGGTGGGTTACCAGCAGAAGGCATGAGATCCCTGTACTTGTGACCTGCTGAGTCAAATCTTGGTAGTCTCTGGCCTGCACCAAGGGATCCAGTTTTAACATCATGTCTTCCCGATGTGAATCTTGCCTTTAAGGACACTATATGTGTAATCAGGCTGTCTGATTTTCTCTCATCAACCTGTGGGAATCGGTGGCATCACTATAGCCTTGGAAGCCAGAGCTTGCAATAGCTAAGGCCCTTGGTGGGGACTACTTCACCTGGACCTCCAGTTTGTGTCCCCCCACCCCCACCCCATCACCTGCTCAGGTGGTCTAGGAAGCAGGTGGGGAATGACTCCTCCTGGCAGGTAAACCACTCTCCAAGCTTCACCACGGACTCACGTCTTGATCGAGAAGTGAAGGATGCTCTTCTCTGCGATGCCATGACCCTGGTCAACCTCCGGGGCTGTGACAAGAGGAAAGTACTGGAGGAGGACAAGCGGCGAGTCAAGGAGCGGCTTTTCCAGTACCACCAACAGCCACGAGAAGCCAGGTGCTTTCAGGGTCCGATGTGTGTTTAGTGTGTAACTCTGACTTCTTTCGCTCCGCAGCAGAGAAGTTCTGCTCTAGCTGGAGGATAAGGCTGGTGGCTGATTTTTGTATAGATTATACACATGACACAAAATTCAGGACTACCAGCTACATAGTTTTCCTCTCTGGAGACAATCACTGTTCTTAATGTCACGTGTTTATTTTCAGAAATAGTCAATGCGCACATACTTTTTTTAAAATCATTTTTGGGGGGCTCGTACGATTCATCAAAATCCATACATATATCCATTGTGTCAAGCACATTTGCACATTTGTTGCCATCCTCATTCTCAAAACATTTGCTTTCTACTTGAGCTCTTGGTATCAGCTCATTTTTTTGCCCTCCCTCCCTGCTCTTCCCCTCCCTCATGAACCCTTACTAATTTATAAATTATTATTATTTTGTCACACATACACTTACTTATAAAAATTAACTTTTCCCCTTGTCCACTGAAAGACTTGCATAATTTGCATGTTATTCTGCACTCTGCTTCGCAATGTATTATAGAACTATTTTCTATTAGCAAAAGCTAATAAAAACAAAAGTTCTTCAAGAAACTGACTTCTGAAGAAAACTTGTAATAATGAAACACGGGAAACGGTTCCTTTAAATCAGTGCTGGTCACCCACTGTTTTCATTGTGAGAGAGGTGCTAGACATGATAGTTCATTAATATTACAATATTTTATAAAGATGGATAAAAATGAGTTGAAATAGGTTTAGGGTTATTCCTATAATAATATAATTCTCCCCTACTTACGTGCCAATGTACGGGAGACGGTATATTTGATTCACCGTGATATCCTACAGGTCTAGCACAAAACAGGCTCCTACGCATTTGTGGCATAAATGGAGGTGAGGTACAACAACCAGTACCCTGGATAGTCCCACTATATTCAGCTGTGTATATCAGGGTAAAAAATCTCTCTCAGTGGGGGCATTTTTTGAAAACTGGGTGAATGTACAACCCGATATGAAATTATGAGGCAGCTATTAAAATGTTCTGGTGACATTTTTATTGAGAATTGGGAGAAAAAATATGCACAAAAAAATAGGACAACAGGCAGAATTCAGTAGTTCCTGCCCTAGAGGCCATTCTTAAAACCAATGTTGCTAATGTTCTTCTAAATAGTCTGTAGTGGTCACTAAATAGTCTGTAGTGGTCATGTATGAAGGTAAATAAAAAATAAATTTTAAAAAAATAAATAAAAGAAGGTAAATTAAAAAGTATTTCTACAAATTCATGGAAACCTTTTTAACAAAAATATCAAAATGTGATAGGACCAACAGTTCCTAGGTGACATGGGAGAGGGGGAGATGAGGGGAAAGGAAGTGGTGTTAACAAACCCAGGGAAAAGAGAACAACAGGGATACAAATTGGTGGTGAGGAGGGTATAGGAAGCCTGGTAGGGCGTGATCAAGGGTAATATAACCAAGAGGAATTACTGAAACCCAAATGAAGGCTGAGCATGATAGTGGGACAAGAGGAAAGTCAAAGGAAATAGAGGAAAGAACTAGGAGGCAAAGGGCATTTATAGAGGTCTAGATAAAGGCATGTACATATGTAAATATATTTATATATGAGGATGGGGAAATAGATGCAAATGTGGTGAAGAAAGCTGATGGTGCCCTGCCATCAAAGGTATAGTGTCTGGGGTCTTAAAGGCTTGAAAGTAGACAAGAGGCCATCTAGCTCAGAAGCAACAAAGCCCACCTAGAAGCACACCAGCCTGTGTGATCTCGAGGTGTCAAAGGGATGAGTTATCAGGCATCAAAGAACAAAAAATAAAACCAGTGCAGTTTGGGAATCCAAGACACATCTGTAGGCAACTGGACATCCCCTTACAGAATGATTTCAGGGAGAAGACGAACCAGTCAGGGTGCAGTGCAGCAAAGATGAAACATACAACTATCCTCTAGTTCCTAAATGCCCCCCCCCCCCGCCCATCATGATCCCAATTCTACATTACAAATCAGGCTAGACCAGAGGAGGTACATTGGTACAGATAGGGACTGGAAACACAGAGAATCCAGGACAGATGATCCCTTCTGGATCAGTGGTGAGAGTGGGGATACCGGGAGGGTGGGGTGCAGAGGGGAAATGGATTACAAGTATCTACATATAACTTCCTCCCTGGGGATGGACAACAGAAAAATGGGTGAGGGGAGACATTGGACAGTGTAAGACATGACAAAATAATTATGAATTATCAAGGGTTTATGGGGGAGGGGGAAGTGGGAGGGAAGGGGAAAATGAAGAGCTGATACCAAGGGCTCAAGTAGAAAGCAAATATTTTGAGAATTATGACATGTGTACAAATGTGCTTGACATAATGGATGTATGTATGGATTGTGATGAGAGTAGTATGAGCCCCCAATAAAATGATTTTTTAAATTATATATATATCACAATGTGAAGTTATTGTTTCTTGACATGTCCTCTGTCTACATCTATACCCTCCTAGAGGGAAAATTTCCATCTTTTTAGCCCTTTTCTGAATAATTCTGTACACTTTGATTTATACCATGTCAAAACAGCAGTTTTGGCATTCTTGAGGGACTCAAATCATGTTCCTTTTACAATATTTTTTGTCTTGAGAACAAAACCAAGTCTGAATGGGCAAGATCAGGGCTGTCGGGTAGATGGGATGAGGTTTTCTAATGACATTATCATAAGATAGTCCATGCTACCTTGGAAGAATGAGCAGGTATACTGTGGAGATGGGGGCAAGGGGGATTGCGCGGGGCAACTTTCCTAGCTTTTTCTCATTAATGAGGCTGTCAGTTTTTAGTACTTTTTCACATAAGCCCCTGTGATAAACCCTCTATCCATCAAGGAAATCTATCAGAATTACTCCTTTGGAATAAAATATTTGCCATACTTTGTGAGCTGAACTCTGCCTTGAATTTATTTTTAGATCTTCAAGAATGTGATCCATATAAAACCTGTTGTTTTTGGGGTGGACCAGCATTCTTGGAAACTTGTAGCAGAACTGCAATGATGTCCATTTGAGTCTTGTTAAGATTTTGATATTAGCTCTGACCTGAAAATTCCTTCTTTTTCCATAGCACAAAAAGGACCCTCCTTTTAAAGGCACCCTAATGAAACTAATTGTATTACTTGTCTGCGGCTACCCAGGCATGCTGAAACCTATTTTGTTTGGACTAAGCCCACGCATGTATGACTGGAACCCTAGTAGTGATAGTTGTTTGCTGTTGTTGTTTGCACTTCTTTATTACTCTTAAAACCAGAAACCAACAAGACTGCAATAACTTGGGTGTGTTAGCTTAGGAGTGGCTTCCTCTGCACCAAAGATGAAATTTGGATGTTTGGGGAAGCCAAATCTATTTTGTCACATAGGTGAGGCTGGCTGAAGATGGGCTTGGTAGCTTTCACCACATGGGCAGGCAGGGGCCCAGAAGGTCATGCAGCTAATGGGCAGTTCTCAAAGCCTTAGCCAGTCTGCTTCTCCTTAATGCCCATTCTCAGTCCTCCTATGACTCACCCTGCGCTTGGTCTCCACAGGCGGGAACAAACTCAGTTGTCTCACGCAGCAATGTTGGACCAGGAGCGCTATGAGGATTCCCACATGGGTGGATATCGGCGGATCTACCCTGGGCCTGACACAGAGAAGTATGCACCCTTCTTCAAGCACAATGGCTCCCTCTTCCAGGAGACTGCTGCTTCCAAGGCCAGAGAGGAATGTGCCAGGTATTATGCCCAAAGCCGTAGGCTGGAATCTGCAGTTTCCTCTGTACACTTGGGTGGGGGCAGATGCACAGTATGAGGAACAGAGCTAGACAACACTTGACAATTGAGGTATGGAGCTATAGATTCTATCAGTTCCTAATGAGTATTTCCCCCTAGTCTTCGTCCAGATCCTACTCTTTTCCCATCCCCATTTTTCCTGGCCTCTTTCACCCCAACATAATTTCGCCAGTGTCTGAAGCCCCATGTATTGTCAGGCAACAACTGGAAGAGATCCGCCTCAAGCAGGAACAGCAGGAGGCCTCCAGCAATAGGAGGAGAAAGGAAAACAAGGACCAGAACCAGGGGGAGTCAGCGGGGGAGAGGAGCCGATGCAAGATGGGGCCTCGAGGCCTTTCCACCCACTTGATTCACAGGAACCGGATCCAGGAGAAAGAGGTTTCAGGGGTTTTGTGGCTCTTCCTTGTTTACAGGAAAATGGGTGGGCACTACTAGAGAGGTGAAATCTGCAGACCCCTCTTCCCCTTGCACAGGAAAGAAAGGAGTGCCCTAGCAATAAACTGAATCTGACCTTTTGGTTGAGGAGGTGAGAGAATCGGTAGCACAGGGTCAAGAGTAGCAGAGGACGAGTGATGTGGGACCCATGCACCAAGGCCAGGGAAGAGATGGAGGGAGTGTGGGCGTGGGGCCTCTAGCCCTGCTTGCTGATGACCTGGGACTCAGCCTTGGAGATGCTGCATCTCTCTCATGTTCCTTTTAGCTGCTACCAGTGGACACCATGCAGCCTCAGGAAATTGTGGAAGAGGAGGAGCTGGAACGCATGAAGGCTCTGCTACAAAGGGAGAATCTCATCCGTAGCCTGGGTATTGTAGAGCAGCTCAACCGCATGCTGCACGCCAACCATCGGGGCCAGAAAAAGCTCCTTGAGTATCGGGTGAGGGTCCCAGAGCAGCCCACCCTCTCAGAGAATAAGGGGGGGACAAGGGCTGTGATACTGGCACATGATGGTAGTCACATCAAAGGAGGCTAATGTGATGGGATCTGGCAGTGGAATCCAGGAAAGCCGTGTACATTGGGAGGGCCTGTTGGTTATTTCTGCATCTGCTCCCACACATCCTTGTTTTCAGTCATGACATCCAGCAAAGCGATTTGCTCTGTATATTCCTGTTTCACAATAATCCAAAACTCCTGATTGACAAATAACAAAGCCACCACCCTCTTTAGTGGCTTCTGTGTAATTCTCTCCCTAGCAATGCCAGTGCCCTGGTTCTAATGGGAGATAAGTAAACAATCTTGGGCCAACAAAACAGCCGCCGCATTCACTACTCCCTGGGTTAGGGCAAATCCATCTGGATTCTCTCTTCTGTGGAGCCTTGAAGGAAGGAGGAACTGATTAAATCGGTGTTTCCCAAAGTGGGGGAGGGGATCCCAGAATAACCTAGGGGAGCTGCAAAAACATATACCTATATTTTGTCTTGAATTATGGGTTATAGTACCAAGTTCTTAATTGCCTGATGGTATTACTATTAATATTATTTCCTGAAAAGGGGCTGAAGGTATTGTTATTATTATTATTTCCTGAAAAGGGGCTGAAGGCCAAATAAGTTCAGGAATCTGTGGGTTAAGTGGTGGCTGTGACCTAGGAGAGACTTTTTTTGCAGTTACCTATTCCTTCCGACCTCCACCCCATCTCACAAGAAATGTGGTAAGGGGCTGCTCTTCTCCTCCAGCCTAGAGTTCACCAGGATGGGCTGGGCAGTCAAGAAATGCATTCTGTAAGTCTGGTCCCATTGGTGATCTTGAGAGGGGCCGCCACAGAACAGGGCCTTCCTCATTTCCTGCATCCAGTTCGGCCCCAGGAATTGATCCCCAGGATTCTAGGGCCTCTGCCAAGCATGAATGCTGCAATTCCACATCACTCCCAGTGCCAACTACAACCTAAGAACTTCAGCTGGATGGGAGATCCAGCAGCCAAAGGGCCCTGTTCACTGTCAATGAAGAAATGTGAACAGCGCTACTTTTCCAGCGGCAGCAGACTGGGGCTCACTAGCCGTAAGTATACAAAAAGAATTTTGGTCACTTTCATTTGTATAAATCTCCATTAGCTGATATTGCAGCTGGGATGCTCCCAAATTACAATATTGCACTTCCAGCAGAGTGGGAATGGGGGTGGTGCAGACTCATTTATACACTTCTCACTAGACTCTGATGGACAAGTAAACCCAGCATTTGCAATAAAAGTGGTACAGGCAGGGAGGGAAGCACACGAGATGCTGTTCCTCTGTGCCAAGCCACAGTTGGGGAAGAGGTGAGGGAACACTCATCTGAGAATACCAACTCAGAGGGGCTCATGTTTCCACCACAGAAGGACAAGCCAGCAGAAGGCTAGAAGCCATAAACCGCGCCCTGGCAGGATCAGTGCCACCCTCTCTAACCCCAAAGCAGGGTTATCTTCTACACCCGGCAAGAGTGGCACGTGACTCCTGGGCTGCCTGCGCCTTGCCCTCCACGGTAGACTCTGAGCACAGAGCAGGCAAAGTGCGAGACCTTACCCTCTGCCCTGCCTCTGCACCCCTCCTGCAGCGTTCCAGCGCACTCCTCAACTTCACCCATCACAGGTAAAGAGCAGGAAGCAAGCCCAGGACTCACCCTCTCCTGGAGAACCCACTCAGGTTTCCAAAGGGCCAAAGACCTTTTTTGCTACATGAGACTGCCATGCTCCAGTTTGAAACGCCCTGGTGAGGAACCATATCTGCAGAAGGCAAAACACTCCCCATACACCCTAAAAGTATTTTGGGATCAGTAAAGACTAAAAGATCAAAAGCAGCCCGGACGGCCATGTACTCAGCCCTTCTTCCAGCTTTAGCTGAACCCTGGGTGAGGTCAGGGGCTAGTGGTCATCCCGACGGACAAGAGGTCTCTCTTCCTGAGGAGCCGGGTGCCCAAAGCACGGACTGTCGCCTTCAGGAGGTGACCGCGGTAGGGATGTCCCTGCCCGCTCCTGTGACGGAGGCAGCAGGCCGGTCTGGGAAGGGGCGGCTTTTGGCAATTGAACCTGTCTTTTTATTAAAGTTCTCTATACCTTTTCCTGCTCCGTCCGGTACTTCATGCCCGTCCTTGCGTTTCAGAGAAGCCCCCTCCGTACAGTTACCAGCGGGAAGGGTAAGCTAAGGAACGGATCGAGCCCAGCAATCCCCGCCCTCAGCGTGATGCCACGCCCCCGAGCGCCTACTTCCGACCCCGCCCACTCACTTCCGGCGCGGTCGCGGTGCGCGCTGTGGGAAAGCTGTGCTCGTCGTCATGGCGGTAGCTCTGAGCCTCCTCCTCGGCGGGCTTGTCCGCGCCGCGGTGGTTCGCCGTGGGTTCGCGACTCGGGGGGTGACGGGCCCGGGCCCCGTCGGTCGCGAGCCGGATCCCGATTCCGACTGGGAGCCGGAGGAGCGGGAGCTGCAGGAGCTGGCGAGGTACCGGCTCCTTCCCGGGCACTCAGCCTGAAGCAGGGCCTCCCGTCCCGGCGCTCCAGGCCGCGCCCCCTCGGCGCCGGGCGTCCGGCCGCCCCTTCCGCCGCGGCCTTCGTTTCTTCGCACTTGTTTGGGGCGCAGGGGCAGTTTGCCAGCTTCCTTAGGACCATGTATCCCTTGACGTGTTCCCAGCACCCGTTTAGAGTTCCGCATGCTTCCGGGCCGCGAGTGTTCGACCAGGTTTCTGAGGCTTGATACCGAGCAGGTGTGAGCAGGCCGACACCGCCCGCGGGCCCTCCCGTACGCTGAGCGAGCGGGCCGGGCAGCCCGTGACTTAGCCTGAGGCTCCCCAAGCGCCTGCCTTCTTCCACGCATGGCTCCTGCTATTGGTTCTCTCCCTCAGCGCCCTGAAGCGACAGAAAAAAGCTATCCAGTTCCAGAAGATTCGGAGGCAAATGGAGGCACCCGGCGCCCCGCCCAGGACCCTGACGTGGGAAGCCATGGAACAGATCCGGTGAGACTTGGGATCCGGGCGGTGAAGTGCAAAACCTGGGGCTTTTGTTAACAACTTTTTCTTATCATGGGAAATTTGTGACAGAACAGGCGAACCAGCTAGCGAACCTCCAGGAGTTCATCATTGAGGTGTATTAGTTTCTAACATGGCACATTTGGCTTGTTGTTTGCCGAAAACTTTCTTTTTTTGTTGTTGTTGCTGGTAACTCAAATAGTGAGTTACAGACATCTCAACATTTAACTCCTAAATAGATCTTAACGTCCTAAATTTAGGCTCCATAGAGGGGGCTGCCGCGGTCATGAGCATTTTTCTGATGATTTGTATCATCAGTCCTTTTTGAAGCCTGTAGACAGGCAGAATGATGTGTATATTTGAATATTTTGTCTTATCAAGAGCTAAAACCTAATGTATGGCTCAAAAGTAAAACAATCTAAGTGGGAAGTTTTACTACAGCTCCTATTTGAGAAGTTTCTTGTGCCATGTGTCCTTATGCACTGGCTAAAGGCTGACAGAAAGGTTGGTGATTCACTTGGGAGAAATATGTGGCAGTCGGCTTCAGCAAAGACTGCAGCCTTGGAAACCCTCTGGGGCAGTTCTCTGAGGGGATGTCAGAAAATTAATGGGAAAGTCCTATCTTTTAATTACATTTTTCCATGAGCTTTCTGATGCCCCCTCCCATCTATTTAGTTACCGCATATGAGAGAGTAAGCTGACCCGAGTATCAGGCAAAGCACCTAATTTTACCACAAAATCTGAAATAAAGTTTCAAAACACTATTCCACTCCTGCCATTCAGTAGAGTCCTTCTCTTAGTAATCCTATATAGGCCTTTTGAGACTATAGAACTTATTGGATCAGATAGCTTGTCTTTCTCCCTCCGCATCTGGTGGCTTTGGACTACTGAGTTTGTGGCTAGTGGTCCAGAGCTGATTCAAAATTTGCTCAACAGTCCATCAGGACTCCTCCAAAACCAAACTGCTATCAAGTTGATGCTAACTCAGTGACCATATAGCAGGGGTCCTCAAACTTTTCAAACGGGGCCAGTTCACTGTCCCTCAGACCCATTGGAGGGCCGGACTGTAGTTTATTTAAAAAAAACTATGAACAGATTCCTATGCACAGTGTACATATCTTATTTTGAAGTACAAAAAACGAGGCAAAAACACCCGGCTGCTGGATAAATGTCCTCAGTGGTTTGCATGTGGGCCGCGGGCCGTAGTTTGAGGATGCCTGCCCCTTAGGATAGGGTAGGACTGTTTCAGTGGGTTTCAGTGACTTCACTTTTTACAGAGTAGAAAGCCCTGTTTCCCTGAGCAGCAACGGGTGGTTTTGAACTATGACATTGTGGATCATAGTCCAATGCATAACTACTACACCATCAAGACTCCACCAGGCTCCTTACACTTGACTTTTTTCTGTTTAATAGATCCTATAGGTCTTACCAATTCAGAAAGAGCACCCCTTATCCATTTCATGGCTTCCTAATTACCATAGTTTATTTAGCCAGTCTTTTGTAATGGGTACTTGGGTCATTTCCACTCATAAGTCACAAATAGTGCGCTAGCGTATAACTTTGTACATACATCTTTCTGAATCTGCCAGGTATATGAGGAGGCATCAAAAAAGTATGGAAAATTGAGTGAAAAGATAATGGTATTTTTTTTTCCACAAACTGTTTGATTCCCTTTTCTATTTGTTGTATATTCCTAGAAGCAAGGCTTATGGATCAGGGGACAAATAAATTTTATATTTTGATAAAATAACGCAGGAATTGAGGCTTAGAATAAATAGAATCAGAATAAATAAGTCGAATATATAGAACCAGTCAATGACACTTTCTGAGCCTGTAACAATTCTTAGGCCTATCTCCGGTCTTAAACAACAGCTTCTTCAAATCTAACTTTGTACCTTTCATCCCTCCCCTTTCCTGCCAGTTGTTCCATTGCTTTGAAGAGAGCAGGCCATTAAGTGAGAATCCTTTCAACTCCCTGGTCTTCCCCTCACCTATTCTCAGATTTACCAGTATCACTTTTATGTCCTCAAATCAGGAGAAGCGATGGCCTTTCACTTGTCCAGAACTAATCCTGTTTGTGTTCTAAGTCAAAACTCCATCTACCATATGTACTCTAGTATAAGTCAAGTTTTTCTGCACATTTTTAATGCAGTTTTTGTGGTAAAATTAGGTGCCTCTGCTGACACTCGGGTTGGCTTATGCTCGAGTATATACGGTATTTTCTCAGAAACCCACATCTGACAACTTAAAATCCTGTCTTCACCTTTTGTTCCTCTTACAATAATAAAACTAGGAGTCCTGGTGGTATAGTGAATACTAATTGGGCTGCAGTTTGCAAGGTCAGCAGTTCAAAACCACCCACTGCTCCCCTGGAGCAGGAGAACACAGTTTTCTACTCCCCATAAACAACTACAGTTTCAGAAATTCACAGCCAGTTCTACCTGTACTACAGGGTTGCTGTGAGATCTGCTCTGTCCTACAGGTGTCAACTCAATGACACTGAGATATAAAACCCTTCACAAATGACTTACTCAGTGCTGGACTCAACTGGCATGCTTGTCTGTATTCTTAGCATTTGACTGTACAGACCACTTTCTTGAAATTCTCCTTTTTTAACAGCAGGGTACCAGCCTCTTGATTTTTCCATTTTTCTAGGGCTACTTTTCTGTCTTCTTCCTAGACTGCTATATGTAACATTTTATTTATTACATATATATATGAATTATGTGTAAGTTTTATCTCACTTTATATACTTCCCAGTATGTAGAACTCACAGATCTGTCATCTTCAGCCTGTTTTTCTCAGAATACTAAATCCATATCTCCAGCAGTACACTAGACATCTGTTTGCTTGACACGGTGTTGCCTCGAACACAACACGTGTAAAATAGCATTCATCCTTGTTTCCCCATGACTTAATTTTGCTTCTATTTTCCTTTCATCCTGAATGATCCCACTATTTGTCCAAGCAAAAATCCTGAATCTCAGCCTTTGCACATCTCCTCCCAATATTTAGTTCTTTACCTAGTTCTCCCTTTTAACCTTCCTAAAATATTTCTCAACACTCCCCTCCACTCTGATGGATTCTGCCGCAATTCAGACTCCCTGGTTGAGGCTTGTTTTCTACTTCATTCTTAACACAGAAAAACTAGATCTAGGTTCAAAATGGACATTTGCTCTTAGCATTCCACTGGTTTAAATCCTCTCTTGGCTCCCTCTTAGCCGTGGGATAAAGTCCAGTCATTTTTCCAACCTCCTAAGCATAGAGCCTTGGTGGGATAGTGGCTGCTAACTACAAAGTCAGCAGTTGGAAACCACTAGCTGCTGCTCAGGAGAAAGATGCTGCTTTGTACTCCAGTAAAGATTTAGTCTTGGACACCTGCAGGAGCAGACAAATAGGCCACCATGAGTCAAAGTTGACTGATGGCAGTGAGGTTAAGAGTTATTTGAAGCCTGACAGGGCACTGTTGAGTAAGCGTTGGACCGTTACTGCAAAGTTGCCATTTCAAACCCACCAACTGTTCAGGAGAAAGTTAAGGCTGTCGACTCCCATAAAGATTTGAAAAGCTTTGGGAACCCTGTATATGGTTGTTACGAGTCAGAATTGACTTGATGGCAGTGGGTTTCAGGTTTTGGAAGTGTGACATAAAGGAGCCCTGCTGGTACTGGGGGATAAATGTTGGGCTACAAACTACAAGGTTGGTGGTTCAAACCCACCAGCCACTGCACGGATGAGGCTCTGTATTCCCACAAAGACTTTTCAGAATTAACTCAATGGCAGTAGTTGTTTTTGAGGGGTATGTGGGGATAGCCAGCCCCCCACAACTAATCATGGGTTTGGTAGGCTCAATTATACAGTTAAAATATATAAAGATTGTAGTAAAGTCATAGAGAATAGGGAGAGATGGAGTAAAATAAAGAAATCAGACACATTTCGTGGTAGCATGCTCACCTCAGCCCCACTTGGTTGTCCAAGTGAGGATGTGGAATGTGGTAATTGCAGGAGTGAGTGAGATTTATTACTAACCAAGGCTTATATATCTTTTGGAGGCATGCAAGCCTCCTGATACAGGTAAAGACATACATCGTACAGGAAGGGGATATACAACGGGCATAACCATGACAGGAAGGGAATGCGCTAGGAGTGTACACGCTATAGGAAGAGGAGGGACTAGTGGTATACATGTGACAAGGGTGGACCCTAGACTCAATATGGCAGCCTAACCTTGATCATCCTTGAGTGGGCTTGACCTCCCTGGGCGCTCCTTTAGGGAAACAATCTACTATCCTTATCAGAAGGGAGTGGGCCCTACTTAGGGACAGACTAAACAGTGTGGTTGCTCTAGATGACTGATAATCCTTAGAATAACCTCTGACATACTTTTGTTGACCTCCAAGTGTATAATCATTTGCCACTTGTAACAAGAAGCTTAGTTTGGCATATATTTGGGGGAGGCAATGTTAGGTCTCTCTCTCCTGGCTAGATTCCAACCTCAGTCATTGGCTCCGCGCTGGAAAGATTTCACGCCGAAGCCGAGCTCGTGATCCAATTGAATTTAATGAGAGTTAAAAGAAGCTTCAGGTTTTACGCGGCACCCATAGGATTCCTTTGACCATGCAGCCTGGCAGAGACTGCTCCGGGTCACGCAAGGATCTCTCTCCCACGAAGACGACCAGACAAGCCAAGCAAGACCCCTCTCCCTCTCTGTCCCTGCCTTTTCAAGGGTTCCCGGGGGAGGCGTGGTGAACGACCCCAGGTTGATCCCATTGGCTGAATTGCAGTCACCTGGCCCAGGTGGGCTGCTCCAGGTGTAACGCCCATCCAAGCCCACCTGCAGGAAAATCCAGCTTTGTCCTATGCTGGCTCTCCTGGGCATGCGTAAATGGACTTCCCAATTACCTAGGCTAAGCTACCTAACAGCAACTTGGGAGAAATCTTTCTGTAATCCCACAAGGGGGTTGGGGCAGCATGACAGTCATGTTTCTGTTCTCAGATAAATTGAACAGCTCTCAACAAGGAAATGCTTTTTTGAAGCATTTCATAATCTATCTCACTCATCAGTACTTTTTCTTTCTCTCTTTCCTTCTGCCCTCTTATTACTCATTTTGTTCTTTCAGGTCAGCCCTAGCTTGAACTAATAAAGCACTTGCTGGGCCAAACTGCAAGTGCTGTTACAACCTGCCTCTGAATTTCCTGTCTAGATGTTCTTGCAGCATTTTCTGCTATGGCTCTTACCATGTGTTTGTCACGTGTTGATATTTCTTCCCCACTACCAAATTGTATGCCTACTGAAGGGAAGGAGCAGTTTCCAGCAACCCTGGGGTTTAATTGTAGGGTTAGATCAAGGAATTTAGTTGATGTGAAATAAAGTGATTTAGCCGGAGAGGAGCCCTGGTGGTATAGTGGGTTACAAGTTGGGCTGCTTATCGAAAACCAGGAAAAAAAGAAGAGGCTTTCTACTCCCATAAAAATACACAGTCCTGAAATCTACAGAGACAGTTCTACTCCATCCTTTAGTGTCACTGAGTCAGATTCAAATCAATTGCAGTGATTTTGGTTTTTAATTTAGCAGCGAGTGGTTAGATGTTGCTATTGACATATAAAAGTAGATCACGGTCCCTCCGCTCACACAAGATGGTGGTTGATGCCAGTTTTCCCAAGCCTCTATTTTTTTTTTTAAAACCTTATCGCTAGTGTTTATTAGCTAATTTGTTTGGAGGTTTCTTTATAACCTTTTTGCTCCTTTTTCCATAGGTATTTACATAAGGAATCTGCAGAGTCCTGGACAGTTCCCAGATTGGCTGAAGGCTTTAATGTCAGCCCTGATGTGATCCGAAGGGTTTTGAAAAGCAAGTTTGTACCCACATTGGAGCAGAAACTGAAGCAAGATCAAAGAGTTATTAAGAAAGCTGGGCTTGCCTACTCACTCCAACAGAATCACGCCTCTGGAAATACCACAAAACCACTCTCTGCAGGCCACTCTGTGTCAGGCTCGCTGCTGATGCCAGGAAGTAAAGACTCACCCAAAGGCCAGAGTCACAGCACGGCTTTGAAAGTGTTAGACTCAAACACTCATAGTACAAGTACACCGGGGAGACAGAAGGGAAGAAATGGAGGAGTCCCGAGCCTGGAAAGGGTAAAGGAGAGCTTTGTGCCTCTAGCTGCAGCCGTGAGTCAACAGAAGGGGTTGCAGAAATACTCCACCAGTGATGGAGGGAGTACCAGAGGAACTCACAGTAATGGATTGTCAAGTGATGAGAAGCTGGAGGAATTGAAAGCAGGCAAGCCAAGTGACCAGAACTTCAGCAAAGTAGTGCAGAGGGGGCAGGAGTTCTTTGACAGCAATGGGAACTTCCTGTATAGAATTTGAGCCAGTCCTGCCTTGTGGAGAGATGTGTAGAACAGTTGGGAAAGTGTGCTTGGAGCTGTACCTAGTTTTTTGCTTCTGTATTAGTCACCTGAAAGAAGTAATGGGCCTGGAATGAGAATAGTAAAGTGCTGCTTGGACTGGACTGTTGACAAAGGGCAATGAACTTCCGGGCCAGTATGTAAGGGGCCAAGGTGAATGTTGGGTTGGATAGATCTATGCTTCTTAGAGCCCAGCTTCAGATGTGACCCCTGTGGGTCTTTACTACTTACCCTTCTTGCTTGGGGCCACTCTGTTTGTTGAAAACCAGCTGTGTTGCATGGTTTGCCAGTTTTTGTGATAACCTAAAAGATGTTTGGGAGGAAATGAGAAGTTTGCTTCTGATCTCATTTCCTCCCTAATAAATACTAGCAATTAGAGTCAATTATTTGTTTTCTTTATCTGGAAAATGAAGTAAAATACAGCAGGCTGTTCCTCGCTTTACCTGTGAACCTAGAAAATAAGAGGGGTTCTTTCGTCGTTAAAGAACACCAGGTTTAGGAGAGACCAGAAGAATGCCCAACAAAATGTTCGGTTCAAACCTTCCTACTTGATAATGGATTGGGCCAACTCAAACCTGAACATCTTTCATTTAGTTGCTTGGGTTCTCTACCTACTTGCTAAGACTTAAAATTGTCTAATTTTATCATTTCTTCAGATTTCTACAAGGATCCCACTAGGGCAAGAAGGAACCTTTTACATATGAAATAGTCTCAAAGAATTTGGGCTGTGCCCAAGGCCACATGGCTGGTCTTATGTGCAGCTTCTAAAGTCCCAGAATCTAGTACTAGCTGGCATAATCTATGAGAATTTACTGGTGCTTTTAGGTTACCAGCCAGTCTTACTATAAGTAGACATAGGGTGGGATACTCTATATGCAACTAATAATCCCAGCTAGTTTTCAACTATGCCTCATTTTAACAATTTGGCAGCAAAAGTGGTACTTAGAACTTAAATTACATGTAGGATGTTAAAATCTATGAAAACTGACATTCCAGCTTTTTCATTACCTCTTCATAGAATTTTTTTACTAAATCATACTATTGACAGTAATTACAACTAATTGCTGTTAACTTTAGCATTTATTCATTACAAATGGAAAGACCTAATAAGATGTTAACCAAAATTCTATATTTCAGATGTTGGTGATAATGACAGTAGACGAATAAGATGTGATTTTTTAAAAATATCATTTGCCATTTGAACTTTTGGTTTAAGAGGTTGGACTATTAAAAGATTCCCGTCCAAAAAAAGCAAAGGTTGAACTATTTAAACTTGCATTTCTAAATCCTGCAAATCAGACCTTGGGGTGAGAGAAATCTAGAAAACGTAGGAAAATGAATGTGCTTTCCGTATACCTCATTTCCTATACCTTCCTGCTTGCTCAACTTGAATCTTTGCCATGTGACAGTTTTAAGGCTTTTGTATGTCCTAGTTCTTTGTCCACAGATTTTCACATGGCTGACTCCTTGTTGATCAGGTACTGCATTAAGTATTGCTTTAGTAGACCTTTTGCATGTTTTTACCATCACTACACCCTCTTGTGATTCAGGGGTCGGAAGTTACTCGTTTGTCATTACTTGTCCTGCCTCCATTAGTGGATCCCATGAGTGGAGAAGACCTGTGTGCCTGTTCCTGTAGTCCCAGCTCCTCATAACTCACTATTCAGTGAAGAAGTGCTTGAAGAACTTCAGCCAGTCTGTGGCAGAAAGTCCCGCCTGTTACCTTCTCAGCCTGCCCATCCAGCCTTAAACAACAAACGGCATCTCAAATCCCTTCGTGGCTGACCTGTTGCCTTTATCCTGTCTGTCCAGTCATAACCCACTGACATTCAGTGTTGAAACTGCCCCAAGTTGTGGGGCTCATCCCACTGTGCACCACTGGCCCCTGCCCTCAAGCAGTCATTTCATGACAATGGAGGACATCACCACAATGGATGAGGTGAAGCTGTCCTCCTGAGTACAAATGAAGAATCTGATGATTCTGCCCAAGTTGGAGAGAAGTAGTTATGGGTGGAGGGAGCAGCTTTGAGCCCAACTAGAGAAGTTGGCAACCTACAACTGAAGGGACTTAAATCTCTGAACCCTGGACAGGAAACCCACCATCTCAGGGCAGCCTTCACCTCATCAGATTCCTACTAAAGAGATGGGTTTGATATTTATTTTTTAGGGGTGGTAGTGGTTGATGACATGTTTGCATTGATGTTGATTTTGGATCCGAGTATAGATAACTTGAACAACCTGGGGGTAAGGGATACTACTCATGTGTGTGCACATGTGCGCTCACAAGCTGTCAAAAATCTGCATATAACTTCTGATTCTCTCTAAACTTTATAGCTCACTGTGGACCAGAACCTTACCAATAGTTGTATTTTATATGCCTTATATATTGCACCCACATAAAAGCTGCATTTTTAGTACAAAGAAAAGGTATTTCACAGAAAAAGTGCAAGGTTTTCACACCTGGCCTAATTACAAGAATGAGAAGAGATTTTCTTTTTTTTCAGTGGTCCTTCCACTGGAGTCATTGGTCTTGAAATAGGCATTGCACCGATGAAACATACAACTTTCCACTAGTTTAATGCTTTCCCGGCCCCCACCCCTGCCACTATCATGACCCCAATTCTAGCTTTCAAATCTGGCTAGACCAGAGCATGTACACTGGTACAGATAAGAGCTTGCAACAGGGAATCCAGGATATAAACCCCTCAGGATCAATGATGAGAGTGGCGATACCAGGACACACTCCACTCTCACTCCACTCACTCATTCCACTCCACGCACTCCACTCACTCACTCCACTCATTCACTCCCTCACTCCACCCACTCCATTCACTCATTCCACTCACTCCACTCACTCATTCACTCCACCAACTCACTCCATTCACTCATTCCACTCCACCAACTCACTCCACTCATACCACTCACTCCACCAACTCACTCCACTCAAAAAAAAAAAAAAAGAGTGGTGATACCAGAAGGGGAAGGTTGGGGCAGAGGGTGGGTACCAATCACAATGAACTTCCTACCTCTTCCAGGGGAACAGACAAAAAAATGAGTGAAGGGAGACTGGTTGGTATAAGACATGAAAAAAATATATAAATTATCAAGGGTCCATGGAGGAGGGTGGGAGGATGAGCTGATACCAAGGGCTCAAGTAGAAAATGTTTTGAAAATGATGGCAACATGTACAAATGCACTTTACATGATGGATGGGTGGATTGTATAAGAGCCGTATGAGCCCCCAGTAAAATGATTTAACAAAATAGGCATTGCAACAGCAGACCTCAGTATGATAAATACCAAGCAATTCAACTTTTTCTTGGAATGTCATGACCACTTCCTGGGAGCACTTCACAGTCCCATGCTGTTACTTACAGTGTTATAGTAGTGTAGTGTGGGGGGCGGTCAGATGCTCACAGGCATCCTCCCTGAGGGCCATCAGTTGCCAGACTGCAGGGCCCCCCACTCCCTGCTGTTAAAGACAATGGACGCCTGCAGTCATCTATTTGGTTCCAGAAGGTGGGGTTTACACCCTACTGATAATGGTTCCTATGGAGATCTAGAGAATACGTCAAAGTTAAGCTGCCATCCTAAACCTAAAATCCGTCCATCTTGTCACATGTATAACCCCAATCCCTCCTCTTCCTATTATAGCACAGCCCCTTCCTGGGACGTATGTCCTCACCTGTAATTAGAGGGTTTGCATGTCCCCAGAGAATATAAACAGCCTGGGCTAGCATTAAAGTTCACTCTCTCCCTCCATGTGAACCACCAAGCGAGGCTGAGGAGCATGCTACCATAAATCGTGTCTGACTCCATTTACTTCAATACTTCACTTATAACTCTTCACTTATAACTCTATAACTCTACTATGATCTTTACTTATTATCGCTGTACAATTGCACCTACCAGACCCATGATGATGTTAGGGGTTGGCCTCCCCTGACAGTGTAGTAAAAATGAAAATTTGAGAACCATGAGCAATTTACTGCAATATGCAATTCAGTGGAGAAATAGTTTGTGTGCAGATGATTTAACATCAGATATTTGAAGGCAGAAAAGTCCAAGTGAACCCCAACCATTCAAACCTGTCCTCTGGACTTTTAGTAAACCAAGCCTGTGTCACCTCCCTATTGCATATTCCTTCAGTCCTGATACAAGATTCTTAGTTATATCGTCCAGCTTCTCGTTTGTTCAGCAGACAGATTGAATAAGTCTGGTGGAAAGTGTACAGCCTTGACTAATGCATACCTTCCCTGATTTTAAACCACTCACAATCCCGGAAGTCTGTTTAAATGGCTGCCTCTTGCTCTATGTACAAGTATGCATGAGCACAATTACATGTTCTGGAATTCCCATTCTTTGCAATGTTAGCCTTTGTTTATTATCTACACAGTTGAATGTCTTTGCACACACAGGTAAGCAACTTTCTGGTACCCTGATCTTTTAGCCAAGATCCATATGACATCAATGATATCATTTGTTTCACATTCTCTTCTAAATCTAGCTTGAATATTTGACAGTTCCCCGTTGATGTACTGAAAGAAATACTTTTTGAGTGATTTTCAACATAATTTTACTTGTATGTGATGTTACTGCAATGATAGTTGATAATTCCCACAGTCCATTGGTGCCTGATCCAAGCGATGGTATTATCAGTCACTTTATATGCATGAAAGCTGGATAATGGGAAGGAAGGCAGAAAATGTTTGAGGGGATACCAGCCCCTAACACTATCACAGGTTTGTAGGCGCAACTGTATGGTTAAGATATATAAAGATTAGATATATCAAAGCCCACATGGAAGAAGCACACTAGCCTGTGTGACCAAGAGGTGTAGAAGGGACCAGGTATCAGACATCAAAGAACAAAAATCATCAGTGGGTGCCACCTTCCTGATAAAATCACTGAAGACAAATGTGTGTATACATAAATGTGAAGAAAGCTGACTATGTCCTGCTATCAAAAGATACAGCCTCTGGGGTCATAAAGGCTTGAAGATAAACAAGCGGACATCTAGCTGAGAAGCAACAAAGCCCACATAGAAGTACACCAGCCTGTGTGACTACCAGGTGTCGAAGGGATCAGGTATCAGGCATCAAAGAACAAAAAAATCATAGCATTTTAAATGAGGGTGAGTGTAGAGTGCAGATTCAAATCCCATCTGTAGGCAACTGGACACCCCCTTACTGAAGGGTTGTGGGGAGGAGATGAGCCAGTCAGGTTGCAGGGTAGCAACGATGAAATGTACAACTTTGCTCTACTTTTTTCCCCCTCTACTTCTTAAATGCTTCCTCCCCCCACTATCATGATCCCAATTCTACCTTACAAATCTGGCTAGACCAGGGGATGTACATTGGTACAGATAGGAGCTGCAAACACAGGACATCCAGGACAGATGACCCTTCAGGACCAGTGGTCAGAGTGGCTATACCTGGAGGGTGGAGGGAAGGAGGGGTAGAAGGGGGCAACTGATTGCAAGGATCGACATAAAACCTCCTCCCTGGGGGATGGACAACAGAAAAGTAGGCAAAGGGAGATGTCGGACAGTGTAAGCTATTACAAAATAATAATTTATAAATTATCAAGGGTTCATGAGGGAGGGGGAAGTGGGGAGGGAAGGAGAAAAATGAGCTGATACCAAGGACTCAAGTAGAAAGTAAACATTTTGAGAATGATGATGGCAACAAATATGTTCGACACAACAGATGTCTATATGGATTGTGATAAGAATTGTATGAGCCCCCAATAAAATTATTTTTTAAAAATAAAATAAAATAAATTATTTTTTAAAAGATATATAAAGATTACGGAAGGGGAGGAGATGAGCCAGTCAGGGTGCTGTGTAGCAAGATGAAACATACAACTTTCCTCTAGTTCCTAAATGTTTCCTCCCCGCACACTATCATGATCTCAAATATACCCTACAAATCTGGCTAGACCAGAGGATGTACACTGGTACAGATAGGAACTGGAAACAGGGAATCCAGGACACATGACCCCTTCAGGACCAGTGGTGAGAGTGGCAATACCAGAAGGGTGGGGTGGAAGGGGGAACCGATTACAGGGATCTACATATAACCTCTTCCCTGGGGGATAGTCAACAGAAAAGTGGGTGAAGGGAGACGTCAGACAGTGTAAGATATAACAAAATAATAATTTATAAATTATCAAGGGTTCATAAGGGAAGGGGGAGCAAGGAGGGAGGGGGAAAATGAGTAGCTGATGCCAGGGGCTTAAATGGAGAGCAAATGTTTTGAGAACAATGAAGGCAATGAATTTACAAATGTGCTTTACACAATTGATGTATGTATGGATTGTGATCAGAGTTGTATGAGCTCCTAATAAAATGGTTTAAAAAAAGATAAAGATTATAGTAAATAAAGTCATAGAAGATAGGAGAGAGAATAAAATAAAGGAGTTAGACACATTTCATGGTAGCATGCGCCTCAGCCCTTCTTGGTGGTCTACTGGGAGGAGTCTAAGGAGAGGGCAGGAGAGAGAGGGGAGAGGGAAGGAGCAGGAAGGTGGGAGAGGGAAGGAGGCCGGGAGGAGAGGGTGATTTATTTCTAACCAAGGCTTATATATCTTTTGGGGTGTGCAAGCCTCCTAATTACAGGTAATGACCTACGTCACAGGAAGGGGTTATACTATAGGCATTACAGCAATGGGAAGGGGACAATAGGGGCATACAGGTTACAGGAAGAGGAAGGATTAAGGGTACACATGTGGCAAGATGGATGGATCCTAGATTCATGATGGCAGCCTAACTTTGATTGTCCTTGAGTTGGAGACATTCTGAGCCCTTCAGGGAAAACAATCCACTGTCCTAACAGCAGGGAGGGAGCCCCACCTATGGCGAGTCAGACAACAGGATCTGTTTTGTCTGAATGGCTGCTGTCTTCAGAGAAAGAACTTGACAATCATTTACCATTCGTTGCATGTAGTGTCCTAGGTCTACCATATATTTGTGGGGAGAGAAACTGGGGGAAAGTCTTTTTATATGCCACAAGATGGATTTGAATTGTGTTGGCAATGAAAATTATACTATGTACTGCCAGTAGAACTGACAGGTTAGAATCCACTAGCCATTCCACAGGAACAGTCTGCTTTGGTGAAGAAGATATACAGCCTACAAACGCCTAGCAGTGGTTCTGCTCTGTTCTATTGGGTCAGTGGGAGTTAAATAGACTTGATAGCGGTGTGTTTCTTTCCTTTTTTTTTTTTTGGCCCAAAGAACAAATCTGTTTTGGAAGACGTACAGCCAGAATGCTCCTTGAAGCCAAGACTAGCAAGACTTCCGCTATCACTTTGGACACACTATCAGGATGACTCAATCCCTAGAGGACATCATGCCTAGTAGAGGGTTGACTGCAACGAGGAAAACCCTCAACAAAATGGGCTTATACACTGGGTCCAAACGCAGCAAGGATTGTGAGCGGTGTAGGACGGGACAGCATTTCATTATGTTGTATCAGAGGCAATGCCTGGCACCAACAGCAGCAACAAAGGCAGGTAGGCTGGAAAGTGAGGAAGTGAGCTAAGTGACGCTATACTGTGGGAATTGCAATCAATGTCATGAGACAAAATATGTATGAATTGTTGAATGGAAAACTGATTTGTGTTGTAAACCTTCACCCAATTCACAGTACAAACAGTGGAGGAGGTTCAGTATAAAATACTAGATCAGTGGTTCTCAACGTGTGGGTCGAGACTCCTTTGGAGGTCAAACGACCCTTTCATAGGGATCGCCAGATTCATAAGAGTAGCAAAATTACAGTTATGAAGTAGCCACAAAACTAATTTTATGGTTGGGAGGGTCACCACAACATGAGGAACTGTATTAAAGGGTCTTGGCGTTGGGAAGGTTGAGAACCACTGCTTTAGGTGAATTCTTGAATTTTTGGATTAACCTTATATTAGAACTTTTCAAATATGTAGTCGTATAGCTATGAATGTCTGCATATCTACCACCATATTTTATATATAATATATTTTATATATTTATAATATATTTATATATACAAGTTCTAATCTGAGAGTTTCTTTCACTGACTTCTAACTCCATGACACAGATACCCAGTGACTGCCAGAGAAGAGACATGCCAAGAAGGGACTGTGTGGTCCCGCAGGGCAGGGTTAGCACTGGTCTGCCCACAACAAGAACAGTGGTTCTACCAGCTCGACTGGTTACTAGTGGGTTTGGTGTGTGTTTCCGGGATGGGGAGCTGTGAGGGGGGAGGGGGCTTCACCCTACAATTTCTCTCATTATTTTTCCTTGGTGCTGACCTTCAAAGGCACTGAAAGCCCTTTCATAGGCTATGGGCTGGGAGGCTTCATCCTGACTCTGAGGAGGCCGGCAGGGCTCATGGCCGTGCTGGATTAACACCTTGGGGGGACCGGGGGAGGGGGGACTTCGATGAGAATACCCTGACAAATGTTCGCCGCCAGAACATACATGGAGTCCGGGCAGACAGGTTTTTCAAGGGAACTTGGGCGAGTGCTCTCTCTGGGAGACAGCCGCAGGGTAGCGAGCTGGGAGATTTCCTGCGCACTTGCTAGGTTCGAGACCCCCAGTTCACCCGCGGAGGTAAACATGGTTACCCCTTCCTTGGAGCCAGTCACTTCAGCTCCAAGGAAAGCCCTGATGTTCCAGGAAATGGCTTTCCTGGCTCCTTAAGCATGGTTCCCCGGAGGGCGGATGTTCCCGGGGTTTGGTATGGAGGTGCCCTCGGGAACCCCGGAGCGACCGGGGCTGCGGGAAGGCCATTTGCTTCAGAGGCAGCTACTCCCACCGCCTGGCAGGGGGGTCGCGCCCCAGCTGCTCTTTCCCCGGGCTGCAGTGGGCGGCTGTCGCACCAGGCTCCCAACACTGGACAACGCTGCGGGGGGGACCGGCTCAGGCTCCCAACACTGGACAACGCTGCGGGGGGGGGGGACCGGCTCAGGCCGCTCAGAGTCCCCCCACCAAATGTTAACAGTGAACAAATTACCAATTTGTTCCCCCATTGCCTGTCTTCCCTACTTGTACCTAATTTCCCAATTTGGATTGTTTAAAGCAAACCCTAGACATCACATGTGTCAAGTGCTACAGTATACATCTTTGAGTTAAGGATGCCTTTTTGACAGACATACAAGCCGTTTTCCTCCTTAAACCTTTTCATAATTCCTGTTTGTTTGTTTTTTGTAATTCCTTAATATCAGCTATTATCTAGAGTATTCTTTCATTCTTTCATAAAGAGCTTTTACAGTTTATTTCTTTAGAATCCAAATAATAAGGTGTATATAGAAAGTACGTCTCTTATTCTAAGTTGGCTTTCCATCCTATTTTTTCCTTTTTATCATTTCTTTAAAAAATTTTTTAATATATTTTTTTATTATTGATTTGGAGTTAATGCATATATCATTCCATAGTTCAATCATGTTTAGCAGAACTGTACAATTGCTACAATCAGTTTACAAACATTCTTTTTCTTCCTGGAATTCCTTGACCTCATCTCCCTTTTACCACTCCCCACCACTGTGCCTCACCGGCCCCCGCCCCCCCCCTCCCACCTCCCAAAAACCCTTATCCTACTTGTCGCTCTAGGGACAACAGCCCTGAGTTTCATATACTGAAAACATATAACACAACTTCAAGAGGTGGCCTCTGATGACATAACACCTCTGAGATATACCCTAATATAAATGAATTAAACCAAAACAAGATTACAGAAAATGTTGAAAACCAGATCAGGTCCAGCATGCGTCAGCATCAATGGGCATCGATTGACAAAGTTTTAATTGTTCCAGTCAGATGTATGCCTTGTATCTTCTATACCCATCTCTCCAATGCCCTCTTCCTTAACCTCTTTCTTCCCATCTCTCAACTGTGGACAGAGGTTGTTGTCTGGAGGCTTGTTTCCTATGCAGTTTCCACCAATGAGAATTGGGCTCCCGCTGTCATCCATAGCCTTCGGCAAATCGGATTCTCACCATTTAGGCTCTGGCGCTAATCCCGCCTTCGTTTTCGGATTACATGACTGTTGAGGGTGTGCTTCTTCCACATGGATTTTAGTTGACATCTTGCTTAGATGGCTGCTTGTTTGGAAAGCCATTTATTTTTCTTAAAGGAGACAGGTCATTTGCCCTTTCTAATTCCTGCATTTTGTGTTTGGCTGATATTATCACTATTAAATCTTTTTACGTGTTCCCATCTATCCACTGTATTGCTACAAATCAACAGATCTTGCGGCATTATCTGGGCCAATTTTTGACCACGGATGATGCTCTATCTCCTATGCGTCATACCGGATGATGCAATGTTAAGCTCAATGAATATTATCAGCCTCATCCATCCACTATGTCTCTCCTAAGGTGTTTGTTTTGCTTTTGTTTTTCAAACAAGGTAGCTTCAAACCATTGCCATCACCCCCAGAAAGGTCCATTTGCCCAGTCAAGTCTTGTCCCCAATGGCAATCACTTTTCTCATTTTTTTCACGACAGAATTTTTCCCCCCTTATGGGCCCCTGTGTCTGGCTTACTCCACTCCTCAGCTATTTTTATTGTATGAATATGCCATTTTTCCACAAATAAAACTTTAATTAGTCCAAACTCCGGTACCCGAAGGTCACAATAGGCTGGAGCCAGCTACCATTGACTCCTAACGCGCTGCCCATCCCACCCACTCCATCTCCACCCAACTCTTCCTGCCATTCGGCTCCCGCCTCGGACGGCAGTCCTTAAGTTCGTGGCTAAGATTAGTAGATTTGACTAGTAGACAGTTCTCAGCGATCAAGGGCCCTCTAGACTCCGAGTTGGTTTCGTCCATTGCCCGAAGTCCTCGAAAATTGACAAGCGCCCAACCTCGCTTGAGTGAGCTAGGAGAATAACGAGCATCCTTAAGCATTAGCTTAAGGCATCCTTATTTTACAATCAGAAAAGCCCTCTGGACATTGGATTGTTCGGCTCCGTTGTCAATTGTCCCTCCCAGGACGCCGTCCCCCTTCCGGGTCCTCTGAGGGCGGGTTCCGAGAACGGACTTCCGGGAGTTCCCGGAAGTCGCTTTCCTTCCGGATCGTGGGCGGGACCTTCTCCCCTCCCGCGGGGAAGCCTGTGCAGGTGGGAACCGGCATCTTGCCGGCGCGCGGCGTGGGCCTGGACTGACCGGGCCGGCCCCCGTGGCGACCGATCTGAGCCGAGGGTCCTCTGATGCCGCGGCTGTCCGACCGGGAGGTGGCCATCCATTTCGCGTCTGCGACTGGACAGCGAAGACCTTTCCGAGGATTCCTTGGGAGTCCGTGGCCCGACCTGACTAGTTGTCTCCCTGCATTTACCCTGGGCTGTTTCTGGCCCCCGAGCAGAAGGCGTCCTGCTCCTCCCACCCTGCAGCCCAGGTGACCGCTGCTATGGCTTTTCACCTTCGGCCGGATGCCCCAGAGCTACCTGACTTCTCCTTGCTCAAGAGACTGGCACGAGACCAGCTCATCTATCTGCTGGAGCAGGTCAGTGCCCGCCACACCCGGGGCCTGTGCTGCATCCTCAGTAGGGCATTCGCGGGGATTTGTGGGGCCAAGATTTGGGACCCCTGATGTCCTGTAACTAAGACCGCTGTGAGCCGCAACCACTCCACACAATGGGTTTGGGTTTCGGTGGTTTGCGTATGTGTGTTTTTGATTTGGCCCTTGGAACGAACGTCTGCAGCAGGTTCGGTGCACGGAAACCGGAGGGCAGGAAGAGCTGCTGGGGACCTAGCCAAAGGGCTCATGGAAATCAGTTTTTTTCATAAAGGTCAAGTCTGGCACTCGGCAGAGCGCCTGACCCCCTGGGGATGCAAAGATAGTTAAGACATTTTCTTTGTCATTAGGGATCTTACAGTCCAATAGGAGTCAGATGAAATGCAAATTAACAGATGTCCTGTGTTGCATGAGACCGTGGCCAGGATGCCTTTAAGAGTTCAGAATAGGGAGGGGGAGCAGCGAGGGAGGGGAAAAGTGAGGAGCTGATGCCAAGGGCTCAAGTGGAAGGCAAACGTTTTGAGAATGCTGATGGCAACAAATGTACAAATGTGCTTGACACAATGGATGGATGGATGAATTGTGATAAGAGGTGTACGAGCCCCCAATAAAATCCTTTGAAAAAAAGAGAGTTCAGAATATACCATTATTTCTAGGTAGGGTGGTCAGGAGTTCTAAGGAGCTGGGTTGTGAAGAATAAGAATGTTTTCTTTGGAGATGAGGAAGCATGTTCCAGGCAGACAGACTGTTAGCAAAATTAAGGCACCAGCCAAGACCAGGCACGTACAGGGGGAAGATGGTAGAGTAGGCACTAGGCAGTCAGTGAAGACTTTCCCCACTCGTGACAAGAAGTAATACTTGACGGTGATTCGAAGAGCAGGGTGGGATAATGGGCAACACGAAGTAGGTTAGGTGACCATAATTTAGATTGCATAATTTAGATTTAGTGACAGTAGGAATGAAAGAGAAATGGTGAAAGAGGACTCAAAGATGTGTTGATTGGTTTACAGGTTGTTGGAGAAGCAAAGATTTTTGAACCTGGGGTATTAAGAAAATAATGTAAAATGAGCTGATTCCAGGAACGTAAGCGGAAGGCAAATTTTGAGAATGATGAGGGCAACGAATGTATAAGGGTGCTTTACTCAATTGATGTATATATGGATTGTGGTAAGAGTTGTATGAGCCCCAATAAACTGATTTTTAAAAAATAACGCTACAGTTAGAGCAGTTTTAGAGGTATGCCTCACACAAGGTCCATTCAGACAACGTCCATCTGCACGTCCATCTGTGGTCCCATTAAGTTTTTGTTGTTATCGTTGCTTTCTTTCCCAGCAACCACAAAGGGTTTAGTGGCCCGCCTTGCTGAGTGGTGGTGCAGGAGTGTTGAGTGGCAGGAGACCTTCCTCCCGGGTGTTCATGGAGGCCAGCATCTCTTGCCATCCCTGCCCATTCCCAGTGGTGGATCCTTTGGTGCTGGGTGGGCTGGGAGCTCTGGCGTAGCAGGTGAAGAGCTTCTTGCCTGTGTGGGTCTACATGTGCCAGTAGAAGTGGAAGCGCGCGCCCACACAGGCCTTGCCTCATTGGAATGCACCCCTGTGTGGATGCCCTGGCGCTTGCTGAGCACGGAGCTCCAGAGGAAGGCCTTTCCACAGTGGCTGCAAGTGCATGGCTTCTTGTTCGCGTGTCACACTAGGTTGGAGCTCTAGCTGAAGGTCTGGCTACAGGTCCAGCATTTTTAGGACTCCTTGTGGTTGTGGATGTGTAGGCGCTGCTTGAAGTGTGAAGTGTGGCCAAAGGTCTTGCTGCACTCGTCCAGCTTCCCCCCTGTGTAGATGCAGTGCTGTTGGGTGAAGCCAGATCAGCTGTGGAGCAATGTGCCATGTGCCACCTCGTGGCAGACATAAAACCTCTAGCCCCTCTGGCTGCTCTGGGGCTTCAGCAGGAGCTCTTTGCAGATCTCACAGAGGTACAGTCTGTGTACCACCCTGCTGCCCCCGAAGCCCACACCCATGCTGGAGCTGCTGCCCAGCTCGGCCCCCTTGGGTCTGCCACTGGTGCTGAGGCTCTGGCAGGATGTCAGGTACCTGTGCCCTCTTTTATAGGTAGGGTCCAGGCCCTGGTAGCTGGCTCTGTAGTTACTCTGAACTGGTCACTTCTCCTCCCCCAACTTGGGTGTCTGGTGAAGGGCCCTCAATCAGCTAGATTCTTTAGCACCCTGTGTCTTCGACCCACCCCTACTTCGGGAACATCTTGCTAGGGAGACAGTGGCACCTTTTCAGGTTACAACTCAGAATCCAGACAAGTGAGATTCAGACCCGACAGCGCCTCTGCTGGTTGGGGTTGGGAGAGCACCTGCGGGCTATAAGGAGTGATTGTCATGGCTGGTGATCATGGCCTTGCAGCAACTCCAGGAGGTTCTGTAGTGGTGAGAGACTGAGAGGGCAGGGCAAGAGGGGACTATTTCCTATAACCCTTTACTATTCCCCTATGTGCCCCCTGAAACTTCCTGAAGGTGTGCACACCTGGGCCCTCTAGCCTCACTGAGCACAGGTGGAAGTTGCTTAAGGTCAAAGGACCACAGACCCTCTCAGAGACGTGGGGAGAGGGCCCGGGTCGGAACAAGCACTGGTCTCCTTCGTCTTCGTAGCTGGGAGCGCCCACGAAGAAGGGCCAGATGGCAGCGCACAGCCTCCTGGGCGTAGGCCAGCGAGCCCTGACAAGCCGTGTCACCTCAGACATGTGTTCTGTGGATGCTGTGCAGACATGGAGTGTTCACAGGACATGTGTCTTGCTGCGCCGAAGTCACACTCATCTTGCGCATGCTGGCTGAAACATACCTGTGCGGTTGGGTCCAAGGGTGTGTGTGTGCTGCATGAGTTGGGGAGCTACATGCGAACTGGGAACGCATCTGTTTTACTGAACACTGTGCTGGCCAGGTACCTAGCTGGGAGTCGGGCACATGTTTTGTTAGGTGCCATTGAGGTGGTTCTGACCCATAGCCACCCTGTGCGCAGCAGAAAGAGACCTCGCCTGGTCTACGCCATCCTTACAACTGTTCCGATACATAAACCCATTGCTGCAACCCCTGTGTCCGTCCATCCCCTTGAGGGCCTTCGTCCCTTTCTCCGCCCCTCCCTCCACTTTATCGAGCACGATGTCCTTCTCCAAGGACTGGCTGCTCCTGACAACAGATCCAAAGCATGTAAGACAAAGTCTTGCCATCCTTGCCTCTAACGAGCACTCTGGCCATTCTTCCAAGCCAGCGTGGTGTGCCCTTTTGGCAGTGCACGGTACTTTCAGTGGTCTTCTCCAGCACCACAGTTCAAATGCAGTGGTTCTTCTTCGGTCTTCTCAGCAAGTACCTCTCTGACAGCCATGCCCACAGCACGTGCTTAAATATTTATCGCAGGAATATTGAATGGAAATGAAAAAAATGGGCTTGGTGCGGGAAAGTGTTAGTTTGGCTTCACATAGGTGAAGGTAGGATGGATGCCAGTGGGAATTGTAGCTCACAGCATCCAGCAGATTTAACTCTACAGCTGCAGCTCCGAATGTTTTGTTTCTCTTTGAAATGTGCACATAACAGGCATGAAACAAAAGTCTGAGGAATTACGAGCTCAGATGAGAGCAGCTGGGAGAGATATGATGAGACCAAGGCCCCTCACACACGCACTGCCGTCAGGTCGGTGCAGAGTGACAGCGACCCTCTAGGACAGAGTAAACCTGCTCCTGCAGAAAGCTTCATCATGCGCTGTGGTGACGCAGGATCCCTCCAGGATGACTCACCATGGCCACCGTGGGTCTCAGTGTATTACTCTTTTTTTTTTTTTTTCACAAAAGAAAGGCTTGTAGTTCGTTCAAGGATCGTTTGCTGGCCCTTAGGAGCGTTTTCCAGTCCAGTCTGTTGGGGCACCACGCCCTGGCCCCAAAGTCCACTTTCAGCATTCCCTGGGGACCTTGCCACTCCATTCCCTTGCTGTTCCACTGCACTCCCCCAGTGCTTTGCCTCGGTGTGGTGGGATCAGGTCAGGTGCAATTCCCACACTGTGTCTCCGGTGCAGTCCCCTGTATCGCCCTTAGTCACTGATTGGCATCATGTCTCATAGTGGGGCCAGCCATGTTGTTGTGGACTGGCTGCTCTACTCAGGAACATCATCCTCACGGCCTCGTGGGCAGGTTGTGTTCCACTCTCTCCTCCTGCCCCTTCATCTGCTCCCGTGTGCTCTGATCAGATATGTCCATCTCCCGGAGCTGCAGAATCAATGTCATCCTTTGAAACAAATTCTTTTTGGGGGAGGGGCAGGAATCTCAGTGTATTACTCTTAATGAATATCCTAACTTCTTTTTTATTAATAAATCATTTATTTTATTTCCATTTTGAACATAAAGGTGAATAAATTAAGTCAGTTCTCTTTTTAAATCATTTTATTGGGGGTTCATACAACGTTATCACAATCCACACATATATCCATGGTGTCAAGCACATTTTTACATTTGTTGCCATCATCATTCTCAAAACATCTGCTTTCCGCTCGAGCCCCTGGCATCAACTTATTTTTTCCCCTCCCTCACGATTCCCCCCTCCCTTATGAGCCCTTGAGAATTTATAAGTCATTATTATTTTTTCATATCTTATACTGTCCAATATCTCCCTTCACCCACTTTTCTGTTGACCGACCTCCAGAAAGGTTATATGTAGATCTTTGTAATCGGTTCCCCCTTTCCATCCCACCTTCCCTCCACCCTCCTGCTATCACCACTCTCATCACTGGTCCTGAGGGGTTCATCGGTCCTGGATTCCCTGTGTTTCCAGTTCCCATCTGTACTAGTGTACATCCTCTGGTCCAGCTGGATTTATATAGTAGAATTGGGATCATGATAGTTGGGAGGAGGAAGCATTTATGAACTAGAGGAAAGTTGTATGTTTCATCATTGCTACTCTGTCCCCTGACCAACTTGTCTCCTCCCCAAGACCCTTCTATAAGGGGATGTCCAGTTGCCCACAAGTGGCCTTTGGGCCCCCACTCTGCAATCCCTTTCATTCACAATGATGTGATTTTTGTTCCTTGATGCTTGATCCTTCAACACCTCGTGATCACATAGGCTGGTGTGCTTCTTCCATTTGATGCTTCTGTGCTAGATGGCCGTTTGTTTGCCCTCAAGCCTTTAAGACCCCAGACGCTATATCTTTTGATAGCCAGGCACCATCAGCTTTCTTCACCACACTTGCTTATGCCACCATTTGTCCTCAGAGATCGTAATGGGAAGGCGAGCACACAATCATATGATTTTTCCTTTTTTGATGCCTGAAACCTGATCCCTTCTTTGTTGCTTCTCATGTAGATGGCCACTTGTTTATCTTCAAGACTTTAAGACTCCAGACGCTATATCTTTTAATAGCTGGGCACCCTCAGCTTTCTTCACATTTGCTTATGCACCCATTTATCTTCAGCAATCATGTCGGGAAGGTGAGCATCATGGAATGCCAGTTTAATAGAACAAAGTGTTCTTGCATCGAAGGAAGTACTTGAGTGGAGACCCAATGTCCATCTGGTACCTTAGTACTAAACCTATAAATATATGTGCATAGATTTGTTTACTCATCATCATAAATAAATATATTTACTTATTTACATGCCTATGTTTAGACCTCTATAATTGTCCTTTGCCTCCTAGCTCTTTTCCTCTGTTTCCTTTTACTTTCCTCTTGTCCCACTATATCATGCTCAGCCTTCATTTGGGTTTCAGCATTTCCTCTTGGTTACATTACCCTTGCTCAAGCCCTACCAGGCTTCCTACACCCTCCTCCCCACCAATTTGTATCACTTGTTCCCTTGTCCCTGAATTTGTTAACACCCCTTCCTTCCCTGTGCCCCCCCTCACTCCCTTGTTACCCCACCCCCCAACAGTCAGCCTGGTTGTTTTCTCCAGCTTGTTTATGCAGGTATGCTTCCTTCTTGATTCGCTCAGTTTTGGGGTAAATATCCTAACTTCTGACTTGATTTTCCCCCGACTTAATTCTTGTTATAGGTCTTGCCATTCTGTCTTAAAACCTCAGACTCTTACCCGCCCCGCGCCCCGCCCCCAGTACGTAACCTGTTGCTGAGTCCTTCAACGTCTTATATATGACTTCTCTGTTAGTGACTACGAAGGAACACTTGCACATTATAGGACATTAGAAGATAATGGGAACCAAAAGGAAACATAATAACTTTACGCCAGACCACCAGACACAACCCCTGTTAATTTCCTCCGGGCATTTAAACATTGCAGTGCATATTCTATGTAGCTCTGAAGTGATCTATTTCCCCTCACACTGCCACTAGTCTAAATCAGGTCCTCATTCATTGCCACAGGCTGGGACTGTTGCATTCATTAGCCCCTGGTGGTGGAGTGGTTACACATTGGGTAGTGATCCCCATGCTCGGCAGTTCGAGACCACCAGCAGCTCCTCGGGAGAAAGTCTGGGCTTTCTACTCCTGTAAACAGTTGTGGTCTCAGAAACCCATAGTGAATTTGCTGTGAGTCCACACTGACTTGATGGTTTTGAGGTGTTTTTTTTTCTTTTTGTCTTTGCAATGTTTCCATTGTTTTCACTGCAGTCAATAGTAATGTATGTATATAAGGGTGGGGGTTAAAACATCAACGCTTCTCTCCCTTTCTGCACAGGCTATTAGTAGAGATACCTTCGACAGGCGGGGCTCCACTAAGCTCCCACAGGTGTCAAAGAATCACGCCTTCAAATCGCATAAGCAGTAAAGAAAATATTAAGAATCAACGTTACCTGTCTGGAGTAGATGTTGTTTCAGCATCTTGCAAGGAAGGTCATTGGTTCGGGGGGACTGTGGTCAGGAACTCTTCTTTTTTTTGGAACAGTTTTATTGGCACTTCATCCACATCATAACAATTCAGTAGTTCAGTCATAGCAACAAGAGTTGTGTAATCATTCCCACCGTCAATATAGAACATTTTCTTCTTCCTTGTCCTCATGTTATTCATGTGACATTTTTTATAGTTGTGATAAAAATATACACAACAAAACATTCTCCAATTCCACAACTTCTGCATGTATAATTCAGTGCCACTGATTGTACTCTTCATGTTGTGAAACCACTGTTGAGAGCCTTTTCCAAATCGTTCCACCATCATTAACATAAACTCAGCGTCCCCTAAGCAAAAACTCGTCCTCCTTCACCCATGGTAACTATAGGTCAAGTTTGGTTTCTTTCTTTCTTTTTAAATTTTTCTTGATAAAATATTCACATATCATACACTTCCATCGTGAAATCGCTTTTAAAAAGCGTTGTATACCCCCTTACTGAAGGGTCACCGGGAGGAGCCGAGCCAGTCAGGGTAGCAACGGTGAAATATACAACTTTCCTCTAGTTCCTAAATGCTTCCTCCCCCCACTCTCATGACCCCAATTCTACCTTACAAATCTGGCTAGACCAGAAGATGGACATTGGTACAGATAGGAACTGGAAACACACGGGATCCAGGACAGATGATCCCTTCAAGACTAGAGGTGAGGTATGAGTGACAATACCTGGAGGGTGGAGGGAAGGTGAGGTAGAAAAGGGGAACCGATTACAAGGAGCTACATATAACCCCCTCACTGGGGCATGGACAACAGAAAAGGGGGTGAAGGGACACATCAGACAGTATAAGATATGACAAAATAATAATTTATAAATTATCAAGGGTTCATGAGGGAGGGGGGACTGGGGAGGGAAGGGGGAAAATGAGCTGATATCAAAGGCTCAAGTAGAAGGCAAATGTTTTGAGAATGATGATGGCAACAAATGTACAAATGTGCTTTTTTACATAATGGATGCCTGTATGGACTGTGATAAGAATTGCACGAGCCCTCAATGAAATGATTTTTTCTAAAAAAGCACTGAAAAAAATTTTTAAATCATTTTATTAGGAGCTCATACACCTCCTATCACAATCCATACATATATCAATTGTGTAAAGCACATTTGTACATTCGTTGCCCTCATCATTTTCAAAACATTTGCTCTCTACCTAAGCCCCTGGCATTAGGTTAAAAAATTTTTTTTAAGAAGCATTGTATATCCAGACACAATCAGTTCTCATGCTCCCTCCCCCTCCCACATTCACTGTTTGCTCTCCAATCCTCCCCTTCCCCTTCCCCTTGAGTTTGGTGAACTCCCCGCCTCCAGCTTTTCGTTCCTCCTGCTCATTTCTGACCACCTAACAAAAACACCCCGCTGTTTGGAATGTGTTCTTGCACCAAAGCCTTGTTTTCCCTTGTTTTCCGTGTTCTGCAGAGGATCTAGTCGGAACCCCTGGCTGGGGCTGGCGTTTGAGGCCTGCCCTGCTCTAGTCCGCTGTTCACGTTATTCCCCACCAGCCCCTTACATCAGGACTTCTCCACCTCAGCACGATTGGAATTCTGTCGAGGGCTCTCCGAGTACATTGTAGGATGTGGAGCAGCTTCTCCAGGTCAAACATGTCGCAGACATTGCCAGATGTCACTGCGGCCGAGTGGGTGTGCGGGTCACCTCTGGTTGAGAACCAGGATGCTCTGTGTGCTTGATGCATCAGCCCTACTCAGTTGTGTGTGCTGCCCCTTCTTGTTCCCTGGCCTTTGTTGTCACCCCTATCTTATATCCCTGTCAACCCCCTCCCCGTGTGTGTGTGTGTGTGTGTGTGTGTGTGTGTGTCTCAAGGCCTAATTGAGTTCTCCTGCGCCGACACAGGAAAAAGAGCAGGCTGGGAGTGATGAGCAGGAATCAGATAGAGAGGGAGTGGGAGGGTGATAAAGAGGATTCTTTGCATCAAGCCTAGTGATTTTTGTCATTAGAAACAATAAATCGCTACCAAGAGATATTTAGTAGTACATTGAGGAGGTTGCAACCAACAGGGTGAGGTCTGGTTTGGTTTGGCTTTGTTCACCAGGGAATGTTGGGATTGTGATAAGAGTTGGATGAGCCCCTAATAAAATTATTTTTTTAAAAAAGGAAAGGCTGAGGGGTCGCTTCCCTTGGTGACCATCCAGAGAAATGTCAAGACAGCGGCTGTGCAGAGCAGCGTGGCCGCAGACAGTACCGAGGGGCTGGGCTAGGCGATGGGTGTCTGGTGCCCTCCCAGCTCAGAAACGGATCCTATTAAATGGGGGGCAGGATGCATTCTCAGTTGAGGGGGTACTGGTGACCTCGGAGTGACACGATACGCTGTTTCTCCTTCAGCTTCCTGGGAAAAAGGACTTGTTCATCGAGGCAGACCTGATGAGTCCTTTGGATCGAATCGCCAATGTCTCCATCCTGAAGGTACTCGCCCCCTTTGCCAGATGGACCCATGCCCTTGTGTCAGCTTTGATTAGTAGGTTGGGTTGTTTTATTTTCTTGATAGACAATTGAAATTACTGAAGACCGACGGCCTTTAAGGTCAATACGTTAGGTTTCTGGAGTCGGTAATCACTCGGTTCTAGGCTTCGCACGATGAAGAATGGACGCCGAAGCCGTTTGGTCATCCAAGGGGTTTTTAGGAAGGACAGGACAAGTGTCAGGTTTATAGTCTCAGAGGGGTTCACACCTGGGCCCGAACAACCACGTGGAACAGAGCACCCACATGTGCGGATCTTCGACGAGATCCTTGGAAGCCAGAAGCCCGAGAACCCTAGGGGCTGAGAGCATGTGAGCCCGTGCAGGGGAGGGAGACCCTCCCCTCTACCTGCCTCTGACCAGGACTAGGGTAAGAGAGCTTCCCAGTCTTATTCTAGCCCATCCCCTGGCTGGGGAAGGCGTAGCTGATGGTATTGTTTGACCCCACTGGCTGAGTAGGTCCACCTGGGTGATGTCATGAGCCTGGGTCTAGTTTGGGTCGTCCAGGTATACCATTCACGTGGCTCATGGCTCAGGGGTTTGAGTACAAGCATGCTCAGTTTGGGGTCTTCATAGGTGTCTAATGGTTGCCTGATTTCTTTCCAACCTCCTCGATGGGGCCTTTGCAGGCATGGAGGGACAACCCCTTACCCCTAAGCTAGCTACCTAACGAATATAGGATAACTGAATTGGGTGGGCAATCCCTAAGGGGCATTGATGTCCTTAGGGTTGGATTGTGTGGTTTTATTTTGGGCTTACTCATAGACAGTAAGTCAACACTGGGTTGGTTGTCAGAGGAAAGTTTGATTCCTAGACTCGGCGTAACAGGAGGCCAGTACAGAACTTCCCTCTCCGGCGTTGTGCTGTGCAGGCCCTCTTATGTCTGTCGTGTTGTTGGTTCTTTCTGTAGCAACATGAAGTGGACAAACTGTACAAAGTCGAGATCAACAAGCCCGTCCTCAGCTCCAGCGAACAGTGAGTGTCTCTCAGTCCCAACCGGAGGAGGCCCCCACCTAGTCCTTTGATCTGGGCCCTGGCTGAGATATGGTCTCTTGTGTTTGCAGCACAGTTTGCTTCCCTGAACTTGTACACTCCCTGCCTCGATATTGCTGTAGCCTCTGTCTTAATGCTTCAGTACTGCTGTAATAGAAATACCACAAGTAGGGGTTTCAACAAACAGCATTTTATTGGCTCACACTTTAGGAGGTTAAAAGTTGGAATTCAGGGCCCCAACGCTAGGAGAAGGCTTTCTTTGCCCGCTCCAGGGACAGCTTCTCATTTCTTGGCTCCTTGGAGATTTCAGGGACCATCTGTGCCTTTCTGCTGCCTGCTTCATCTGTTAGAGCTGAAAAGAGAATGACTTAAAACACAGCCTGCATTAACATGGACATGTGACCCAAACATAACAAAGAAAACCCAGCCTCCACATGCGGTTAGAACCATATACTGGGGCTAGGATTTGCGATGCACATTTGGGGGCACATAATTCAATCTATAACATCTCGTTTGGTCTCTGCAGTTTTTCTATCCTTAGCCCCTTCCTTCTTTAATCCAGTCTATGGTTTATAACCAGATCGACAATTAGAAGGTATTTTTAGCCTGGTTTTTTTTTTTTAAGAACCTTCCAGACTTCCCATCATTTACCAAGCAAAGTTCAAACTGCTCATGATAGAGTCCCAAGCTCTCTGCGTGACCTCACCCCATCTTCCCTGTCTTGTCTCCCTGGTGCTCCCCTTCAGGCCTCCACAGTGTGCGCATGCCTTTGCCCGCTGGAGCAGGCCACTCACTTAGCTGCCATTCTCTCCTGCGCTCACTGCCCTTGTCCACGCCCTTGCCTCGCTGCTCAGCCCCACCACCGTGAGGCTCTCGGTGCCTTTCCAGCCCAGGGCTTTTCCCTCAGAGAGTTCCCTGCTGCTCAGTAGTCGTCTTCCTCATCAGCACACAGTCTCTTCTGCTCATGCTATCTGGTTTTTTAACATTTCTCTTGGGGAAAAAACTATCTTGGGTAGCTCTATGGAGAAAATATCCATGGATCTGTTAGAAAGAACATTATTTTTATTTTTTAAAAAAACATTATTTTATATTACTTTTTTTAGCACTTGACTATTAAATATGCCACACAAATGTGCATCATATTTTTCCATTGGATTGAAAATGGTTAGAGAGCAGGCACTTCTGGGCCCGTGATACAGCACAGCCCAACTCACACTGAGCCACTTCCGACTCACAGGGCCAGTAAATTCTCTCAGCTCCCCGCACACAGTTGAACTCTGGGATCTCTTCTCTGACTGGGAGCTGGCGGGACAAGGGAGCTGGCATAGCTTTGGGTAGGATGTGGACTGCAGACCTTGTCGAGAAGGGCCAACAGTGAACGAGTCGCTCTGGTTTCCGTTTCTTCTAAGCTGCTGTCCCGGCACTTTTTGTTTTGGCCTGGTTTTCCTTCTCTCCTGTAGGTTGTGCTTCCTGGTCAGACCCCGCATAAAGAATATGCGCTACATTGCCAGTGAGTATGCCGCAGCACTGTGCGGAAGCTAAGCCCTGGGCAAGGGTGGGCACTGGGGGATAGCTCCTTCCTTGCTTCCAGTCGTAACAAATGGCCTGTCTGAGTTACGTTTGTTCTCTCTGTAGATCTTGTCAATACGGACAAATTGGCTGGTCGGACTAGGAAATACAAAGTGATCTTCTGCCCTCAGAAGGTGGGTTTGGATGCTGGCGCGGGTAGGAGAAGGTAGAACTGGGTTGAAGACTAGGAAGGGTGTGTGGCGCCAACAGCTCTAAGTCCCTCAAAGCAAATGACCATATATACTGGAGTATAAGCCGACCTGAATATCAGCCGAGGCACCTCATTTTACCACAAAGGCTGCATTAGAAATGTGCTGAAACACTCGCCTTATATCAGGTATTTATGCCTGGAAATAAACCAACATGGGTCTGTCTTTTCATTAACAGGCGGCCTCAAACTACGGCCGCAGGCCACATACGACCCGCAGAGGACACTTATCCGGCCCGCCGGGTGTTTTTGCCCTGTTATTTTTACTTCAAAATAAGATATGTGCAGTGTGCATAGGAATCTGTTCATAGTTATTTTTAAACTATAGTCCGGCCCTCCAACGGGTCTGAGGGACAGTAACTGGCCTCTGTTTGAAACGTTTGATGACCCTGCATTAATATATCCCTGATTGCTTAGCAGGACGTTCTCCATCATCCCGTCCTGACCCCAAACACGATACTGTGGCATTGTGAGGGCTGGCCTCTACATAGATTGCTGTCAGTGAACAGAATCTCACTTTTGAAGCAGACCCTGCCATGTGTCTCTTGTCACACAGATTCCTGAGTCAGAACAGTGCACGATGTTAGGATGTACCCGTGGCTTTGTCCCCACACCAGGAGTTCTGTAATAGCAGTTCTTTAATGCTACGTCATCATCACATTCACACTCACGCTTACCCCCCGACACGTGCTTATCCATGGGACGTGGCCAGCCTGCCCTTAGGTTATGAGAACTGTACCAACATTTTGTTTTGTTTCTTTTGAACTTTTTATTATGGCGGTTTAGAGCAGATCTGAGTTTTGCATTCAACAATTTATACGCATTTTGTTTCAACTCATCCGTTTTAATCCTCTCAATGTGCATATCCCACTCCCTCCCGTGTTAACCGTTTCCATTCCTCCTGTTTTTTCATCTCTCTGTCCTGAGGTAAATGTTGCCCTTTGACCTTTCATGGTTGATTATTTTATACAAAGACGAGTTTAGTTCTAGGACCTGGGTGGTGACTGAAGGCCATAGTCTGTCCCTAGCTGAGCAATAGGTCTGGTCTCTTTTATGATTTTGAATTTTGTTCCACATTTTTCTCCCTTTCTAAGTAGTGTGGGGGAAAGGAGGGCCCCCAAAAAATCATCGCTAGTTTCCCACATTTCCCCCTTCTGCGTTACGTTTAAGATTTAATAGTGCAACGGAGGCAACACGGTCTCTCTTCATATCTCTCAGCTTCCTATAGAAGCGACACGAGACTGCGAGCATCACAATTTTGATGATAAACAACACAGTCAGACTGGAACTTAAGCTATGTGAGATACTTTGAGCCCAAACGCATGGGATCCAGCCTCTTTCTATGCCATTCACCATTTGTTTGATCACCTCAGCTAGTGGAATACCGTAAAGTAGGACCTAGTAATGTGATCCTTTTCCGAGCAGTTGGTCGCAGTAGCTGGACACCAACTAGTTCTTCTGGTCTCTAGGTTAAGAAGACTGTGTTTGCATGGGCCATGAGTCCATTGGACTACTTGTTTCCATGTCCCTTTCGATTTCCTCCCTCTTCTTTCCTCCAGATGAGCAGACACTAACAGTGACACCTCGGATGGATACTCATGAGGTTTTTTTTAAGACCTTTGTTGCTCTTCGTCAAAGTAAGATGTAGAGCATTGTCTTTATGGGCTGTGTTATGCCAGTTGACCTTGGTGTGCTCTGAGACCCCTATCAGCATTTTGTAAGAGCCTGTTCTGAGACCATTTTATTTTCCTCTCCAACTTTGAGCAGATAGGGAAACGAGTCATGTCACACTGTGATTTAACAGAGCAAGGCTAGGGGTTTCCTAGCTTTCCTTCAGTGACTCCGAGATGATTTGGTGATCCATCAGACCATCTCCGTTTCTTGATTCCATTCACCTCCCCTCCCAAGTCCACAGTGCCGTGTGCATTCTCAATCTCATTGATGGGAGGAATGGTGTTCCAGGCTTTTACCTTGCCAACTGTAGACCTGTAAAGCTAGACCAAAAAGTGCATGCTACTTTTAGAGCAGGTAGAAATTAAAGTTAAAGGACAAAGCCTTATTTCTCGTCAATTTTTCTAAGGAAATAGAAACAGCAGCTAAGACTAAAGACTTTAAAGTCAGCCTGCCTGGGTGTGGATCCCTGCATAATTCTCATCACCTGTGTGATCTTGGATAAATTACTTAACTTCGCTGCTTTGTTTGTTCTTTTAATCTATGAATTGGAGTGATAACACTACTTATCCCCTAATTTCAATATGACTTTTAGTCTCTTTTTAAAAACAAAATTAGTAGACTCTGAAGCTCCTATTTTTTCTTCACCATGGAGAAGGAACCAGATGAAAAAGCCAACATATATCTTTGAAGGTCGTTTAACAATTGATAAAAACAATGGCACAAATATTTGTGCTGTTTAAGAAAACAGAAATGTGTTAATAACATGATTACCTGGGCAAGAAACTACTCAGTAAGAGAGCCAGTCAGGAACTACAGGTCACTGTTGAGTGTAATTAAATGAGCCATGGCCGACATTTCTCAAGGCCACCGCCACCACCTTTCCCCCCAAGTTCCCCTTCTTGCAGCAGATTTGTATTACCCAGGGAGAGAACAGCTATGGTCATTTTGAAGACTCCTACAAATCTCCATGCTACACAGAAAAACAAACTACTCGAAGTGTTCTCCATTTAATATTCAGTCCAATCAGTCTTTGACCTAATTGTATGTGTGTCACAGGAAGGGCTCTCCAGTAGCTGTCCAGAAGGGGAGGCATCTCCATGATCTCTACTGGAGTGTGTCTTTGTTAATTTTGAGTATGGGACATTTTTAGATAAATTTCTGGACTTACCATTAAAAGTAGAAAGCATTCGGAATGATGGTGATGATTGAACATGAGCATCTTTAATGTTACTAAACTCCACATGTCAAGATCATTGACATAGCAAAAAGAAAAAAGAAGTTAAAAGCAGGCCTGTAGGTGTCAGTTGTACCGGTAGAAATGCAGGAGGGAGGGGTAAATAAGCACCATTCTCCTGTTTAGCAGTAAGGTGAGGCACACAGCCATCTTTCACACCACCGAATCCGTGTGAGTGAAGACAAGTTGTTCTGATAGAACACTGAGAGCATATAGTATCTAATTCAGCGCCATCAAGTGGACTGTGATTCATAGCAACCTTACAGGACAGCTAGAAGTACCACTGTGGGTTTCCCAGCCTATACATCTTTCTGGGAGGAGAAAGCCTCCTCTCTCTTCCATGTAGAGCTGTTGGTTTTGAACTGCTGACCTTGTAGTTAGCAGTCCAAACACGTAATCTACTACGCCTACGTGATTAATACGCACTAGCTATTATTATTGTCAAGGAGCCCTGGTGACACAGTGGTTACAAGTTGGGTTACGATCTGCAAGGTCCAATGTTCAAAACCACCAGCCACTTTGAGGAAGAAAGACAGTATTTCTTCCATAAATAGTTGCAGTCTTGGAAACTCACAAAGGCAGTTCTACCCTGTCCTATAGGGTTGCTGTGAGTTGGCATCGACTGAGTGGCAGTGAGTTTTTTTGTTTGTTTATTATTGTTGTCAAAGACTCAGGTGGTGCAGAGGGCTAAGTACCAGGCTGCTGACTGCAAAGTCCATAGTTCAAGCTCACTAGTGGGAGACAGGAGGCCATCCGTTCCCGTGAAGATGGGCCCTGCAGAAAGAAACGGAAAATGAAGGGCGGAGCTGGACGATGCTCGTGGCTCTTTCTAGCCAGGAGTCAGGGTTCAGCAGTCATTATGTCCCCATCCTGGATCACAGGTGAACTCCAGAGAAAAAAGCGGTCACTAATCAACTTGCTTTTCTCTTTTCAGTTTTATGCATGTGAGATGGTGCTTGAGGAAGAGGGGATCTATGGAGGTGAGAAGAGATGAATGTGAGTGGAAAGGGAGTGACAGCTTGTGGGAAGAAGGAAAGAATTGTGTCTTGGCTTCTTCTTTCCCTTGTCTTATTCTTGTTGATTTCGCAGGAAGAGGGAGCCCCTGGGACTCGGGATGGGAGTGGGACTCCAAATGAGAACATTAGTGGCAAGGTGTAAGGGGATCCCGCAGCTTGTAGCTGGGAATGACCAGCTGCTCTGCCCTTACCTTCCAAGACTCCCACGAGGGAGAATGTGCCTTCCTTCCACTTGGTGCATTCTTCACTCCATTCTCCAGCCTGAGCCCGGGACTCCTGCCTGACAAGGCCGCAGGGGCTCGAGGGAGCCCCGAATCCTCAACAAGGCCACCTACACCCCATCCGCCTATCCTTCCCTAGTCCCCATTCCTCTGACTTGCTAGCCACAGGGACTTCACATGCACTGGTCCTACCACCTGCAATGTTCCCACCCTTGCTACTTTTTGCCAACCCAAATCTTACGGAAATTCTAAGCATACATGTCACCCATTTGTGGAAGTCATTCCGTTATCTGTAGCTGAGGTTAGAGTAGTCCTATAATACAGGTATGCGTCTCTCAACAATATTGGGGCACCTTCTGACTACATATACACATGTCCCTGGCCCCATAAGGTTTTGGCTTTTCTTTTAAAGGGAAAGCATTGCTTTTGTTTACTGTTGACCCCATGCTTTTAAAGACCCCCACCCCAGTCTCTTGCAGCATGGGACCACTGACAGGGGAGGCACGGGATATGTCACTCAGGGGCAGGCTCTTGGCCTTTGTTAAGCGAGGGTGGGGCTGGGTGTGCCCTCCTCCCTCCCTGCCGGGTCCCGGAGCAGCAGTGAGGGTGATTGCAAGCAGACTCCCTAACATTTTCCCATTCGTTTGTTTCATCGGCACATAATTCACAAACCCTACTATAGCTCAATCATGTCAAGAAGAGTTGTACAATCATCACCACAATCAGTCTTCCATCCCATAACATTTAATATGCTCTTTGCACAACATCCAAATCGCATAACGCCCTGGTTCACAGACTGTGCTAAGGGACACATACCTACTTGCGCTTCTGGCTTATTTTTCCCTATCCTGGAGCACAGCTGTCGGAAGAGTTTGTGTAAGAAGACCGTCTGTCCTCACTCATCTGGGAGCGCGCGGTGCTCAGTGCAGCCACTGCCTGTGTCGCCACCCATTGGTTGCATGCGCCTGCTGGCTTCCCGCCAGGACACTGATGCTGTCTGTGCCCACAGATGTGAGCTGCGACGAGTGGGCCTTCTCCTTGTTGCCTCTTGATGTGGATCTGCTGAGCATGGAGCTGCCAGAATTTTTCAGGGACTACTTCCTGGTGAATACAGGACCCTTGGGTCTCGGTCTCAAGGGGTGCGGGGAGGAAACCTGGGTCCAGTGGCCTAGAGTTAATTGATTTAATCTTTGTCTAACACCTACAGTTTGGGTGGCTGTGGCTTGGTGATTGGGAGAGAGATGTGGCTTTCTGCTCTGGTAAAGAGTCGCCGCGCTAGAAACGCACAGGGGCAGGCCTCTGAGAGGTGGGAACGACTCAGTGGCTGTGTGAGCGGTTTGGTGATTGAGTGCTGCTGATGGTCGATGTCCCTAGGATGGCCTCTGGGGACAAACAAAAGGAACTCGCCAGCATCCCCCAACCCTGCCCCCCTGCTCCAGGGTGTCTAGGGCTAACGCTGGCCCAGGTGGGCCTGTTGGCTTGATCTGTGTGTGTGTGGGGGGGGGGGGTCTGTAGGAAGGAGATCAGCGGTGGATCAACACTGTGGCACAAGCCTTGCACCTTCTGAGCACTCTGTACGGGTCTTTTCCCAACTGCTATGGAATTGGTCGATGCGCTAAGGTAAGACCACTGGCCCTTGTCCCGGTAACCCTATTTATTCAGTGCCCACCAAGGGCTGTCCATGGGCATCTAAGGAAAATCCTGCTTTTATTATTCTCGAAAAATTCCTCTGAGAGGAAAACCGTGTGTGGCTAAAAGAAAGGCAGGTGCCCAGGCCTCCTGGCTAACCTTCCTAAGTCCGTGTCTGGGCGCCAAGGAGAGTGCTCGCTCTCCATGGCATGGGAGGGAAGGGTTAGGACCACGTGGGAGCCGAGTGGCGTTAATAGCTAGCTCCCCTCTTGGGGGCAAGAATTGTGTAGAAGGGACTTGCTTCCTTGGCATGAGGCTGCAGTAGGGACCTGGATGCCAGACTGAGAATTTCTTGGGCCCTGGCAGATGTCACATGAATTGTGGAGGACCCTGGAAGAGGAAGAGGAGGGTGAAACCAAGAGCCGCAGGCCAGAAATTGGACATATCTTTTTCCTGGACAGAGGTACAGTTAAGCCCACTCCTCTCATCTTTGGGCCTTAGAAGACCTAGGTGTCTAGGGCAGGTGGTGGCAAAGGTGGAAGGTACAGTTGGTGTGCATCCCGGCGCTGACTAGGAGTCTGGGGACTTGGCCCTGAGGAACGTGCTTGAGCTAATGTTGAGCAGAGGAGAAGGTTGGGTCAGGAAGAACCTTCATGGTCGGGGTTTGGGTTTCAGACATGGACTTCGTGACGGCGCTGTGCTCCCAGGTGGTTTACGAGGGCCTGGTGGATGACACCTTCCGCATCAAGTGTGGTATGTGTCACTGTGTCTGCCACCCGGGAATGACGCTTCTCATGGGGTGGGGGCCGGGTGCCCGACTCTGAGTCAACGGCTGGCTTCCAAGTAGTTCTGGGGACCTTTCATGGCAGTTCACGGGAAGGGGGGGAGGAGGCCTCATTGGAGATGCTGAAAGCGATCCCTTCTACTCAAAGGGAGTGTCGACTTCGGCCCAGAAGTCACATCCTCTGACAAGAGCCTGAAGGTGCTACTCAATGCGGAGGACAAGGTGAGGCTGTGGGTGCTAGCAGTGACTTTACCTAGGGGCACTGGTTAGAGGAGCCTGGCCGGGTAATGGTAATGCAGTGGGCTGTGATCCCCAAGGTCAGCAGTTCAAAACTACCAGCTGCTCTTTGGGAGGAAGACGGGCTTTCTACTCCCATAAGGAGTTCCAGTCCTGGAAACCCACAGGGGCAGTTCTCCCCTTTGCTGTAGGGTGGCTGGGGCTCTAGGATGGAGGCTGAGCCCCTGTGTTAGCAGCCCACCTCAGAGCACATGTCCCTCAGGCAATTCTGATTCTTAGTGTCCCTAAGGGACAGAGTAGAGCTGCAGAATTTGATTGGAGCAGAGCGCCTCATCTTTCTCCCATGGAGCAGCTGGTGGACCTTGCAGCTAGGCGCTCACCATGTAACCCACTACACCACCGGGGTTCCTTCCCCCAAGCCCAGAGAGGAGGGTCCTCACATACACTGGCCTGAGCCGAGAGCAGCCCAGCTTCCCTGCACTTCTGCTGGGGCAGCTGTGCCTTCTTGGACTCCCGCAAGGGCGGCGAGCTAGGAAAGGGCTCTCAGCGCAGCAGAGTTAAGGTTCTGGCACAGTAAGTTTTCTTTGCCTTGTCTCTCCCACAGGTGTTCAGTGAGATTCGTAACGAGCACTTCTCCAATGTCTTTGGCTTCCTGAGCCAGAAGGCCCGGAACCTGCAGGCCCAGTATGATGTGAGGCTCCAAGTCTGAGCCCTCCGTTTGTGTCTTTGGTGGCCTTGCAAGGCTGCTGCCCTTCTCCTGGTCTGACACCATGCCAGTCCGGAGTCTGCGCGGACCCCGGGAGGGGGCTGGGTCTCATCCCCGGGGTCAGGGAGGGGCTGACTATGGGGACTCCCCAACAGCGACGGAGAAGCATGGACATCAAGCAGATGAAGAACTTCGTGTCCCAGGAACTAAAGGGACTGAAACAGGAGCACCGACTGCTGAGTCTCCGTAGGTCTCAGCTTGAGGAACTGGGGAGGGAAACTGAATCCATACACCCTGCCCACCCCCTAACACCACTCCACGGGAGACCCCGCTCACCTGGATTTCATGGCTTTCTTTAGTCTAAAGCAAGTAGAAGTGGGGCGGGGGCAAAGGAACCTCCTTTTAGAATCAGGAAGCTGATTCTGCCCCCATGTTGTCCCGTCTGCAGATATTGGGGCTTGTGAATCTATCATGAAGAAGAAAACCAAGCAGGATTTCCAGGAGCTGATCAAGACGGAGCACGGTACCTCCCACAGCAGACTTACTGGGCAGCTTCCCAGGCAGCCACCTCCCTGACTCCCTTGCCGCTAGCCCACCCTTACAGGGTGCTCTCTGGCTCTGTCCAGCTGACACTGGCTCTGTGGAATGCAAGATTCTGCGAGAAGTTCAGGGGGTCCCTTAATCCACCTGGCAGATGGAAAACGAGATCGGGGAGACAGATGCTCGTTAGCATAGATGGCAGGAGCCGAGCTGATTCCCCAGTAACAAGCTCTTGTCCGGTTCCCCCAGGACTGCTGGAGGGGTTCAGCCTCCGGGAAAGCACCAGCTACATTGAGGAACACATAGACCGGCAGGTGAGCCTGGAGCGGAGCTGGGGGGGCGGGGGGGGGAGGCGTGCAGTGGCGTTTAGAGTAGGGTCTGCCTGAGCCCGAGGAAAAGGAGAGAGGGCCATGCGTGAGGAAACGGCATCCTCACAACGTCTCTCTTCCTGTTCAGGTGTCGCCCATAGAAAGCCTTCGCCTCATGTGCCTCCTGTCCATCACTGAGAATGGTAAGTCGCAGGGGCCGAAGACGAGCGGCCGGGAAAATGCCTTAGGGCCCGCAGAAATAAGCTGGGAAAACAGGGCAGAGACCTTAGCAAACAATGTTTTCCTGAAACTTCACAGATTCTTTTCCTTGTAAAAGAAACTGGTCTTTGTTTCAGGTGGAATATCTGGTCATCGTGTCATTCATTGTCCCAGCCTTGAGCAATGCCAGTCCTATGCAAAGCCTGGAGCTGAGTGGCATTTCTCTTGTCCTTCCACTGGGCTGCCCATTTCCCACCAAAACTCAAACCCATACTCGCTGCCATCATGTTAATTCTCATTCATGGCAACCCTGTAGGGACAGGGTAGCACTGTCCCTGTGAGTTTCCGAGACTGTAACTCCTTGGGAATATAAAACCCCATTGTTCTTTCTTGGAGCAACTGGTGGTTTTGAACTACTGACCTTGCAGTTATCAGCCCAACATATACTGTATATACTCGAGTATAAGCTGACCTGAATATCAGCTGAGGCACCTAATTCTACCACAAAAAACTGAATTAAAAATGTGCTGAAAAACTCTCCTATACCCAAGTATATACGGTAATCACTGCGACCCAGGGACCCTGTTTTCCACAAGGCTTCATAATAAAGGTGCATTCCAGGGAAAGGGGCATCCAACTGACTGCACAAGGATTTCTAAAAGCTTGGATCTGTGACCTTTGGTGGCAGCTTGTTTGGGTGGGGGAAGCCTTCCATTTGGGAGGTGTTCTGCAAGGTCACTAGCAGCCTGGGCAAGTCTTCTGCTTAGTAGACCATCTCCTGGAATTGGAAGTCCATTTCTTCTCACCTCAATGGCTGTGAACGCATTTGAAATTGCATTTGAACACTGTGCTGTGAAGTAGCCATACAGCAGCTCCAAGTCGCACTGCCTCTTAGATGGGAAGAAATGCACAAGAAGTCACTTCTCCCTCCCGCCACACCCCTCCGGTGATTAGCAGTAGGTTCAGCGTGCCCCTTGAACTCTCCGGCCCAGCCTTTCTCTTGGTAAACAAGCTTCACATGTGCACATCCATGTAGCGTATGCTGCAAGGCTAAATTTATTTTGGAACCCTTCCTCCCACCCAGGGGCTTTTGTTTTTGGTAAGGGGATTGTTTGGTAGTTGGTTGCTTTGGCTATCCATTCTACTCTCTTTCTCATGCATCTGTGGTATATTCCTCACCCTCAGGTTTGATCCCCAAGGACTATCGATCTCTGAAGACCCAGTATCTGCAGGTACGACCTGGCAAACAGATCCGTGCAGAAACTTAGAGGGAAGTCAATGGACGTTTTTCAAAGAACCACAAGGAGGAATGACTGACCCCTTTCCTGTTCTCATCACCAGTCTATTCCCATGACAGCCTCCTCCTCAGAGGGACTAGGGACAAGTTACCTTTCAGGAGGAGACTCTCCCCACTGTCCCTCTCATGGAGGATGGCCAGTGCTGAGGGAATTGAGGCACTTCTGGGCTGTTGAACCCAGTGACAAGTTCCTTGCCCAGGTGGCTGCCTCTCATCCTAGAATCCCAGCAGGCACTGATACAGCTTCCCTTCAAGCTGTTGCCCAACTCCTCCCTCCTCCGTGACATCTTCCCTGCTGGCCTGACAGGCATTCTGTAGTCATCGATAGTTTCAGACCAGTCTGTTTTCTTTGCTGAATGGCTATTTCCGGCATGTACAACTCTTTTTCCTTTTAATAATCCTTTTCATTGGGGACTCTTACAGCTCTTGTAACAATCCACACATCAATTGTATCAAGCACCTTTGTGGCAAGTATGACTCACACACAAAGAGTGAACCGTTTTTCCTTTTCAAATTTTTACCATGAATTGGGTGCAGGTTTAGAGAGTAGATCAGTTTTCCATTCAACAATTGCTACACATTTTGTTTAATGTCATTATTACAATCCCCACACTGTACCAGCACTTAACCCGCTTCCTCGTTTCCTCCTTCCCTGGCCCTCGCGAACTTTGTCCTTGGGTCAGTCTGCCCTCCGGATCTCAGATGGTTGATTATTCTCCACGTGCTTCCTCCTAGTGTTGGTGGTCCCCAATAGACCTGTCTCCTGGTGGCTGAAAATTGAGCCAGAGCACTGAGTTCAACCGAGTGTGAGCTCTTTCCAGGCCCTGGGCCAAACAGTCCTCTCCCTCCCGCCAGCTTGTCGGATAGTGAATGTTGGGTGGGTAGCTGGATTGCATCTTTCTCTAGAGCTATGGCCCCGAGCACCTGCTAACCTTCTCCAACCTGCGGCGAGCTGGGCTCCTCACGGAGCAGGCCCCAGGGGACACCCTCACAGCAATGGAGAGCAAAGTGAGCAAGTTGGTAACGGACAAGGCCGCAGGTGAGCAGGGACCCTCCCCTGCTGCTGGTCCCTTGTTTCCCAACAGCCTGGGTGGGTGAACGCCTGAGCTGAGGAGGGGGGCTGGGATTCCTAACTGTGGATGCTTCTATTGAAAAGAGCTTTTCCATTTCTTGAACACTGAATCCTCTGCCATGTCCTAAATGCTATAGAACTCGAATCCTCCCAAAGACTCTGTAAGGCTATTGTATTACCTGTTTCACAAATGAGAAAACTGAGGCAGGCATAAAGTGAGTTGTCCGAGGCCCTCAGTTAGTAACCAGGTCAGATTAGGAAGTAGGTCAGTTTGACTCCAGAAAAGCAGACCCAGTGCCATCTGATTTTGACTTACAGCAACACGGGACGGCAAAGTGGCGCTGCCCTCTGGATTTCTGAGACTGTGAATCTTTCTCCTGCAAAGTAGCTGGTGGATTCAAACTGCTAACTCTGGGGTTAGCAGCTCAATCCGTAACGTACTATTCCACCACGGCTCTTCCCCAAACCCACACACTCGGTCATTCTGAAGATTGCATTTCATAAGCTGCTGTCATCCCGTAGGGGGAGGAAGACTCACCAGAGAGGGTGGTGGGTACCTGTACCGTTCTGGAGAATTGTGGCCAAAAGACTTTGAGGGGTCTTCAGTGTGATCTAAACACTCAAACTCACTGCCGCAGAGTCGATGGCCACTCATACCGACCCTATAGGACAGGGTAGAACTGCTTACAGTGGTTCTGAACTGCGATCTTGGGGTTAGCAGCCCAGCACATCACCACTACACCATGAGGGCTGCCTGAGAAGAGGCAGTTGGCCCTGCTTTCCTGAACGGTGCTGGCCAGTGACACTGTCCTGAAGCTGTAGGCTAGTGTTCCCCCAAGCGGGCGATACCGCCTTCTAGGAGGCAGTAGGCCCAGGGAGGCTGCAAAAGCAGACAGTTGCATTTTGTCCTGGATTCTAGGCCACGGTATTAAAGGTTTATACGCTGGAGTGCTCGGAGTAATTTTTTCCTCTGAAAAGGAGAGGTAGGCCACGCAGTGTGGGAATCTATGCGGAAGGCTGTAGATGAATCCTAGGAACGCTTTCTTCTCCAGGAAAGATTACCGATGCCTTCAGTTCTCTGGCCAAGAGGAGCAACTTCCGTGCCATCAGCAAGAAGCTGAATTTGGTATGTGGAACGGGGGCAGGGAGGAGAGGCAGTGGTTCCACCCTGGCTTGGCAGCATTGTGGCCTGAGCTTCACTGAGTCTTGAGACGGGGCCCAAAGATTCATTCATGTCCCCCATCCCCCTCCCCCCCAAGTGCCAGAGAGCATAGGTTCGGTGCCTGTCCCATGTCCCATTGAAGGCATGCGGGGAGGAACCTTCCTTCCCTCCAGCTTCTTCCTGGGGACCTACCGAAGGGAACCAGTGGGGACAAAACAGAAGCTTTAATGTTTGGGTTTATTACTATTGCTGGTTCCATTTTTCGTTGGAATAAGAGCTTTAAAAACACAAGCCACCTTTATGTGGCCCTTACCAGGACTCCAAGGCTGAGTTGTCACTTGGCCCGGGTCAAACCCTCTGCCCTCTAGATCCCGCGCGTGGATGGCGAGTACGACCTGAAAGTGCCCCGGGACATGGCCTATGTCTTCAGCGGTGCTTACGTGCCCCTCAGCTGCCGAATCATAGAGCAGGTGAGGCCTAGCGGCTCCGGCGCACCCAGGTTTCACTCCCTTTGCCCTCTGTGGGGCGCTGGGAATCTGGTGTCCGCTAACATTTTACTGCCCAGAAACACATAGGCTGGCAGCTGCATTCTTTTTCCACCCAACACGCTCACTCTCGGTAGATTGGAACCTAGAGCTTGTCCCTTCCCAGGTTCTAGAGCGGCGGAGCTGGCAGGGCCTTGAGGAAGTAGTGCGGCTGCTCAACTGCACGGAGTTTGCCTTCACAGGTACGCGGCCTGGGAGCCTGGGGGCGGTGGTGACAGGAGTTGAGCTGGGGGAGGCATCACCCAGCACCGGTGTGTCAGGGAAGACTTGCCTCTGGTCTGACCCCCACAGACGTGACCAAGGAAGAGAAGGATGCCAGTGAGTCCCTGCGTCTCATCTTGGTGGTCTTCCTGGGTGGCTGCACGTTCTCTGAGCTCTCGGCCCTCCGGTTTCTGGGCAGAGAGAAAGGTAAAAGAGCAGAAAGGTGTCTTCAGGTCTGGGTGGGAAAGGCCTGGCCCCTGGCTACCCCTTGTCCTTGCCTTGCCCTTGGGCTGCTGTAGTTGGGAGCCTTGTTCTACCTGGTGGGCAGGTTGTGTCTAAGGGTCTGTGTGGGTGAATCTGCGCCCCAGGGGCTGGTGGGGGCTCTGTCACTCATGTGCTTGCTGCTGTGACTCCCTAGGGTACAGGTTCATTTTTCTGACAACGGCAGTGACAAACAGTGCTCGCCTTATGGAGGCTATGAGTGAATTGAAAGCCTGAAGTTTTCCCACCCAGCACTGGTGTCTGCTCTGGATCCGTTCCCCAGCGGACTGCGGGATTTCAGCACCCCGGGATAACACAGTGTCCCCCAACTCCCCCGTGAGGAGCTGGGGTCCTGGAACTGACTTGGAATTTAGAGATCATTTCTGGGGAGTGAGTTCACTTCCTGCACCCAGAGAGCTCTCTCTTTATGATGTACAGCTCCTGTGATACAATGTGAAAGGGAAAAGAGGCATCCATTATTAATTGCTATTTGAACATCATTGTAAATAAAGCTTATTCCCTCGTCCCTGATGGAATATATTCGTCGCTTTGGTCACTTGCACTTTCTTTTAATTAGACAAGCCACAGTGGGGCTCTCCATAGGGGCTTCTTCATGTGCTCTGAGCTTTAGCTTCTATGGAAATGTCACTAACCCAGTCTGTACTGGCATTTCCTCAACCATAAACAGGGGGACGCATTAGATGACCAGCAGGCAGGCACCCTTCCTATCTATTGCGCAGTGCAACAGTTACAAGTAATTTGTTTCATCTCAACAAAACTGTTTTTATACATGTTTACTGGATATGCATACTCCCCCCAAGTTCTTAACAAAATGCTGTTTTTATAACTGGTACCTATTGACAGACATGTAAGCCACATCACAATTTGATCATGCTTGGCTACTAGGCCTCACTCTTCTAGCCCATCAGTTTTGTGCCTGAAGCTGCTATGCAAATAGAGTTGCAAAATAAGCCAAACCTGGTCGAGTAGCAGTGCTAGTTCATGTAGGTTCCGTTGTGACATAGAATGGAGATCGAACCAGCTGACACTTGTCTTACATATTTTAAAGCCACTTCTGTTTAAATCTTGGGGGAATTTACTATGAGATTAACCATTAAGATTGGTGTGTGAGTTGATTACTAAACTAGCAAACTACTCAACAACGTCACTCTTACCAAAGTGTGAGACAGCAATAGAGGAAAGACATGGTAATAGCAGTGAAGTTCCAGGTATATCAAACATTTATAATGTTAAGTCACTACACAGCAATTGAATAAATTGATAAATGTGATATGTAAAATTAAGGATGAAATGAAAAATGTGATGCAAACATACCACTTTTAGTCATCAGTATTCCACAGATGTCCATTTTACTCATAGTAAAAATGTGAAAGGGTGACACAAAAATGTAAAACCTTACTTGCAAATAGAATTGGCCTGAAAATGAAGTACCACTTTCTGTCCACAACACAGCTTTGTTTTCTTAGAAAGGAATAAAATGCTTTCTCTAGTATCTACCGTAGACATCCTTCATTCATTGCCACTAAGCTGATTCCGGCACACTGACTGTCTAGAACAGGGTAGAACTACCTTCATCTTACTGCGATTTGGGTGAAAGTTTACAAATTGGTTTTCCACTTAACACAGCATCATCCTTCCCAATTACTGCCTGGGTTTGCTGGTTCCATACATTTCCTTCCTGTCTGAGCTTGTCTTGGCAAATACTGCCCTTGGAGCTCACAGGTTTGTTGCTGCAGGGACTGCATACCTGCCTGGAGTTGTTATTCAGTTTATAAGCGTGTCTGTAAGTTGAGCTATAGGGGTGATGGGTATCTAAATGCCATAGTTTTAGGGGGACCCGCCAGTCTCTCTCAGACCAGTAGGCCTGATCTGATTTATTATTTTGAGTTTTGCTTCACATTTACCTCCCCCTCTATTATGATCCTTTTCAGAGCTGTCAGTCATGGTATCTGAGCCCAATCTGGTTCTTCTGGTCTCTGGGTTGTGTGTGGAAGCTGGATTCACATGGTCCAATTAGTACGCTGGACTAATTGTTTCCTTACATTTTTATTTTTTTCTTTCTTCTTGGCTCCCATCGGAGAAAGACCAATAGTTACATCCAGTTTAGGGATATAATCTTTAGGAGCCAGAGCATTTTTCCCACAGTGGCTGGTGAGTTTGAACTACTGACGTTTAGATTAGCAACCAAACTTACCCACTGCATCACCAGGACTCCTGTGATCCTAACCCTGTATTTAGGTGGGCGGGGGGGGGGGGAGGGGGCTGGTGGCAAAATGGCTTAAACACTGGGCTGCTAGCTTCAAGGTGATGGTTAAACCCCAAAGCCACTCTGCAAGAGAAAGACGAGGCTGGCTGATCTTGCAAAGATTTACAGCCTCCGAACCCTAAGGGACAATTCTGCTCTATCTTATAGGGTCTCTATTTTACAGAATTGACTTGATGGCAGCGTCGGTTTTCCTTTTTATACCTGGCATTAAAGATTAAGTTGTGTCATCGAGGAGCAGTCTTTTCAATTAATTCATAAAATCACCAAGCTCACTATATGAGAGGGCTTTAAAAAGTACACGGGAAAATGGATTTAAAAGATAGTGAAAACTTCCATGAACCTAGTCGCACCTGTACCTGGTATACACATCCAATAAGATAGGCAGTGTTAGGGGTTCTTGTCATCAGGAGTAATGAAGTTAATAATACAACGCCCCTCTGCTCTGGTACCAGTCTCTCTGCAGAATTACAAAGAAATCAATCCAAATGTGTGTGGGGTTTTAAAAAATTAAACATTGTAATGTTGATGGAAAAAATCAAATTTAAAATGGACAGAAATCACACAAAATGTTTACACTCCTGGCACTCTGAGTGACAGCCTGCTCTATTGTAGGGAGCTTCCCTGGGGCGTGGCCTGTCTCACCTTTGATCTTACATGGAAGTCCAGAGAAGTGAGCACAAGAGAGCTCAAAAAGAGAGCACAGGGAGTCTTTGTGGACCTGGAGCCCGCTACAGCCCAGGGGAAGATTGATGCCAAGACACAGACACGTGGAGAACTCCAAGAAACACCAGGCTCACTGATGTGGAAAGGTGACCATGAGCTTCCTCCAGAAGCCTTCCCTAGAGCTAGTGCCCGGATTTTGGACTTCTAGCCCCCGAAACTGAAAAAATTAAGTTCTTTGTTAACATCGCTCACTTGGGCTATTTATACCATAGTAGCACTAACAACTAAGGTCTTATACAGACAGGATACAGTATTTCACAATGTTGAGTATATGCTCTCAACCAGCAGTTCTCAACCTGTGGGTCGCAACCGCTTTGGGGATCTAACAACCCTTTCACAGGGGTCGCCCGATTGTTAACAGTAGCAAAATTACAGTTATGAAGTAGCAACGAAAATAATTTTATGGTTGGAGGGGTCACCACAACTGCGTTAAAGGGTCAGGGCATTAGGAGGGCTGAGAACCAGTGCTCTAGATGATTATCTTCCAATGGTCCTATGTCTTTTTCTTTAAGTTGCATTACTACAGTGTAAAAATTGTTTTACCTCTGGCTGGTAAAAATGCTGGCCCTGGGAACAAGCCCAAATTCTTTTTTTCCCAATATTTTATTAGCACTTCATCACATGTCATATAATTCAATCATAAGAGTTAAGAGTATCAATTCTTTTTTGTTAAGAGTATCAATTCTTAAAGTTTTCTGATAAACTTTCATTTGAAGTTCATCAATGGAGATTGCAAGTAAATTTACAGAGGTTCCTGTAGTTCATTATAAGGTGCCTTGGTGGTGTAGTGGGTTGTAATCACAAAGTCAGCAGTTCGAAACCAGTCAGCAGTTCGAAATCTGTAAAGATTTACCTCCTTGGAAACCTGAAGGGGCGGCTCTACTCTGCCTTTTGGGACCACTATGAGTCACAATGAACTGGGCATCGATGAGTGAGTAATGCATCATTAATTAGCAATATGAATATTCATATTGCCAACAAGTTCAAAGATATACACACACATCAGGTCAAAAACCTGAAGCAGGCAAATATTCTTTACCTTTTTGGAAAAGGCAAATAAGAATTCATAGAAGTTACAGTTGACCAGGAAACAACTGCAAAATTTGGGATTTCAGTTGTCATCAAACAAGTGCAAATCAACAAAGGAAACGCCACTTTTACCTAAGAAACTACGAGGGCAGTTCAGCAAGGGTTGGTGGGCAGGGCAAGTTAATATCTGGAAAAGCAACGTTAAAGCTACAAATTCTTTAAATTGGTTATTACACTCCTAGGAAATCAACCACAAAAATGTTTTAATGCAAAACATGCAAATTCATGTATGAAGACATTTACCCCATCATTTTTAATTACAATATTAGTATTCCTATTTATAGCAAAAGTTTATGAGACATCTACATACAAGATAGGCAACTATGAATCATTGAAATACATATATATAAGTATTTAAGGGTATAGTGTGTACCGTGAGAAAATAAAAAGTAAAAACTATATCTACTTTGAATTATAAAAATTTTACATGAGATAAGCCCATATTATTTTTATGAAAACCAAGCCCAGGTTACTTTTTATTTATCATGCGATTTGGACGATCATGAAATTTTTCTGAAACCCTTTCTCTGTGAAATGGCGAGAACATCTGAGAGGACTGTTATGGGCATTAAATAAGGATAATTTGTCTAGAAAACTATCAGGCCACGAGCAGAATTGGTGTCCTACGTCTGGAAACGGTTCCCAAGAGACTGAGTTCGTTGTCTGGAGAAACGAGAGGAACCAGTTAGGTCCCGAAGCCCTTTTCGCTCGCTCGCTCACCGCTGGCCGCCCGCGGCGCCCGTGCCTGCGCGCTCCCGTTCCTTCCCGACGGCCCCGGCGCGCGAGCGGCGCGCAGTTCGAATCTAAACCCGCGAGGCCGGGCGGGGCTCCGCCGAGGTCGTTGGCTCTGGAGGAACGAGTCCCCGCTCTCGCCCCGCCCACTCGCGGTGGAGGCAGAAAGCGAGCCGGGGATTGGCCTGACCGGGCGCACGCGCAGACAGCGTCCCCGCCCCCGGCGAGGCGGGGTTTCGCGAAAAGCGACGGGACGCAGCACCAATCACAGGGGAGCGCTGTCTCTCTGCTGGGTTTGAAATTCCGCGGGGCCCAACGGCTCGCGGACGTGGGACACGCAGTGAGCTCGCCGGTGTTTGCGGTGCCTGCTGCGCTCTGGCTCGCGTGGAGTAGACGGGTGCCTAGACGCCCGGCTGCTTGGAGAGTCCGTCATGAGGAGAAGGTGCTGGCTGTGGGGGAAGTGAAGGGGCGCGGGAGGGACCGACCCCTACCTGGCGTCCGAGGCCAGCCCTGGGTCTGAGGGGCGCCCCCTTGGCCCAGATCGGGGACTGCGCCCGAGGAAGGCCGAGGGCCTGAGCGCGGCTGAGCGGAGCCGGGGAGCTGTGAGCGGTGGGGGGCCGGCTGCGGGCGCGGTTCCTACCGGCCTCCACCCCGGGTGCGGCCGAGCCACCGGGTGGGCTCGGCGGGGCCGACCGGGCCGACGGCGCCCGCGCCGCGGAGCCCCACCCTGCTGCCGGCTGCGCGCAGCTGCTCCTCCTTTGCATTACCGCTGCTGTGCCGCCTCCTTTCTAGTTCAACGGAGCCGTGACGTTCTTTAACGTGTATTTTTTTACAAAACCTTTTTATTGTAAACTAGGAGGGGGTTACACATCAGGATCATTTTTGCGGTCAACAGCTTAGACAACTCATCAAACCTCCCAGTGGCTCGCCCTGCCTCCCGGCCCCCCGTTTCTTCCCCCCAGCATCTCCCTCGTGTAGCGTCTTCTCTTCCCTTGCACGCAAGTGAATGAACACCTGTCTGTCCTCTCTGGCCCTTTTTCGGCCCTTCCCGTCCCGACCCGGTAACCATCTACAGTGTACCCAAGTTGCAGTGTTAGCATTTTACTTGAACTAGGAAGGTGGTGGGTCTGTGTCTTCGCAAACCTCTCCGGAATTTCAAACTCCAGTTTGGAGTTGCTTTCCCGTGCGCAGTCCCGGGGAAGGAGGGGCCGACTCGTAAGGTGCTGGGTGCCCTGCCGGAGGGGATTGGGGCGGGGACGGGAGTTGAGAGGGCGCAGGAGGAAAGGCCTATGACTCTGGACAAGATGTTGGACAGCCGTTTTCTCACCTCTAAAATAAGACTAGGTCTCGTGTGTTAAGAGCTGAACGAATGTTAAGACTATTATTGCAAAATAAGTAGCGTGATGATTCATTAATTTTATTTGTAGTTACTGGGTAAAATTATTGCTCTGAGACTGTATAGGATTCTTTGTTCCATGATTAGCAAGTGCTTACTCTCGGTAGATTGATTGGGAATTGAGTTCAAACCATTAGGTAAACAACTCCCAGTATAAGATTCTGAATGCTGAATGTCTTTCTAGCTAAAGGACTGGATATGAAAGTTGCTGTACATTTAAAGTAATGATGCATACGGAAAACTAGTTAAACCGTATATAATATTGGCAGTAAACATTTATTTCTAGTCCACTAACTGAATAAATGAAGGAGGAGGAAGTTCATCAGCTAGCATTGGTTCCAGGCTGACAGGTATAGTAATTAGATTTTAAAATAACCATTGGAATTACTGTGTTCATCTAAGTGTGATTTTTAGGTGATTTGGAGTTCAGGTAGTCATAGTTAGGAAAAACTGAAAAATATGCCACAGCTAGATGTAAGATTGGCCAGTGGATTAATTGTGGGTATTAATTTCTGACAGAAATTGTACAGGAGATTAACAAAGCTCCTTCTTTTGAGGACCTTTTAGAGAAAAATAAGACAGTGGGTGAAGTGAAACCTGGGATTTAGAGACTTATCTGAGATCTCTTCTAGTCCGGTGACTTTATGAGACTGGAAATACTGGCCTGTTTGTAGCACCTTGGTTCTCTCAGGTGGTAGTCTTACATTCATTCTCAAGTTTCCAGAAAAAATATTTCAGATTTATCTTTTTTGGGAAGCCATTTAACCTAACTATATTAACTGTTTACAATGAGTGCTCTAAGGCAATACAACACCATATCAATTATTTTTGACATGTTAACTATTTAAAAATATTTATTGAGTGTTTACTATGTACAATAGGGCTTCAGAATTTTTCTGGAAAAATGGAATTAAAAGAGACTTTCCATGAATTTTTTGAAACTCCCTCATACAAGGTACCTTCTAGGTGTCAGTGTTACAGTGATGAATAAAACCGGTATTCCAGTCCTCATGGACTTCCAGTTTGGTCTCAGACAAACACTCGTGGCTATCAAGTTGATACTGACTCAGTGACCCTATAGGACAGGGTAGAACTGCCCCTCAGCATTTCTAAGACTACATAATTGTTTACAGGCGTAGAGAGCCTTGTCTTTGTTCCTTTGGTTTGATAGCCCAGGCTACAAATCCTATCTTATGTTCCATCGGAATTAGCCACATGGAAAGAATCAAGCAGGAAAGGGCTAAGTACTGAAGGTGCAGGGAGCTGTAGTTTTAAGGGATGGGTGAGTGAAGGCCTTCCTGAGCTGACCTTAGAGCAGACTTGCAGATGCCATGCAGACATCTAGGGGGGAAAGATCCAGATAGGGGGAACAGCAACTGCACAGGCTTCAGGTGAAATAAGCACACCACCATGCACTCAATTCATATTCATAGGGACCTCATAGCCGGTTTCTGAGATGAGATGTTATGGTAGTACACATCGTCATCTTGCTCCCACTAGTGAGTTTGAACCACCAACCTTGTGTTGGTTAAGCAGTGCAATGCCTACTCAGGATAGTGCCTAGTACCTGCTATAATTGGAAAAAGAGATCCATTGGATGAATAGAGTGAGCCCTGAGAAAAGAGACATAATGGCTGTCAGATAAGATCGGGCTCTGTAGGCCTTTGAAGGGGGTGATGGTGGTTTCATGGTAGGATTCTTAACTTCCTTGGGTTCAATTTCTGGCTAATGCATGTCAAGGACAGCCACCACACCTGTCTGCAGAGGACTGTGAATGGCTGTGGTGCTGAACATGTTTCATTAGCGCTTCCAGAATGACTAAAAAGAAAGGTCTGACCATGTACTTTGAAAATATCAACCATGAGCCTCAACTTGCTGTACCTGGGGTTACCATGAGTCAACTCTAACGACAGCTAACAACAAAAAAGATTCTTGCAGGCAGTTGTAAAAGTAGGCTTTTACTCTGAGATGGAAGGCATTGGAAATTTTTTAATAGAAGAGGGGTATGATCTTTGGCTGCTGTGTTGACAGGAAGTTTTAAGGACAAGGGCAGAAGAGAAAGATTAGTTAAGCAACTAATAAAGGCAAGAGATGGTGGCAACCTGGAAGAGAGCGTAGTGGAAGAAGAGGTGGTGAGGAGGAAGATATCTGACTATATTTTTAATGTAGAGGGCTCAGCACAATGTCTGACCCCTGAATCTTCAATAAATGATCTTTATTGCCAAGCTTTGTGTTAAAAACACAAATATTAGTTCTTCCTAGAGCTATTAATCAAGGCCCATTCAATGGGACTTCATCCCTCCAGCATGTCTCTAGAACTGGGCTCTTAAAGGTCTCTTAATTTCTGCATATGAGGTCCTTGTGTTAGTCTTCCCATACAACAATGCTATGTGCCTGAAGGGGTTTCAAAAAGTTTGTGAAGAAATGGAATGAAAATATAATGAAATTTTTCTCACAACTTTTTGCTGTTCCCTTATATATGCTACTAAAATTCTCGCTTCTCACAGTGTGTGTGTGGTGGTGGTCTCCCACACCCCACTTGTCAAGTACTCCCTGGCTTCTCTGTCCCTGCAGTTAGACAATGCCTCCCCTGCTCCGGCTTGTACGGCTTGATTCTGTTCCTTTCCTGGCCCTTCCCCCCACTCCCAAATTACTTCTTTGTTTTTATGACTCTAGCTTTTAAATAAGACTATTCAGAGTTAAGAAAGAGGTGTCCAAAGGTGATGTAAGAATTAAATTAAGTATAATTTGAATGTTGTGAAGAGTAGAAAATGTTAGTTTTTAATTTTTGTAAAAATCATACTCATGGCACACTGAGATGAAACATTAAGGGTGTGCAACAGAACAGTAAGGGGGACAGAACAACGACGTCCCCAGGGAATACCAAAATAGACTGTGGAGCCAGGGCATGGCACCCCTCAGACTGGAAAACCCTTCTAAAGGTCAACAAACAGACTATGAACTATTAACAGCCTTTCTTTTTTTTGTCCTTGTTTTTTTTTTTTTGTTTTCTTTTCTTTTATTGCTTTGTTTTGCTCTGTCTTGTTTTTTGTGCATATTATTATTTGTGCATATATTATTGTGCAAGTCTATCTAGATAAGATAGGCGGGATAAACAATCTGGAGGAGAAAACAATGAGACCCACAATTCCTGGGGGACTTGGTAGAGGGAGAGGCGAGGGAAAGGAAGTGAGTGTTAACAAACCCAGGGACAAGGGAACAACAAGTGATCCAAAATCAATGGCAAGGAGGGTAGAGGATGCCTGGTAGGGCTTGATCAAGAGCAATGTAACTGAGAATTACTGAAACCCAAATGAAGGCTGAGCATGATAGTGGGACAAGAGGAAATAAAAGAACGAGGAGGCAAAGGGCATATATAGAGGTCTAAATACAGGTATTTTATATATGACGATAGGGAAATAAATCTTTGTGCATATATTTATAGGTTTAGTACAAAGGTAGCTGATGGACATTGGGCCTCTACTAAGTACTCCCTCAATGCAAGAAACGTGTTCTATGAAACTGGCATTCCATGATGCTCACCTTCCTGACACGATCGACAAAGCAAATGTGGTGAAGAAAGCTGATGGTGCCCGGCTGTCAAAAGCTATAGCCTCTGGGGTCTCTGAGGCTTGAAGATAAACAAGTGACCATCTAACTGAGAAGCAACAAAGCCCACATGGAGGAAGCACACCAGCCTGTGTGATCACGAGGTGTTGATGGGATCAGGCATTAAAGAACAAACAAAATCATTGTGAATGAGGGGGAGTGTGGAATGGAGACCTAAAGCCAATCTGTAGGCAACTGGACATCCCCTTACAGAATGGTCGTGGGGAGGAGACGAGCCAGTCAGGGTACAGTGTAGCACCCATGAAACACAACTTTCCTCTAGTTCTTTAATGCTTCCTCCTCCCCACCCTCCATCATGATCCCAATTCTACCTTACAAATCAAGCTAGACCAGAGCATGTACACTGGTATAGATAGGAACTGGAAACACAGGGAATCCAGGACAGATAAACCCCTCAGGACCAATAATGAGAGTAGCGATACCAGGAGGTAAGAGAAAGGTGAGGTAGAAAGGGGGAACCAATCACAAGGATCTATATATAACCCCCTCCCTGGGGGACAGACAACTGAAAAGTGGGTGAAGGGAGACATGGGACAGTGTAAGACATGAAAAATTTTTATAAATTAGCAAGGGGGAGGGAGGGAGGGAAAAAAATGAGCTGATACCAAAGGCTCAAGTAGAAAGAAAACGTTTTGAGAATGTTGGCAACAAATGTGCTTGACACAATGGATGGATGTATGGATTGTGTAAGAGTTGTATGAGCCCCTAATAAAATGATTTTTTAAAAACCATACCCATGGGAATTGTAGAGATTCCAAACACTTCATTTTCTATCAGGCCAAATTAGATTTTTTTGCTAAATGTAATAAATTCTAAGGGAGTATTTACTTTGTCATTGTAACAAATTGTGTGAATATTTATTTACCCATCTGTTGGAGTTTAGTAGTTTTTTTTGCTGTAGAAGTAATTGTCTTGGTTTTAATTGAATTGAGTGAGATCTGTTAACTTTGTCTCTATCATGTTATATTTTAGTAAAAGTAATTATTTGATTAATTGGCAATGATTTTTCCCATTAAGTCACAATTAAAAAAATAAGATTAAGTGCCAATTCTTTAAGACAGCAGCCTTATTGAGATATAATTAATATATCATACAATTTGTGGTATCTGTGTATTCACAAGAGTTGTGTAACCATTATGTCACCACAGTCAATTTTAGAACATTTTGTCACCCCTTCAAAAAGTGCACACCCATTAGCAATCCAGTCCATCCCATATGCCCAACTAGCCCGAGGCAGCCACTCTCTATCTCTACAGATGTGTCTTTTCTTGAAACTCATAGTCCTGTAATATGTTCATTTTGGTGACTGGACTTCTTTCACTAAAGTATAATGTGATCTGATAAAGACATTGCTTTATTTTTTAAACGTACAGGTTTTGTTTGCATGGGTCAGTTGGTAGACATTGGGGGGGTTTCCACTCTGCAATTTGTGCCTCATCGGTGCCCGATGCCAAGGACTCCCCACGTATAGTTGCTGCCGCAGCTGTGGTTACTGGGTGCCAGGTCCCAGTGCTATTGGGCCACAGGCTGTGGTGCTTGCCTTTCCAGAGGGTCTTGCTCTGAGTTAGGCATGGTGGAATAACATTGTGGGAGAGCTTGGGTGGATATTGACAGTGGCTGTCTGATATAGGAAGCAACGTGTATTGGACAGATAATTGTGATTAGCTCCTCGCTGAAAAGATGGTGGTTCAAACCCCACCTGGTGGATCCTTGAGAAAACGGGCTTGGCGATTTGCTTCTGTCAGATTACAGCCCAGAAAACCCCAAGGAGCAGGTCTACTCCCACACACGGGATCTCTCTGAGTTGGGGACCAACAACGTCTGGAACAGGCAGGACCTAGATAGTGCAAAGAGTTAAGTGCCCTTTGTTAGTAAACCAAGAGCTTAGAGCCCAACCCATATGGGGCATAAAGTCTACTCCAACACATATGGGGTTGCTATGTGTATCTTTTTAAAAAAATTTTATAGGCAACGGGTATGTGAAATTTTTCTTCAAAAAGTGCAAACAACTGTTGAAATTAGGATGTCATGGCTAGAGAAATGTCTGTTAAAATCCTTGGATCAGCTGATGTTTAGAGACTCACAGGACCACTGAGGACTCTGAGATAGAAAATGGCCTCACCATGTATACCAAGCACACAAGGAGCACAAATAACTTGTCAGGTTGTGCAGCTGGCATCAGATGCCAGGTACTCTGGTGTCGGATCAGTCTCTAGTTATGTTGCTGTTACTCAAGAACCCCAAAACAGCCCCATGGCCTTTGAGTGCTCATAACGGCCCTCGAGGACATTTGGCTTCTGAGACGCATTGGGCTGCTAGCTGCAAGGAGAGGAGTTCAGAACACACCAGCTGCCCCTTGAGAAGAAAAAGACATTATTCCCATCAAGAGTTCAGTCTTTGAAGCTGCCATAGAGGGTCACTGAGTCGGCATCAACTCAATGGCAGTAAATCTGGCTGAAAACCTTTATGGGAACACACTGCCTCATTTTCTCCCACAAAGTGGCTGGTGGGTTTGAACTATTCTGTGCTTAAACCACTGCACCACCTGTGCACCTAAGAACCACACCAAACTCGCGGCTATCCACTGCTGACGCATAGTGAACAACCACCACCCCACCAAACACACAAACAGACCTTGAATAGAAAGTCTCTCCTGAGGAGCTGCTGGTGGTTTTGAACTGCCAACCATGGGGGTCACAGCCCAATGCATAACTACCGTAGATACTCGTGTATAAGCCGAGTTTTTCACATGTTTTATGCAGTTTTTGTAAAATTGGGTGCCTTGGCTGATACTCGGGTCGGCTTATACTTGAGTATATGTGGTACTGCACCACTAGAGTAAGAAAGGGTGGAAATTTCTTTATGTGTTACGTGAAGGAGACTAATGATTATATTATATTTAGAGGACACTTTCTTTAGTTGAAAAGTAACATACATGCAGAAATAGGAACAAACTTCAACCAAACTCATTGCCATCGAGTCAGTGCCAATTTATACTGACCCAGAGGACAGGGTACAACTCCTGTGAGTTTCCAATACTAACTATCTGGCAGGAGAAAGTCCGTTCTTCCTCTAGGAGGAGCTGGTGGTTGCAAATAGCTAATTAACCTTGTAGCTACTACACAGGGCTCCTTAGAAATGTGACATTCGCTGCTATCTAGTTGATCTGACTCCTAGCCACCCTGTGGAACAGGGTAGAGCTGCCTTTGAGTTTCAGAGACTAACTCTTTACAGCAGTAAGAAAGCCCACGGAGCAGCTAGTGGTTTGGAAATGCTGACCTTGAAGTTGTCAGCCTAACACAGCGGTTCTCAAGCTGTGGGTTGCAACACCCAAGAAGCCAACCTTCTGCCCTCTCCAGGCACCACTTCCCTAGGACAAGGGGATCACCGTCCTGAACTCCATGCTCTCTAGGAGGCACAAACGGAATAGCAGTTAGCAACACAATCCTGGCTTCTAAAACCATAGATTAGTTTTGCTTGTTTTTGAACTTTTATCAGTGGAATCATGTGTATGCTTTTGTTTGTATGCTTTTTTTGTTCAGCTTAGTAACAGATGGCCCTTAACAACATATTCTAGTTGCAGTGAGCTAAATCTATCTCCCTATGACTTTTTCTTTCTCTCTTATTAATATGCTCTATATACATACAGTGTTGCAGCGCACAACTTGCTGATGTTGTCATTCTGAGATGTTCACTTGCAGATAGATGTTTGATTGTTATGATTTACACTGTTAAAGACCCTGCCTCATATCAGACCCCCAAGATACTCCTTGATATATGATGGGGGTTCATTTCTCACAACACTTGACTATAAGTCGGTTCCGACGCAGTTTTTTTTTAATTAAATTTTTGTTATTGTCTATTATCAGTATATTTATCTTTGGGATTGGAAATATACCTGTGAATAATAACATCAGCAAATTACCTGTTATAACATTTTATGGAGTACAAGTTACTATAAGATCATTAAAGACATTCAAAGTGCTGTTGGTTTTAGTTCCAGTACATCTCCTCTCTGAATTGTTTCTTCCTCACAACTTTTTTTTTAAACTGTATTTGGTTCTCTTCTTTGTTCTTCCAATTTGCGGCATATTCAAGTGCAGTAAAATGGACTCACTCTTCATGCTCAGTTTGAATTTTAGTAATTGCCTGTAGCTACGGAGAGTCCTTGGGTTAGGCATCGATCGGGCTACTAACTGAAGGGTTGTTGTTTCAAACTCACCCGCTGCTGCTCTGTGGAAGAAAGGTGAGCGTCTGCTCGTAGAAAGATTTGCAGTCGCAGAAACCCTCGATAGGCCCACTACCCATTGCAATCAACTAGACCGGTATTGGTGATATTGTGGGTTCGATTCCAGATGACTACAGTAAAGCAAGTATTGTAGTAAAATGAATCACAGGAATTTTTTGGTTTCTAGCCATGTAAAAGTTAATGTTTACACTCACCAGTAGTCTATCAAGTGTGGAATTGCCGTCTAGAAAAGTTTAAGATACTATGTCAGTTACCACAGTGTGAGTCAGACACACGAGTATGCACTGTTGGAAAAATGGCACCCATAGGCCTGCTAAGTGCGGGGTGCCACAGACCTTCAGTTTGTAAAAGCAGCCTCGCCCGATAAACTGAAGTGCAGTAAGAAAAGGTATGCCAGTTGTCTCCATTGCCGTTAAGATATAGAATGGTTCCATCAGCCTAAAGGTTTCTTGGTGTCTTCTTGCAGTTAATCCCTTCCTCTGATCTCAGGTAACTAGAGTTGAACAATATGTGAGTTAAAGTACCACCCTGCCCTGTCCTGCCCATATGCAGTTGAAAATCCATATGTAACTTTTGAATCCCCCAAAATTTAACTACTAATAACTGGCTGGAAGCCTTACTGATAACATAAGCAGTTGACTAGCACACATTGCAAAACTAGACTCACTGCCATTGAGTCAGTGCTAACTCATAGCAACCCTATAGGACAGGGTAGAACTGACACTGTGGGTTTCTGAGATTGTAACTCTTTACAGGAGTAGAAAACCCTTTCTCCCGGTTATATGTATAAGGGAGCTTCAAAAAAATTGTTGAGATGGAATTTAAAGGTAATGGGATTTTCCTAGTAAGTTTTGAAGCCCTTATATATATTGCACTTACATAAAAACTACATTTTCAATATGAAATAAAAAGGTATTTTTCCAAAAGTGCAAGATATTTTGCATCTGCTAGGATAGCTGCAGTGACAACTTCACTGATTTTATTTTATTATTTTCTTTTTAATAGTCCTTAATGCAGGACTCATCTTTAAATTATGGGCAATTGTAGGTACAGACCTCAGTCTATTTTACACAAGCATTTCAACTTCTTGTAATGTCATGACATTTCTTTACCTCTAGGGAGCACTAGTGATGCTGGAAGTGCTCTGTGGTGTTATTCATTATTCATTTAGTTACTGTATTGGAGTAAACGCTATGGAAAATATGAGAGATCACTTTTTACTAAAATAATGCAATTTACTGGAGAGAAGATCCAAATGGATTAGTGTCACATGGTGTTTTAAAAAATTAAAATGTACATCCATCTTCACAGCCCTAACCCATTATTCCAGAGTCAATTGTAATTTTTTCTTTCACTATAGTTTTGTGTTTTGTAGAATTCCATAAAATAGAATCATGTAGTCTTTTGTGTGATATCTTTACATTAGCATAATACAACATTTTTTGGAGATTTTTGTGGTGTTGCATATGGTCTATCTATTTTCACCATTTGTGTTTTAGGAGCTGTGGTGGCATGGTGGGTACTCATTGGAGTGCTGACCACAAGGCCCCGCAGTTCAAGACCACCAGCAGAAACCACTAGGCAGAGAGACAGACTTTCTACTCTTGTAAAGAGACAGTCTCAGAAACTCACCGGCAGTTCTACCCTGCCCGATAGGGTTGCTATGAGTGGGCATCGACTGGAAGACAGTGAGTTTGGTTTGGTTTTGGTTTTATTTTCTATTTCAAGAGTGTACTATTATTTATCCGTTCTATTGATGGGTATCTGGATTTCTACTTGTATGCATCACGTCGTTGTCTTGACCATTCTTATTCTTGTGAATGCCTTTTGGGAATAAGTGCGTTTCTGCTGGGTGTACAGGTTGTCACATGGCTGCAACAATGGGCTTAAATGTACCCTCTCCTGTGAAGGTGGTGCAGGACCAGGTAACACTTTGTCCTATATGCATAGAAGTGAAACTGCGGCTCAACTGTAGTATCCTCAGCCACCAGCAGTATGCGAAAGTCTGGCCTTTCCATGGCCACTCACCTTTTTTTTGTTTCCCTTTTAATTTGAGCTGTTCTAGAGTTAATTGCATTTTAAGAGCAAAAAGATATATTCACGTACTCCTCACTTTTGACTATCTTGTTATCCAACATTTCACTCTTGACAATAACAGTAAAACATGTGATCTGAGTATTTTACACATGAACTACCGATGTCTGCCAATTATGAACACCTAGGTGCAAGGTGAGAATAACACCGACTACAATGGTTAAGGTTATTTGTGAATTTTTAAAATCTATTTTATCTTATTAAAGGAAAAAAAACTTTATTTTGAATTAGGTGAAAGTTTACAGAGCAGATAATTGGCGTTACATTCAATAGTTCATACACTGATTCAACTTATCCATTGCGATCCACTGACTGTTCCATTACTTAACCCATTTCCGTATGTTTCCTACTTCCATTCTTCCTGTCTAACCTCTGAACTTTATCCTTGCGTGAACACTGCCCTTTGATCTTTTGTTTTTCTGTCCTGTGGTGGGATTTTAGTGGCTTTTGTTGATTGGTGCAGCAAGAGGGAAAGAGGTGCAGGGGCTCTGGCTCAGAAGGGGACATTGCAGTGCTAATGTTCTCCCTATTGATGTCGGTTTCCGTGGGCGGTGGTGGTTCAGCAAGGCGAGCATGGTTTGTGCTATAGAGTCTGGGAGTGTGGGCACACAGACCTTCCTCTGTCTTGTCCCCTGTGCTCTCAGTCTCAGGCCTGGGCATAGCCAGACATCTGTCTGTGGGCTTCACTCCTTAAGTTGCTTCCCAGGGCTGGTGTATTAGTCTGGGTTGACTAGAAAAACAAATCCAGAGACATTCATATGTGTAGAAGAAAAAACTTTATTTCAAAGAATAATTGTATATTAAGAAAACATCCCAGGCCAGTACCGATCAAGTCCATAAGTCCTATATTAGCCCAGGTGTCTGTTACCAGTCTGTAAATTCCTCTTCAGTCTCACACAACACATGCAGTGACGCTGAGTACAGGACACTCAAGGGCCAGTGGGTGGAAAGTCTTGTGGATCCAGTGGCAGTGTAAGCATCTCCACATGCCTCCTCCAGCTCCAGGCTCCATGTGGCTTGTCAACAGGAATGTCTTGCAGGGAGAGTTTCTTAATGGCAGGAAAGGGAAGGCAGAGAGCAGTTATGTGTCAATTTGCCTGGGCCACGATTCTCAGTGATTTGACAGTTCTATAATGATGTAGTCATCCTCCATTTTGTGATCTGATGCGGGCATTCTCCATAAAGTTAATTTCACATAACAACCTGGTTTTTGGAACCCCTAACTATGTCATTAAGTAAAAAATTGATGTAGTGATAAATTGCTACAGATTTTGTAAGTTTCTTTCACCAGTGAACTCTTATCATTGCGATTTTTCTTTATTTTTTAAATACAATTTTAGTTTTCATTTTAACAGTTTTTATACATTTTGTTCTGTAACATTGGTTACAATTTCACAATGTCAGCATTCTTATTTCCGTTATGTTTGTTCTGTTTCCATCGATCTGGCCTCCCTTCTTGCCCTTTTCATCATTGCTTTTGGGAAAGTGTGGGCTCTTTGGTCTTGCAGAGTTGATTGGCTATGGAAACACATTCCTTATAGATGACCCTGTATTTTATAAGCCAATCTATTATTTGGCTGAAATAATTTTAGTTCCAAGTAGAAAAGGCATCATGTGATAAATTTGAGGGTTCCTCTAGTCCAGTGGTTCTCAACCTGTGGGTCATGACCCCTTTGGGGCTCGAACGACCCTTTCACCTAAGACCATCGGAAAACACATATTTCCTATGGTCTTGAACTGAGACACTGCTCCTCTGTCTCCAGGCGGGTCACCCACATACCCAAGCTACACCATGGTTCAAGACAAAAGTTCATTTATTTGTAATTAGAAATAAATATTTCAAAAAAAAGAAATACTTCACAATATATTATTACATATTGTTTTTGTGATTATTCACTATTCTTTAATTATGTTAAATTTATAACAATGAAAATATATCCTGTAGGACTCAAGTTTCCAAAAAAAAGAAAAGAAAAGAAAATATATCCTGTATATCAGATATTTACATTACTTTTCATAACAGTAGCAAAAGTACAGTGATGAAATAGCAAAGAAAATAATGTTATGGTTGGGGTCACCACAATATGAGGAACTGTATTAGAAGGTAGCAGCATTAGGATGGTTGAGAACCACTGCTCTAGCCTAGATTGACTCAGTAGGTTTGGCCTTTCTTGGGAGTTTTACTTTTGTAATACATTTGCCCCCTACTATGTTTGGGACCTTCTCTTTGTCCCCAGTAGTGGGAACTCAGTAGTGGGAACCAGGCAACACCTAGTGCTGATCTCAGGTTTAGAAGAAGCTGTGGTTCGTGTGGCCTATCAGTCCTTAGGCCAGTGCTTCGAACCTTTGGTTTCCCTCATTTTCTTTTGCCCCATTTGAATTGAGATCAATTGTTACATGTACTTTAGATGGCCGCTTGCTTGCAAGCTTTCAAGACCCTCGATCAGTGGTTCTCAACCTGTGGGTCGCGACCCTTTGGGGGTGGAACAGTTCTTTCACAGGTGTCGCCCGATTCATAACAGTAGCAAAATTACAGTTATGAAGTAGCAACAAAAATAATTTTATGGTTGGGGGTCACCACCACAGGAGGAACTAAAGGGTCACGGCATTAGGAAGGTTGACAACCACTGCCCTGTAGGCTACTAATGTCTGAAACAAGATGCTACTAATGTTCAATGAAAAAATGTATAATTCGATTAGCCAATTCCATATATAGCAGTCCGTCTAGCTGCACCAAGCTTTGCAAATTAGCAGGTCCTGCTCTGCTCTCCAGTGCATTGTTTTGCACATGCATATTAATAAAGGCTCACCTTTGGGCTGGCGGTGGGGGTGGGGGTGGGGCGGGGAAAAGCAGAAAAGGGCTCCCCTTTGAAATGAAATCAGGCCCAGGTAAAAGTTGCAACTGCAACCCACAGAAGGCTGGCACTGTTTTCGGGCTGAAAGCAGATGTGAGTTTCAATTTCATCATCCTGGACTACTGATACATGCGGAGCTGGGGCCCGGCTTCCTCAATGCCCGTAAATGTGTATTTCAATTTATGTGCAACAATCTGCTGTTCCCCCCCCCCCCCCCCCCAGAAAGACTTAACAACTCTCCCGTAAGAGATCATTCAGGTCATTTACATGAAAAGGCTTAAATAGCAAAAATGCTACTTCCAATTTACATCATAGAGTGCCCCCAGAAGGGAAAACAAAGGGCCCATCAATGGAAGCTCATGCCAGGGAGAGGCAGACAGAAAAAAAAAAAAAAAAAGAAAAAATGTATAATTCTATATTATACTGCCATAAGTGGAATCAATGAAAGTCTAGATTCTGACTATTATTCCTAAGGCTGCATTTTGATGGTATCTTGGGTTTTCGTTTTGCTTTGCCGGTGTTGTGGCTTTGGGGCAAGAAGGGGAAAGGAGTGGGTAAAGGTAAAGCAAATTGAATACTTAGTTTCAGTTAGCTAGAGGCCACTGAGAAATAGTACCTAATTTATTTAATTCCTGTAACTATTACCTTCATACTCGGGAAAATGGCTGAGGTAATGGATCTCTTTTTTTACTTTTCAGTGAGGTACTGGCTGAGGAGTCCATATTATGTCTCCAGAAAGCCCTGAATCACCTTCGGGAAATATGGGAATTGATTGGGATTCCAGAGGACCAGCGGTTACAGAGAACCGAGGTTGTAAAGAAACATATCAAAGTAAGTTGTCCATGAGAGACATAGTAGCATGGGCTAGTACTGTGGCACAGGGGTGAGCATGTTGGTGACTCATCTAAAAGTATACATTTTGGTCAACAGGACTAGAGCACAATAGGGCATCCTAATTTTTGTTTTTAAGTTCTTTCTTGAGATTAGGGAAATGTGTGGGTTTTAAGTTTTATTGGCATATAATCCACATATACAATTCAATAGTTCAATCATATCAAGAGGAATTGTACAATCATTACTACGATCAATTTTAGACCTTTTTTTATGGCCTTTAAAATGAGCTGTGTAATCACAACCAGTTCCAGTGCTCCCACCCCCTACCCTCCCCTGTAAACCCTTACTATCTCCATGCAGCCACTCCTTCTGTGCCTCACACACCGGACAACCCAACAGAAACAACAAAAACAAAATGAAATAAAGTGGTAAGGATAAGATAATATAAAGATAAAAGTATACATAATGAGTAAGATAGAACAGACCACCATCAATATTTTAAAAGCCAGGGATGGAATTTTTGTCATGGAACAATCAAGAGATACTTGACCTAGAACAAATTCAGGTTGGGTTGCCCCCAAACTTTTATGAGATTTCACTCTTTCTCTCTTGTAGGATCTCCTGGATATGATGATTGCGGAAGAGGAAAGCCTGAAAGAAAGGCTCATCAAAAGCATCGCCATCTGTCAGAAAGAGCTGACTACCCTGTGTAACGAGTTACATGTGGAGCCAATTCAGGTACACATCTGGGAGCTTCTAGATCTCAGGGGGACCAGAAGTCTTATGTCAGGAAGGGGCTTAACTCAGATGCAGGCAGAGATGGGTAGTCTGCTTGTCGGCGCGGTGCTGCTCGGAAGGAATGTTCAGACTGACCACCTTCGTAATGAGCTCAGTCATTCATTTTCACCAATGGCAAGGGTGCCACTGTTGAGAGGCAAGCAGCTAATACAGGTTGTAAGGATTTAATCACGACGATGCTTCATCTTGCTACCCATTTGTTTTCTGGGTAAGGCACATTATTTTTGAACTCTGAGGAATAGTTAAGGACAGATGGCATTGTTCTGTGTTTTTTGTTTTTGTCTGAAAGGAAAATGTGCTACCCAGAAGCAAAAGTGACCAGTGCTAAGAGGGAGGTTACCTAAGCTTTTTCTTTACCCAGGAGCTGCAGCCAAATAGTGACCTACCCATAAAACCAGGACAGTGGCTGCTTCAGCAGAAATGTGCCAGCAGAGCATGGTCAAGTCAGAGCATGCTGTGATTGTATGTGTCGAGAGCTGAGACTTTGATGTATTGTGGAATAAGGGTCCCAAAACAGTTCTGGTTTGAACCAGCAAAAGTAGAGTCAGGATCGTAAAATTCAGACAAACATGGAGCTTGGAAAGGTAATGGAGCAGATGTTGGCGCTGGGGCAGCACATGATGATCGAGACAGAGTTCCTAAGTCTCTCTTCTGGCAGAAGAACTGTGGGCTCTCTCGGTGGAGTCAGTCTAGGAGGGAGACCACCGTGAGAAAGGGGAGTGTCTAGTCTTTTGTTTGTCTAGATTTTTAACGTACAATATGAAATTGGGTAAGAAATTAGGTGTACAGTGTCACGACTCTTTGAAGCCACATGAAAGTTCTTAGTTAACCAGTGTTGAATAAAAAAGAATAAACCTATTAGGGGGTTTTAAATTATTTGTGGGGAAATGCCATTCTCTTTAATTCCATAATTCCATTTTCCACAACTTTTTGAAGCTCTCATAAAAAACATACAATTGTCATTTCCTCCCCCCCCCCCCCCGGTTACTATGGTGATACCAAATTGCTGAGGAAGAGCAGTAGGGTGAGTAGTTAACTGTAAGCTTAGTGTACCTCTCAGGGAGCGCGAAGCAACTTTCGCAGGTAGTTTTCACCGTTATGGAAGTACCTTTCCTTAAGGGCGACCTTCCGCCAGGGACCCGCTTTGTGCCATAGCTACTCGCCATTTACTGCCTTCGTGTACACGTAACTGCCAACCTTCATGTGCGCCCAGTCTCCCGTGCTGTGGAGAACAGTAGCGATGGAATGTCGTCCTCCACAGGAAGAAGGAGAGACGACCATTCTGCAACTAGAAAAGGATTTGCGCACTCAGGTGGAATTGATGCGGAAACAGAAAAAGGATCGAAAACAGGAACTGAAACTCCTTCAAGATCAAGATCAGGAACTGTGTGAAATTCTGTGCATGCCCCCCTATACCATTGATAACACCTCAGTTCCCAGCCTGGAAGAGCTGAACCAGTTGAGACAGCACGTGGCCACTCTGCGGGAAACCAAGGTATATTGCCTGCGTTCACCCTTCCTCACAGGCCCTTTGGCTTTGTTCCGGGAATCAGGATTATCTTGTCTTCTAGGCCACTAGACATGAGGAGTTCGTCAACATCAAGAGACAGATCATACTGTGTATGGAAGAGTTGGACCACACCCCAGACACAAGCTTTGAAAGAGATGTGGTGTGTGAAGATGAGGATGCCTTTTGTTTATCTTTGGAGAATATTGCAACACTACAAAAGTTACTACGCCAGGTAACGTCCTCTTGAACTGTGCTCTGAGCTCTCCACGCACAGTACACAGCAGTTTTTCCCTTTTGTGCTTTAAAAATGAGTCAGCCTGGGTTTAGAAAATGAGTGAGGAGTGCTAACAGCTCTTTTAGAATTTGTCTAGCAGGTTTCCTGGTTATTTTTTCCAAAAATCCCCGGGGGGGGCGGAAAAAAAGAAAATAAGTCAGCATAAAGATAATATATGAGATATCTAAAGATAGTGATTTTTAACAAAAACATAATATATGTAGTCCCAATAGTACGAAATTAAATTTGGATGAAAATATTAGTCATTTTAATTAGCCTAGTGTTTAATTGTGGAAAAAAAATTCATTAGTAACTTGAATCCTACTCTGGGCCCAAGACCCTACTTCTTTCCTGTTGATGTTCAGAAACCATGGAAACCCACTTCACACTTGCAAAAGTGTTTCCTGGCAGTCCCTGCTTACAGTAACAGCTTTTTCCATTGCAGCTGGAAGTTCGGAAATCACAAAATGAAGCTGTGTGTGAGGGACTGCGGGCACAGATCCGAGAGCTGTGGGAGAGATTGCAAATACCTGCCGAAGAGAGAGACGCAGTGGCCACAATCATGACTGGGTCCAAAGCCAAAGTCAAGAAAGCGGTGAGAAAACCCCACAGTGCTGGGGCAGTAGTCCGCAAGGGTTTTCAACTGTCAAGGCTGGATGGTTTACCAGCTTGCGGCAAGCCTCAGAAAAGGCTGGCAGTAGCCCACTCATCCTCTCTCTATTGTGCATGTGCCTTACAGTATCATTGTTAACATAGTGCTGGTTTTCCTGGGACTTTGTTGTAATTTTCCTAAACAGCAGCTCGCTTTTCAAAGCAAATGTGAAAGTGTATTAGACACCTTTTCATAGGTCTTTTCCTTTTAGTTGCAATTAGAAGTGGATCGGTTGGAAGAACTGAAGATGCAAAATATGAAGAAAGTGATTGAGGCAATTCGAGTGGAGCTAACTCAGTTCTGGGACCAGTGTTTTTACAGCCAGGAGCAGAGACAAGCTTTTGCCCCTTACTATGCTGGTTAGTACAGACATTCACCAGGGAGTATTTCTCTTCTAACCAAGTCATCCAGTGTAAACTGCCACACCTGCACAAATAAGTATCTGCAAATGATGTGGGGATATAACGGGTCTCTTGCTTTCTGAATTATATCACTGTAGCCTGAGCTGAAAAGCTCAGGTTGACTCCATGACAGGTGCAATATTTAAACCCTTACTAGTAATATCTCAATTAAATTTTATGGCAATAGATGAAGACTTCAAGGTACATAAAGTTTGAGTAACTCAACCCAGAAACACAGCCCAGCCCACATCTGAGCCTAGGGAGTCTAACCCCCCAAAGTCCTACACAATTCTAGTGCGTCCTACATTGAGCCCCTGAACTAAATCAAACAAATGTTTTCAGACATTTTTTGTGACCCAACCCTCTTGGCTGGACACAGTGGAAAGGACGGATATGAAAGAAACCCAAGACGAGGCAAGAAATAACACACATTTTTGAGGACATCAATTATTTTAGTCCATAATCTTAGTTTCTTCCCTTCCCCCCCCCCTGCCCCTGACTTAATGTATTCAGTTTTCTTTCCTTTTTTTTTTTTTTTCTAAGAGTCCCCAAGGGGGTACACCGTTCCTGGAAGTACTGCAATACCAGGTTGATGCATGGAGTGGACGGAGAAAGCTCCTATTCCATCTCCTGCCCCCCAAATCCAAATACTACACTTGATCTTAGCTAAAAGGCCGAGAAGCGATTAATGTATTCAGTTTTCTTTTGTCCATGACTTCAGTCCTCAGAGGCGTGCTGTTTCTTTGCTGTCAGTACATTAGAAGGTTGGGGGCCCATCTGTCACTCGGACCCAGTATTGAGACATTCACAGGTCTATTGTGGCATGTGGACACTTCTGGGTCTGTGAATTCATGTCGTGCTCCATATGTAGCGCTTGCGAGTATCGGGGTCTAGGATGTACTGTTTGTGCTGTGGGAAGGCAGGAAGAGGTGGCTCATAATTATGAGCTTTAGGTAATAAGAATCTTAACATTTATCAGGCATATGTTGTATGTACAGGAGCCCCGTTGGTACATTGGGTTAAGCATTGGCTGGCTAACCACAAAGTCGGCAGTTCAAGCCGTCCTTGCCTCAGCATGGGAAAAAGATGAAGCAGTCTGCTTCTGTAATGATTTATAGCTTTGAAAACCCGATAGAGCAGTTTTATTGTGTCCTACGGGTTGCTATGAATCAGAATTGACTCAGTCGTTATGCGTTTTTGCCATGAATAGTTCTTTGTATTTATGTTCATTTAATCCACATAATAATCTTATAAAGTAGTTATGTTACCAGATATCATCCCCATTTTACAGATCCGGAACTGAGGCATAGAGGTGTAAGTAATTTGCCCCATATATATAAGCTGTATGCCTTTTTGAAGTAGTTTCAGGGTTGGAACCACAACACGTTACGTAAGGCAAACTGGCTAAGATTATATAATTGTAGGAATAAGTAAGATGTGGTGACGACAGAACTTAAATTTTTATTCTTTGGGGCACATGTGCTGAAACCCATCTTTAAACTTTAGGCCTCCTGAAACTCTGAACAACTGCATGTGTATGAAAGTGCAGTTGTGTGCGTTTTCCTGTGATAAAAGATTCATAGCTTTCTGGTGAATTCCCAAAAAGATACCATGGACCAGAAGAGGTGAAGAGCCACCTTTAGATTTACCAAAAAGTTGAAAATAACAAGAGAGTTGCTGCCTTCCTCACTCACAGGGCTTCTTCTCTTTGACATAGAACCATGGTTCATTAACTGAAGTTAATATTGATTGCAATATGGTTAACTAATCTATACACCTTATTCAAATTTTGCTAGCTTTGTTACTGATGTTCTTTTTCTGGCCCAGGATCCACTCCAGGGTCCCACATTGCTCTGTTAATAGGTCCTCAGTTTTTTGTTTCTTTCACGACCTTGACGTTTCTCCAAGTATTGAGCAGTTTTTGTAGATGGTCTTTCAGTGTGGGTCATCTCATGTTTTCTTACCATGAATTGAGCTTACATGATTTTTTTGTCATTTTATGGGGCTCTTACAGATCTTATCACAATCCATACATGGTGTTAAGCACATTTGTACATATGTTGCCATCATTTTCAAAACATTTTCTTTCTACTTGAACCCTTGGCATCAGCTCTCCCCCCCCCCACGAACCCTTGATAAATTATAAATTTTTACTTTCATATCTTACACTGCCTTCACTCTGGTTTCTGTTGTTCTTCCCTTCAGGTGTGGGGGCAGGTGTGTGTCTATCATTGCCATCAGTTCCCCTTATCTCCTCCTCCTCCCCCCCCAACCTTCCACCTACCCTCATGGAATCGCTACTCCCATTACTGTCCTGGATTCCATGTGTTGACAACTCTTATCTGTACCAGTGTACGTGCTCTAAAGGCAGACCTGGGGTCATGATAGTGAGGGGGAAAGAGGGAAAAGCCTTAAAGAACCAGAGGAATGTTGTGTGTTTCATCCATGCTACACTGCACCCTGGCTGACTCGTCCCCTCCTTGTGACCCTTCTGTGAGGGGATGTCCAATTGTCTATAGATGGGTTTGGGGTCTCCACTGAACCCCCCTTGTTTCCATCAATATGATTGTTTTGGGCCTTCTGATATCTGATCCCGTCAACACCTCTTGATCACAGGGGTTAATGTGCTTCTTCTATTGGCCTTTGTTGCTTCCCTGCTACATGGCTGCTTATTTAACTTCAAGCCTTAAAGACCCTACACGATATATCTTTTGATAGCCGGGCTCCGTCAGCTTTCTTCACCACATTTGCTTATGCACCCTTTTTGTTTTCAGTCATGTTGGGAAGATGAGCATCACAGAATGCCAGGTTGTTCGAACAAAATGTTCTTGCGTTGAGGGAGGACTTGAGTAGAGGCCCCATGTCTGTCTGCTACCTTAATACTTAACATATAAAATATGTACCTAGACCTATATCCCTGTCATTATATATTAATCTATTTACACACATATATACATGCCTTTGTTTATACGTCTGTACATGTCTTTTGCCTTCTAGCTCTTTCCTCTATTTCCTTTTGCTTTCATTCCCCCTACTATCATGTTCCACATTCATCCGGTTTTCAGTAATTCTCTGCTACATTGCGCTTGATCAGACCCCACCAGGCATTCTATGCCCTCCTCACCATCGATTTTAGCTGTCTTGTCCCTTTGTCCCTGGGTTTTTGGCTCCCCCCTCCTTTCCCCCACCTCCTCCTCTCCCATGTCATACTCTCCCCCTCCACACCGCATGCCCCCCCGGCCCCCCCCCCCCTGCCCAAACCATCGGTCTTGTTGTTTCCTCCTTGGGATTGTAAGCATTCCTACCTATTTTACATAGATGGTGGGTGGGAGGAGAGTCTATAAATAGTTCCAGGTCTGTTTGCTAGCAGGTCTGGTGAGATGCCACGCCCAGCCTCCTGAGTCAGAGGTCTGTTTTGGGGATTCCTTGGGGACATCCTTGCTTTGTTCCCCTTGCTGCTCTGTTGTGCTCCCTTCGTGTTTCACCCCAGTGTGTGTGTGTGGGGGGGGGGGGGCGGAGTCAGCTCATGCTATTTTTTTTTAAGATTACCACAGAGATGATCATCACAGCATTGTCAATTCTAGTAATAACTTTATTTACTTCGATAAGGTGGTGCCTTCTAGTTTTCTCCACCATAGTTAGCATCTTTCCCCTTGTAATTAAGTATCTTGTGGGAAGCTACACATTTAAAAAAGAGTTTCATGTGCCAATTCTCATACTAAACTCAGTCATTTTCTCATCCATCCATGATATATTTCTGCTAAAGTTAATTTTGGGTGTCTAATGGCAGCTCGAAGTTACCACTTATTCTTGGTAAGGAAGAGCTGCCCCTTCGCCCATGTGGGTCCACGGGTGTTTATGCTGTGGGTTCCACTGGTTGTTGCTCAGATGCACTCTCCCATCTCTGACCGTGCACTGGGTCTCCTACAAGCCCTCGTCAGTGCCGGGGCCCTTCCACTGCTTTCTGGAACAGGAAAGTGTTCCCGCTCACTTTGGATTCTTTCTATTCTATAATCAACTTTCCTCCAAGGAGTCGTGACTCTTACTGAGCACTGATATGTAAATTTCAAGATGTAGGTGCTAGGTGTCTTCATTGTGACTCTGGTGTCATTGCTTCCAGGCTCTGAACTGAGAGAGCGAGCTAGGAAATCCATGTGGCTGCCAACACCTGTGCATCCCTCTGGGACATGCCAGTCGGTGATTGTTTCTGCACCTCTCATCTTTGTGTAATTCTTGATAACCTCCTATTTTAGTTCAGTCCATCACCACAAAATTCATTCTAGCCTTTTTCTCTTCCCGACGTGCAAGTTTTCTGACGGTGAGAACCCAGGCTCCCGCGATCCAAAATCTATCTGAGAGGGCTTCACAAAGTTCAGGGAAAATTAAATGAAAAGATAATGAAATTTCCCTTGAGCCGTTTGAAGTGCTCTCACACACTTACTTATTCATGTGTCATTTTTATTATGAAGAAAAATACCTTGGGGGGGTGTAAATTGGGATACTAAATATTAGTGGAATACTTAAAACTTAAGGACCTATCTATTGCAGAGGACTACACAGAAAATCTGCTGCAGCTCCATGACGCTGAGGTTGTACGGTTAAGAGAATACTATGAAGTTCACAAGGAACTCTTTGAAGGTGTTCAGAAGTGGGAAGAGAGCTGGAAGCTTTTCCTAGAGTTTGAGGTACAGTCCTGGTTTTTCCCAGTCTGTTTTTGTTTTCTCTGGAGTGAAATGAGGTGTCATGAAAGTATGCCTCGTGCCAAATGAGAGTGCCATGCCCTTTGCTCTTCACCAGGTTCCTAAAATCCTGGCTTGATCATTCAGTCTCTTTGAAATGTGCCAGCCCATATGTATTTGTTGAGATAGATGCAGGCGGGGGGGGGGGGGATAAAATGAATGGCTTGTTGAAATAAGATAACAGTTTCTAGCATAAAGGGAGCCCAGAGGGAGGCAGCCATGTGCCCTGGTACACCACCTGCTGCCTTCGGTCAACAGGGTCCCAGGCTTTCCTAGCTGTTGACCTCATCTTACCTCGAAGGTGGTGGCAATGAAATGGCACGGACTCTTTAGAGCACCTCTGTTTATGTGCCAAGTCAGCTGCTAGAGAGTTGGAGAACTGCTGCTCCGGATAAATTCTGGGTTTGAATACTGCAAAACCGGCATGGGGCCATCCATGTATGACTTCCTGATTTCATAAGGGGCAGGAGGAGAATCACTTGCCCAAGGCCGGTTCCATCAGGTAGAGATCAGAAGTACATTTACCCTCTAACCTTTACCCTCTTCTTATACCAACCATCCCTCCCGTGGCACTCTTAATTCTCTGCTGGGTCCCATCATTTATTGCCGTGACCATACAGAACTGACAGACAGTACTCACAATTATGGAGGCTTCTAGGGAAGTCAGCAGGTTGTGTTCAGGATTAGAACAGCAGTTCTTTGATCAGGAGCACCTCTTCTCAGTCGTGCTTGTAGACCCACCTGTTTCCTGTCCTAGATCCCTTGCCACACAGTCCCTTGGCTTCGCCTTGCTTAGGCAAGTGTTAGAAGTCTCCTTTAGCACCGATAAATGCCCAAGGGCACCCCACTCTACTAGCCAGTCTCCTTCCCAAAGGCACTCAGCTTTCCTTGTTTAGTGGACCTGGAAGCCTACTGCTCTCTCACGCTCTGAGCCAGCGTTGCCTCTCCCTCCACCTCTTCACACAGGGATCTCAGGCCCAAAGGATACCCTCTGCCCCTGGCTCTTCTTTCTGAAGGTTACGAGAGCCCCCATTCTTGCATCTGAGAGGACTCGCTATTTCCTGTGGAATGGCAAAGCCTACCAGTCCCTACCTTAGAGCCCCATACACCTTATTTGCATGCTCCCACTCAGTTCACTCAGTTATCTGGTGTGAGTTCCTAAGACTGACTAGCAGGAGCCATGCCAAGTAATTGACCCTTGCCACAATTAGATCTTAGGGCTGGAGCTAGGATGAGGCAGCAGAGGAAGCGAGGGCTCCACATGGCGGCCCCCATTCCTTCTCAACTTCATGCCAGCCCTGTCAGCTCCAAGTGGCCTTCAGAGAATCAACCACTAGTTCAACCACGCTGGGAAACTAGGACTCGGAAGTAGACCAGGCTGAAATCTCACCACTACTTAAGAGCAGGTGTCCTAGCCTTCCGAGGATCCCTACTTTCAGACAAAAGTAAGGGATGTGTAGTCGGTGCCAGGTACAGAGCCAAGTTGAGCTGCAAGGATTTAGGAAAAAACGAGAATTGAGTCACTATCCTCCCTAGTTTGTATTTTATAGGCAGTGACCACAACACCAGTCTTTAACAGAAATAGAATTTTTTTACAAGTTTGTTAAGATTCTTTCTAAACTTTTCTAATTGCCCACCTCTATTTTTAGTATATACTCAATTTATATTTATAAATAACATGTTTGGTTGTATGATAGTTCTTAATAAAAGAACAATATCCATGCACACACAAACCCTAGAAAAGTTGAAAAGGAGACACTTAATATTTTATACTGGGAAAAAAACCTACTTGTCCATTTTGTGAGGGTTGTCAAGTAAAGTACTTTGTGAGTTAGTTTAAGCAGGTATCTATAAATCCCGTCAGTATGCTGAGTTCAACTCATGGCTACCCCAAGAGATGGTGTGGAACTGCACCATAGAGTCTTCCAGGCTAGGGTGGGCATTTAAACTATACTCTGCCCCATTTTGCCAGGAGTGCAGGAGCAAGTCGAGGGGCCAGCAGCACCCCTCGGGTATAGACCTCTGGATACTTGGCATCCTACAACGTGACAGCCCAAATCGTCTGCCCTTCACCCAAGGAAAGGAACTGGCGACATTGTGCGTGAAATAGTCAAACCTGCCACCCTCCTTTCTTTTGGTTCAAAAAGATAAACTTTTCCTGCCTTCCAGTGGATGATTTTACCTCTTTTTAAAAATAATTTTATTGGGGGCTCGTACAAATCTTATCACAATCCATACATACATAGGTTGTATCAAGCTCATTTGTACAGTTGTTGCCCTCATCATTCTCAAAACATTTTCTTTCTACTTGGAGCCCTTGGTACCAGCTCATTTCCTGCCCCCGCCCCCCATTTCTCCCACCCCCTCTCCCTCATAAACCCTTGTTAATTTATAAATTACTGATTTTTCATGTCTTACACTGACCGATGTCTCTCTTCACCCACTTTTCTGTTGTCTGTCCCCCAGGGAGGGGGTTATATGTAGATCCTTGTGATCAGTTCCCCCTTCTCCCCCCACCTTCCCCTTCTGGTATCACAACTCTCATTATTGGTCCTAAGGTAAGGTGACCAGACATCCCGCTTTTGGCGGACAGTCCCGATTTTTAACAATTTTTCCCACATCCTGCGGTGTTTTTAAGAAGTCCCGATTTTTTGAAAGAATGCACAACAAACTAGGGTTTTGGGCTGCCATGTGGCTATTTCGCCACGATGTGAGTTTTATCAATGGTGTCCCGCTTTACCAATGTTAAAATCTGGTCACCTTATTCCGAAGGGGTTTATCAGAATGATTTTTCTTTTTGCCAAATAAAATATGAAATGGTATTTCCCTTCCCTGGAATATGTGCATCCTATTCCCTTGCCTCAGATTTCAAACGTCTCTAAATGAATGTGGGAGGGAAAGCCGACCCTTCCTCATGATAGCCGTGGCTGCCTGACTATCCTGGATCTTAACCTAATAAAACGTGTTTTTTTGACAGAGAAAGGCTTCAGATCCAGCCCGATTTACAAACCGTGGGGGAAACCTTTTAAAAGAGGAAAAACAACGTGCCAAGCTTCAGAAAACACTCCCTAAGGTAGTATTGTTGCTGAGCCGTTCATTACTTTTGATTGTTTTCCCCTAACAGCCCTCTCTTCCAAAGATTAGACTGGGATTGTAACTATTTACGGTGCCTCCCTGGTGTGGGCACAACTGACTATCCAGCCAACTTTTGAGAAAGTGCTGTGAACTCCGTGCTACTCTATAACCTCTGTTTTATTAATAATAGTAGCATTTACTGAGCTACGTGCTGCTATTTTAAAGTGCTTTTCATGTATTCATTCATTCTCACAGCATCCTTGTGAGGTTATTTCCATTTTTCCAGGTGAAGAAACGGAAGCATTGAGAAATAACTACCCATCTTTAAATAGCCAATAAGAACCAGATTCCGTATTAGAATTCAGGTAGTCCAATTCAGTAGCCCATGATCTTAATGTTAATGTGCACTGCCTAGCTTAAGAGCCCTGGTGGTTTAGTGGTTATGTGTTTGTTAGGTTGCTAACTGCAAGGTCAACAGTTCAAAACCACCAGCTAGCTGCTCCTAAAAATGAGGTATTCTGCGCTCATAAACAGTTACAGTCTCAGAAATCCACAGGGGCATTTCTGCCCTGTCCCATAGGATCACTTTAAGTTGGAATTGACCCGTTGGCACTGAGTTTGGGTTTTTTTAATAGTGCTTCACTGGTGAACAAAACTAATGGGCAGAATCACTCATCTTTTGCCACCACCATGTGTGTTGGGAGTGAAACATTTTTAGGATTCGATTTCTCACCACTCTTGTTATCCTTGTGGGTCCAGTTAGCCGAAGCCAAGCTCATGATGCTCTGAAAGGGAAGGAGTAATTCTTTAATAGAATTCTTTGACTCAGCGTCACCCCAAAGAACTGACGTCATTAACCTGTTGTGTCTGATCTCAGCTGGAAGAAGAGTTGAAGGCACGGATTGAAATGTGGGAGAAGGAGCATTCACAGGCATTCGTGGTGAATGGACAGAAATTCATGGAATACGTGATGGAACAATGGGAGATGCATCGGTTAGAGAAAGAGAAAGCCAAGCAGGAAAGGGTAAGTGTGAACACAGCACAAATTGGGAAGAGGAGAAGGCAGTAACTTGAGTAGCCTAGTCTCGACCAGGAATCGGAATGAATTAAAAAGCCAGTAGTCAGTTTAGCTCTGCATACAGAAACTTGGCCCTAGATTTCTGGCCTTGCTCTGCACTGGCCCTAGATCTGCTCTCACTGAGGTTGACCATTGTCGGATCTGACTTTTCACACAGCAACTGAAGAATAAGAAGCAGACAGAGGCGGAGATGCTCTACGGCAGTGCTCCCCGAACGCCCAACAAGCGGCGAGGACTGGCACCCTGCACACCAGGCAAAGTTCGGAAGGTAGACGCAGGCTTTGCGAGCCACTGTTACAAGGGACTGTGGAGGCCGAGCTTCCAGTACAGGAAAGATGGGCAGAGGCGTTTTGCCTTTCCTGCCTGCGTCCTTTGAAAGTGTGACTGGGGGCAGGGAGGTAGTTCTGTGCGGTGCTCGAGAGCAGCAGCCCCGCAGGGCCAGCTGTGACGTGCGCTGGTTGTGAGGAGGACCAGTCAGAGCCGAACTGCTCTGAGGATGGAAACTTCTCTAATTCCAACAAGCAACCACGGTGCTGTATGAAGGGAAGGTTGCATGTTTAGTAAATGCTTGCTCTTTTGTGCCTCGTAAGAAAACCCCACATATTATTCGATAGCGTATCAGGGGTTTCAAAGAGTTGGGAAAATGGAACTGAAAGAGAGTGGCTTTTTTCCGAGTTTTTTGAAGTCATCTCATAGTGCCTGTTTTGCCTCCCTATCGAATAGTTGGCTTTTCCCGGTTTTAAATTCACTTAGAATTTATTTTCCCCATTCAAAAAATTTTCGTAAAAATTTTTTTCTTGCATCATTTATGAGTAAACCTGACCCTTGGACAAGTGCTGATGGACATATACGCCGTGATCACCATAGTCCAGATGACGAGCATGCGCTCACCCTTGAGTTTCCTCAGCTCCTTGCAACCATGAATCTGCACTCTGACTGTAAACGGGATAGTTTGCATTCCTGAAGTTTGTTCCTTTGTCAGGCTTCCCTCATTTGGCACATTTCTTGAGATGCTCTGTTTCGTATGATGAAAGGTAACACTTTACTACTGAGTGCTGACCCGTTCCCCTGTTGATGTGTCCATTTCTTTACTGCTGCAGAGGGAAGGGGCTGTACACATAGATGACTGTGTATTGCCGTGCACTGTTCTCCTGGTCAGCTACCCAAGAGTAGAGTGCCGGTGTCATAAGATTGGGGTCTGTTTGACCCCTGAGATACAAAGTAGCAGACCCAGTTTACAGTTCCATCCCCTGGATATAAATTGGATGCTTTTTTTTTAAGTGTTTACAGGGTTCCTTAAAGCTATGCAATATTAAACACAGCAGGCTCTTTTCCACGAAATTCATTTTTCTTGGACTGCCTCCCTCATCCAGTTCTCTGTAGAATAGAGATAGGCTAACAGAATTGCCAAGAATGTGGAAAATGAGGTCTCACCAGTAACCTATCTGTTGTTCTTAGCTGAACACTACCACCATATCCAATGCTACAGCCAACAGTACCATTCGTCCTGCCGTAGGGGGAACGGTCTACCGCTCCCCTGTGTCACGACTTCCACCATCTGGCAGCAAGGTTAGTATGCTCCCTGAGCATGGCTTGTCCTAAAGCCACCCAAAGGCCCACCTACTCATTGCTTTTGCTATGATGTCTGGATTCTGTTATAATTGACCGATACAAGCTAATCACTCATTGATAGTTCAAATGCTAAATGAAAGACAGAAGAGAGTGGTCAAGTGTGGGCCACCCTGGCACCTGGGAAGGGCTGTGCTGTGACTGGGAAGTGAGGCTCGGGTGCGGGGTGGGAGACTCAGGTCAGAGCTTAGACTTCAATTGGTGCCGAACTAGCTCCCTGCATGTGGGCTCCAACGCGGTGCCGCCGACACCAGATCACTAGACGGTCCGGTGCTCATAGATGGGAAGGGGAGAGTTCGTGCTAAAACATGTTCAAAGTCTAAATTATGTTTAGACTTAGTTTAAGGTAGGTGTCCTGTTGATCCTTAAAAATTCACACATACTTGTAAACCAGTAATCCAGGATTACATAGATGTGGTTAGCAGCCTCCGACCATTCTGGAGTGTTTTTAATGCAATCCTCAGGTTAATACATTGGTCTCTTATGTTTCTCTGCAGCCAGTAGTCAGTGCCACGTGTTCGGGGAAAAAGACTCCCCGTCCCGGCAGGTATGGAGCCAACAAGGAGAACCTGGAGCTCAATGGCAGCTTCCTGAGCGGTGGGTACCCCGACTCGACCCCCCTCCAGCGCAACTTCAGCATTAATTCTGTTGCCAGCACCTATTCTGAGTTTGCGGTAATTCACCTTTCTAAATATCTACCAGTCTCTGGGAAACACACAGTTGGGGCAGGGTGGGTATCTTCCCAGGGGCACCCAGACAATGAGTTGCGATGCTGACCGAGGGGGCTGAGAATCCCTTTCCTGCCTTGACCGTGGTGGGGGTGGAAGTAGCCGAGGGGAGTGAGTAGGAAGAAATCTACAACCAGACCTGCAATGTGGATCCTTCTGCTTATGATATACCACTCCCTGGCTGCAGGAGACAGCCTCTCTAATGCCACCCTGGTGCTCTCTTGATGGAGTTCTCGGTAATTGTCTTAATTCTTTGTTCTTAGAAGGATCCGTCCCTCTCTGACAGCTCTACTGTTGGGCTTCAGGTCGGTATGGCAACCTTGCATGTCCCGTGTCCCTTTTCCAAACTGATCTGTCAACTGCTGGCTTCATTCCCACCTGGGTAAAGGGCTACACTAACCAATAACCTCAACTGCATTATACAACTGTTTTACAAAGACACAGGGAATTCCTTTCAAGCACCACAAAAATACTATCGGATATAAGTCCCTGCAAGCTAACCTGCTGATTAACAAGAACACGTTCATACTGGAATTGGATTCTCAGCCCCACTAAAGCAAGCAGAATTCATCAGCTCCCTAATTGTAACACCTGTGGCCTGCAATGTGCTGGAAGTAATGAAGGTGTCATTGGGGGGGGGGGGGGGAGCCTTGGCTGTGTGTTACCTATGATGTGGCTCTTGCCCTGCGTGCTGATTATTTCCTGGAGTACATTCCTTAACTAACCCACTGGCTGAATTGCCAACCTCCTGTCTCAACTAACTCTAGTGCTCCATTCCTTGCCTTCCCTACTTCTACCACATTGAGCTGGGAAGCCCTGGAAGAAGAAAGCCATTTTCCCCAGAGGCTCTCCAACTCCCAGTATCTACCTTCACTAAACAATGCCCTGACCAACCTGTGCTCTTCCTTGGAGACCTTACTGAGCTGAGAGGACCCTCACCCAGAGCACTCCTTCTCGTTGCTGCAGTGACAGGGAAAATGGTACAGATGCCCAAGGCTTATGCCTGCTTTGAACCCTGGAGCTAGCCCTCTATTCTGACCCTTTTTCCAAATTACATGGCAGCAGTTCTAGAAGTGGGTATGAGTCACTCTGGCTAGCTGATTGCCGGGCAATGGGCCCCAGCTTTCTCTTTTGCTTATGTGGCCAAGTCCTGCCTTATCCATTGCAAATGTGTCTGCTGGTCTCTGGACCTGCTTATGCCTGCTCTGGTTGTTGGACTCCACCAGGCAACAGCACAGCCAGTAGACCGGCCTCCACTAACAACTCTGTCCCCGGTTTAGTCATGCCTCCTTACCTTCTGCTTCTCTACCATGTGCTCCAGCATGAGATCTCATCACCAGCAGGCTCCAAGGCCCTCCGCCCCAGGGATTGGTAGATATATGGTCCGGCCTGTCTGGTTACTTCAAGGGCTCAAGAGACCAAAGCTTATGACTTAACCAGCTTCAGTGTAGCCTTGCCAAACAGAAGGGATGTCCTTTCTGTGAGGTGGATGGGCTGAGGTAAGACACGTGCACATGCACACATGCTGTCTGTACTAATAGAATGGTGTGCACAGAACCTCCTCTGCTCCTAACAAACCTTATGCCTGGACTGAGGAGCTCTGTTTTCAAGAAGAGCCCTCGGGGGCCCTTCTGCTCACACTGAACCGAACTTAGAAGGGCGGGTCCTGCAAATTGGAGCAGTGCTACCACTGATCATGTTTCTTTTTCAACAGCGAGAACTTTCAAAGGCTTCCAAATCTGATGCTACTTCTCGAATCCTCAATTCAACCAACATCCAGTCTTGAGAAGCCCTCATCAGCCAGCTAGCTGTGGCTTCCTGTGCCTAATTGCATGGGGTGGCTGTAATGCTTCACTTTAGGTTCCTTTGAAACCCTGGATGATTCCGCTGCCATGGGTCTAACTCACATGAATAGTTGTTACAGATGGAGTCCCACTGTGGACTTGGCCAGTCTCAGACTTGGAGGGCTTTTGTTCCGACTCAGAAATACATTTAAACTTAGTTTATAGCAGTAAGTGCAAATTTTAGCATGAGACCTAATTTCTATACCCCATAAATTCATTTGCTAAAGCACAATTAAGGGCTTATTTCACCATTGTCTAAGAAAATGACTGTTATGCTCATCCTTGTGGTTATGGGGCATGAAGTAATTCTGCCTATACAATTGTCGTTAGCAATTAACATCTTTGTTTAGGGATGTTCATCTAGTGCTGTAGCTGTTAGCTTTGCTCTCATCTGAAGGCCTGTCCTCACCACCCAGGGCAGCGTGTGTGTGTGTGTGTGTGTGAGAGAGAGAGAGAGAGAGGGAGAGGGAGGTAGTTGAGGTGGCCTGACCGACTGCCAAAGAAGTGACAGGGAGGCTGGGAACACCTTTGCTAGACTGTACAGTTGTGTTACTAAGTGCAATGCTCTCGATGGGGGTATGTCTATGTGAACACGTGTGCTTCTCAACTCCCGGGGCCAGCGCCCTCCTCTCGGCTCTTCTGCCATTGCCAGCCCCATGGGAGACTGGGTGGGTTGGGCTATCTGTCGTGGAGATCTGGAACTTTGCACACGTCACTACTAGGGAGTTGTTCCTGGTGTAGCTCCCACGATGAGGCGCCTTCTTTATCTACCCCGTCCATCACTACTGCTCTCCTCAAAGCACTATTATTTATTCTTGCTCTGCCTGCCTGCACGCACCAGTACTACTGTCAGCACACTAAATTCTCACACTTCGCAGTGTGGACGTGGTCTGTGTTAGCCATGCTGTCTAGTCATTTGTATATATATGTCTTGTTTTTTAAATATGTTCTTAAAAATAAATTTACAAGGTGTATACTTAAAATTCAAGACGTGTTGTGGCTTTGTTTTCCTTTTCTCCCAAATCATTTTTGGTTTGGTATGTTGAAAACGAGACTAACGGGTGTTTAAGAAATTATTAAGACTAGAGACACAGTGCAGGAATTGTGCCTGGTCTGACACCCCCCCAACACCCTGGGGTGACACACAAAGGGAGCACAACAGAGCAGCAAGGAGAGCAGTGAAAATAGACTTTTGAGGGGCCAGGGGGCCAGGGCTTGGCACCTCATCACACCTGGTCCGAAAACATAAGGGTCAGCAGAGAGACCTGGAAACTTTATAGGCGCGTTTTTTCTTCTCCCCATGTCTGTCTATATAAGGTAGGCAGGATTGTGTACTATTGCTGTTTGTCATAACAGTTTTTACATTTTGTCAGGCTGACTTTTTTTTGAGCAGCCTAATTGAAGGGTAATTGGCATTTAAATTGTACCTTTTGATACACTTTATCAAAATATACATACCGTGAAACCATTCACAAATCAGTGAATACATTTATCAAATCCCAAAATTGCTTGCCTTTTTAAAATGATGCCGCTTTCTCACCTGACTGGCGTCTCTGTCACAGTGGGTAGAGTTGTACTCGCTAGACTTTTCATGTGAGACTTACACAGCATGTATTCCTGGCTCTGACTTGTTCACGATTTTTAAAATTCTACCTGTATCCATAGTTCGTTCCTTTATATTCCTGGGTAGTAATCCATTCGGTCTGTGGGTATATCAGTCTGTTTATTCACCTCTCCTGGACATTGCACTCATTTCTAGTTTTTGGCTATTTAACACAAATAAAGCGCAGTGAACATTCTTGGACGTTACTTTTTCTTTAGGGTAAGTAGGGAGGGGCGTGCCGCCTCCCGTGTGGTAGGTGTAAGTTGAGCTTTCGGAAGTGAACTTGCCACTGCACCTGAGGTTTGCCGCTTCCCCACATCCTCTCCAACATGTGGCCTTCGGATCATGGCTGTTCTACTGGCCGTGCGGTCTTTCTCTTTCCGGTTTCGTCAACCACCCCGGTGGTACGAAGGTTCTTAGTTGTCACCAGCCAGCCACCTCACAGGAGAAAGATGTGGCGGTGGGTGTCAAGGAAGATTTGTCTCTGAAACGTTACAGGACAGACAGTAAGGTCTCTGAGTCTGCTTGACAAGTTTCAGAATCACTAATGGCACCAAACATCTTTTTCTGTTTACCCTATTTCTTCCTTTTTGGGTCAGATGGGTCTCTTCAACTCTTAGCCTTTTAAAAATTGGCCTGTATTCTTGAGAATTCTCTATATATTCTAGAATCTAGATAAAAACAATTGCCGTGGGCTCAGTCCATTTGATGGCAACTTGATGGGTGTCGGAGCACTCCACAGGGTCCTCAACTGTTGATTTTTGTGGATGCAGAAGGGTTTTGCCCCAGGTTGTCCCCAAAAATATGTGCCAAATCCAAACGCTGTGAGCAACAAAATGACAGTACACTTTGAGGTCAACATCAGCTGCTTAGAGGTTACCTCCCTGAGGGTAACCATCTAGAGCAATCAGACTAGTCTGTCCCACCCTAAGCAGGGCCCACTCCCTTCTGATAAGGAGAGCCAAGACAAGGTCCAGCCCACTCAACCATGACCAAGGTTAGGCTGACACCTTGAGTCTAGGACCCACCCATATTGTCATGTGTACCCCTAATTCGCTCCCCTTTCTATTGCATTACACCCTAGCTCATCCCCTTCCTGTGACACATTTGCCTATTGTACAACCCCTTCCCATGATGTATGTGGTTACCTGTCATCAGGGGCATGCACACCCCTAAGTATATATATAAGCCTTGGTTACAAATGTACTCCCTCTCATCTCCCACCTCCCAATAGACCACCAAGAGGGGTGAGCGTGCTACCATAAACTGTGTCTATTTTATCTTCTCTCCTACCTTACCTATTCTCTATCACTATAATCTTTACATATCGCCATACAATTGCACCTCCCCCTCTCCCCCCCCCCCACGATTGTCAGAGGCTAGTTACTCTCTAACAGTTTCATAATTAGATCTCCACCCTTTCTTCTGAGTGGACTTGAATCTTAGCCTTTAGGTTAGCCGTTTGGTGCACTAACCGTTTGTTCCACTCAACCCACTGCCACTGAGGTGACCCTACAGGGCAGAGTGGAGCTGCTTCCTTGGGTTTCCAAGACGAATCCTTGTGGGACCAAACAGCCTCATCTTTGTGCCTCGCAGTGGTTAGTGGGGTTGAACAGCTAACGTTAACATTTCATTAGCAGCCCACTACAGGGCTATTTTTAGGTTTCATATGTGACTCGATCCAATGAGTGTGTAACAAAAGGTACAGCTTCATGTTCATGTTTTTTGCACACAGACATCCACTTGTCCAACACCATCTTCTCCACTGTATTATCTTTGCATCCTTGTTAAAAATCAGTTATCCATCTATGAGTAGGTTTGTTGCTGGGTCCTTCCTGTTTCATTGATCTATCCTGTTATGACCAACACCATTATTGGTTACTGTAAATTTATAATACTTAAAATTGGGTAATGTGATTACCAAGTCCAAAGTTGTAAAAATTTACTGCTGTTTTCTTCAGTTTTGTGATTTCTTCTAAAACCCATTCATTCATCAGTGTGGTATGTTATCAACTTATTTCTTATGGCTTCCAGTTTGGCCCAGAGACTACACTGCTTAGAGTTACTGTACAGCAAGTCTACTAGTGATGATCTCACGCAGCTGTTAAAATGGGAATATTTGAGTGTCTCAGACAGTTTCGGCAGATAGAGTATTGTTGGTTGTTTTTCCTTTCGGCACCCTAAATAAGTCACCCTGCATGCTCTAAATCCGCAGGGAATCCAACCAGTCCTCAATGTGGATGGACCTTACAATATTAGCCTAAAGAAACTAGACACACTATTTCCTTAACATTCAAAAGCAGAGAAATCAAACCATAATGTATAAGGATATAGGGAAAGGTGATGGAATTACGAATTGAAACAGAGAAGTGACTGAGGAAAGGAAATAACCTCTAGTAGTTCCCAATTTGGACTGCACATCAGCCTCAGCTGGTGGCAGCGCCAGCTGTGGACACTGCCAGTGTGGCGGCTCCTCCCATGGCTCCCTGCACAGTCTGGGTGGTGCCGCAGCAGCCGCTGTCCAGGAGCTCTCCAGGTGCTGACTGAGGAGGGGAAAGGGGCTGGAATGTGTGTACCTTGGCTGTGTGAGTTTCACAGTGTACACCTTGCAATTTCATATACATTTATTTTACGCACTTGTCTATACATCTTATAACTAAGCCACACACGCACGCATGCAGTTCACTCCAGCCTGAGTTCGGGTTAGGCTTTCTTGTGCAGCCACCGGGCCGCACGCAGAGGCTTGATCAGCTCTTCCCTTTCTCCACAGCGTACACATAGGTATTCCAGGGGCCGCAGGTCACCGCCTGTACTTGGAGCTGCTTATCTACAAAGTATTCCACACGGCAGGGGCGATCCAGGCTGCTCGTGCCCTTGTGGCCAAGCTGTCCGTATTTACCTAAAATGAGGGGAGCCCCTTTGCCACTCTCCCTGGGCCTTGCTGCCTTTCCCCTCTGAGAAGTGAAGACAGCTGCCTACTAGAGGGCTGCTGCTTCACCTCCCACCCTGCTCCTGATGCCATGAGGTTTCGGAGGGCGGCAGATGCCCCTCCAGATCTCCCTTGACCCAAGCTGAGATGCTCAGAGCAGGGATGCTTAGTTTATCTTCCTCCAGTGCCAGACCCCAAAGAGGTTTCATAATGCTGCCTAATAAACATTCCCTGGAGACAATCTCCAGGAAGGACTGCTACCATCTGATCTCTGACCTGTCCCCCGACCCTGGGAGGGAGCGCACAGCCCTCCTGAGGCCCCTGCTGCCACTGGTCTTGCCACCACCACGCAAAGGTTTACTTACCCCAGCCCCAGGTGTACAGCTCCCCCGTTCCTACAACCAAAAGGGCAGGGAGAAAGCAGTCTCTTCAGTAAGCAGTGTTGGGAAAGGGGATTTCCACAATTTAGAAAAAGGAAGCTGTAGCTATGCGTACATCAACCACACAAAAAAATGGATGAAGGATTTAAATGTGAAACCATAAAATTCTTGGAAAAATCAAGGACAGTGCTGTTAGTCCTAACTCTTAACAATGGATTATCTACTTCAGAGCAAGAATGCAAACACCAAAAGACAAATACATGAAACCTCAGAAACAGTCCGAAATTGGTTCTTTACCAAAAAGTGGGAAGACATTGGAAAACCTGGACAGAGTCTGAAAATATGGAGAACTCAAAATGATAGTCCCTACCGGTAAGCTAGGGACTGATGGGACCCCCAAGACTGGCCCTTAGTCACTCTTCAGGCACAGAACTGAACTCACTCCTGACCATGCCCATGTTAGAATAATCAACCAGCTCAGGTCAGAAGGGCAGCAGGTACCCAGCGACAGATCAAAGCACGAGGAGAGGACAAACAGAAACAGGACCTGGAAGGTGAATGAGTGCTATATAGTAAGTGGATTGCAATGGAGGAGTTGAAATATAATGGGTTTGAATAGCTGAGTGTACGACTGATGATCTGCTCTGTAAACCCTTCCCCTAATTCACAAAAAATTAAAAAGTACTTAATTGTGATAAGAGTTGTACGAGCCCCCAATAAAACAGATTTTAAAAAATAAATTAAAAAAAATGCTTTCCACTTCTGTTAGTACTCCTAGTTGAGTTACTGAGTGCTTGCAAGCCAGTGTGCGTGGCAAAATTAGTCTCTAGCTGCCTGGAGCAACAGAAGCAGGAGAATCCGGACATGGAGGTGTGGCTCATTACGACCACCAACAGCTGCCTCGTTTGCCAAAAGACTGGACGGCGTGGTGGCGCCTGGCCACCATGACTGACCATTTTGATAAAAAGCTCAACAGGAGAGTCCTGTTCAGAGAGGAGAAAATGCCGAACAGACTTAAATGCTCATGAAACCCAGCCTTTCTAGAGCCACGAAGGCTGGCTGAGCCCCGACAGCTATTGCCCTGAGATATTCTTTAACTCTTAAACAAAAAAATAGCCCAATGTCTCCTTGAAATCACATAGTTTAGCTTCCCTAGTAAAGAATGTCTGCCTTGAGCAGCCTGCTCTTTTAAGCCCTATTTGTGAGCTGAATTTGACAAGAGCCACTTGAAAGATCAGCTAGGACACGGAGGGGGTGGTGAGTTGATGGTGACGGAGGAGAACGTTGGAAAAGGAAGGTGACGGGGACTGCACACAAAACTGTCAATGAACTAGCTGCAGAAAGTGAGGGCGCGCGGTTTGCTATGTATGTTGTCGCAGTAGCGAGTTAAAGCCAAGCGGGTGGCAGCGGCACTCATGCTCTCTTGCTAAGGCATTTGTCTTGCCTGGTCTGGCACCACTGGCAGCCAGCAGCATCACAATCACCACCTCACGAGAGCTGCTTGGCAGAGAACAATATTGTCCTCTTTTTAACGCTTGGTATGGTGAAGGAGCCAGACAGGAAAGGAAGTTGACCCTCCCAGAGCCCACCTGGTAAGCCCACATTACATGCCTCTGAATTCAAGGGTTTTAAAAGTTAGAGTGGGTCAGACAGGGCTGGTGCTGTGGGGAACGCATCTGCCTGTGTGTGGAGCTGGGACGAGAGGAGGAGGAGCCTGGGCCGGCCAGGCTGGCAGGTAATGGCCAGAGCCCACTGGAAGGCACGGTGGTTTCATTTGCTGAGTGAGGCAACTACTGAGGATGTGTCAAAGTTGCTTCAGGTCAGGTTTTAAGTTGATCCCGCCCTTTTCCTCAGCCAGCAGCCCACAGCAAGGGGCGTGACTACCCCCCCATCCTGAAGCTGCTCGTCCGGCCCACTCACGAGTCACTACAGCAGTGTGTCGGGACCCACAGCTGGCCTTGACCACAGTTGAGTCCAGGGGAAGGTCTAGTAACGCCGGGAAGGGCTGCACAGAGATGAAGGGAGCAGGAGTTCTGTCCTCAGTCCTGGCGGCTCCTGTCACTTCAGAACCATCCCGGGCCAGCCCAGTGGCTTCAGAGAGAGCAGAAGTTAGGATGATGATGATGATGGGAAACACTAATTGAGCATGAGCCTAAACCTTCATTGAATACTTCGCCCCAGCGCTCCACCCCCCTCTCTACAGGAAGTGCTGGAGGAGATGGCTTTGCAGCAGATAGTGCTGGGACCAGCAACGGCTCCCCATAAAGGTCTCAAAGATGCACACTAGCACCCAGGAACCAAGACGGAGTTGCAGAAACGTGGGAGTGAAGGGTCCTCACCTGCTGCAACTGCCTTCCCTTCCTCCGCCAGGCTCCTCGTGGGCAGGGCCAGCTGCCCTGATTCATTCCAGCCCCAGATATAAATGTCCCCCGTCTCTGAAAAAGCGACAAAGGGAACCCATTCCACAGACTCAACCCCTCCCCGCCTCCTAAGGCCCCTGCATCTGTCCATGCCCCTCTGCCTGCTGCACCCAGGCACCCTGAGGCACCTAATGCCTGCAGCCACGCCAAGTTAGGCTCCTGCCCATCCTCTCAAGGGCCCCCTTTAAGCCTCTTTAACAGGAGGACATCTGTTTCCATTCTTCCAATACTTTTTAGTTTTTTATGGTCAGAGTAACAGCCTATTGCTAAGAACGTACTAAGAGCTGATCGTTTCTGTAAGGCACATATTCGGTGTCACTTGTCGGCACTTTTCTAATCAGGCAATCTTCAAGCGGCACAATACCCCCATTCGATTCCGAGGAAACCAAGGTTAGGATTAAGTACCCCGAGAAGGCCACAAGGGGGCAAGGGTGCTAACAGGAACCCAAGAGGCTGCTTTGAAGTCAGTGCCCCAGCTGCTAGCCCCGGACTGAAGGGCCCAACCTCTCCTGGGGCCTTGGATGTAAGACCCCGCCTGGGGCTGTTTCCCGCCCAGAGGCTCTAGGGTCTGCTGGTGCAGTCTCACTGCATGATGATAGGAGGCTTCTTAAGCTCTCTGGTGATTGCACGTGGTGCCAGGTGGCCTGCTCTCAGCTCACTCCCAGCAGTGCCCCCTCTCTGTGAGGGAACAGCCCACCGCCTAGGAAACAGCTGTGCTTGGATTGCCCGTCTAGCGGTAAATAAATACCACACCCCTAACCCGCACCGCGGCCTCCAGTTGTGGTCGCTCCAGAGGCTCACGCACCACAGCATGCCTGTCCGCCACTGGCCACTCATCAGGTCCCCCTGGGCAACTGCCACCTTTCTTCTCCATGCCCTAGGGTCACGGAGTTCAAATCGGGCAGCAGGGCTTAATGTCGCTCATCAGCACGGGAAGGGAAGGGGAAGAGGTCTGAGAAGTGCTGGGTCACTCACCACTCACACACACGGAATGCCAGCCTCCAGCCGCCACCTCAGCCATGGGCAGGCCCTGCAGCGCCTCCAGCAGCCTTGGCTCCTGCTCTGCCTCCAGGGTCCCATGGCCGAGCTGTCCATGCCTGAGCAGGGAGACCCGAGTCACCTACCGCCCCGTCAAGCTGGGCGACCCTCCCCTTCCTTCCCAGTCCCACTCACCTGCCGCTGCCCCAGGAGAACACCTGGCCCGTGGCGCCCAGCAGCACGGCGTGCTCGGCGCCCAGCTCCAGGCGGCGCGCGCGCAGCTCCGGGGCCAGAGGCCGGTAGAAGGGCGGGCGCGGGCTCACGTAGGCGCAGGCGCCGGGCAGCAGGGGCAGCGCCCCAGCCTGGGCCTCCCCGGCCGGCCCTGGTGTCCCCGCCGCGTCGGGCGCCACGGCGTGAGTCCAGAGGGGCTCCCCGCACAGTGCCGAAGGGGGCGACCAGGCCTGCAGCTGCGGTCCGCGCCGCACCACGAGCAGCGCCTCCGAGGCCCACGCGTCCCCGCAGCCCCGCGCAGCGCCGCGCGCCGCGCCCGACAGGTGGGTGCCGCCTCCGCCTGCAGCAGGAGAGGACGGGCGGGGCAGCAGGTGGGGGGCGTGCGGACCTGGGCGTGGCCAGGAGGGGGGCAGACCGGGGGTGGCTTACGGGTCACGAGAGCGGTGTAGCTCCAGCTGGCGCTCACGCGGCAGATGTCCACGCCGGCGCACGGGGCCTCCAGCGGCTCCGGGCTGTGCACCTGCCGCCCGCACCCGGAGCCCAGGGCCTGCCCGAAGCCGCAGAAGCCGAAGCCGAACCACGCTCCGGACCCCTCCACGGCCATGTCCCGGCAGTGCCTTTTGCTGGCCCGTCTGGCTGGGGTGGGTCCTGGGATCAAGGAGATTCGGGTTGCGAAGCCTGTGTGTGAGCCTCGGACCTTCCGGGAGTGGCAGCTGCCTTGTCTATACATTGGGGAAAATACAACCTCCTAACCACCAAGCCGAAACCACCCCTTTGAGGTCTAGTGGATTGGGACATCCGTTTATGCCATGGTTACAGAGAACCGAGCTTCGTCGGGTGTTGGTGGCAGTAATTCTCACTGGGGCAGATGGCCAGGCCTTTCTTCCACGGCTGCCAGGTGGGTTTCAGTTGTGGTGGAGGGCAAACCATTAGTACCATCGGGGTACCATCTCTTAACAACAGGGGCAGCCAGTATCCAGCTCCACAAAGTCGCTGAGCTTGAGGTCTTAGAGATTTAGGAAGAACACGGAACTGCCTGGAGTATGGCACGGAATGAGTGACATTCCCTGTCATCCCCGCTGGTTCAGTCAGCACCAAGTGGACATGAGATATTTTAAGTAGCCTGGGTTCTGAGACCCCTGCCCGGCTCCAATTTCCCTCTAATCTGGCTCATTTCATGTAATCTGGGGAACTAACTCAAGCTGATCTCACAAGCACATAATTCAGATGGAGACAGATGGAGAGCTGAACTTGACTCCCTCTGATTTCATACACAGTGGAACATTTGGGAGGCAGTACCCTTACAGGTACTTGGCTTGCTAAAAGTAGAAAGCACTTATGGATGAAGGTCAAAGACGACTTTCCATATAGGTGATGCACCTCAATGTAAAGGAAAGGGAAATCCCCCTAACTGGACCAGTAAACAACACCATGGGAAAAAGACTGAAGAAAATGTTTTCCCCCTGGAGAAAAGATTGAAGTCCCAATGACTTCATTTTACTAAATGACTTCAATTTACTTGGATCCACAATCAATGCTCATGGAAGCGGCAGTCAAGAAAATCAATCCAGTGACTTATTGCACTGGGCAAAATAAAGTATTGCAAAGAACAAAAATGTCACTCTGAGGACTAAGGGGTGCCTGGCCTATTTTCAGTGACTTTATATGCATGCAAAAGTTGGACAACGAATAAGGAAGTCTAAAGAGTTGATGCTTGTGAATTATGACATTGGCAAACAATATAGAATATATCATGGCATGCCAGAAAAAGGAACCAATCCGTCCTGGAGGAATTATACAACAGCTGGAACATTCCTTAGAAGTGATGGTAGAGAAGGATAGCATGCTTAGTGGGCGGTCAACAAAAGAGAAGTAGAACCTTAATAACATGATTGACACAGTGGCAGCAACAATGGGCTCAAACATAGCAACTGTGAGGATGGAGCAGGCCCAGATGGATAGGGTTGCTATGAGTCAGAACCAACTGGATAGCACCTAACGGCAAGAAGCCCCGGTGTCGCTGTGGAGTAAGCACTGGACTGCTAATGGCAGCGTAGGGACTTCAAACTCATCTACCGGTTCATGAGAGAAAGATGGGGCCTTCCCTCACTTGCTGCCTTTGAGTCAGCTCTGACTCAGCGGCCCTACAGGACTGAGTAGGATTCCCTCTCTGAGTGTCTGAGATTGCAGCTCTTTATAGTAGAGAGGCTTGCCGTTTCCAACGTGCTCACCTTGATATCATCACTTAATCTCTGAATCCAATTTCAGTTTTAAAAGGAGAGTTGATTGCATCCATCTCTTAGGATTTTTTGTACTAAATGCATATAATACATTCAGTACTAGCAGGAACTATAGTAAACACGCAGGCTTAATTAGTTTATTAAATGCAGTATTTAAGAGTTGACAGGATGACCGTTGTTGCTAATTATTTATAACCACGGAGGGGGGCGGTGGGGGGGTGTCCCTGAGTCTTACAAAGAGTTAACCTACCTGGCTACTGGCTGGCTGGAGGTTGAAGTCCACCCAGAGGCCTCAGAATTAAGGCCTGGTGATCGATCTACTTCTGAAAACCCTGGGCACAGTTCTACTCGGACCCACAGGGTGATAATACGGTGAAATCGACTGGATAGCAACTGTTTTACATAAACTTCAAAAGCACCATATCCAGCCATTTCATCTTCCAAGAAGCCATTTTTCCTGGCCAGGAGCGGCCGGTGCCTGCCTCGATGGAGGTCACCCTTTAATTGGGAGAAAAAACCAATCTGGTGGTTATAATAGATAGCAATGCTACTTTCTCCAAACACCATTTTCGGCACGATAGGGATTTCATAGTACTTCCATGCCTTTGAAGCCTGATCTCTCCTTGACCACAATCGGGCCTCCTAATCCCTTCCGGGTCCATTACCATCCCAGGGCAGTTGCTGACCTTGTGCCCTTCTCAGGTGAGTCCTTCCGGTGGGTTAATCCCGCAGAAACGACGACGCGCAAAGCTGCCGGCCGCGTTGGCACCCTGACTGACACGTGAAGGAAATTTCAAGTTTGAAGGAGCCGCCCAGGGCGAGGCGGCCCACAGGCTGCGGTCACCTCCCTCAAGCCAATCACCGGGGAGGGCGGTGACGTCAGCGGCTGGGAGGCGGGGCAGCTTCAGAACTGTGCTCACCTGCTTCCGGTCCCGTGGCGGGCTTCCGGTCCCAGCTCAGTCCTTCAAGGTTCGGGGCCCGCGGTGGGACTGTGAAAATGGGGCGAAGCCTCTGGTGCGCGTGCTTCCGACGCAGGTGGGCCGATTGCTCCCCGCCCCCGCAGGCACCCGGGGGCCACGGAGCTCGGCTCCACCGACGTTCGTTTGAAGTGGAACCCCGAGCTTTGCCGAGAGCCAGCCCCTGACGAGGTCGCGGCCATTCCCCCAGCTTGGAACGGTCGTTGCTGCCCTCCCCCCCGCCCCCGTGTCCAAACAGGAAGCGGGCCTCCTAGCTAGCGCTCGCTGCCTGTGTCTCCCATTGGCTCAGGGACCTGTCACTTAACACCGTTATCCAGTGAGCTTCTTGCTAGACTCGCGCGAGAGCGGGAACAGCCCGGGGGCGGGAGGGGGGCAGATGACCTGCAGGGCAGGCAGGTGTAGCTCTTTGCTGCAAAAAGGCCCCTTCCACCTCGAGGCCTAGAAATCTCGATCCCTGCCCGAGTAAAGGCCCCAGAACTCACAATGCTCTTACAAAGGGCGGGGAAGAGGCAGTGTGCTGGGAGGAGTCTGTACCCCACCAGGGCTAAAATTGTTTCACTTCCTGGGCTTATTAACCCCTTTCCTCTCCAGCAGGATTAAGTGGTGGTTCAGAGCACCCCTGGTGAGGAATCCATTAGAGTCCTTCCAGTGGTGGCTCTGCTGCTGGTTGGTCATTCCATGGTGCCCTCCCATGGCCAGTCCCCAGACAGCCCTCCCGGCCCAGGCACAGGGCACAATTAAGAGTTCCACAAACTTTTATTAGCCGGTCAGCGTGGGTCAGTGAGCAAGCCTCGGGCATGCCCACAGCTGAGGCGACTGCTTGGTGTGCCTCTGCTACTGCTGGGGATCCAGCCACCCCCCAGCAGGCATCTCAGTAGTGCAGGAAAGGGCCCCAGTGCCTGAGGCTGGAGGCAGGGCTGCAGAGCAGGGCTGTGGGGCTGAGTGAGGCCAGCAGAGGGCAGCAGCTAGACAGTGGAGGCCAGTGTGTCCTGCACCCCAGCCCCATCCAGCCAAGCTATTGGCTCGCAGTGCGGCGACAGGTGCAGTGTGCACAGGTGTGCCCGGGCCATGTCGCTGAGGGGCAGCGCTCACTCTCCATCCTGGTTGGGTTTGATAAGCCCATATTCCACCGCCTTTTCCAGGCAGGCGGTGGCCGCCCTTGTGACGGGGCCCTCCTCGCCCTTGGCCAGCACTGACAGGAGCTCCAGTGCCTCGCTCTCCATCAGGGTACTGGCAATCTCCCTGGAGGCCTCCACCATGTTCTGCACCACCACGGCACCCCGGTGCTGCAGCTCCCGGCTGGAGCTCAGGAGCAGGGCTTGCAGGATCTCTAGCCAGTGTGTAGTCTGGGGGACACAAGGCAGGAGGTCGTCAAGGAGTCACCCCCACCCCCACCGGGAGCTCCTGGCCAGGCCCTCCCCCACCCTCTGTAGGGACACTGACCACTTGTGGGATGCGGCTGCAGAGGGTGGGCTGCAGGGAGGTGAGCATGGCCAGACCCCCAGCAGCTGCCCGCCGAAGCAGCTCGTCTTCCTCTCCACTGTACAGCACCAGCAGCTTCAGCCGGTCATTGCCCTCAGCGACAAACAGCTCCTGCACCTGTGGCCAGATGAGGGGCGTGACCAAGTCAGGCAGAGGTCCCCCACTCCTCTGGCCTCCAGCCCCGCTGGTGGCGGCTGGACCTCACCTCCTTGCTCATGGCCAGGTTACACATGCACTCCGTGGCGGCCCGGCGGATCATCTGGTGCTCCTCGAACATGTAGCCCTCGATCATAGGCACAGCCTTCTCCTTCAAGATCTTCTGTCTGGGGGGGCAACCAAGCAGCATGAGAGCCTCTGAGTCCCCTACCCCCGTCGCCCGGACAAATCAAGCTGTGGGCCAGGGCTTTCCCTGGGCTGTGCCCAGGGTCCTCCCTTCTAACCACACAGGAAAGATCACGATCACGTGGGGCCACGGGACATGCCCTCACCTAGAGCGAGCAGGCCTGGCTGGTGGTGATGCTAGCCCTGAACCCGAGCACTCGCCCTGACCTGGGCACCTGCTTTATTTCACGTGACTTTACGGACACGGACTAAGAGACTGAGTGGTGAGTCATGCGCCGTGGCGGGGCATGGTTATGATTGAGAGCTGTTGCCTATTGGCATGGTTAGGATTGAGAGCCAGACACCTAAGGGTAAAGCACTTCTGTGTGTCCCTGCTTAGTCGGGCGAACTATAATCACCCCCCTTTCACAGCAGGGAAGCTGAGGCAAGGAGGTGGTGAAGTGCTCGGCTTGAGATAGCACAACTAGTGATGGGTGAAGTCAGTATCTGAATCCAAGCTGTCAGGACGCCAGAGCCTGCCTGGAGGGCTGTGTCTCTCCTAGGCGACTTCCTCCTCAGCCCCGTCACCTCTCTGAGCTCCCTGCTCAACACCTCCAACACGTCCTTCTCCCAGCAGGGTTCACTGTGAGGCTCTAAAGAGCCATGGACTGTGGAGGGCTGCCCACACTGTTGGAGTCTCTTCCAGGGAAAATACGATGCCCTGCCCACCCCCGCCCGTCCACATCTTGAGGGGTCTCACCGGAGCCGCTCACTGATCCCCGCCAGGTTCGTTAGGGCCATGAGCGCCTCGAAGTTCTGTAGGCCTGAGCAATTGAGGTGCAACAGGGAGACGAGGGGCCGCACCACCTCGTAGATCTGTGGATGCAGCCTGCCTGTCAGGGCTGCTCATCCCAGCTCCCACAGACCCTACAGGGAAGACCCCCGAGCCCCAGGCTGCTCTCCCCTCGGGGCTCAACACAACTGCCGCTTCCCGAGGAGGAGGAGCAGCAGCGCTGACCGAAGGAAGGCATGGGTTCCCGGGGCCAGAAGACACATACCCGCTCGCCAGGAAAGGTCATCTCTGGGTTGGAGGTGATGGTGAGTTTGGCAAGAGCCTGGGCTGCCTTTATCTGCCCTATGTCAGTGCCTTCCAGGGCCAGCGGGAGCAAAGCCTTCAGAAAAAGGGCTCAGTATAGGCTGGGCCAGGCCAGGTGCGCCAGTCCCAAGGCCCTGACTCTGCTGCCCTCTGTCCCCTAGGCTGGACCACACTGCTTCCTCAGACCCTCTCCAGCTCTCTGCATGCTGCTCGGGCACCCCAGACACTCAAGGCTGTACCGGGATGGGGCTGGGTGCTGCTGGGTAACGTGCCCAGGAGGGCATAGACAAGGAGCCGCTCAGGGTAGTAAAAGGCCAAGTGCCAGGGGCCTCCAGGAGCCAGCCCAGGTCAGCATCCCTCACCCACAGAACACGCGCTTTAATCGCATCTCCACCCCAGCAGCCAACATCTGTGGGGACCATGTAGCCACTGGGTTCTATATTACAGGCTCCGGGCCCCGTCTTCAGGAAGGCATCCCAAGCCAGCTCACCTTGCCTCCTCCTTGGGCAACCACAGTGCCCCGGTCCGCCGCCTCCTCCACCAACGCCAGAAAGACCCTGTGGGGAAAAGGCAGGCAGACCCTCTGCTTCTGTGCGGCAGTGGAAGGTCCCCCCAAGCTGGCCCTCCCTCTGCAGTCACCGGGTAGGCCAAAGCCTGGGGGCCAGGAGGCTCACCGGGACAGCAGCTCCCTGCAGGAATTCGTCAGCACAGGGCTCTCGGTCTTCACCATGCACGTCATGGCCGACACCACCCCCGCTGCCAGCAGCTTCTTCACCCGAGCCCGCACGAAGCTTGGCTTGTCCTGGGGAAGGAGGCATCTCAGCAGGGAAAGGGGGACTCTCCCCACCAAAGGGAACCCAGCCACTGCGCTGCCGAGAGGCTCTGCTGCGTGGGCGCGGGCCGACTGGCCCTTACCTTGGGGTGCTGCTCAGGCACGTGCTGCTTGGCGTACTTGGCCAGCTCTACCATCTTGGGGTCAGGCTCCTCGTGGTCATAGCTGTTGGTGCAGTTCACCAGTGCCGAGGCCACTGCGAAGAGCACTGACCTCTCCTCCGACTGCCAGGAGCGGGGGGTAGGTGCTCAGTGGTGCTCAGTGTGGCCGGCCTGTCAGGGCCAGGCACCCCATTCTGCCTCTGGCCGGAGCACAAGGAGTCCGGGAGCGGCCCTGAGCTTTGAGAGTTCACAACCTTGACCTCCCCAGCTCCTCTCAAGAGGCGGTGGCTGGTGACACTGCTGGCCTCATGCCACACAGTGGCTACAGGACGCACTTACCCACCCTCCCTGGGACGCCTAGGCAAAAGCCACTGGTCTCCGGCCACCTTGTAGGACACAGTAGACCTTCCCCCTCCCCCCCCCCCGCCCGGGTTTCCGAGGCGGAATCTTGACATGGAAGCAGTCTGCCCATCGCTCCCCACCAACTCCCCCCTAGTAAGCTCTCATCCCAGCCAGGGCCCCAGGTGCCCCCAAGCTACCCTGCTGAGCTGGAACACAGCCTTCAGAGCAGCCTCGTCCTCCACAAATTCTTCCTTCACGTCGGCGTCGAAGGTGAGGTAAGCCAGGCCCTCCACTGCCCAGCGCCGAGTGCCTGCGTCAATCTGGGCATTGCACAGCCACCTGGGCAGTGGGGGCCCCGGGGGTGACTATCAGACCCGGGGCCAGAAGAGCCCACCAGGCCCAGGAAGACAGCGCAAGGCTTTGAGCACTCCCTCAACATGCAGAAACCCTGCACTTGCTGGGACGCGGAGAGTCCACCTGGGGCTGGCCGGGAGCCCCGCCCACCCCTGGCATCTTAGCCCCAGCAACTCACTTCCGGCACTGCTTGGCCAGCTTGAGCGTGGAGCCTTCCGCAAACTGCTTCATGCTGAAGTCCGTCCCGCCGGCCGAACCGAGCTTACAGAGACCCTGCAGGCAGAGGGCGACCACCCGCTGCCTGACCTGGATGGCAGGCGGGGCTTCTCCACACCTGCCAGGCTCCCCTCTCTGGCACTGTGCCCCCTGTTCCACTCCACGGCACCACAGGGGGCAGCTGGCAGCCAGTCGGCCTTTGGGCTGGCCATGAGCACTGGGGCCCAGCACTCCAGCCCCTGGACTGACCTGGGCCCTGGCCCTTTCCAACCTGCATGGGTCTTGCCTCAGATTCGCCCCGTCTCTGTGTGCGTGACCTCAGACACACTCTCTGCACGTGGCGCTCAGGCTGTGTGCGGAGGCTGGTGCTCAGCCACGGCCAAGCTACCGGGCAACAGCACCGGCTTCTTTAGGGTGCACAGCTACAATGCCTACACGGAAGGACACCCTGCAGTCCCAGGACGGCCGGCTGCACCCCCTACATGCCAAGCCCACCTCCGTGCCATGCTGCCACAGCTGCCCCACTGTCAAGTGGCCCCGCTACATGTCTGTAGGACAGACGCCTAGCTCTGACCAGGCCCTGAGTAGCCCGAGTATTTCCCTGGGGTCTGCTGGTGCCACCCTGCAGGCCCAGCTGGCCCAGCCTACCACCAGCGCCCGGATGCGGATGCTGTCCTTCTCGCTGCGCTTGTACAGGTCCTTGAGCAGTGAGACGCCGTTGGCAGTGATGAAGGAGGCCCGCTTGGCCTTGCCGGCAGCGTGGATCAGGGCCTCCACGGCCACCAGCTGTTCTTCCTCCTGCTCAGAGCCGCACAGCGCGATGACGCTCTCCATGACGCCACTCAGCTCCAGGGCCCGGTTACCGGCCTCGCTTGGGCCCTGCAGGAGGCAGGACACCGTCTGGATGGCCCGCAGCTTCCCGGGCAGCCCTTGGCCCTCAAACCGGCTCCTGAGGGGCACAGGGTGACAGCTGTCACACCAGGAGCAGCTCAAGAGGATGACCCTGCCTCCCTCCCCGCGCGCGTCCCTGGCCAGGCCGAGACACAGATGCTGGGGTGCTTTGATCGCTGCCTTCCCTCATCACACCCCACCTCACACCCCACTGCATTTTCTCTCCTGAACCCCAGCATCCTTCCGTTCACATCGCAGTGTCTTATCCCTGGTCTGGCCCCAGACACAAGGCTCCTGAAAGGAACGGCCATCCCAGCTCACGCCAATGCCAGCAGGGACACACAGCACGTGCTGGGCCACACTGGCTGACGTCACTGTGGACCAAGAAGGGGCCTTGGGACCACCCTGTCTACCCCGGCTGTCCTCCGGAAGGTCACTCGCCCTTTCGGCGCGGTGCTGCCCCTTCCCAAAGCCTCCGAGAGTGGGGCTGGAGCCCCGGCCCCTCACTTGATGTAGTTTTCACAGAGCCGGTGGAAGTTCTCCCTCTCCGCATCACACTTAAGGTCGTCGAAGAGCTTGCTGAGGAGGATGGAGGCACTCATGCGGCTGCCGGCGGTCACCGCGGGCTCCCCAGGAGGGTCCGGCAGGGAGCCCCCCACCTCCAGAATCTTTTTCAGACCTGAAAAGACACTTGGTGAGCCCGGAGAACACTCCATCCCAGTCCCTTCGGATAAGGGAAGCGGTTTCCTGGGAGACGCACGGACATGAGTGCTGTCTTGTTGCCACTGGCTGGAGTTGGACCCGCAGAGCCAGGGCCCGTGCAA